>NC_133655.1:272876968-274084379 GCF_009905375.1 Apium graveolens | reverse complement strand
TAGCTCATATCCTATGAACTATGGTTGAAAAAACTTCTCTGACATACCCTCTAACTAAGGCCCAATTGGGCCTAATGAGGGCCTACCCATGACATGGCCAAATCTCCCTATTTCTAAGTTGCAACAAAACTGTCCCCTGCTGGACAGATTTTGTTATTCTTCTTGTGCACCTAACCAAATGACATGCAAACCTCCAACCAACTCCTAAAACCTATTATATACTCCCCATACTAACTTCTGGTGGCTTGGGCCTCAAAGTGCACATCAATGACATGGTCAAAACTCACTTTAAACCTCAGGGTACTAAACTGATTTTTCTGCAGAAACTATAATTCTCATTTTCCAAGGTTTTGACTTGACAAATCCAATTAACAACAACTAAATACTTAAACCAAGACCTATACTTGGTATTCTACTGAACTAACTCCCTTTTTCTCAAAATAACCTTGGTGAGATCATCCTTACCTAAGGTGCAATTATGGCAAAACAAAAGAGACTCCTCTTAACAATCGCAAATCTTCATGCTTTTGAAACAACAAGATATATATTTTTTTATAAAAGATAACCACAAATTATTACCATGCAACAAAAAGCATAAATCAATATTATCACATTATTCCTACTGAAATTAAGGCTCACTAACAAAATCTTTTCCAAATGATCAAAATCTTACAACAAACTAAGAGAATTCCACATGCATGCATGCCTTCGGGTTTTTCAAACCAAAACAACATATTTTCTACATATATTCCATCTTAAAATTGACATGCAAGCCTAGCATAAGGTATACCTAGATGATCACTTAGCATGCAAGGAGTTTTATCAAATTTTCACCACCAAATTCAAGTCATTATCACATAAACATGCAAAAATTGAACAAAACAACAAGAATGATTTCAAGGACCATTCATTCGGCTCCCATATGGTCATGGCCGAATGAAATGGATGGAAATGGCCATTAAATCATCAAGAGTTCCCTTCTCAAGACTTGGCACTTATCCATTTATTGTAGTCCTCTCGAAAACAACCTTAAATCCATAAGAATCAAGATTGTATTTTGAGTTTCACTAAAACCTTTACATGCAACCCTTAAACTTAAACTTTCTACTCAAAACTCTTTGAAATATGAATGATCATGATATAGGAAGTAATATTTACTTGTAGGGAAGGTGGGAACTTGAATGTGGAATGAAGAAAAGGGGAGGGGGTAGGTTTTCGGCTAAAAACCCGAGAGGAGAGGGGGAGGGCCGAGAGGAGAGGGAGGAGGGAGGAAAAGTGTGGAAATGGTGGAGTGAAAGTGGTGTGTTTGTCATGTTTACTTGGTTTTTATTTGCCCATAAGTGAGTGGATGAGAGAAATTACAATAGTAACCTTCCAATCTTAGTTAGGTAGATTTGCATGCAAGGACAAAATAGTAATGTGGCTAGTAAAATGAAAGTGAGTGGGGTTGGAATTGCCCTCCTTGCCCCTTGGTTGAATAGAAGAGAGTTTGCATGCAAGGGTAATCATGTAATTTGATGATTATTAAGCAACTAATTTCCAAAGATTTATTTTTATATAATAAAATACAAGTTCAAAAATTATAAAATTTATACCATAAAATAACTTGGATTTTTAGAGACTTTATAAAATCATTTTCAAAATTTTGTGAACAAAATGTCTTTTAAAAGAAAATTTTTCCAAAGCTTAGAATATTCCTTATAAATCAAAAATAAAGAAATTAAATAAATTCTTGCTTTGAAAAATCATATACTACCCAAAGCAAATTTATAATGCAAAAATTTTCACTCACACAAACGTACAAGCATTGAATATATTTTTATTTAACTTAATATTATTCACAAATAATATTACATAAAATGCCGGTCGTAACATATACTACATTCTAGTTGTTTATATTTTGAGTAATTTTTAAATTTAATTTTGGAGATATTTGTATAAAACTTTTACAACAAAACTTTTTATTTGATTCAATTTTATGTGGTGAATTTCGTAAAGAGCATGTCCTTTTTACATATCTATATTCTATTTATTTCACGTTTAGATGTTTTTTCTAACGGGACGTCTTTAATAGCTCTAAATTTTATTTGATTTTGTTTTAGATGTTTTTCCCTTATTAGGCACGTCTTAATCTTTTTGTTCTCGTATCAATATTTTTTAAATATGTTGGTTTACATCCCATTATTTTTTCTTTCTTTTCTTTTTACTCTTAATTTCACATAAAGATCCCATTTGTTAAATGCTTGCATGAGGCACCTTTATATTTCTTGTATTTTGGGTTCTTAATTTTCTGTTGGGCCTTAATGTTGGGTAGCAGCCCCAACATTCACGTCATTTTCAAGGCGCAACTACTTATTTGTAAAATTAACAAAAGAAAATACCTCATATTTAAGGGGAAAATAGATTTTTGAAGTGATCTTATAATAATATGGGTGATTGTTAAAATTATTTTCTAAAAAAATTACATTTCCAAATCGGAAAATAAAATATAATGAATAATTGAGTAATATTTCATGGAATTATTATTGTAAATGAAATATTACATACTAGAAAAAATTGTTCAACTTTTTAAGAATTTAATAAAATAAATATGCAATTGAGTAAGGTTATAAAAATAAAAATTGGCATTCTTATTCGGTACTCTTTCCATCTGATTTTCTTCGTTTCATTTAGGAAATAATGCATACAAAGAAAATTTAGTTCAATTATAATTTTGAAGTGTTACCTATATATTAATTTCAAAGAAAAAATTTACTTCAATACATTGCATCAGTTTTATACTATAATTCTAGTAAGTTGTGTTATAAATTGATATGTCTTTTACTTTTATGGTTCAAGAAAACTGAAAAAAAAAAGTCTTCGGACACCATTAAAAAAAGGACTCCAATATTTCCAACTACCTACTTTTTTTATTTCAATATATGTATTTGTTTTAACTTATTTTCCTTTTTAATTTGCAATTTTAATATAAATATATGTAATAACTCGACTTTTGGACTATTCATTCTATATTCAAACAAAAATTAAATGAATTCATTAATCCAAAATTCTATTATAAAGTTGACTATTAGAAAAATGCAACTATCGATGATTCAAAAGTAAATATACTTTAATGCTAAGTCATCGAAATCCAATGCTATCCAACTCAATTATTACACCGAACCTGAAAAACTGTATGTAATGAGATATACAACCCTAAGAGGAACCAATCGATCTAACTAATACAGTCAAATAACATACACATATAAAAAAAGATAATCTACATGATACGATACACGATACGAACACTTTCGATTCTTATCACGATTATTACAACCCAATGATTATGGTCCTGAATTTTTAGAAAAATTTTACTACAACCCCTTTACTCGGTCATACGTTCCGATTCTTATATATTCCCAATTCAGAATCTCAAAATTATCATCTAGATGAGACATATATACAACAAATATCATTTCAATATATATCATTCTTCAGACCAAGTTTCGATATCGAATATACACGTAACACACAAGTGAAAACACTAGAAAATGGATCTTAAAAATCACACATGAAAGTTATACGAACCAAATTTACCAAATTGCCGATTTATATTTATAGAACTCTACAAGTTCTAATAACAATGATGAGAAATATATTTATGATCTATATATAGTATTCTGAAACTCTAATTCATAACCTACATAATATATGTATTGAAATTTAATCTAAATTTTAGGCGCACTTGTCTAATTAAATTTTATATCCTTATCCTTATCAAATTTTAATCATTTTTCTTTTATTATTCTAATAAATAAATAATTTATTTTATGATTTGTTTTAATAACTTTATGTAAGAATTTTATATCATAACTATAATAAAAATGAAACCAGTCATAACTAGTCAAAGTTTTTGCATTTTTTTATAAATTTTATTGCATTCTATTTCAATTATCATGGATAATACTTTTTATATTTTTACATTATTTTATTATTGTTAAGATGTAGTATCTATCATGTTTAATAAGATAACATCAGCAATATTCATTATCTTATGACTAAGTGAATGCAAAATTATTTGTAAGTTGTTGGGTATCATAATATGGATTCATCGTTTTATTGTGGGATTATTAGAATCAATTCAGTGTTCCTATTTGCAAGCTCATAAATCTAAGATATTTTGTTATGATTCGTCGTTAGATAACCCCTTCCACATAACAATAATATATGATTAAGTTGTCTGTCAGTCAACGTGAATTGTGACAAATAATTGTAAGGAAAAGAATATATTATATGATCGATGCCATTAGATAATTTAATAGAATAATGATAACTTTTGGCAAATTAAAGGCTTTTACAGATCAATTTTGCTGTCAATAAAATCCTAATTTTCTTTAATTTACGAGGAGTTCTCCATTTTTCATTCTTATTCATTTTTATTAGGAATTTGACATATTTCATTTTCATTCACCATTTTTATATCTATTTTTTCTCTTTGTTTTATTTAGTAACTTTTTGTTCCATTATTTATCTGTTGCCCAGTGAAGATACAAAACTCTCTCAAGAAATACTGATGTTCTTGAGAGCTTCTAGGTCGAATGATACTCGAGATCGATACACTAAGTGATGACCTAAACTGTGTTTCTATACTACACAACTACAACAAATCAATCTAAAATATGCATTATCAAAAGCTAACTAAAATTGATACATATCTTCAACTGAATAGATAAAATCCTATAACTCAGACATAAAAGATATCAGCTCCACTATACAAGGAACATAACAAATCTTCTAGGATGACTGTCTTCAAATACTGATGACATCCAAATACTGATGATGTGTAAAATCCTGACGACACATCAAATACTGATGACACCCGAACAGCCAGATCCTGAGCTTCTTCTGATCATTGAGAATTCAATATATAACAATCTCCCCCAATTTATGCTTAATGTAATGAAGCACAAATTCCATTCTCAATGATGCCAAAACCAATCTATAAAATGTACAAGGAGTAAAGCTTACTTCGGTATCTTCAGATAACTAATAGTTGTTTCCAGAAAGTTTTTCAATCTTTCTTCCTCCTTATCTCGTAGGACTTTAACAAGCTTTTTCTTCAACTCTCTCTTTTCTTCAGTGTCTTCTCCAAGCTGATAGATAGCTGATCTCAACTTAGAAATTGAGCTTTTTCTTATCCCAAGATCACCAATCAACATGTAGCTTAAACTGACATCTTCATGATCAGGACTGAAGGATAACTGAGGACTGTTGAGAAAAACTTGTAGCACTGCAGCTCCCTTTTTCATCTTCATTTTTTGACCTGTATAAGTTCTATACTCAGGAACATAATCATTATTGTATTTATCATCTTTTTTCATTACTCTTCTTCTGTTGACTTCAAGTATCATAGAAGAACGGTTTCTGGTGACACTATTCTCAACTCTAAGAAGATAGTGAATGTATTTCAATTCTGTCACAGTCTTTATTAAGAGTTGCTGCAATGTAAAGCTCTTTACTTTACCATCCCTGAAAAAGTACAGAAACTCTTTCACCAAGATTCTCTGTCAGAGTATTTGTATTAAGCAGATCCGATCTTAGAATCTCCATATCAGAATGACCACTGCCTCCTCTGGTTCGAGATTTGACAAGTTTCAGTTTTTCATTGTATTCCACCCAAGAAGGTTTCTTGATGGACTTATCAACATCTTCCTATTTTGGAATACAATCTCTTAACCTTGCTGATACAAATTCAACATGCTTGAACCCTTTAGGATAATCGAATGTATAAATATCTTTCCATCTTCTATCCTTCTTGCTAAAAGGATCAAAACTTGTAGACTAATCATGAATCTTCCCTTTTTCTTTATGCCATAGCCCCTCTTTGATTTTAAAACTCTCTGCAAATATTCTTTGCATGCTTGATCAACTTTCCTCCTATCAACCTTTTCTTTTTCATTAACCTCTGAAGTATGAGGAATGACTACTAGGGTAAGGGCTGAATCATTTAATACTTCGATCACCTTTTCATCAGAGTCAAAATCAGCTGTCAGGTTCATAACATCAGGTTCTGCTTTTACCTCAGGATTTATGTCTGCATCAGGAGTTATATTATGATTTGCTGTATCAGCTTGATCAATGTCAGTCGCTGATCTTTTCTTCCTTGGTATAATCAACTATTCTGGCTTTTGAACTTCTTCATCTTCTTCATGTCCTTCATGTCCTTATACAGGAACATACCCTTCTCTGGATAAAAAATTCAGAAAAGTAGAGTTAAATCCTGTCATTTGACTTGATTTAGAAGTTCTTCCTCCTCTTCCTCTTCCTCTAGCTCTTATAGATCTTCCACCTCTTTTTCCTCTTCCTTTAGAAGTGTTAGCTTCAACTTCAATTTGAGCCATTAGCCCCTTTTGTTGCATAACTGCTTCTTCATGGGTAAGATCAGGAAATTCTTCAGTTATATACCCAAGAGCACTCCTAGCATTCTTTTGCTCAAACCTCTTCTCTTTGTAGTACAAGACAATCTCTTCACCTGTTTCCTTATGCATGATAGGAAAGAAAAATCCCTTAGCATCTGCTAAATTAGAGATTGTAACATCATCATCCTCAGAAGCACTAACAGTAGTCTTGTGCTTGGCTCTGTGAGCACTAGTAGACTTTTTTTGTCCTGAAGGATGAGTCTTCTTGGAATGTTGAGGTTGTTGAGCAGTAGAAGCAATTTGAACATCTGTAACTGGATTATTCTTATCACTATCAGCATCAATATCTTTATCCTTTATCTGGATAGAATATGGTGTACATTTTGTAGCAACTATCTTCTCCCCCTTTTTGGCATCATTATTTGAAAGAAGAGAAAATAGAGCATCCAGTTTTTCACCTATAGAAGAGACCTTATCTTCTATGGAGGAAATTCGAGAGGCCATGCTGTGTCGAGATTCAACAATATATATGATAGTATTTTTCACACTTTTGAATTCAACTGAGGTAGGTGTGAAAATCCATCAATTTTCTCTTTGACAGCAGCATGAGACTTTTTTATTTCATCAAGGTCAGAGTGAATTCCTTTAACAGAAATAGTGGAGGCATTAAGATGCAACTTCAGATCAGGAGTTTGAATTTCATCATAGGCACGATGAATATGTTGCATGCCAACAGCAAATGAGATAGAAGTATTTGCAAGTTTCCATTTATAATCCCGTTATTTCTGTCAAAAGTGTTCAGCATCAGCATTGTAATAAGAAGGATTGTCATTGAATTGTGAAGAAGAACCAACATTGAACTTCATAGATGCATCAATTACAGTCTTAACTGAGCTATCTCAGAATCATCTGCACCACTGTCATTATCAGAATCAGATAACCCATAAGAAGAATTTGCAGAATCAGGCAGAATTCCTTTGCCTTTATCGAAATACTTTGCAAGAGGTGCCTGTGGCTGATGAGATCCTGAAACAGAAACATGGTAACACCTAAATCTCTCTGTTCTTTTCAAGTGATCTCGTGACTTCTCACACAATATATTACTTTTAAGGGTAATATTGTTCTCACAGAAGAAACTTTACAAGTAAAAAAGAAAACTTATAAGATTCTTGTCTCAAAGCTACCTCTCCTTTTGCCAGTACAGGAGACTACCACTAAAAATATTTTAATCTGATATTTTCACACAGTCTCACAGAAAGGCTCAATCACACATTTAGCAAAGAAATAAGAGATGGATGAGAAGAGTTGTATGATTGTCATATAAATAGAGGTAACCTCAAAGAAGAGACTATTTATAATCATACAAACATGAGTATATATATGAAAAAGTTAGCAATACCTGAAGGTGAGTCCTCAAGTGGAAGTGAGGATAGTGGAGGAACAAATAGCACATCAGGATGCTTCTACAAATAAGCAATCAGTAGTGGATCATCAATAGTAGCTAGTGTAGTTGAAGGATGATTCTCAGTAGGAGCCGTTGTAACATCAGGATTTGGTCTGTCAGGAAAAGGTGAGAGACCGGCATCGGTACTTTGAACTGATGGTTCTTGTGGAATCTGAGAAATGTGAGCTGCTTCAGTAATGCTTGGTGAAGGTTCTTTTGTGCTCTTCTCAAAAATAGGATCATTTATGATTGCATCCACCTTTGACAGTATTTCCTGATGAGTTTGTTTATCCTGTAGTAGTTGAACTTAGTCAGCAAGAAGATCACTCTAAGTAATATTCACAATGATTTGTACAATATTGGTGTCTGCATCTTCCCGTTGAGAAGATGGTTCTTGTGTGACTGGATGTGTTACCGTTGCTAAATCACTTTGAGACGTACGTTCTTGTGTACTGACATACTTGGTAAGAGGCTGTATCTTCTTCTTCTTTCTGATTTATCCAACTACTTCTACACTTTTTCTTTTCAACTGACTCCTTGCAGTTTTCTTGTGTTCAGCAGTTACTTTAATTACTGGAAGCTTGTCGAGCAGAGCACTAGCATCAGTATTTGGCTCTTTGGTTCCAGTAGTGTCAAAAAGGTCAGCAGGATGTTGATCAATGGATTTCTTGATTTTGGATAAGGACCCTATTGGCATCTGATCATCTGATTCAGAATCATCTTGTATGATCAGTCTTCTTTTCCTGACTGGAAAGCAGACTTCTTTCTTCTCACTCTCACTCAGTGAGGCTTGTTTAGTTTTCTGTCCACATGTGACAGATTTCTTAAACAACCTTTTCTTTATTACAACTGATGCCTTTTGAGAGACAACAGAGGAGGCTAATTTAGAAGCTGGGTGTGTTTGCTTTTTGGAAGAAGAAGTGCTTGGGTTAGAAACAAGATGGATGGTTTCTTGATTCTCAGCATTAGGAACTGTGATAGATGTGCCAGCATCAGGATTTGTAGGCACTTGTGTAGGAGTAGGTCTATTTCTTAACATAAATTGCCTGACCTCTCTAGGAAGAAAGGGAGGTCCTGAAAATTCATTCTTTTCATCCCTTTTAATATGATCAGTGATAGCCTTTTCAGAAATTTGAAAAACAGGGAGTAATTCATCATCATCAAACATAACATTAGGGCACAGGAAATTAAAAATCAGTTGTAGAAATATAGTACCCAATTAATCCTGAAGCATCTGCACTTCGAGAAATTATGAATTGCAGTATAGTATTACCATAATCAAAATTACCAGAGTAAAGAAGAGAGTACCCAATTTTCAGAGAAGTGGAAGGAAGAGCATCAAAATTTGTTGTCTTATTCAAGAAACACCTACTGATGCAATCTAAGAAAAAGTTCCATTCTCTTTTCAGTTTGGTCCTTGCCAGTTTTCCAATGGTTGTGATTTCTCCTTGATAGCCTAAAGTCCTTAGCATATCAAATAGCTGCTCAGTGGTATAAGTATCAGGGGCACCATCAAGGGCAGGCAATCTCAAGGCTTGAAGTAGAATATCAACATCAACTTCATATCTTTGGCCCTCATATTTAAAAGAAAAGCTAGTGTTTGTTGAATTTACCAAAGTTGTATTCCATACCTGCATGAAAGCCTTGTATGACACCTTGACAGGATTCGTGAGGATACCCAATTGAACATAGAAGGAGAAAATCCTGAATATCATGAAAAGATGATGGTAGCTGCTGATGTGTAAGTAGAGCTAAGTAATTATTAGTGCCAAATATATTTCCATGAATTTGACTAAAGACTGGTGAAACTTCAGACGTTGTCATGATATGTATAGCTTGTGAGAGAGAGTATAAATGAGATATGCACAATGAAGTTATGTGTATGATGAATTATGTCACATAATTTCTTCTGGTTTTATAAATTTTCTACTCTGGAGTATAACACATTCATATGAAGAAGGTAATTTAGTGAATTAGACTTTGAACAGGTAATAATTACTGAGTAATAGAATTTGACAGTGGAGTAAATTACGGAAGTAAAGACAAAATACATACATATATGTCAAGACAAAACTGTAGAAATTTGTTTATCAGATAATCCACCACTAACCAACAATTAAGTGAGATATTTAATTGCAGCAAGAAAACTACTCAGAAATTAATTAAGACTAATAATCTGAATTAGAACGTGCTGACCTATCTTCAATATTTGAGACCTTGTTTCTGTCAGGATTTCACAAACTCGGGATATGTCGATTCGAATTCAACAGTTGTTTGTCAATGCATCACAAATTATTAGCAAACCACAATTTTAATCAAAACAATCATCAAAATATACATTTTAAGTGGATGATGTAAAGATTAACAGGCTTCAATAAGAACATTTGCATGCATACATAGCGAAATAATCATAGACTAAATCTTGCAATCAAAAGAAATTTCATTAATATATTAGAAGAGTACATTTCATGAAATTTGTAGATTACATGCAAAAAGATTACAAGATAATCCTAGTCTAAGAAGATGAAAATCAACAGCCTTGGTCTAAGAAGCCTGACAAAGCTGATGGTGAAGAGAAATGGATTGAGGATGTTTAATGCTTCTTCCTACTTTCAACAAAGAGAACAGCAAGACGAATAATTTTCTCCTGTTGTTTAAGATTGTGGAGATGAAATTCTCTTTGGAAAAATAGAAGATCAGTTTTTATGACATCTACAAGTTGAATCTAGATGTCGTGTGGAATGTTGTTGATGGGATATTGAGTTTGGATTACATTTTAAAAAATTGTCACAATATTTGTGCCATAGCAGTGGAACCAGCTAGAGTTCGCCATTGTGTGTGAGATGTGAAAATAAAGAGATATGTTTGAGTATGAGAAGATGTGAATTGACTTAACGATGAGTGATCATTTAAATAACCGAGAGACATAGAGAAGTAATATCAAGAGACCAGGGATTAATTGAAGAGTTAACTTAATGAATTAACCAAAAGATGTCTTGTTAAGGCGCGTCTCCCCACACTGATTTGTAATTATGAAAATGATATATTTATTCATACATGCATATTTAGAAAATAAATTCACTTAACTTATCAAGCATATAAAAATGAAATACATCAAATATTTCTGGCTTAATATCCAAAAAAAATCATATAGGACATATCAGGATTTGATCAATATACCTTAGGATTCGATCAAATATAAATTTACAAGCTTTGTAAATATTGCTTCAGGTAATGGCTTTGTGGAGATATCAACCAGCTGATCAACAGCTAGAACAAAATGAATTTCTATAATTCCTTCCATGACATGCTCTCTTATGAAGTGATATCTGATACTAATGTATTTTGTAAGAGAGTGTTGCACCAAATTTCCTATCATAGCAATAGCACTTTGATTATCATGATAAATAGGAATTTTTGAAAATGATAATTCATAGTCCATGATCTAATTTCTCATCCATAACAACTGAGCGCAGCAACTTCGAGCTGAAAATGTAAACAAAACGCATTAACTACAACAAAAACTTCTGGAAACACAACAAGTTAAGAATTTGTAATGCAAAATGGAAATTTCTTTAACTCGGGGAGTGTACTTACAACTTGCTACAAAATTGAAGTAATATCAGTTCATTTATAAATATCCGAAATGTACTTTATTTTATCTCAACTTTCAAAATATCTAAATTAGTGTTAACCTACGTGCTAAAAAAATGGGATTACATCACCCAAATGAAAAGCTCTGAGTGCTAGCAAAGTCCTGAATCTGCTGCCTTACAACATCAATCCCTCGATCATCAAAAGCATTCAGCTCTAACACAATATTATGCATCTGCACACTAAAAAACTTCTGAGCCACTACAAGAATGGTTGAGGTCTTCCCCGTACCAAGTGGTCCACAATGTCACAAACTATATATATAATAAAATTATCAAATTAAACAAGAATTTACCCTAAATTTACTAGTAGCCTATCAAGTGTTCGACCAAATGTCATAAAAAAAATAACAATACGCTAAAAGAAATAGACATGATGTTAAATACACACAAATATATAAGTACATATCCATGTAAAATGTAATTAGGGGGATCAAGAAGGGGATTACTAGTATCGATAATATCGTGATGAATGGCGACATCAGCGAGTGATTGAGGATGGTATTTCTCAACCCATATGCAGTAGAAGTCCTAAAAGAATAAATTAACCGAGATTCGTCTGGTGGATTGAGATCCAGGAGAGAGAGGCGGGTTCCTCAGTGTTCTGTGTATAAGGAGATAAAAGGGGGAAGGAGGAGTGAATTTTAAAGAAGCGGGAGTCAAAACAAAAAAGGGGAAATGAAATGTTAAGAGGGAAATGAAATGTTAAGGGGAAACAAATTAGAACCAATAAATTAATTTAGGAAATAGAATTTCTGCTTCACTATTCTTATAAAATTTATAAAAATTAATTTCTTTTTTTTGATATTTCTTTAATTTTAAAACTTATTTATTTTAAATTTATTTAAATATTTGAGCACTTATAAATGTAAATAATTTATTTATTTGATGGTATCTTCCTCTTTTTAGTACTCCCTTCAATAATTTTATTAGAATTAATTATTTTTAAAATTAAATAAATAAATAATTTTTATTTTATTTAAAAATTAAAAAAATGTTTATTATTAGTCTACGCTAACAATTATGGGGGTGTAGTGTAGCATCTCTTGCAACTTGAGTGATATTTGTCCTAAAAAATATTCTTTTCATGTAATTTTTTATTTAATTTTCAAATACTTAAATATAAATATTTATATAAATATTTGAAGATCATTAGTTCTGAAATAATAGGTCTTAAACAATATTAAATACTAATTTGTGATAGAGAGCGGTTTCATAAAAATAATACAAAACCGTTGTACTTGTTATATTTTTACAACAGTTGAGAACAAATGATTTATAAGACGTTGTATGAATTTTCGTTCTACAGCGGTTAAGTGAGAATAAAATGTCATATGTAATCAAATGACGAATTATGACGTAAAACCCGTTATTTGATTAATTTTCAGACAATCGTAAACGAGTCTCAAGTAAATAGTAGTCATTTTACCGAATTTTCCTTATAAAGTCATGCAAGATAAGTTTAATTTTTTTATAATTTTTTCATATGACTAAAATCTATATACTTTAACATCCGTATGGTTGGATCATTTAACAAATAATTTTAAAAAATAATAATGTTATTCGGGAAAGAATCTCGTTGAGGGTAAAAGTACTTTTACCGAATTTCCTTATAAAGTCATGCAAGATAAGTTTAACTTTTTTTATAATTTTTTCATATGACTAAAATCTTTATACTTTAATATCTGTACGGTTGGATCGTCTAAAAAATAATTTTGTTATTCGGGAAAGAATCTCGTTGAGGGTAATAGTAATTTTACCGAAATTTCCTTATAAACTCATGCAATATGAGTTTAATTTTTTTTAATTTTTTCATATAACTAAAATCTATATACTTTAACATGCGTATGGTTCGGGAAAGAATCTCATTGAGGGTAATAGTACTTTTACCGGAATTTCCTTATAAAGTCATTCAATATAAGTTTATATTTTTTTATAATTTTTCATATGACTAAAATCTATATACTTTAACATCCGTACGGTTGGATCGTTCAAAAAAATATTTTAAAAAATTACTTTTTTTTATCGGGAACGAATCTCATTATAGGGAGTGGTACTTTTACCGGATTTTCCTTATAAAGTCATGCAAGATAAGTTTTAATTTTAATTTTTTTTAATTTTTTCACATGACTAAAATCAATATAATTTAACATTTGTATGGTTGGATAATCTAAAAATTAATTTTAATAAATTATTTTGTTATTTGGGAAATAATCTCGTTTAGGGTAGTAGTAATTTTACCGAGTTTTCCTTATAAAGTCATTCAATATTAGTTTGAATTTTTTTTATAATTTTTTTATATGACTGAAATCTATATACTTTAACATCCGTATGGTTGATGTTTTGAAAAATTATTTTTAAAATTTAAGAATTCGATATCACACAACAGTTTTTAAAAAAACCGTTGTGTGACACCTTCAAAAAATCAAGGGCTCTTATTGTGCCAACTAAGTGATCTAGGTGAAGTGAATCAATGGGTGAGATTTTGCCAACCAAACAATCCGGGTGAAGTATGTTCCACCAATTAGATGGTGCCACGTTTTCCTATAATTAGACAACAGTTATTGTCTTGTTAGAACCGTCGTCTAAACCTTATTTAAAAACCGTTGTTTGATGTATGATAAGACCAGACTTTTTATAAACACTTGTCTAAAAGGTAAATATCCAGGAGAAAGACTTCTAAATTAACCATTATCACGGGATCTCTTAGGCAACAATTTCATAAACTGTTGTCTTTTTACAATTACAAGACAACAGTTTTTTAAACCGTTGTTATAGAGTTTGATTAACAACAGATTTGAATAACCATTTTCTAACATTTTACAAAGGTTACTCATCCCGTTATGTGAAGCATATCAAGACAATAGTTTTAAAAAATAGTTGTGCAAACTTCACTTTTTTGTGATTTTTTTTACAACGGTTCACAAAACCGTTGTATGAACCTTGGATAAGACAATGGTTATCGGAGGGCAAAAAAAACCGTTGTCCATCATTTTGGGACAACGGTTCTTTTGTCAACTGTTGTATAATTAGTGTTGTCTGAAGCTGTTTTTCTTGTAGTGTTTTTACATATCTATGTTCTATTTATTTCAGGTTTAGATGTTTTTACTAACGGGGAACGTCTTTAATGGCTCTAAATTTCATTTGATTTTATTTTAAATGTTTTTTCCCTTATTATGCACATCTTAATCTTTTTGTTCTAGTATCAATATTTATCATGTTAGATATATTTGTGATGTCATGTCTAATAGTGATTTGTAATTAGTTTTCAGATCTTGAATAACAGGAAAAATCAGGAATTAACTGCAAATCAGTACTTATACTGAAGTCAGAACTTAAGATATCAGAACTTAAATTATCAGAACTTAAGATATCGGAAGATATTTATCAGGACTTAAGAAGACATTCAGATAAGGAAGGTGGTTGATTGAAGGAAAGAAGATTAAGACAAACACAAGAAGAGATATGCATGGAGAAGAATTCTATGAAGAATAGAATACTTGGAGGAAAAGATAACTAGTTGATATATTTTAGGATGCAGACTTATGTTCTATATCAATTAGAAGTTTATCTTGTAACTGTGTGTCTATATAAACACATCATAGGGTTTACACTATAAGTGTTATCATAATCGAGAATATTATTCATTGTAACCCTAGCAGCTCTCGTGATATTTGTTCATCACTGAGAGAGAACGGTTCCATTATAATACTATTTTATTAATAAGATTATTCAGTGTTTTATATTTGTGCTCTTAATTCGATTTGATTGTAGTATACACTGTATTCAACCCCCTTCTATAGTGTGTGTGACCTAACAAATGGTATGAGAGCCAATCTGTTAACACATATACAGTAAAGATCCAAAACAATCATGTCTGAAGAAGAGAAAACTCCAACCAATCCCACCAAAACTGAAGAAACTCCAAAGACTCAAATCCATAATCGATATGAGACTATTAGGGTTCCCATACTGAAACCTTCTGAGTATCCCATATGGAAAGTGAGGATGACTATGTTTCCGGAAGCTACAGATCCAGAATACCTTGACAGAATTAATGAAGGACCACATAAGCCAACCAATCTCTCTTTGTAGTTACAGACCAGCCAGCAATGACTGTACCAAAGGAGAAAAGTGAATATACAGCTGAAGATATCTCATCTATTGCCAAGGATGCAAAGGTAAGGCATTTGCTAGATAGTGCCATTGATAATGTCATGTCAAATAGGGTAATTAACTACAAAACTGCAAAGGAGATATGGGATGCCTTGGAGACAAGATGCTAGCGAACTAATTCAATTAAGAAGAACATAAGGACTATACTCACTCAATAGTATGAGCACTTTGACTCAAAACCTGATGAGCCATTAACTGGTTTATATGACAGATTTGTCAAACTCTTGAATGATCTGTCGCTGATGGATAAGGAATATGATCTTGAAGATACTAATCTTAAATTCCTTTTAGCTCTTCCTGAAAGTTAGGATTTGAAGGCAACTACTATAAGAGACAACTATGCTCTTGGTGAAACTACTCTTGATGAAATTTTTGGTATGCTCAAAACTCATGAACTTGAGATGGATCAAAGAAGTAAGAGACGTGGAAGAAAGTCAAGAACAGTTGCTCTTAAGGCTGAGGAGGAATCCCCCAAAGTGGTTGTCTCAAAGAAAGGCAAAGGAAAGGCTCTCATCACAAAGTATTGATATTGAGTCATCAAGTTCTGATAGTGATAAGTATTCAGAAACTGAAAGTCTATTTGAGATGGATGCTGATGAACAGATGATGAAATTGTGTGCTCTTATGGTAAAGGGTATCACAAAGATAGCCTACAGGAAATTCAGAAGGGGAAAGAAATTTTCCAGGAAAGGTGCAAGTTCTGATAAGAAGGGTTTCAGAAAATCTGAAGGCAAAGGAGGAAAGTCTGACAGAGGAGATTACTCAAATGTCAAATGCTACAACTGTGGTGAGAAAGGCCACATATCTCCTGATTGCAAAAAAGGCATATCTCCTGATTGCAAGAAAGGAAAAGGTGACAAAGGCAAGGCACTTGTCATAAAGAAGAAAAGCTGGACAGACACTTCAGATTCTAAACATGGGTGAACTATGCCTTAATAGCAAATGCTGATAGCAGTTCTGAAGCTGCTGAGTTAAAGGTACCTTAAACAACTTATGCTTTTCATACTGATGATATTACTGAGTTGAGATCTTATCTTAAAACCATATTCATTACCTATAGAGATCAGAATTTAACATGTGATAGGTTAACTTCTGAAAATCTGGCTTTTAAGAAAAGGAATGACTATTTAGAAAAAGAGTTAGTTATGTTCCATCAAACTCAGAAAGAAAGAGATGATGCTTTTTATGTTAGAGATGAAGTGTTAAAATTGAATCAATCTCTAAAAACTGAGTTAAAAATGGAAAGAGAGATTATCAGGACTTGGACTAAGTCTGGCAGAACAACTCAGAATTTACTAAGTAGTGGAAACTGGAAAGAGGGCTTAGGTTATGGAGATGATAAAAGAGAAACAGGAACTAAACAAATTAAGCCAATTATTGTTAAATAGACTAATAAGCCAAAGGTAAATCCTGTTAAGTTTGTAGCTAAAACTGTAAAGTATGATTCTGAAAAGATGAAAGATAATGATACAGAAGTTAAGACGGAATCAACTTCTGACAAATTAAAACAGGATAAACCAGCTAAAGTTAATATAGGCTTAATGACAAAGAAGCCGCTTAAGTACAAGCTGAAAGAGATTAAGGATGTAAACAAGGTAAAGCCACCTAGGAAAAATAGGAATGTAAAGGAAGGTGTGAATACAAGTAATAATTATATGCCTGTTCTTAATGCTCCCAGAAAGAAATGTTATAACTGTGGAAATACTAACCATCTGGCTTCTTTTTGCAGAAAGAATAAGAATATAAACTCCTTACCTTCTAAGTCAGGAGTTAAGAGTCAGTCTGTTAGGTTTAAATCATAAAATCCTTGTTTTCATTATGGTAGTGTATGGCATTCCATTTATACTTGTAAGGAATATCATAGTTTGTACTATGATTATTATCAAATAAAATCTTCTTTAAAGAAAGTTAGCATTATTCCTTTTAGTGTAAGTTCTGATGCAAAGTCTGATACTGTAAATTATGATAAGAAAAATCTTGACATAAACTCTGATGTTAAATCCGCTGCAAATGTTAACAAACTTAAAAAGGCCAAAGGATCCAAGAAAGTCTAGGTCCTTAAAACTAATCATTAGTGGTCTTTATGATTGCAGGGCAACTAGAAAAACATCCTAGTTCTGGACAGTGGATGTTCAGGACATATGACTGGAAATAAAGCCCTTCTATCAGACCTTGTGGAGAAAGTTGGCCCAGGAGTTTCTTATGGAGATCGCAATATGGGAAAAACTCTCTCATTTAAATTTTAACAATATAAATGAACTAATCAAGAAAGATCTTGTGAGAGGATTGCCAAAATCAGTATTTGCTCCTGATGGCCTTTGTGATTCATGTCAAAAGGCAAAACAAAAAAATTCTTCATTCAAGAGCAAGACTGAATCTTTAATTCTTGAGCCTTATCACCCACTACATGTTGATCTATTTGGTCTAGTGAATGTCATGTCTATTGTAAAGAAGAAATATGCTATGGTCATAAAAGATAAGTTTACCAGATACACATGGGTGTATTTCTTGCACACAAAAGGGGAAACTACATCTATCTTGATTGATCATGTCAAACAACTGGATAAGTTGGTCAAAGACTCTGTGAAAATCATTAGAAGTGATAATGGCACTGAGTTCAAGAATTTGATCATGGAAGAGTTCTGCAAAGACCATGGAATAAAGTAGGAATTTTCTGCTCCTGGAACTCCACAGCAAAATAGAGTTGTTGAAAGAAAGAATAAAACTCTTATTGAAGTTGCACGAACTATGCTTGGTGAAGCAAAGTTACCAACCTACTTTTGGGCTAAAGCTGTGCAGACTGCTTATTTTACTCAGAATGCAACACTAATCAACAAGCATGGAAAGACACCATATGAGATGGTGAAGAAAAAGAAGCCAAACCTGAAGTACTTTCATGTATTTGGATGCAAATGTTTTGTTATTAAGACTCATCCTGAACAGCTATCCAAATTTGATCTAAAAGCTGATGAAGGAATCTTTGTTCGATATCCACTTTCCACAAAAGCCTTCAGAGTCTGCAATTTAAGAACAAGGGTTATCATGGAATCTATCAATGTCACTTTTGATGATAAGAAGATTACTGGACTTGAAGATTTCAATGATCATGATCAGCTGAGATTTGAGAATGAAGCTTTAAATTCTGATTCTATGAATTCTGATAGTCTAAATCCTGATACTGCAAACTCTGACGTGTTAAACTCTGATGTTATTGAAACTGTGGTGACTTCACCAAAGTAAAATGCACCTGTGCAGGGGGAGCATATTGAAGATCCAACCACATCTCAAAAAGCATCAGAACCTAGAACAGGCTCTTCAAATTTTGATTCATCAAGTTCTGATGGGCCAAGTTCTGATAATTCTGGAAACTCAAATTCTGATTCATCAAGTTCTGATTCAAGCTTGGACCATGTGAAAACTCCATTAAGGTAGATGTCACAAGCTACAAAGATTCAGATTATGCAGGAAGTGTTGTTGATAGGAAAAGCACCTCAGGGAGTTGTCAATTCCTAGGTAGCAGACTAGTCTCATGGTACAACAAGAAACAGCAAACAGTTTCCAACTCAACGGCCGAGGCTGAATATATTGCTGCTGGAAGCTGCTGTGCTCAGATCTTGTGGATTAGGAACCAGCTACGAGACTATGGCTCTGTATTGAACAAAATTCCTATTTTATGTGACAATACAAGTGCAATAGCCATCACCAACAACCCTGTGCAGCACTCGAGGACAAAGCACATTGACATCAGGTATCATTTTATTAGAGAGCACGTCATGAATGGTACTGTTGAACTATTTTTTGTTCCAACAGAAGAACAAATAGCAGATATTTTCACTAAACCACTTGATGAATCCATATTTACCAGATTAGTTGGTAAATTGGGCATGTTGAATAGTTTTAGTGATTAATTTAGTTAATATCTGAGATCTGTTCTTGAATGAATTTACAAATGAATTTTCCATAAATGAAAAATTCATTTGCAAATTTATTTTATCATTGTATCATATTTCTTGCTTATTTCTATGTAATTTCTATTATCTTATCTTATTTATTTACTCAACTTGTTAATTTTAATGTCTCAGAATATTTTATTTTCTCTAAAAATATTTTTCTATGAATATAATTTATTAAAATTCAAAAGAAATCTATTTTTAGACTGAAAATATTATTATCTCTGAAATATTTTAATTATTTTAATTTTGTAAATATTTTCTGAATTTTTACTAAGTTATATAAGTCTTTATTTCAGTACATATTTATATATATGCGTGTTTCTGTGTTTATTTTTTTTTTAAAGCTGATATGACAATCGGCAAGACAATTGAAATTGTCTTGCTGAAAGTCATTTCAGTTTAAATTTTGATTATTATGATTCAGTATAACTTTATACTGGCAAGACAATCGGTATGACTATCAATTGTCTTGCCATTTATAAACTTTTATATATATATTTCTTTTATTTTATACTGGTATGACAATCAGTATGACTATCAGATTGTCATACCAGTTATAAATTTAGTGTTTATTATTTTTTACTTCTTTTATTTGTTTTCCTTCTTTTACCTGGTATGACAATCGGTATGAGTTATACTACTTAATCAGTTTTGTTGTTTTGTTTTATCATTTCGTACAACAGTTTTCTCTCATCATTTTCAAACCGAACAGTCTTGTCTCTCTCTCTCTCTTCGAACCAACAGATCTCCATTGTTACTCTTGTGCTCGAGTTCTTACTCAGCAATTTACTCCTGTTATATATACATACATATATATACATACATACAGGAGTGCGGCCAAAATTTTTTCAAAACTTTTTTTTCGAATCATTGTGTTTGTTGATTTTGGGTATTTTTGATTTTAATTTTAATTTCTGTTTTGTGTCTTTTGGCTTTTCAAATCTGCGTTTGTGAGTTAAGAATTTTAAGGAGATACATTTCTGTCTAAATTTTTCGATTATAATTAATTTAATTCGAATTATTAAATTAATTTAATTAATTCGAATTTTCTTAATATTATTCTTAAATTTCTGAAAGTGTGTGTCTTATTATTATTTTAAATGGCTCTCAATTTCCAAATTGTCGCGCATAATCAGGTTGGTTATTTTAATCCAGAAAAATGTGATGTGGAAAAATTTAAGCCATGGATTAGATTTTTAAATGACCATTCGATTGTTAGCTCTGCTATTAAATCAAATGTGATTTTAAATGTCGATCTGCTAAGACTGATTTGCACAACCTCTACTGTGGCCGATGATTCAAAATCTTTTTCATTCACCGTGGCAAACACACAGTATATAGTTGATGAAACAGTCGTCAATCAAGCGTTAAATTTTCCATTGGACAATTTCTGTAATTTGCCCTCTGAAAATGATATCACAAACTTTTTCCATGTTATTCACTATCAGGGGGTGATTAATTTAACCAAACTTTCAAAATCCAATTTGGTGTCTGAATGGGATATTTTCTTCGATACACTTTCTAAAGTGTTTGCCAACTGCACTAAATCCAACTTTCACAACATCACTTCCACTCTGCAGTATATTGGTCTTGCGGTTGTTTTCAATCAAAGGATCAATTTTGGCAAACTACTTTTTCCCATTCTCTTGAGACGTCTCACTACTGCTTTACGTGATCATTCTACAAATCGTAGGGTATCATGTTACTATGCTCGTTTTCTCATGCTTATAGCAGATCATCTTCTCACACCTGAGCACAAAGCCCTTTTTGCTAACTCTGCAGTAACCGAACCCCCTCCAGTAAGCAAAAAGATTAACACCCGCCAAGACACAACCTTCAAATTCATGCAAGTTCCATTACTTGTATCTGCTTTCATGGCCACTTATATTCCCTTACCTATTTTCAATCTTCCCGGTCATGAACAGCAACCTCAACCTCCAGTGGTTCAAGCCACCCAGGCTCCTCCAACATCAGATGCTCTTCCATTACAGGTAGTAATTCCTCACTCTCACTCCATTCCTACTTCTGTTGAAAGACCCCCAGTGGTTGATAGGACTGACCATGAAGTTGTAGAACCACAGCTTCAATCCCAGGTCATAGAGCCAAACACAGAGTCACAACCTATCTCAACCTCTCCCCCACTGTCTAAAATGTTACCCAGAAGATTAATAGGAAGTAGTGCATTGTTAAATGTGAGTGAACCCTCAGCTATGCCTCCTCCAAAGAAAAGAAGAACTTATACTGAGGCATCTGAAAGCCCATCCTTGTCCTCCCAACGGGACATGGACTTTGAAATGGCCAATGAACAGTTACTAGAGACATTCTCTCAACAGGATGAATCTATTGAAATTCGCCATAGGGCCATGACATCTTGTACTGAGTCAAGCACAATTCCATTACTCACAATGGAACCATACATGCCCACAGATGATACTCAGGACACAGAGCAAGGAGTGCACATAGAGTCTGTTACAGTGCCTGCCATAGTTACGGCAGAAGAGCAGTCACATGCTTCTGAGGGAAAATCTGACTCTCAGCCACCCTTAATAGAGTCATTTTCTCCCCTCCCAGATCAAACACCTCTGGCTCCCTCACGGGATTCTCCACTCGCAAATTTATCTGGAGAAAGTGGAGGACAACTCGGTCAATCTATCCCTGAAGTAATTCAGACATCTATTTCACATGAAATGATAGGTTTGACTGAGGATCAGGACTCGCGAATTCCCATTGCACCACCACTGACCTCCCTTGAAGAGGCTAGGGTGATTTTAACTGCAGGTACAGAAGAACAGCAACAGGAAGACTCCTCACGAGCAATTATATTGAGAGAAACACAAGCACGTGAGGTGAGTGAACCTAACACGAGTGAAATTCAGGTGAGAGCACACACAGACACAGATACTGAAAACCTGTTAGCTCAAATTGCTGCTCTAAAAGAAGAACTTGCTAAAAGCCAAGCTGAGGCTCAATCATTCAAAGCACAAGTGGTTGAACGGTCTTCTTCTTCCACCTCTGTCAACAATCAGCTGGCACTCATAAGGAATGATATCTCAGATCTCAAGAACACTGTCACACCAAAGCTCAATTCCATTCAGGAAACTCCAACTTTATCAGCTGATGACATTTCTAACTTCTGCTCTCTACATACAAGGATGACTTCTCTTGAAGATTTGGTTGAAATGAATCATTCACTGGATTCCTCCAGATTTCTGAAGATAGAGACAGGTATGGAACATCTGAATGAAGGGATGAAGCACCTGTACTACATGATCAAAAATTCTCACTGTCCCAATGAAGAACAAAGGACTTACTTTGAAGGGCCGTCTGGTGGAGGCTCAGGCTCGGGAGGTGATGGAGGTCATGGAGGATCTAAGGGAAAGTCCGTAGAGGATCCCTCAACTAAGGGGGAGAAGAAAGAGAGCAGTGGAAAGGGGAAAGAAAAAGATACCTCTGCTGGAGACAAAGGAAAGGCTGATGATGTCTACTACAGTGGAGAACAGGATGACTTTGATATTTTTGACATTCCCACTGAACCAGTCTTGGAAGATAAAGATGGTTTATTTGAAGCTGAAGAGGAAAGTGATTTTGGAGAATGGGAAGATGAAGCTTCAGTGGATCCTATCTTTGAGAAAGAGTTTCAGCAGCAGCAGTCAGAGATGAAAAGAAAAGAAGCTGAACTCAAAAAGGTCTCCCAGATCATTGACATGAGGAAAGACATACAAAGAATAGAAACTCTTCAAAAGCAACGTCTTCATGACATTAAGGCTCAAGAAAGGAGAAGAGATGTCAGACTGAAGATTGGTGAAAAATGGGATGAAGCTAGGAGAGTATTTGATATGCCTCAGCTGAGCACTAACAATGATAGGCAGTTCCTACATCTTTTTGACAAGCTGGAAATCTCAAATCCTAACAATGACATGTACATGAATGCTATCAAGACTGAAGTCTCAAGGATCACAGCTGCTTTTGATAGATCCCTAAATGAGATGAGCATTTTTGTATATTGTCAGAGTGAAGGATCTTTCAAGGTGTCACTTCATCTGTTTGAGAATCGTTCTTTGTCAGAGACTTGGGTTCTTCTCAACAAGGTAAAAAGAAGCTCAGAATTGAATGAAGTTCTTCGAGAAAGGCTTAAAGAGTTTGCCAGCAGGGCTAGTCCTCAAGTGGTCAACAATCCTCATCAGGTGAGATTCTTTAAGTCTGATTGTCTTCAAATCTGTCAACTAGATGTACAATCTCTTAAAGACTACTCAGCTAAGCATCTGGTCTGGATGGAACATCATTTAAGAACTGCTGGATACTCATCCATGTTGAAGACTCAAGCTGCTGATTTAATTCAAGCTTATTATGAAAAGAATATTAAAAGGTACAATCAGATCAAGAATAAGCTGAAGTCAGTTGGAGTTCAACCAGTCAGACCAGCAAGCATCACTTCAGAAAAGGATCGTGTGTTTGACAAAGAGTTGCTTCAAGATTTAGAAGAAGGTGAAGTCAGAAGAGAAGACAACTGAAGTCAATTAGCTCAAAACTCAATGTAATATGATTAGAGCTTTATGAATCAAGATAGACTAATGTAGTTATATGTTCAGGCTAGAGGAACATCTATCTTGTATTCACTTGTAAATTTCTTTTGGAATCTGGAAAATGTTAAATATAATCCAGAACTTTTCTGCTATTTACTTTGCATTACTGTTTATATCTTTTTCTTATTTGTTAGTTGAGTTATCCTCTAGGTATTTGTTGTTATTGTCTAACAAGCAAATAGGGGGAGATTGAAAGGCATATGTCATAGCCTATTTGTTTATTCGAGGATTTAACTCAACTCAAATAAGAATGTAGTAAGTAAATAGTGGATCTGTCGTCAGAGAGATCTCACAAAGTAACATCTGTCAAAGTGTTAAGGAACATTATTCATCTACAGACTTGAAGACTTAATTCACTGGAAGAAGCTCAGAAAATTGATCAAGCCTCAGTGATATAAATCAAGATTGTGGATTTAATCAAGTGACAGAGATCTCGTCAGGGTATCAATTAGTTACAAGGATTTAGTCTGAAAAAAATCAGAGTATCAAAGTCAAGACATGAAGAAACGTCACGGAAGTTAGTCACTCATGAACCAGACAGTACATCGAGTGTCAACATTGAAGTGGTGGAATTGATTCATAATTTCAGTGATTTTCAGAAGATATTCAGAAGAATGGATGCTGCTCAAGATTAGTATTAATTCTCTATTAATTAATTAAGTCATATAATTTAATTAAGAAAATAAATTATATCTGTAAAGATTAATTTATTGATTAATTGAATTAATTGATTAATTAATTCAGAATTAATATTAAGGGTTTTTAGGATTCTAATTGGTTTAAAATCTATTTAAATTCAAACAAGACAAACTAATTGTATTAGTATGACAATCGGTATGACAATCAATAGTCATACCGAAAGTCATGATAATTTATTTAATTGTCTTGTTAGAATTTTTATTAGATTAAAAATCTGTTATTAATTTCAGCAAGACAATTTGATTGTACTAATATGACAATCGGTATGACAATCAATAGTCATACCGAAAGTCATGCCAGTACAGTTGATTGTCCTACCGAAAGTCTTGTTAGTTCAAAAGAATAGTCCTACCGATTGTCATTGCAGTTCATTTCCATTTCGACTGTTATGATAAAAGAAGCAGAAGACATTCATTAAACACACTTGAATACACAGCCAACCATTTGAAGAACACAAAACAAACAGAAGCAGAGAAATTATTGTAAAATCCTCAGAGCATTTATTTCTAGCAGTTATTGTTAAATCCAATCCACTAGAAATTCTTTTGTTGTTCTTGTGCAACTATCTAGCGGATCAAAATCCCTAGAACTTAATCTCAAATCGCTTTTAGCATTTGATTCTAATTATTGCAAAAATAGAAAAAGTTCATGTCGAATTTATTCTAAATTTGTGATAATTAATTTGAGATTAATTCCTTGTAACAGATACCGTTGTTGTAACTCATTTCAAGTTTAATAAAAGTTTTATTTAACTTGAATTTTGTTTCAATTCTTATTCCGCATTTTATTCGATTAAACGGTAAAGTTTGTATTCAACCCCCCTTCTACAAACATATTGGGACCTAACACAATTTAAGAGCAGCTGAAAAGGAGCAGTTGAAGCCAATCAACTGGGAGAAGATTGATGAGGACATTCAGAAGAAGTTTGGACTAGTAAAGAAACCAGAAAAGTCAGCCATTCATCACTCTCAAGTCAAAAAATCTCTGTGAATGAAATGAGCATGAACTATCTGGAAAGGGGACAGCCATCCTGCATCAAATCTCCAAAGGCTGAAATAATTTTGAAGCCAAGGGTGAACTATCCAAAATCATCATTAAAGAACCCTTTAGATACAGTGTATGAGACATCTAAGCCTGATGAGAAGAAACTGTTATCAAGGTCAATTACCTTCTACAAGGATCCAGTTGATTCAGCCTTAAAAAGGAGAATTGCTAAAGTTTTCAGGAATGGGAAAGAAATTTGTATGGTGGCTGGACATCCTCAATTTTCTCAAGCAAAGAGAGAAGAAAAGGCAAGAGTGAAGCAGGAAAAGAAACAAGATATTCTAGATGCTAAAAAGGCTAAACAAAAGAAAAAGGCAAGCTGCTATCTTGGCCAAGCTACAAGCTGTGAAACCAACACAACAAATTCCTACTCAGCCATCTGAAATCACTGAATCTCAAGATCCAAAGAAGCAAGTTGAACCACAACAGAAGAAATCTCAAAGATACAAGGAATTGGCAAAAAGAACCAAAAGAAAATTGGAGTTTGTTGATAAGGAATTGGTGTATTAGTTTTCCAAGGAATCCACTCCAACTACAACTCAAACATTAAAACCCTCTATGGTATTTGAAGACATTAAAGTGGTGGATCCTTACATGAACATTCAAGGTGAACCTATTGTGCCTAAGGATGAACCAATAGACTGGGAGAGTCTATCAATTCCTGACTTCAATTTGACAATCCTTAGCAAGCCAAAAAGAACAAAGTCAATAGCAGTCAAGAAAGTGAAGTTGTCACCTCTCAAATCCAAATCTCTAACTAAAGCTTAATCCAAAGTCAACAAGGGAGATTACATGTACTTATGTGACATCAAGAAATTCTCTGATCTAAATCTCTATCTAGATGAACTAGAAGAAGGAGAGGAATTGATGCCTACAGGAATCTACCAGAAAGGTTGGTTTTCAAGTACAAGGGAGGAAAGGAGATTCAATGGTCACTTCACAGGATCTTTCAAGAAAGTCAAGTTGTGCTGATAAAGGTTTATTCATCCTTCAAGAAGAACTTTGGATTCAATGTAACTGCCAGAAGACTGGTTCTAAAGAAGATTGAAGAACTGAGGAGTATTAGAGCTAAAGATGCACTCCCAAAGACTCTAATCATTCCCTACACAGGGAAAAGAGTGCATCTAAAGCCCTACTGGCTGATGGAGTTCATGGATGACAAAGGAGTGAGAAAATTTTTCAGATTAGAAGACCAATTGAGCATCTCTAGCAATGAGACTCTTTTGGAAATGCAAGAAAAGCTAAATCTCTCATAATCTGATGAACTGGAATTCCACAGACAGCTCCAAAATCAGATAGAAGAAAACAACAGAAAGTTTGGAAAGAGATCCAGACCTTCAAGGAATTAGATTAATCTGCTCAGGCTAGAGGAGCACCTTGAAAATGACTGTGAGCAAATCTTTGTATATTTTGTTAATTAAAGCACTTTACAGTTTTATCTACTTACTTTCAAAGTTGCACTTTTAGGGTGTTTTGTTATCATCAAATTTCTCTTAATTTATGGTTACAATTCCAATAGACATAAATTGGGGGAGATTGTTGTGGATATGTTGTGAACTTGATGATTTCACTAACAAAACACCTTGGTAGATTTTACTTAATGAAAAATGTAGCACTCGACGGATAAGGATTATAGTCCCGACGGATGACTCAATATAGTCCGACGGATGATGATTTATTATCCATCGAGTGAGTAGCTTGTGTAACAATAAGTCTGTAGCACATTTCTGCATACACATTGTTTAGATTCTGTAGTAGTACTCAAGTCATGTTGACTTTAACTAGATATGCAGAATAGGTTGATTAATTATACATAGATGATGTCTTGTAATTCTGTATAAATGAAATGAAGTCAAGTGCCAGATTGCTACCCGGCGGATAAACAACAATGCTACTCGACGGATGATCAACTAGACAACCCGACGGATGATCATGAACCCGACGGATAAAGAATTCAAATATCTGTTGACAGTGACAACACAGTCACATGCGTCTAGTGTATGCAAATGGAATGTGGAAGCCTATTCAACTGGGTTTTAAAGAACAAAGAAGCATTGCCATTTTTATGCTATTATGAAGATATTCAAAGATGCTGGAATAGAGTAATGAAGCAACTAAGTATTAGACTTGATAGGTTTTGTTTTATTATCTTGTCTTATTACTTTGTAATCTTGGTGATATATAAACCAAGAAGTAGTAAATAGAACAAGAAGTAACTAAGCAAGATTTTCTCAGAGAAATATTTGTAAGCTGTATTCTTAGCATTTCCCTGCAAACTTAGTTGTTCATATTTGTAAGCAGCTGTGAGCTAATTGCTACACAGAGTTCTCTTGATATATTATATATCTCTGGTGGATACATTCAAATCCACCAGAATGTTTTTAAAGACTTGTGTTTTTAATTACTTGTGTTTTGATTCATTCCAAGTTATTATTCCTCACTTTGCAAATCAATTCACACAGATATATATATATATATATATATTAAGTTAGAACATTTTTAAACCAAGAAAAAGTTTCAAGAATTCCATTCAACCCCCTTCTGGTAATTTTTGTTGTATTGTTAGGGACTAACAAAAACTGATTTATATACATGTATAATCATTATAACATCTGGTGAAACAATTGATTACTTAAATAACATGAATTTATAATTATACAAAAATTAAAATTATGTAATAAATAAATTGCAATAATTTATATATGGTATTCACATTATTACTCACAAACAGTCCATATTTATTTTTTATGCAACCGAGTATCTATCATGGTTGGAACATAAAAATAAATTATATATTGTAAAGACTTATTATTGATATTTCAAGAAATCGAAGGAAAAATTGTAATTATATTGTTATTTAAACCGTTTTTAAATTTCTTTCAATATGACTCTAATATTTCTTCATATAATAATTTGATAACATTGTATATTTTTCTACTCAAATTAAATATTTTTCAATTCGATAAAGTTTTGTAAATATAAGTTGAACTGGTTAATTCCTTCAAATTATTAAACAATATATATTTTTTCTTTACATAATATAAAATGCATTAAATTAAATGCTACAATATAGTATAAATATAACTTTTATTTTAATAATTCAAAATATTAAAATAATTTAAAATATTTGTAAAATATTATCTTGATCAATGAATATTGCTTATCTAAAAGAATTCTCTATAAAAAGCTAGTTTTTAAGTGAAAAATGAAAAACAAATCGATTTAATATATCATCGTAGTTTTGAAAAATCTCGTGAGATCTCATATCAAATTTTGAATATTTTTAAAATCGGGACAAGTCCCAAAAACACTAATGTGCTACCAGTGAAGTTAGTAATTTTAATTCAAATAATCAATTGACTTTATCCTATAAAGGTCCCAAACACATTAATTTATACTAACATAAGATATTAAAAAATTTCTTATTATTTGTAAAATATTCTCGCCGAACTTGTAATTTAAATTTACTAAACGTAGAATGTGACGATGTTTTTCGGCCGGGTCATGTAGTCAAATTTTGAGTATTTTTTGAACAATAGGCCTAGTTTTGATTTTAAATTTGAAATAAACTAAAATGCATTGACTCATTATAATTCGAAGTTATCTAAATATGTAATAGCAATATAGATTAATTATATATAAGCGATTCTATTTTTAATATTTTTTTTCAAAATGATATATGTACATTTTAATTATTTTTTATAATAAAAAATATGTTAAAAATATATGAGATATATTTTCAAATTAAATAATGATTAATAAATATGATAATTATTCATTTATGTACTATGCCTAATTTTATATCTGCAATTCAATTTTTTAAAATTAACTGTATAAATATTCAAGTAACTATTTTTTTTTGTCAAATTCAAGTAACTACAAATAAAATATTCATTTAGTACGTGTATCATAAAATAATATGATACAGTGGTATAAGATTGTACATGTGAATGAAATATTCTATCGCCACAAACGAGGGAAATGCTACAGTCTCAAGTTCAACGAATTGAAAACTTTTTTTTTAAGTATGTAACATTATAATACTCAAAAAAATAATGAAGAAAGTCCCACAAATTATGTCATGATGAGCAAAGTTGCAGTTGAATTTTCTACCACGAATCTTCTCCTCACGAGTTTTGTCCACTAGCAAATCTTGATTTTTCTAACACACTAGTTTTCCTTGCAAGCATGAGTCACAAGTCATTGTCCCCTTAGTGTGTTAAAACCACAACCAACATCATCTCTTCTTCATCAATCCCAAAAAAAAATGAAATTTTCTCATTTGTTTCAGTGTCCAAATTGTAGTGTTAGTACAAATGTTCTTATTTGCATTGTTCTGTTTTCATGCAATGTTTTGGCATATGCAGCCACTGGTTCAGAGTATGCAACTTTCTTGCAGTGCTTGTCTAAGAATTTAAGCCCGAATGAAGATGGTTCATCTTTTGTTTATACTCCTCAGAATGCTTCATTTGCATCAGTTTTGAAAGCTTATATTAAAGATCTTAGGTTTGATACAGTGGAAACTCCTAAACCTATTTTTATTGTCACTGCTTTGAAAGAAGCCCATGTACAAAGCACAGTTCTCTGTGCTAAAACCATGGGAATTCAAGTTAAGATTCGAAGTGGTGGTCATGATTATGATGGCATTTCTTATGTGTCCAAGCAGACATTTATCATTCTTGATATGTTTAATCTTCGAAAAATCGATGTAAATGTTGCTACTGAGACTGCAGTTGTTCAAGCAGGAGCAACTCTTGGTGAAGTTTATTATAGGATTTGGGAGAAGAGTAAAGTTCATGGCTTTCCTGCTGGAGTTTGTCCTACTGTTGGAGTTGGTGGTCATTTGAGTGGAGGTGGGTATGGAAACATGTTGCGTAAATTCGGGTTATCGGTAGATAATGTGATTGATGCAAGAATTGTGAATGCTAAGGGTAAGGTTTTGGATAGGAAAGCAATGGGGGAGGATCTTTTTTGGGCTATTAGAGGTGGTGGAGGAGGAAGTTTTGGTGTCATTTTGTCGTACACTATAAAATTAGTGAAGGTGCCTAAAATTGTGACAGTTTTTCGGGTTATGAGGTCTTTGGATGAAAATGCAATTGATATTGTTCATAAGTACCAGCTTGTTGTAGACAAATTGGACAATGATTTATTCATTAGGGTACTTTTGCAACCGGTGAGTGGGAAGGTAAAAGGCACCAAGACGGTCAGAGCATCGTTTATTGCTATGTTTCTCGGTGATTCCAATAGGCTTGTGAACATTTTGAAAACAGGGTTCCCTGAACTCGGACTACAGAAGGGTGATTGCTTTGAAATGAGTTGGATTAGGTCCGTGATGTGGTGGGCAAATTTTGATACCAACAGTACATCAGAGAAACAGTTGTTGTCTCGAAAATCAAATGTGAATTTCGGGAAGAGGAAATCAGATTACGTCCAAACTCCAATTCCAAAAGCCGGGCTAGAATTACTCGCGAAGAAGATGATTTCACTAGGCAAAGCTGGACTTGTGTTCAATCCTTACGGTGGAAAAATGAGTGAAATTGCAGCCACAGCTTTGCCTTTTCCTCACCGGGCTGGGAACATTTACAAAATTCAATACTCGATCACGTGGCACGAATCAGGCCTTGTAGCGGAAAATAACTACCTGAATCAACTCAGAAGTCTTCATGAATTTATGACACCTTATGTGTCAAAGTCCCCTAGAGGTGCATATCTCAACTACAGAGATGTTGAGATTGGTACAACAGACAATGGTAAAAACAGTTACAGTGAAGGTAAAGTTTACGGGGAATGTTATTTTGGACCGAATTTTGACAGGCTTGTGAAGGTGAAAACTGCAGTTGATCCTGAGAATTTCTTTAGAAACGAACAGAGCATACCTGTTTTGCTTTCTTCTCAGGGCAGGCGTGCTGGACAATACAATGGTATTGATTTGTGATTATGATCTGCTTTGCTAAAGAAAAGAAGTACTTTTGCTTTGTCTTTAGCTAAAGTTTTATTAGGTGGATTATGTGCTAAAGAGCATACTCATATGCAGGCTGCAGCTTAAGCCTTAAACCATTGGATATATAATATGTCTTCTTCCATGTGCGAGTTTTTGGATGTGTTTTCATCCAACTTTTTCGTTAACGATGTACACGTATCAGCTACCTATTTTTATGTATTTATTGTATCGGAAAGATAAATATGTATGAATTTAAATAAGGCATGTTAGAAAAGTTGTGATTGAGTACATATGGGTCCGATATTCATTCCTACCACAAAGAGCCTATACTATAACAATTTTTGGGCCAACAAGGACCGGTGCCTAAGAAGGCTTGGTTGGACTTTCATGCCGACAAGAACAACTACTGAAGTCGCTTAATGTGTATGCCTATTGCCTAGCGAAACCGAGAGTGAATTTTGATCAAAATTGTACTCCCTCTGTCCCTAAATACTTTTCTCATTTGTGTCGGACACGTTTGCCAATTCACGTTTTTTATTGTTAATATCTTTAATTTCATATTAGTATGAAATATAAAAATTTCACTATATTAAAGTACTCATAACCACGAATACAACAAGATCACTCATGCTTATATTTGATCTTATAGATTAACCGTAAATTAATAATCAATCGCTTAACGTGAACAGTGAGAAAAGTCAAAATGAGAAATGTATCGTGATACGGAGAGAGTACTATTTTTGTAGGGAGGTATCTGCAATTTTTACCGGTCATTTACTTTTAACTCTGCTAATGTTAACTAAATATAATTACCAGCTTATTTAAAATATTTAACCATGGACGTTAGTCTGTTTGTTAGGGCTTACAACTAACATCAAAATTATTCAAACAATTACCAACCTAAATTAAAATTTTGACTTCTTATTTTATGTCATTATTCTTAAGTAACTTCTTAAAGTTGAGAGCATAGGTTCTATCAGGTATTTGTATAGTGAGTCTCAAGTCCCAAGCCCCGACAAACAATTATTACAATCATCTGTTATAAACTTTTGTGTATAAAGAGGAGCACGTAACCTATCCACGCTTCACTCGTTCCTTCTAGAAGTTTAACTTTTTAAACGTGAATTATGCATTTTGTAATTAAAATTTTCTGAAAGGTAGCCTCCCCTCTCCCCTCCTGAAATAAACAGTCACCTGGAAATATTAAAACTCACCTACAAATGTACGTACTAGTTTATAGAAATTTAAACTTTGTCATCTTAATTCTATGAGATATTAAATCTTGAAAATAATGATAGTAAACCTAAAAGATAAAACTCCGAGTGCGATTTTGCTTAAACAAGGACAAAATAAATAGTGCAAGACTAAAGTGCAGGAGAATCTAATCAGTAAAGATGATTCTGCTATAATTTCCATTAGTTACCCACTTAAGCCAGAACATGGTACCAAATCTGTGGGTTGAAGTTTAGATAAGTCACAAAGCTTATCTGCATATAGACCCCTGTATGTGGAAAGCCTAGCTAGTTACATTTTTTGCCAGGTGCATCTGTAGTGGAGCTTGGTTAAATTATGGCCAGAATTATATTCGTCAAGTGCTTCTATAGTGGAGGAGCATGGAGAAACTATGCCCAATCCAGGTGGTTGATGAAATCAAGGGTGCTTGCATCACATGATTATGTTTCTATTTATTATTTGAACGCAACTTATAGGCATATGTCGACTAGGGTTATTTTCCACTCTCAAGAAAATGACAGGAATGATCTAATTTTTCTTTCCGGTCTCAATACAGCGGATACAGTGTATAGGTCTCTTCCGATAAAGTAATAAACTCGTCAAAATAATAATTTTTCCGGTAACGGGCCAATTATTTTAAAAAAGATTAACTTAATATAATTGTATCAAAGTATTATGAGTTAACTACAGACTAAAATGATATAAGGGGGGCATGTGAACAGAACATGGTTCACAAACATAGCTCAACGCATGCCTAGCGTAGTAGTACAGATAAATGTAGTAAACTGTGGAACATCACATGCAGAGATGACATTTTTTATGTATTGAGTCAATACTTAGCCCTTAAATTAGGAAGAAAATGGAGGCTGTATATATTTGATGATCAGTCAAGTTGATTGCTGATATCCAAAGTAGGTTTCAAGAAAACATTAAACAAAGGGCAAAGCAACTAACCTATCCATTAATTCAGTGCAAAGGCACCTTCCTTCAGTAGCCATCTCCATCTTCTGAACTGATGATGTAAATCATATGAAATTATTTTACATAAAATATTATGACCATGTTAAATTAAAACAGATTAGGTAGATTGTAGATATACTTTGTCCAGCTGCGGGGGTGATTAGGGATCAATGCTATCTACGACATAGACTGAGATTTCAAAGTATTTAATTTATTTGGTGTAATTGTACAGATAAGCCATGTAGTTCAGTTCTGATCAAGTTCAAATGCAGTGCACTGCCAACAAATTTTGTTTTTACCTACAAAGTTTATCCTGATAGCAACTACTACACCAATAATTATAATTAGGGTCCTAGCTAGTAATTTAGAGATAATAGTATAAATTCCTGATAACAACTACTACACGGGATAATTATAATTCGGGTCCTAGTAATTATATAGTTTTTGTATAAATATAGGAACACCTTATATTGCTGGAAGTTGAATATATACCTGTGGTAAAATCTTTTTCCCTATAATTTTTTTTGACCTTTATACTTATATATGTCTTATAAGTTATAACTGATATATATTTTAAAATCTAGGACGACAAGAGATTAGACCTTATTGATGAACTTGTAACCGTCTGAAAAATTTAATCCTATTTTCTTCAACAAAAATTTCCATTAAGATTATAAAAATAATTGTACACATTAAGTTTTTTTTTGATATAAACTATTTTGGCTAGTTTTTATTGATAAACTGTAAGGTTATATATACGCGCAGTTCAAAACTGAAGTGATCATCAAGTTGTGTGTCTATGACTGTGCATGGTTGTAATAACTTGCAAGCAAAAGTGAGGCATACATTACATCTTCTAATGATCAAGTTTAGCTTTATTAAGAGTATGCGCAGGTCAAAAAGGACATGATCGACAAATATATATTCTGTCCACTTTATAGTTGATTTTTCATAAATTATAGGACTATATAACCATTGCTTAGCAGCAATGTTTGCTTGCTTTACAGATTTTGGAGGTAGGTTTTCCATTGCAGCAACGACTATTGTACACTCTTCACACCCTAGGGGCCGAGACTCTCCTCCATCCCTCGTAAACAACAGCACTTTCTTTTGTCGAAAATTCGAGTTTGGACAAGAAAAATATGCTAATAACATTAGTATTGGACTATAAATAGTACTCAAAATTTAGAGAGAGAATTGCATTTTACACCTCTTATATTTGACCAAAACTTAATTTTGTATATCTATTTTTAAAAAATTGCAGTTTGCATCCTCCTACTTTAAAATCTGCTTCAAGTTGCACCCTTTTTACAAAATTTTGTCAATTTTTTTGTCCAAATTATTGTCTTGAACAACATATATAATATATTATTGAAGATAAAAGATGAGATATATTGTTGGAGAAATCAATTAGAGCTAAAAAAATTAGGCAAAAAGGATCATACCGAAGAGAATTTCAAAGTAGGGAATGCAAAATGAAATTTATGAAAATAGGTATACAAAATTGAGTTTTGGCCAAGTGCAAAATGGAATTCTCTACAAAATTTACTGTTTTAACAAAATTCATTGTATCAAACTGCTGGCAACGTCAATTCCAAGTATTGTAAATTAACCGCAGAAGTTATGATTCGTAAGCGTGTCTAAAAGATAAAACAAACCAAAGTCACTTTCGAGTCATCATGTAATGCTTTGCATTATCGAAAATTGTATAATTACAAATAGAAAACATACTTTAAAGATTGCAGAAATCATGTTGCTGTACTTAGACTTGGTGAGACATGGATAATTACAAAATGTAAATTTGTGGCAAGATAAAATGAGCATTTTGAATATAGTGAAGTGCACTACACATCTGACTGACCATTGGAATTGCAAGTGACCTCCTAGCCACCCATACGCAACCACAGTTATATTTGTTCTGCAAGATCATGTTTACACAATTACACTGTTTGATAGATTTTGTAATATTTTAACTTAAATTTTAAAAATATAAACAATTATTACTGAAGTTTTCATATTTCCTTTAGTTAAGTACTGAATATCCTTGGATTTGAAATAATTAATTCGTATGAACTAGATTAGTTCCCGGGCAGATGTCCGGTTATAATATGATATTTTTATAAAAATAAATTTTGAGATAGTTTAATTTAAATAAAATATACTACGCCGTGTTGATGATGTTATTATAACTATGAACATAAAAAAGTAGTACCACACAAATTGTAATATTTTGTATTATCAATTTTTTTATTAAATATAAAAAAATGAAATAAATAGATAAAAATTTATATTAGTAGAAAAGTAAGAATTAGTGAAGAGTAATGAAGACTATATAAAAAAGGAAAGGAAATTAACAATTGGAAAGAAAGAAAATGAGTGGAGGTTTAAAATGAAAGAAAGGATTTTAATTAGGGAAAATATTAATGAAAAATGATATCAACAAATTAATGTAAGTTTGATATATAAAATTTGATGATATCTGCGATTTAAAGGCAGACCGGTACGCGCACCTTACAAAGTAGAGGTGTGTGTGTCACTGTGTTTTTTTAATATTATCACGTTCTCTATAAAATAAATTTACCCTGCATGTACACGATAAAGCATAACTAGCTGAATCAGTGGTTTGTACTTTCTAGCTTGATTTCATCCTATATTAACTGTTTCAAATTGAGGTTTATAAGGAGCATACATTCCACCGTGATTTCTTCACACTAGTTCACTAAATTGTTGCAATTTGAGGCTAGATTCGAAAGCAATTGAATTTAGCAACAACAAGAAAAAAAAAACTAAGATGAGCAATTGAGGATTATTTAGTTAATTGAGTATTTGGTCGGAGCATTACTGATCAATTGTGGATCGGTAATATCAGTTTAATTTACCAATTATCATTGATCGGTTATATTCGGTTGAAATTGAGTATTATTGAACTACTTTGGATCAGTACTTGATTGATTTCAATTCAATTTGCAAACTATCATTGATTGATTGGTTATGTTCTGTTGAAATTGAGAATCAAGAACGACCAACTCATGATGATATTATTTGAAACAAATGTTTATAATTTCATTTTCTTGTATCGAGTAGAAATATATGGTTAAATTCATATGTTCAATTTTCGCAACTTTCAAAACATCTAAAAAGATGCTAATTTATTTGTTATACATTCATGATAAAAATTATGTTCAACTTTGTAACTTCTAAGTATTTATGAAAGACATTAATTTAATTGTTACACATTCAAGATGAGGAATTATTGCGATTTTATAACCCTCTGAAAAATTAAAAGAAGGAAGCAGTGTGAAATTATCGGGTGGTTAATTGTATGGAGTACACATTCGTATCAACAATAAAATAAACTAGCGTTTGCATTACCTCACAATTTGTCATACTCAAGGCATCACAATGTCTATAAATAGCCACTATACTTTCATTAACCTCGGTGCATAAGACAGAGACAAGTAAGAAATGGCATTTCTCTCTGTCACACTTGCAAGCATTTTGATTCTAACGTTAGTTTTACATGTTACTTCAAATCAAATTCAAGATAGCTTTTATCAATGTCTTTCTCTTAATTCTAAGGCATCCCCTATTCCATTCCCCTCATCATTTTTCACTCCAAACATCTCTTCTTTCAACACCATTCTCCAATCTTCTGCACAAAATCTCAGGTGTTTGGCCCCGAGCGTGCCGAAACCTCAGCTCATTTTCACACCATTGCATGAATCGCATATTCAAGCTGCGGTTATTTGCGCGAAAGAACTTGGAATTCAGCTGAGGATTAGAAGTGGTGGACATGATTATGAAGGCCTTTCTTATATATCTGAAATGGAAGCGCCATTTGTTGTCGTTGATTTTTCTAAAATGAGATCTGTCTGTGTCAATATTGAAGATAACACAGCATGGGTTCAGGCTGGTGCAACTATTGGTGAAGTTTATTATAGGATTGCTGAGAAGAGCAAAGTCCATGCCTTTCCTGCTGGACTTTGCACGAGTTTAGGCGTTGGAGGGCACATTACAGGCGGCGCCTATGGTCCTATGATGAGAAAATATGGCCTTGGGGCTGACAATGTCGTCGATGCTAAAATTATTGATGCAAATGGTAAGATACTTGACCGAAAAGGAATGGGCGAGGATTATTTTTGGGCTATTAGAGGAGGTGGTGGAGGAAGTTTTGGGATCATTTTGTCATGGAAGATAAAGTTGGTACCAATTCCAGAAAATGTAACTGTATTTACAGTCCCTAAAACCTTGGAACAAAATGGCACAAAGATTCTTCACAGATGGCAACAAGTTGCAGCGGATAAACTTGATCAGGATCTCTTCATCAGAGTGATCATACAAGCCGTGAATTCACCTAAGAAAGGCGAGAGAACTGTTCAACATCTTTATCAAGCCCTGTTTCTTGGATCAACAGATAGGCTACTCAAAGTCATGGGAGAAACTTTTCCAGAGCTTGGTTTGCAGGCTAAAGACTGCACAGAAATGAGCTGGATCAAATCGGTTCTATACATTGCAGGATATCCAGGTACTACACCTATTGAAGTCCTGCTTCAAGGGAAATCATCATTTAAAAATTACTTCAAAGCCAAGTCTGATTTTGTAAAAGAACCAATCCCCGAAAGTGGACTTGAAGGGATCTGGACAAGGCTTTACGAAGAGGAATCACCCTTGATGATTTGGAATCCATATGGTGGAAAAATGAGTGAAATTTCTGAATCTGAAATTCCATTCCCTCACAGGAAAGGTGTTCTTTACAAAATTCAGTATGTGACAACATGGAATGATGCAGCTAAAGATTCAGTTCCAAAGCACGAAGATTGGATGCGGAAGCTTTACAACTACATGTCTTCTTATGCATCCAAGTTCCCAAGAACTGCATACGTGAATTACAGAGATCTTGATCTGGGAATGAACAAGAATGGAAATGCAACCTTCATTGAGGCGAGCGCATGGGGTAATAGGTATTTTAAGGACAATTTTAATCGCTTGGTCCGAATAAAGACCAAGGTTGATCCAGAAAATTTCTTCAGTCATGAACAAAGCATCCCATTACTTCCAGAACCGAACTATGAACAACTCTTGTAAAAACAAAGCTTGACAGTATGCCAACAGAAAAAATTATGGAATGTTCTGTATGTTAAGTAAGTGTTTGTATTTCTAAACGAGTGATCAGCTAGTTTCCATATATATTTAAACTTTGGTATGCTGTAAGCAGAGTGTTATATTTTGTTTTCATTACAAGTGAGTGTGACCATGAAAAATACTATGAGAGTGCTATATAATGGGAGGAGTTTCATGTACCATGAGAAAATAAATTCATGAAGGCCATAATTAAAAAAGATCAAAAGTACAGTCTTCAGGCACCAATTGATGCTGTAATTTGATTTTCTAGGATCTATACACATAGACACAGAACATTAAGTGTACTTTGCAAGTTAAAAGCAACTTAACTTAAAGCAAAGAATGAGCTTGACGGAATGAATTAGTTCACAAACAAAGCTGAATTATATTAAATGCTGTAGCTGCCATTAGTGCAACATACTAAAAAAAATGGGTTAATCCGTCAAGGCCATATCTCACTTTAGTCACTCGATTTATCAGAGTCTCACATGCACCACTACTCTAGTAATAAATAATGACATTCCCGGTAGACGGACTCGTTGACCTAACGAGAAACATCTTGACTTTAACGACAGATACATGTGAACAGATGTGCCATTACGTGGCTACTTACGTGAAAGCCAGACCCACTTATAATACGATACATGTACATATTTTTACATATTTTCATTTCTTTTAGTCGCGTTAAGTTGAGAGGTAGAATGAGTTAAATATCGAAAAAATGACAAAAATAGCCGATTTTTGAAAAAATTTAACAAAAATAGTCAATCCGAAAAAAGTGGCCAATTTTGGTCGATTGAATACTTCACTGTCAGTTGGGTATCCCAATTTGTATAAGATACTCCACTGGTAGTTGGGTATTTCATATATGGGATACTACACTGTCAGTTGGGTATCTTGTATAAATTGGATACTCCACTGACAGTTGGGTATCCCATCGGCTAAAATTGACCAACTTTTCAGAAATTGGTTATTTTTGTCAATTTTATGTAAAAATAGGCTAAATTTGTCCTTCACCCTTAAATATCAATGTGCTCAAGTGAGAGACATGTATTAATTTAATCATTATAGTTATTGGGGTCTCTAATGTACCATTCTATTAGCCAATAATGAAAAGGCCGTTAAATTTTAATTGTTGACGTAACAGAAAGTCTTTGACTCCGACATGTCATTGTTGATTTAATTAATTAGGAAAGACATAGTAGCAGCTAGTAGGTGGCAAGTGATTAGAAAAAACGTGATTTTGCAATACACGCATATATAATACGCAAGCAAATACACACACGTATATAACAATAGCCTACGTGTTTTAAAGCGAGATGGCCGTCATATTCGTGCAAATGAGGAAGGATTTGTATAATAAGATGACCATGAAGCTACCTGTTAATATGATAAAATTGCAGTCATGAGAGAGTTTGCAGACGGTCACTGGATTTCTTCATTCATGTGGACTAACACATGTAACACACGTAGATACAAACTATGCACACCTTTTTAAAATTGTACATATACATACTAGAATTGTCTTCATTAAATCTGAGTTTGAGCAAGTTAGACCCCATCATAACAAACAAGTTATATACCTGAGAAAGGACTTGGTATGTTCTGTTATGTCTTTTCCTCTGCTAAAAAATTCATAGCCCTGTATATCCCTTAAAAAGAATTTTGAAAAAGAATATAGTAATCTCAAATTCATAATATGCATTAAGGAGCATAACAGTTGATGATTATCACCAACAACTAGCTGAGGAGATAGTCAAAGTTTGGGTTGTTTCTCTGAGAGAAGTCATGATTTATTACAAGGATAACTCCTTTATTTTGCAAAGTAAAGAAGTAATAGATACATTTTCCACTGTAGAATTGAAGAGGGTGATCAGTTTGATGAAGGCTAAGGATGCTAGTATAAGAATGTGGAAGGCTGTGTTGGCTGAAAGGTTGAGAGAAAGGGATATAAGGCTTGCAAGGGAAAAAGTTGAGAAGGAGGAAAGAGAAAGAAAATATGCTAAAAAAATTGAGATGTTTGAAAGGAGATCTAATCAATTTAATGCAAGGGGGTTGAGCAGAGTTTCTAAGGATAGACATTTTCTAAGTATTAAGATTGACATATTCTCAAGATTCAGAATTCATCTTCTCAACAATTGCTCATTGGAAGAATGGCTCAAACTAGTGGAATCTCTAAAAGGGACTGGAATTATTAAAGAATTTGAAGTGCTAGTCAAAATCAAGGACCTCATTAGAAAAGAGCTTGGTTATGAGAAATTCAGTTAATATTTGTAACTATAAACTGATGTAAATGATCAATGCATATAAAGTGTATTTTGTCAATCTGTCAATTTTATTTTATTTTATTTCAGCTTGGGGTTAATCTTGTTATCTAGCATGAATTTGTGATAAACAATCTTCACACAAATTGGGGGAGATTGTTGTGCAAGACATGCCTGAAGAATAATAAGACTAAGTCATATTGGCAGCCCTAAGATTAAGTTGTATGATAATCAATATTTGTATTCTGTAATTGTATTCCATGAGTCTGTAAAAATATTTAGTAGATTGGCCTGCAGGATTTTTCTGTGAACAGTTTTAAGCTAAGGAATAAACTCCGGAAGAAGATAAAGTCTTGATCATTCCTTAGATAAAAGTGTAAAATCTTGGAGTTGAATAATGCTCTAATTGGAAAAATGTTCTAAGTCAAGATATTGACAAGTCACAGATCAAGGATATCGAGAAGTCTGTCAAGAACTCCAAAATGACTTGTAGAGAAGTTTCAAGCGATATCGACAAGTCATTTCTGCATGAAGAGATCTCAGATATCGACAAGTCAAATGAAGATGTAGAGAACCGGAGATATCAACTAGTCAATAGCTCATGTAGAGATCTCAGAGATATCGACAAGTCAAAATGTGTATGTAGAGATATCAGAGATATCGACAAGTCATTTCTACATGTAGAGATCTCAAAAATATCGATAAGTCAAATTCTTCATGCAGAGAACTTAAGATGTCGACAAGTCAAAAAGATACTCTACAATTTTAAAAAACTACCAAGAAGTCAAGAAGAAGCTTCTCAGCCAGGCGAAGGATACTGATGCTCTTTTTCAAACAACACTACAAGTAAGAGAACTGGAAAGTGTTGTTGGTAAGAAGGACCGGAAAATTCATTCTCTACTGCATAAATTGCAAGAAAATGCACCAGAAGCAAGTGACTCGACTGAAAATGCAAAAGCGCATCCTTTCCAGAAGATGAAGTGGGTGACGAAATCACGACTTCGATCAATCAACCAAAACCACTCTCACCAGTTGAGGAGAAACTAAGGATTCAGATTGATTCGATACTTGATAAGAATTTTGATTTCTGGTTAAGGTTTAGTGGTGCATTTCAAAAAGTACGGTAATTTAAAGACGAGATAAGAGATTTACAAGATAAGATATCAACATTTCATATCAGGGAAGCAAAAAAACCAGGGAAAAAAAAGTCGAACACATCAATGTCTGATACATGTGACTTTCGTGTTGAGCAGGTCATGTTCGTGTCACTTTCAGATTTTTTCTCAGTAAATCGGGTTATGGATCGAATCAGGTTTGTGTCGGGTTTCGAGTCGTGTCCGATATTACTGCCCCTACATACGAAAATGCAGAAATTAAATCAGAAGTGCGTGCAGTATTCAAGCGCTTTAACGACATAAAAGCGGAATTAAAAGTACAAATTGAAATTATACGAACACAAAGTAGTAATATTTTAGTAAGGCTTAATGCCCATTAAAAATACTTTAATGATAATTTCTTAACGAAAATGATAATAGAATAGAAATTAATAATAATAAAAAGATAAATAGAATAATAAAAATAATATATATCGAGATGATATAAAATTGCACGCACCTTATATACTTATTATTTTGGTTTACTAACAGATGTAGCCGGCAAATTTTGAAAAAACTATTCTATCATTTGATAACAATCTTCGTACTCAGACTCGATAGTTAGACCGGAACCCCTGAGTGCTCAATGGGCCCTGATTCATAGAATTATTTTTAAAATAATATATTATATTATATTATATATTATATAATTTTAAATTAAAATTATATATTATACTAATATAATTTTAATTTTAAAATTTAATCCTTAATAATAAATATATTAAAATAGGTCACAATTATAATAAAATAATACACAAACTATAAATTTAAATATTGGGTAGTGATATATGCACACCCCAAATTTATAGTTGCACACCTTACTTTAAGTTTTGCCTAAACTTCCCTCATGTTTGTTTTTTAATCTTTTATGTCATTTTAAATGTATGTCATCTCTTTTATTCTCAATTTCTTTTACCTTATTTAAACTAATTTATATTCTGGTAATATTGAAATTAAAGTATTCTTATATTATTTGTGTCTTTTTCACTTCTAAATTCTTCAAAAATTGAATTTTGAATTTTAATATTTTAAATGTTAACAAACGTACAACGATAAATGATTCTTTATAACACTTAATGAGTGGTAATATAATTTAAATTTTAGAATTATAATATTTAAAATTAATATTTTCCTGTCATAAGATTTTGGTTCATCATGTTAAAATGTAAATAAAATTTTAGTACGAAAATACATATAGGTCCATTCCATTCTTATTAATTATATTAATATTATAAGACTAATGATCATAAAAAAATTCAGTTTATTTTGTTTTTAATATTAATATATATTTTAAGAGTTTGATTACTAATTATATAATTAAAATATGTTGGTGTTCTTAATATAAGAAAATAATATTTATGTTATATATAATATTATGTACGATATGATTTCTTCTACTTATTTTGAATTATATAAATAAAATTTAAGAGACATAATTAATAATATATATTAATTTTACATTAATATATTTACTTGCGGGTTGTTATCGAAGGAAAAACCTATGACCAACAGTGAACCTGTTGGCAGTGGCCTGTGAGCTTGTACACAGAGCTTGTACTGAGGTAAAACAATATTAAGGGTGTGCAAGAGTATTAAGGGTATCTAAAAGACAAAGTGTGGAACAAGATCCAGAACTGGAACACAAAGCTACACAAAGCTGTTATCTAAAGCAGGAAAATCAGTGTTGCTTAGAAATGTTGCACAGACCATCCCTGCATACACAATGTCATGTTTTATGATTCCCAAAACGTTGTGCCAGGAGCTAGAAAGGATGATGAACTCTTTCCGGTGGAGTTCAAATTCCTCGAATAGCAAAGGAATAAAGTGGTTATCTTGGACGAGGATGGGTATGTCGAAGAAAAAGGGGGGATTATGATTTCGTGACCTATATGGTTTTAACTTGGCGCTTCTTGGAATCTAATCAGCAATCCGAATACTCTAGTTTCTCGACTTCTGAAGGCTCGATACTACCCTAATTGCAGTTTGTTACAGGATGGTAGAACGGGGGGATCTAGTTACACTTGGTCTGGAATATGGGAAGCAAAGGAGATCATGAAGGAAGGGTGCAGATGGGTCCTAGGGGATGGAAAATCCATTCATATTTATTCTGACAGATGGTTGAGGGGTAAAGAGAATTTCTGTGTTGATCAGGATGGCAGCTCGGAGAGAAACACCAAAGTTTGTGATTTGTTTTGAATGACAGTAGAAAGTGGGATGAGCACAAGGTACGATCTTCTTTCAATAATATTGATGTTGCAGCTATATTAGCAACTCGTATTCCACAGAATAGTACACGAGACAAGATAGCCTGAGTCCATTCTAATAATGGACAGTACTTAGTGAAGACGGGTTACTAAAAGTGGCAGCAGAATCATTTGGGAGGAGTAGATATTCAACAATCTGATGGTTGGGGGAAGATTTGGAGATTGTGTATTCCTCACAAAGTAAAGGTGCTTTTGTGGAGAATATGCCGAAATACAGTTCCTGTCCGAAATCTGCTTACCAGTAAATGAGTTCATGTTCCTACCAGTTGTGTGATGTCTGTAGGTAATGCAGAACATGTAACACCCCCAAATCCAAGGTCGTGAATTCGGGTCGTTACGATCACTTATTAATTAAATAATTCTCTTTTCACAATATTACTCGACCTTTTATTCAAACTCATATACACACAGGTTATATGCTTGGAAACATTATCAAATAAATCATTTCCACTTATCTACCTGACGGGCCTGGCGCACAAAAAGCCTATGGAACTCACGAGCGTTCCTTACCCGCCTAAGGACAGCAATCCTGGTCTGATCCATGCTGGTAGTCTGTTGTGATATGATATATAAAAGCAAGGGTGAGCATTAAAGCTCAGCAAGGTATATATCCCCATATTTAAGTATGTAAGGATAAATAAAACCAATAATTATACTTTGTATCTCCAAAGCGTTCTGAAAGTTTATATGCTTATCAAATTTATAATATTCTCAAAATCAACTACAATAGTATATCCAATGAATACTTGTATTCATCTCTTTCTCAAAATCATTTTATACTCGTACTCATTTTATTTCAAAATCTCAAGATGTTACTCGAACCAAGATTCTCATATGGGTGTGATATATATTCGTCAACATCCCAATTTAAAACTCAGCCTTATCGGCAGATTTCACAAATGGATTTGATATATAATCATCAACATCCTTATTTAAACTTAGCCTTATCGGCAGATTTCTCAAATGGATTTGATATATATTCATCAATATCCTTGTTTAAAACTCAGCCTTATCGGCTCTCTGTTGTATATTTCACAACAGTTTTTCCAAAATGGAAGAAAGGGACTATACTGGAATAAAACACGTATCGGTGATCAGCCGAATACGAAATTTTCTCTACTAGTAGAAGGAATATAAACCTAGCCGCCTTTGGGCTCATCAAGACACTACACGGTGGTTTCCCATTGTCGTGCAAGTCCGAAAGTCAATGGTCACATAGACCATATAACCGTACAATGCGCCACTCCACGCTTGCATAATGCGCCACTCCGCGCTTGGTCACTGCCCGATACCACTCCGTGCCGGGCATGCCACATTCCAGTCCCAAAACAATTATATCTTTTGCTCAAAATCCTTTTTCGAAGGAATAGGTCGTTAAAAGTTGACCTCTAAATAAGATGATTTATTCATCACTTTTAACTCGATTGATCTTTGGGCGTTGTCGAAGTTTTGAATTTAAAATCATTTTCAAATCCCTATTTGTAGTAGGGTGACACATATATTACTCACTTGTTCTTTATTGAACGAGTAAGCAAAACTCTTATGCTTCTAGACTAAGTTCCCTAAGGTTTTGATACGTTTCAAATGATTAATCTCTTTCAAGATTTTATGAATAATTTAGAAAGTACCTTTGGGAACTATGTCTATTTTTAAATAAGTTTTTAGAAGTCCGAAGATATTAAATATCTAAGGTCTCATAATAATTTAAGAGGGATTCAATGAATTGATAAAATCTTATAAATAAAACATCTCTGTATAAGGTTCAATGAATTGATAAAAACCTTCTATATAAAATATCTCTGAATATGGTTCAATGAATTGATAAAATCTTAAGTACAAAGTATTTCGAATTAAGGTTCAATGAATTAATAAACCTTAAATACAAAATATTTCTGAAATACAAAATATTTCTGAATGAGGTCCAACGAATGGAGACACCTTAATCAAATAATCAAAACAGGGTTTGGTATCCTATAATTGCTCTTTGAATAGTTAAATCTTTATTAAATAACGTGAAATGATTTATAAACTATTCAGTATATTTTTAAATACTTTCTGGATATTTAATAATCCCTTAAGTGTCGCTTTATAAAATAATCAATCAAGTAAGGGTGTCCCTTAAATGAATAAACCAATATTTCTCGAAGTTTAAGTCAAAATCTCAATCGTTCGCTTGATATCTATATTACGCGAAAGGTACTTTATTTATGGAAATAGAAATCTTTCGCGTCCGGCTCTCTCCGAAATTAAATCGCTATTAAAATATCTCCAACTCCCATTATCATATATTATATTTGAAATACATTTCAATTTCTCATACTCGTGTAAAACGAAATTTGTTTTCGTAACAATCGCGTAATTCGTATGCATTGATATCATAGACAAGCATATATATTTGAAATGTAAATCATGGCATCAATATCACAACAGTATATATATAGCATGGATAGTATGAGATAGGGTTTCAAAAACTTGCCTCGAGTAATCGAAGTGGTATGGTCTCTGGTGTTTGGTTGGCGATCTATAAACAAGAACCAACGGTCTAAGTTAGTACGCGATTAACGTCTCGCTTTTATTAAGCAACTTTCGCAACTACTCAAGTATAACGAATCTTCGATCGTCACATTCTCAACACTTATATTCTCACTTTATAACATGGTCGAGTTTTGAAATCGATCGTTCGCTTTAGAAAGTCCATTTCGAGTTTTAAGCTCGAACGTGAGAAAACGCGCGTCAAAACTAGGTTTTTATGCGTTTCTCGCTTGCGCTCACTTTACCAAAACATTTTTATAAAATCGAAAAATTAATATTTTCTCAAAATTCTTTTTGTACAGTCTTCTCTACTGTCATATCCATTTTTTATAAGTTTTCCAGAATCTCAGAATTATTTTAAGTCCTTCAAAATCACCATGCAAGTGGACTTAAGTGCAGTTGGCTAATCGCAGAAATGTTTTACACTAAAACGACCATAACTCCTAAACCGTAAATCTCCTCATGATTATCTACACATGTATAGAAACTACAAAACAATATATATCTATTCATGGCCAGTGGTTTTCAAATTTTAACCATTTTCATGGCCGAATGTCCTGCAGAAAACAGATCAAGTGCAAGAATGCCCAAACTCAATTTCTACTACTTGATCTTAACACAATCACTACCTATAACCATCATAAACACAAGTACTTCTCAAGATCCACCCACATGAACCTTATATGCTCTATCTAGTACCACATACATGGATTACAACTCAACATCTCAAGCCTTTAGTAAGAACATAATCAATACAAACTCAAACAAACACAATCCTTTGGATCTTAACACTACAACAAACATAACTCTTAAATCCAACCATAAAACCTTAAAGGGTTGGAAGTTATACCTTCTTGGACACTAGGAAGGTTAGTTCTAGGATGATTGAGGCTTTGTTTTCTTAGAAAACACTTAGAAGGGCTAGATCCTTAAGAAACAAAACCAAGAAACAAGTTAAAATTTCGGAGTAACCTTTCTGCACCTCATTCAAACATTTTTATAAAATTGAAAAAAATTAATTTGAGGCTGAAATTTGTTACGAAGCTTACCCATGATATAGAGAAGCTATGGTAAAAATTTCATGATATTTGAATGAGTATATTTTGAGTTATGAATTTTTCTTTCTCCCTTGCTCAGAAAATCCGAACTGCTGGACTGAAAAATGGGAGAGCTTTAAGTGAGGGAAAAGGGGTTGTTTTCTTTTGTGGCTAAAGTGTGGGAGTGTATAATGAATATATGGGATGTATGCAGCAGATTTGACAATAATTTGGCAAAGGTATGGGTTGGTTTGATTGTGTGGTGAAGTGAGAAAAGGGAGAAGTATGGCTTGTGTACTTGTTTGTCTCCCATCACTATTCAACACTATTCCACTAACTATTCTAGTTAGCTTCTAATCATCTAGTTACACTCCTAACTACTAGTTAGGACTTGGTTATGCATGACCAACTTGCATGGGATTTAATTTCTCATTCGTTTATTTATCGTAAACGCAATCGTCGTTCCATTCCGATAGTTTCCACGTATAACGACTTGTTTCGTAGAGATTTCTTTTATTGCTTATAATCCTATAACCAATTCAATTCCTTCTCTTGATCATAGAAACACCTTGATATATTATTTATTTCACGTAGTATTCCCGGTTCTACGCCATTCTTTACGGATACGAAAACACGTAGTATAATTGTGAATCTTCGAATTTCGTCGGCTTTTACATTCACTTATTTTCCTCGATAAACAAGAATATGATCTCGGATTCTCAAAATTCCACTATTCATTTTATGATGATCCCCATACGTATTAATTAATTAGCTCAAGTTACTATTCACAGAAGTTTTAAAATATTACAAAAATCAGGGTTCTTACAGTCTCCCCCCTTAAAAGGATTCCGTCCCGGAATCAACTCACAAATAGATGGGGGTACCTTTCTCGCAGGTGGCTCTCTAATTCCCAAGTCGACTCCTCGACCTTGGGATGTCTCAATAAGACTCTGAATAGCTTGACACTCTTGTCCCTGAGTACTTGCTCTTTTCAACCAATGATTTCAACTGGTTGCTCAATGTAGGACAGATCTAGTACTTACTCATGTTTCACTATATTCTTGGTATCCGCATTATACTTTCTCAACATTGGCACATGAAAAACACTATGAACCTGTTGAAGGTTTGGAGGTAAAGCCAATTCGTATGCCACGGTTCTATTTGTCACAAAATCTCAAAGGACCCATATATCGGGAACTCAACTTCCCTTTCTTTCCAAATCTCATCAGTCCTTCCCATGGTGACACTTTCAAAAATACCCGGTCACCCACTTCATACTCTCTGTCTTTTCGTGCTAAGTCGGCATATTTACGCTGTCGGTCATCCTCTGATCAACTCAACTATGTCCCTCGTTCTTTACACCAAGTCGGGACCTAGTAACTTTCTTTCACCAACTTCATCCCAGTACAAGGGTGAATGGAACCTCCGACCATACAGCGCCTCATGTGGGGGCATTTCTATACTCGCATGATAACTATGATTGTAGGCAAACTCTATCAAAGATAGGTGTTCATCTCAATAACCTTAAAAATCAATTACAAAATTTCTCAACATGTACTCCAATGTCTGAATGATTCACTCACTTTGTCCATCGGTTTGGGGATGGTATGCAGTACTCACATTCAGTTTGGTTCATAAGCATTCCTGAAAGCTCCTCAAAAAAATCTGGAGTTGAATCGGGGATCTCTGTCAGATACGATAGCTACAGAGACTCCATGTCTTATCACAATTTCCTTGATGTATAGCTCTACTAATCTATCCACCATGTAGGTTTTCTTGATTGGAAGAAAGTATGCTGACTTGGTCAGTCGATATATAATTACTCATATTGCATCACGGTTAGCCTTAGCTCGGGGAAATCCTACCACAGAATCCATGGCTATTTGTTCCCACTTTCACATCGGAATTCCTAAGGGTTGTAGGAGTCCCCTCGGTCGCTGATGTTCCACCTTCACTCTTTAACAGGTCAAACACTTACTGACCCAATTGGCCACGTCTCTTTTCATGTTGGGTCATCAATAATATTCCTTTGGATCTCGGTACATCTTGGTACCTCCAGGATGAATTGAATATCTAGAATTATGTCCTTCGCGTAAAATTTCATCTTTTAATTCTCGAACATTTGGAATCCAAATCCGGTTCGCATACCTCATAATTCCCTTCTCATCTTTCTCACATTTGACTTCTTATCAGTCAAAGATTCTCACTCTTCATTCATCTTCTCTTCCTGATAATGTCCCATCTTTTCTAACAATTCCAGTTCTAATTTGATCTCAATTAGTCCATCAGTCCCTTTACCAGTGACTTCACCTCTATCTCCATCTCCTCGAGTTCTCTCACTAGTTCCTCCGGCGTTATCAACATCTTGAGTATCTCTTTACTACTAAGGGCATCGGCCACCACATTGGCCTTCCCTGGGTGATATAAAATCTCACCGACATAGTCTTTCATTAACTCTAACCATCTCCTCTGTCTCCTGTTGAGTTCTTTCTGAGTAAATATATACTTAAGGCTCTTATGGTCGTGTAGATCTCACAATTTTCTCTGTATGGATATTGTCTCCAATTTTTCAAAGCAAAACTATTGCTGCTAATTCTAATTCATGAGTAGGGTATCTTACTTTATATTCCTTCAGCTGCCATGAGGCATAAGCAACCACTTTCCCATGCTGCATGAGCATGCATCCTAATCCTTTATGTGACGCATCACTATAGATCACAAATCACCCTTTCCATCGGGCAATGCCAGCACGAGGGATATTACCAAACTTCTTTTCAATTCCTGAAAACTTTCCTCACATTTTTCATTCCACACAACCTTTTTCGTTTTGCAAGTAGGCCTAATCAAAGGTCCTGATATCTTAACGAAATCCCGTACGAACCTCTCATAAAACCAGTTAATTCCCAAAAAGTTCCTACTTCCGTAGGTGTGGTTATTTTTTCTCATTGAAATACTGCCTCAACATTGGTAGGGTCAACTAACACTCCTTCACTGCTCATCAATTGTCCTAAAATCTGAACTTCATTTTGCCAGAATTCGCACCTTGAGAATTTGGCAAACAACTTTTCTCTTCTCAATGCTTCTACCACTATCCTCAGATATTCCGCATGTTCTTCTTCCGTTTTAGAATAGACTAAAATATTATTAATAAAAAAATAATGACGCACACGTCCCAATACTTTTTAAACACTCGATTCACAAAGTCCATGAAAGCTACTGGGGCATTCTTTGGCCCGAACGACGTCACCAAGAACTCATAATGTCCATACCTCGTGCGAAATACGGTATTTGTCCCCTGTTTTAATCTTCAGTTGGTGATATCCCATTCTTAGATCGATTTTCAAAAAATGTACCACTCCTTCAAATTGGTCAAACGAATCGTCAATTCTAGAAAGAGGGTATCTGTTCTTAATAGTCAGCTTATTCAGTTCCCTATACTCTATGCACAATCGCATACTACCATCCTTATTTTTGACAAACAACATTGGTGTGCCTCATGGTGACACATTAGGTCTCATCATTCCTTTATTCAACAGTTCTTGCAACTGTGAAGTCAATTCTTTCATTTCAACCGGGGCTAGCCTATATGGGGCTTTTTGAAACTGATGTCGTTCCTGATGCTAATTCGATAGCGAACTCTATCTCTTGGTCAGGTGATAATCCTGAAAGGTCTTTGGAAAACACATCCTCAAACTGGTTAACAACTGGTATGTCACGTACATCGGGGCTTCTCTCTTGGTACCCGCCACGTATGCTAAATATGTTTTGCTATCTTTACTTAATAATTGCTTTGCTTGAGCAATATTAAAAAATTTCTGGGTCTGACGCTGACCCTTAATCACAATTTTCTTGCCGTTAGGCATTCAGATTTTAACTTTCTTTCCTTTATAATCAATCTGAGCACCATTGCTCGACAACCAATCCATTTTTAAAACCACACCAAATTCTCTCAGCCTGAAAGGAATTAAGTCCAACTTAAAGCCCTTCCCTCCTAGTTCCCACTTGCAGATTAGATGAATCTCATTAATTGGAACAACCTCTCGATTCACTATTTTTATTCGCAATAATTCTCGCGTTGGAATCACATTAAGTTTTAACTTGGCCAAAAATCTCGCGATATAAAATACTTAGTTGCTTCAGAATTAAACAGAATATTTGCAGTTACCAAATTGAGTAAAAGGTTACCTGCTATCATGCCCTAGCTGGGTTGGGGCAGTTGCTAGAATAATGTCCTAGTTGGTTGCAATTAAAGCACCTCAGTAGCTCTTTTGCCAATTACATACCCCGGGATGTTTCTCCCCACATGACTTATGATCCTGTAGGGGTGACCGAAACTGGTTATGAAACGTAGTCTTATATTGACCACCTCCCTGGGCGATACTCTTGCTTACCGGTTCGCTAAAGCTATTTCCGCCAGCTACGGTAGTGGCGAACCTGGTACCCACTACGGGTTGGGACACCACTCCCCTCTCAGTCCTAATCGGAAACTTCTGTTTATCGCTCTGCCGCCTTGGCTTCCGAACTCCTCTTCTTGCTCTCTTCCTCTTTTTGACTTTGCTCACTCTCTGCCTCTACAATCGAGGCCTTTTTGCACATAGTCTGTTATCTAAAGTAATGACACTCGGTCCTGAATCCATTGTTTCAGCCCTTGCTGAAATCTCCTCGCCTTTTTCTCTTTCGTGTTCACAAACTCCGGCACGAATCTCGACAGTTCAATAAATTTGGCTTTGTACACAGCCACTGACATCTTATCTTACTTAATCTCTAGAAACTTCAACTCCATCTGAGCCTCCATAAACCTGGAAAATACTTTTCCCCATGTGATAATCACATCAGTCTCCAGGGTTCCTTTAGGTTTCCACTAATAATTTGCTTCTCCTTTTAACATATAATTGGTGAACACAGTCTTTTGCGTCTCTTCTATGGGCACTATCTCAAAGCTTTTTTTCCATTTCTTTCAGCCAAGCTCTGGCCTTAATAGGTTAACAGTCCCTTGAAGTTTCTGGGGGTTTTAACCACTTAAAGGCCTTAAAGACATTAGTAACTGGAACATGATCCACCTGGGTTGAGGGTGACAATTTAAGTTCTCTCGAAGAAGATTCATAATTTGGTCCATGGGGTTTCCTCTCTGGCCTTCCCCCTCGTTAGTATCCATAGTTTCTTCTTCATTGTAATACTCTAAGCCGAATTCATTATATTCGACTTCCTCGTGTTCTTGGTTATTTTGGTTTACCAATTCAGCAGGGTTTGCTCTAGTTTCCAAATATGTCGGGGTGGCATCTTGATGCTAATATAAAAGATCACCAATATAACATTATTCACGTCTCTACTCATTATGTTAAAGTCGCTTAATAACTCGCTTTATCACAAATACATTCTTCATTCCTCTTTAGTTACTCGCAACGTTGTGCCAACGCACCTGATTTGATGCGTTAACAAAAGACGACATCCTATCGAGAATATACACGTAGCTCCTAGTGACATCCCACTCTTGGAATTTTGCGCCAGACTTATTGGTCTTCTCCTCTAGTAGTTCGGAGCTTGCTGCGTTGATTGCAGGAGCATGAAACTTTTCAAAAATTATTCTGTCGATTCTCGCTTTCCGTGCCGAACCATAATGGCTTAACGGATGAAATGATTTCGTATTATCGCATAGCATTCTCATCTTGGGACACGCTAAAATCTTCCTTATAGGACATAGATTCCTCAATGGTATAGCGAATACCCTTCTTGGTAGAAATGATGTTCGTCATGTATTGAACCCTTATTATCGGAACAATACTTTCAACCAATTCAGGTAACGTAATAACCTTAATAGTAAAAGAATTAAGCATCTTGATTCTTGCCTAATATGTCTCCTCAAGGACACTCTATAAAGAGCTATGAGTGGCAAGACTCGGGTTTTCCAATCAACCCATGGTATTGGGGTATCGTCTTCATCCCGCTTTCTCCGGAGACTTAGATCCACTTCGATATCAACATTATAAAAGAATCATGTACAATTTTCTCCTTTCCTCATTCTGTCGATCTTAAACGATTCCATCAATTTCCGTATAACACTTCACATAAACACTTCAACATAACTCCTGGTAGTCCATCAACAAACTCTATCGGCTTAACCAATAGACTCTCTTTCGCATATAACTCTTAGAAATCTTTTCTCTGAGTGCTACAACTCATTCTCTTCCCTTAATGTTGGCTTTTCAATCGACTGTTAATAACTCAACCAATGCCTCAACTCTTAAGGCTAAGGTCCCCTTGGGTACTACCGTCGCGACTACTCCATAGTAATCCGACTACGAACTCGATGAGAGTTCTTGTTAACTTTTAGATCCTCAATATACCCATTTTACTTTTACTGTTTCCAAGACTTATAACCTTTGGCTCTGATACCATTTCTGTAACACCCCCAAATCCAAGGTCGTGAATTCGGGTCGTTACGATCACTTATTAATTAAATAATTCTCTTTTCACAATATTACTCGACCTTTTATTCAAACTCACATACACACAGGTTATATGCTTGGAAACATTATCAAATAAATCATTTCCACTTATCTACCTGACGGGGCTGGCGCACAAAAAGCCTACGGAACTCACGAGCGTTCCTTACCCGCCTAAGGACAGCAGTCCTGGTCTGATCCATGCTGGTAGTCTGTTGTGATATGATATATAAAAGCAAGGGTGAGCATTAAAGCTCAGCAAGGTATATATCCCCATATTTAAGTATGTAAGGATAAATAAAACCAATAATTATACTTTGTATCTCCAAAGCGTTCTGAAAGTTTATATGCTTATCAAATTTATAATATTCTCAAAATCAACTACAATAGTATATCCAATGAATACTTGTATTCATCTCTTTCTCAAAATCATTTTATACTCGTACTCATTTTATTTCAAAATCTCAAGATGTTACTCGAACCAAGATTCTCATATGGGTGTGATATATATTCGTCAACATCCCAATTTAAAACTCAGCCTTATCGGCAGATTTCACAAATGGATTTGATATATAATCATCAACATCCTTATTTAAACTCAGCCTTATCGGCAGATTTCTCAAATGGATTTGATATATATTCATCAATATCCTTGTTTAAAACTCAGCCTTATCGGCTCTCTGTTGTATATTTCACAACAGTTTTTCCAAAATGGAAGAAAGGGACTATACTGGAATAAAACACGTATCGGTGATCAGCCGAATACGAAATTTTCTCTACTAGTAGAAGGAATATAAACCTAGCCGCCTTTGGGCTCATCAAGACACTACACGGTGGTTTCCCATTGCCTTGCAAGTCCGAAAGTCAATGGTCACATAGACCATATAACCGTACAATGCGCCACTCCACGCTTGCATAATGCGCCACTCCGCACTTGGTCACTGCCCGATACCACTCCGTGCCGGGCATGCCACATTCCAGTCCCAAAACAATTATATCTTTTGCTCAAAATCCTTTTTCGAAGGAATAGGTCGTTAAAAGTTGACCTCTAAATAAGATGATTTATTCATCACTTTTAACTCGATTGATCTTTGGGCGTTGTCGAAGTTTTGAATTTAAAATCATTTTCAAATCCCTATTTGTAGTAGGGTGACACATATATTACTCACTTGTTCTTTATTGAACGAGTAAGCAAAACTCTTATGCTTCTAGACTAAGTTCCCTAAGGTTTTGATACGTTTCAAATGATTAATCTCTTTCAAGATTTTATGAATAATTTAGAAAGTACCTTTGGGAACTATGTCTATTTTTAAATAAGTTTTTAGAAGTCCGAAGATATTAAATATCTAAGGTCTCATAATAATTTAAGAGGGATTCAATGAATTGATAAAATCTTATAAATAAAACATCTCTGTATAAGGTTCAATGAATTGATAAAAACCTTCTATATAAAATATCTCTGAATATGATTCAATGAATTGATAAAATCTTAAGTACAAAGTATTTCGAATTAAGGTTCAATGAATTAATAAACCTTAAATACAAAATATTTCTGAAATACAAAATATTTCTGAATGAGGTCCAACGAATGGAGACACCTTAATCAAATAATCAAAACAGGGTTTGGTATCCTATAATTGCTCTTTGAATAGTTAAATCTTTATTAAATAACGTGAAATGATTTATAAACTATTCAGTATATTTTTAAATACTTTCTGGATATTTAATAATCCCTTAAGTGTCGCTTTATAAAATAATCAATCAAGTAAGGGTGTCCCTTAAATGAATAAACCAATATTTCTCGAAGTGTAAGTCAAAATCTCAATCGTTCGCTTGATATCTATATTACGCGAAAGGTACTTTATTTATGGAAATAGAAATCTTTCGCGTCCGGCTCTCTCCGGAATTAAATCGCTATTAAAATATCTCCAACTCCCATTATCATATATTATATTTGAAATACATTTCAATTTCTCATACTCGTGTAAAACGAAATTTGTTTTCGTAACAATCGCATAATTCGTATGCATTGATATCATAGACAAGCATATATATTTGAAATGTAAATCATGGCATCAATATCACAACAGTATATATAGCATGGATAGTATGAGATAGGGTTTCAAAAACTTGCCTCGAGTAATCGAAGTGGTATGGTCTCTGGTGTTTGGTTGGCGATCTATAAACAAGAACCAACGGTCTAAGTTAGTACGCGATTAACGTCTCGCTTTTATTAAGCAACTTTCGCAACTACTCAAGTATAACGAATCTTCGATCGTCACATTCTCAACACTTATATTCTCACTTTATAACATGGTCGAGTTTTGAAATCGATCGTTCGCTTTAGAAAGTCCATTTCGAGTTTTAAGCTCGAACGTGAGAAAACGCGCGTCAAAACTAGGTTTTTATGCGTTTCTCGCTTGCGCTCACTTTACCAAAACATTTTTATAAAATCGAAAAATTAATATTTTCTCAAAATTCTTTTTGTACAGTCTTCTCTACTGTCATATCCATTTTTTATAAGTTTTCCAGAATCTCAGAATTATTTTAAGTCCTTCAAAATTACCATGCAAGTGGACTTAAGTGTAGTTGGCTAATCGCAGAAATGTTTTACACTAAAACGACCATAACTCCTAAACCGTAAATCTCCTCATGATTATCTACGCATGTAGAGAAACTGCAAAACAATATCTATCTATTCATGGCCAGTGGTTTTCAAATTTTAACCATTTTCATGGCCGAATGTCCTGCAGAAAACAGATCAAGTGCAAGAATGCCCAAACTCAATTTCTACTACTTGATCTTAACACAATCACTACCTATAACCATCATAAACACAAGTACTTCTCAAGATCCACCCACATGAACCTTATATGCTCTATCTAGTACCACATACATGGATTACAACTCAACATCTCAAGCCTTTAGCAAGAACATAATCAATACAAACTCAAACAAACACAATCCTTTGGATCTTAACACTACAACAAACATAACTCTTAAATCCAACCATAAAACCTTAAAGGGTTGGAAGTTATACCTTCTTGGACACTAGGAAGGTTAGTTCTAGGATGATTGAGGCTTTGTTTTCTTAGAAAACACTTAGAAGGGCTAGATCCTTAAGAAACAAAACCAAGAAACAAGTTAAAATTTCGGAGTAACCTTTCTGCACCTCATTCAAACATTTTTATAAAATTGAAAAAAATTAATTTGAGGCTGAAATTTGTTACGAAGCTTACCCATGATATAGAGAAGCTATGGTAAAAATTTCATGATATTTGAATGAGTATATTTTGAGTTATGAATTTTTCTTTCTCCCTTGCTCAGAAAATCCGAACTGCTGGACTGAAAAATGGGAGAGCTTTAAGTGAGGGAAAAGGGGTTGTTTTCTTTTGTGGCTAAAGTGTGGGAGTGTATAATGAATATATGGGATGTATGCAGCAGATTTGACAATAATTTGGCAAAGGTATGGGTTGGTTTGATTGTGTGGTGAAGTGAGAAAAGGGAGAAGTATGGCTTGTGTACTTGTTTGTCTCCCATCACTATTCAACACTATTCCACTAACTATTCTAGTTAGCTTCTAATCATCTAGTTACACTCCTAACTACTAGTTAGGACTTGGTTATGCATGACCAACTTGCATGGGATTTAATTTCTCATTCGTTTATTTATCGTAAACGCAATCGTCGTTCCATTCCGATAGTTTCCACGTATAACGACTTGTTTCGTAGAGATTTCTTTTATTGCTTATAATCCTATAACCAATTCAATTCCTTCTCTTGATCATAGAAACACCTTGATATATTATTTATTTCACGTAGTATTCCCGGTTCTACGCCATTCTTTACGGATACGAAAACACGTAGTATAATTGTGAATCTTCGAATTTCGTCGGCTTTTACATTCACTTATTTTCCTCGATAAACAAGAATATGATCTCGGATTCTCAAAATTCCACTATTCATTTTATGATGATCCCCATACGTATTAATTAATTAGCTCAAGTTACTATTCACAAAAGTTTTAAAATATTACAAAAATCAGGGTTCTTACAGAACAACTACCTCATTTATTCTTTGATTGTGATTATGCAAAAGCATGTTGGCAAATAATGAACTTGTCGTATCACATAAGGGAGATTGAATGTGCTTCTACATGGTTACTCGAAAGGCTTAGCACTGAAACGGGGGATAAGCTGATTAAGACGGCTAAGGTTATATGTGGAATATGGTGGGCTCGAAATAAAGTGTGTGGGAGGGAAAGATGATAACGCCTGAGTTTGCGATGGCTTGGAGTTCGAAATAAGTTGAAGACTGGAGGGAAGCCCAGAAACGTCGAATGCAGCAAGATAGTACCAGGAGAGGCAATGCTAGTCTGCCAGACCTGAGGTGGGTGGCTCCGGCTCAGGGAACTCTAAAGATATACGTGGATGCTTCTGTCATTAAGGGAGCAAATTTCTTCTCAGTAGGAATGGTAGCTCGAGATCATCAGGGGCTATTTATGCGAGGCAAAACTATGAAGTTTGCAGGCCAAGTCTCGGTGTTGGAAGCTAAGATGGTGGGTATACTGGAAGCTTTGATATGGTTTAGTGATCTACCAGACCAATCTATCATTGTGGAATCAGACTCGATGCTGAGTATCCAGGCTATTACCAAAGCGGAGCACAATCAGCTGGAAATAGGAAACCTCATTGAACAATGTTGTTCTATCCTCAGAAACAAGATTAAAGCTTCAATTATTTTTGTTAGAAAGCGAACAAGGTAGCCCATTTGTTGGCTAAACTATCTTGTACGATTAATAGCTTTGTTGAATTTCCGTCTCCTCCATTGTGTGTGTTGGAGACACTATTGTCGGATGTTTATTTTTAATGATATTGTTTTGTTATTCAAAAAAAAGGGTGTGCAAGAATAAATTTAGGGTGTGCATTTATCATTGTCCTAAATATTTTGGTTCGATTTTGCTTATCCCTATAAAAATCAATCAAAAATTCAAAATATCCCAACTATCCTCTTGGTCACGAGTTCGAATCCCACGGGAGGAGAATTTATGATCATTCCTCCTGAGTCAGAGTTTGTGGCTTAAATGCGGTTTACCTTGGTTCACGTGGTTTGCAGGCTATTGCGTGAGCCCGTAGGGTTTACCCAATGTGCACCCGAAAGATAGCGGCTGCGGGTTAACTACGATAAAAAAATATCCTAACTTATTTGTTACATTATTTTGTAACTTGTTATGACTAATTTTATGTAGACTCTTTTATATATAGTTAATGCTCCTCCCACTCGAAAACTTATTATGGGATTTAAGTGCCCGTTTGAGAAATCTAAAAATAAGTAACTTATGACTTAAAACGAATAAGTGATTTACAAGTGATAAGTAGATAAATACTTATAAGTTATATAAGTGTTTGGATAATTTTACTTGAAAGTCGGAATTTTTTTACTTAAATGAATGAAAAATAAATAATTTTTAGATACAATTATCTTAATTTGTGAATTTCAAATTAGAAAAACATTTATAAACATATATTATAAAATTAAAGTTAATAAAAAATGAAAAATCAAAATAAGTTGAGAAAAATTATGTAGTTACTAACATTTAACTTATCAACTTTCAACTTATAAGTTGAGTCGACAAACACTCGTTGATAATTACTTACAGACTTATAAATAAATAAGTCACTTATTATTCGGTGCCAAACAGGCTCACTGAATCGACAAACACTCATCAATAATTACTTACTGACTTATAAATACTATTGGGTGCCAAACAGGCCTAGTGAAACGACGAGGAGTAGGAGCACTTTTGTATGCACCTTCGTACCACCCTAGCGTAAAACTCTTTAACAATCATGATAGTCTCAGTTCATTAACCTGTTTTTTCTTTTCTTCAGCGGATACATGCATGGGCAGCTTCTGAAGCTGTGCGACTGGTACGATCGTATTGGGCCCCCTGAGCTCCGGAGCCCTAATAAATATTGCATGCTTGTAATGCGCACATGTATTATTGATACTTTTTTTTGCTAAATTATTATTGATACTTAATTTAGTATTTAGTTCGGAAGTTGTTTTAACTCTCCTATTTCTTATTTAAAAGATACTTCCTCTGTCCATTTCAATTGTTTACAATTTTCCCTTTCAATTGTTTACAATTTTCAGGGAGTGTGCGACACGTATTTTAAGGTGCAAACTTTTTCATAAATGTAAATAATTGGAAGAGACTGAGTGATTATTAATCTGTTATTAATTTGATTGTGTTTATATTCTTAGTTTAGTAATTTTTTTTTCAATCCCAACAAAAAAACAGTTATAAAACTAGTTTTCAAAGATCATAACCTTATTTTTCTTAAAGAGCTCCAATCTTGTTTTTTGATACCGGAAGATCACGTAAGAACTACTTGTACTAGATTTCACACGCTAACAACCTTCTCTCACACATTTATGCTAATATTTCGATTAAATTTTGAAAATTAATAAAATCTTCGCTTATAATAATAAAAATCCACTTTAAGGGCCCCTAAATTTTTTCGCAACATGCCTACAAATTCTCAGGACCTTTTACTTTTAGTACTGAAGATTGTGAGTGGGAAATATCAGCTAGACAGCCTTTTCTCTATAAAATCAGATGTTTCGGCCTTTTCTCGGTAAAACCTTTACTTTTGTATTTATACAGTAGATTGAACCCCAACGACCGTTTTTATTTCTTCTTTTTCATCAGTATAGCAAGTCTAACAATGTCTGGTCGAAGCCTTAAATATAATATAAAATATTATGTCCCAATAATTTAGGACATATTTATCTTACTTCAATTCCAACAATGTGACTTATTCTCATTATATATTTAATATTTTATTCTTAAAAATATACTTTCATTATTAAAGTACAATATATAGTAGAGAGAGAAACAGAGAGTGTACAATAATATATAATAAAATATAAAATAGGGTCATGAGAGAAGTGACTTAAAAATAAGGCACAAAGAGGTCTTTTCTTGTCGAATGCCCTAAATTTTGATTTAGAACATCATATAAGACACCTATTGGACTTGCTCGTACATATAGATTGCCTAAAGCAGCCAGATAATTTCCATATGGCAATAATAAAACTAATAGTTTTGTTTGAATAAAAGCAATTCCATTAAAATGTTATATGTCCTACAAGATGGTCTCCAACAAATACACAAGATTGTCTCCGACAAATACACCGTAGCATTACCAACTGTTAAAATCCTACAGTCATAGCATTGCTTCTAGAATGCCCTGCATCTCTGTTTCAACAACCTGCACACCACCTGTAATCCCTGAGGACCATGCCCACTGCAAATGAGTTTTGACCTTCGATCACATTCACGATCACCGTGCTCAATCAGTTTTGCAACACAAATAAGAAAGACAGTCAGAACACAATACAACACGAAAAATATTTAGTAGCAAGTAGTATATAAATTCTTACTTGAGCATTCGCATCACATAGCCTCTTTTTCCTTCTTCCTTGCTATTCAAAAAGAATTCCCGCTTAACAGCATCACAACTGAGCTCGTACATGACAGCTGCATACTCTCTGCCGTCAAAGTCGAGTTTCTGTAATTCTATATCCACTGTTCTCGCTCCATATTCATCTCTTTGATCATGCAGAGATATGCTGATACTACTGCAGGTATTCTGACAATTCAAAGTTCTACTAAGACTACTCGAACTCCTTGGAGAAGTCACAACTAGCTTTTGTACACAATATAATTAGGAAACTTTAACACTTTGTCAAATATGACGCACGTCTCTTTACCAAGTCTCAACCTTATGAAATTCGATGGCTCGATAGATAAAATAATATTCTAACTGACAAGGCAAATGGGACAGTCTCTTATGTAAATGGGACAGTCCCTTTACAAATGAGACAGGGTATGGGACAGTCTCTTTTAACTGCAAAAAGTAAATTACTGAAATATAAATGCAGTAATAAAGAAATTAAACAATGCAGAACACCAAGAGTTTTTTAATTGGTTCGGCCCCTACACTTAGTCTATGGCCTACATCCAAGTCCCCATGACAACTAGCATAGAGAATGTATTATATCCACTTAAAACAAAGTACTTACAAACTTTCCTTGATTACCAACTTGGCCCACTTGAAAGAAACCTTTCCCTAGCACACAGCTACCTAGCACAAAGCTACTTGGCCTTCCTGTTGTAATCAACCTCCCACAACCCGGGACAAGTGATATAATACACGATTCAGTTACAAGAATGTAATATGAAAGTTTACAACTCAAACTAAGTTTCTTGTTTTTCTGGATATGAATATCTCGGGTATGGAACAAGAAAATGATTTCAGATGATGAAAGATTCTCGTGAAAGTGTTAGCCCCAAATCTGAAATGAAGAGTTGTATTTATAAGCAAAGTTCTAATAGACTTATTTTCAAACAAAGGATAAGATAGATAAGATTTGAATACAAGTTTGTTTGAAAATATTTGAATGAATACTTGAGAAGCTAGTCTGTTAGTTGTCTGAAAAAGATAAACCAAGTAAAAGATAGGATTTGAATAATTCTAACTTGGCTTATAAGATAGGGTTTGTTTGAGATAAGTTAGAGAGATAATTATCCAGTCAAATAAGATATACAAAAAACCTTAACCCTTATCTAAACCTGAGAAAGCTTCCTGAAATATCTGAGCAAACTGCAATGCTTGAATCTCGGTTACTTGCATTCTGTTTATCTGCAATCTGGAAATCATCATAAACCTGAACTTCTAACATTCTCCCCCTTTTATGTTGATGACAAAGAAAGCATAAATGCTCCCCCTATCAAAAATACTAAAGGCCTGTAAAACAAAGTTAGATACAACAGAATATATTGCAGTTTATAATATGTGCAACTATTATGAGAATGAGACAACTAAAAAATGAATGAGACACTAGATCAAGATACATAAAAGAGACAGTCTCAAACATTCAACACTTAAAACAAAACAACCCATCCATAAACCAGGATGTCCAGTTGCAAATGTTATCTAATCACATAAAGCACAAACTTCAAACAATCCAATAATCCAGAATATGTCAAATAACCACAAACTAAAACATCCATCAACAACTAAATTCAAACACCAACACACCAGCCAAAAATATAGTCTTAAACACCCAAAAGAACCCAAAAGAAACATCATCTTAAAAAACACATAAAATCATAAAAATTTCTCCCCCTTCATCATAAAAGGGGTCTCTAATCAGAATCGTCATCGACATTAACTGGAGCTTTGCCCTTGCCTGAACCAGAAGCCTTGTTCTGGGATGAAGGAAACACCGGAGCTGAGCCGTACTCTGAAAATAGCTTGTCAAAAGCTTCCTTAGCTGGTGCCTTTCCATCCCTTTCACGAAGCCAGTCAAAAATCTTTGCCTTGTATTCTTCTCTGGTCATGCCAAAAACTGAAGGTGGAGGAATGGCAGGAAGGGGCAGAGGAGCAGTGATTTCTTCTAGAGTACAATCTTCAATCCAGTCTCATTTCTTGTGCCAATACATCTTGCTCTTGTCTTGCATGACTGACAACTGCTGAGATAAAAACTTAGTCTCTGACCCAAACTTGAAAAACAACTTAACAAACTCCTTTTCCCATGCCTTAGCAGAGAAAACCATCCCTTCTTGCAGAGTCCCAAACTCAAAATCTATGGTCTTAGACAACTTGACATCAGAAGTATGCAATACTGAGAGTTTGGCATTGATATCATCCAAAGACGAACAAACATACTTCCTAAACATCTCAAAAGAAGCATTTAAAATACTAACTTCAGAAGTTAGTGATCCGAGAGTTTTGACAGAAACAAAATGCTGATTAATTGAAGCTAAAGCAGCTGAATTCTCTTCTAACTTAGCAAACAACGAATTTAGGACAATATTGGTGTTTTGATCATTTGGGTCTGACGCATAATGGGGGGATTTGGGCAAACCACCAACAGAACGGTGGGCATCATCAAAAAATAAATCATTTGTTAATAAAGCAGGGTATAGAAGATGCATGGATTCATGTTTAGCACAATGATTCATGTTGGAAATAATCAATGAAGCCAAATTACAAGGGGTTTTCTTAGCAAACACAGACAGAAGAATAGAATCCTGAAATGTGACTCTATCACGACCAGATTTACGAGGCAAAACATTCGAGTGAAATAATTTAAACAATAATAAGCACATAGGAGTTAAATCAGTTACCAACGGTTTGACAGACACAGTAACAAAGTTGTCACCGAGAATAGCTTTGAGTTGTTCCTCATATTGCAATCCAGGAATCTCGTCAAAAGCCTGATGAGTGGTAAACGGGCAGGGGCCTTGACCGGATACTCCTGTGAGCCTGGCCAGCAAATCCGCCTTAAAGCAAACTGGACTTCCTTTCACCGAAGAGAACACAATATTGTCGGCCAAAATCAAAAAATTCGCATAGAACTCCTTCACCAAATCTGGATAGATCACATCTGACGGCGACAACAACCCAGCACACCCAACAGCTTCAAACAACGATCATACGCCAATCCTGGAGAGAAGATCAGTATCACACAACATTTCTTTCAGAATGGGCTTGTGCCACGCCTTAGTAGTGCTTTCCTTTGCATAACGTTCGGAAGAATTAGGAGATGCTTCGCTAGATGCTTCGGAAACAACTGCGGCCATATGACGACGCTTCGAACCAGACGGACCAGGGGTCGGGGTTTGGTTAGCGGTGGATCTCGAACGGCGAGCCATGGAAGAAAGAAGATTTTAGGGTTAAGAGAGAAAGGATAGGATTTGGAGAGAATGAGAGAGTAGAATGAGAAAAGAAAATGAAAAGATTAAGAAAGAGAGTTTAAAAAGAAGTAGAAACTGAAGAGTTAGAGATGGAGGAGGAGATGAAGAGGTGCAAAAACAGAAGTGATGTATTGAATGAATGATATATGCACGAGTTTCAAGGATATGAAAAGTCTAATCAAGAGATTTACAAAATCTAATACTATTTACACGCATAAACACACGGACAAATAAAAAAAATATGAAACACAAATTCATAAACAGGAACCTAATTACTCAAATAATAAATACCCAACATATATTTAAGTATTATGACATAATTCACATTTAATCACATAAATTACATAAAATCACTTAATAAATTACATAAAATCACTTAATAAATTACAGAGAACACATACCTAATTCACGACGCATTTTACAAAATCTATCTTCAGCTAATGGCTTAGTGAAGATATCTGCACGTTGTTTCTTAGTAGAAATATAAATAAGCTCAATATTACCTTTAGAAACATTATCTCGTAGAAAATGGTGACGAACATCAATATGCTTAGTACGAGAATGCATGACAGGATTTTTAGAGATATTAATTGCAGAAGTATTATCACAATAAATAGGAATATTTGAGTAAGAAATACCAAAATCCTGCAATGTTTGTTGCATCCACAAAATTTGAGCACAGCAACTTCCAGCTACAATGTACTCTCCTTCAGCGGTAGAAAGAGCTACTGAAGTTTGCTTTTTACTATGTCATACAACTAAACAATCTCCTAAAAATTCACAAGCACCACTTGTGCTTTTCCTATCAACATGTGACCCTGCATAGTCAGCATTTGAAAAACCGATTAAGTCAAAGGAATAGGAGCTTGGATAAAATAATCCCAAGTCACTCGTACCTTTCAAATATTTAAAAATACGTTTAACGACATTCAAATGAGATTCTTTAGGTTGAGATTGAAAACGAGACACAAGCATACACTATACATAATATCAGGTCGTGAGGCAGTTAAATATAACAATGAACCAATCATACCTCGAAATTTAGTGACATCTACAGGTGTACCTTGTTCATCATTTGTAAGCTTAACTGAAGTACTCATCGGAGTTGATTTAGGTGAGACATGATCAAGAGCAAATCTTTTGAGTAAATCCTTTATGTACTTGCCTTGGTGAATAAATATTCCTGCATTAGACTGATTAATTTGCAAACCTAGAAAGTACTGTAATTCACCCATCAAACTCATATCAAATTCCTTATGCATGCAATCAGAAAACCACTTACACAGAGATTCGTTAGAAGATCCAAATACTATATCAACATAAACTTGTACTAAAAGAAAGTTATCACGTTTATGAAAAATAAAAAGAGTTGGATCAAGTGTACCACGAATGCAACCATTGTTCACAAGAAATTGACTGAGACGCTCGTACCAGCATCGAGGGGACTGTCTCAATCCATAGACAGATTTCTTGAGCTTGTAAACATAGTTAGGGTACTTCTCGTGAATAAAACCTGGAGGCTGCTTCACGTAGACTTCTTCCTTGAGATAGCCATTTAGAAAAACGCTCTTGACGTCCATCTGATAGAGCTTGAACTTCTTGTGAGCTGCAAAAGCCATTAAGATTCGAATAGCTTCTAAACGAGCTACTGGAGCATATGTCTCGTTGTAATCGATTCCTTCCTGTTGGTTGTATCCCTGAGCAACCAAACGAGCTTTATTTCGAATAATATTGCCATCTTCATCCTTCTTATTATTGAAAACCCAACGAGTACCAATGATCTTGGCATCCTGAGGAGGTGGGACGAGTTCCTAAACATCACAATGCTCGAACTGGTTCAATTCCTCCTGCATTGCAACAGACCAATGTTCATCTGCAACTGCTTCTTGAGCATTCTTTGGTTCGAATTCAGCAACAAAAGCACATAATGCACATAGATTATGAAGTCTGCTTCGAGTAGAAATCCCTTGATCTAAATCAGTAAGAAGATTATCTGGTGGATGATTCTTCACAGTCCTAGAAGATTTAGGAAGTTGAATATTACCCATCTCTTCTTCATTAGAATTATCTGCCTGGAAATGAATAGGAGTTGTCTCATTCAAAAGAGACTGCCTCATTTCCGCTTGAGAAGATTTATCCGGAGGAGTAATAGAATTCACATTTGAAACACTATCAGGAGTCTTAGAGAGCCACGAGATTCATCTGAAGCTTGAGTAGATCCTGAAGAATTATCAGAAGACTGAGATGGACCTGGAGAGTCTTGACTGTTTGATTTGTCAGAATGCGACCGACTTTTTTCAGAATGAGACTGTCTCATTTGGGAATGAGACGATAGATCTGCAGTATCTTCATCAATTTGATATATATTCCTTGAGGATTCATTGAACGCAATATTGATGGATTCTTTTACATTGTTCTTGACAGAATTATAAACACGATAAGCTTTGCTTGTTGTAGAATATCCCAAGAAGATTCCTTCCGTAGATTTCGCATCGAACTTGCCTCGATTATTTTGAGTATCTAAAATAAAACACTTGGAACCAAATACTCGAAAATAACTAATGTTAGGAGTCCTTTTCTTAAGCAATTCATACGGAGTTTTAAGCAAAATAGGACGAATAAGTACTCTATTTAACACATAACAGGAAGTGTGTACCGCTTCATCCCAAAATTTTCTTGGAAGCTTACTCTCATGCAGTAGAGTTCTAGCAGTTTCCTGTAAAGTCCTGTTCTTGCGTTCTACTACTCCGTTCTGTTGAGGAGTTCGAGGAGCTGAGAATTCATGAGTGATTCCTCTTGATTAGCAGAAGGTTATGAAATCCTTCTCGAATTCACCTCCATGATCACTACGAATAGTCTTGAGCTTAAATGAATACTTAGTCTCAAGGTTAGTAATAAGATCCTTAAACTCAACAAAAGCTTCATCCTTAGTTCGTAAAAATAATACCCAAGTGAAACGAGAATAATCATCAACTATAACAAAAGCATAATTCTTACCTCCTAAAGCTTACATACCTTTCTGGACCGAAAAGATCTAGATGAAGGAGCTGCAAAGGAACAGAAGTTGACACTTTATTCTTAGCAGAAAAGGAAGTTTTCACCTGTTTTCCAAGTTGGCATGCTGAACAAGGTTCTATTTTCTTGTACTTAGCTTTGGTAGACCTCGAACCAGATCATGAGAAGATATCTTCCGAAGAAGATCCATGTGAACATGGCCTAGACGTCGATGCCAAAGATTCTGCTGATCTTGAACAGTAGCAAGACAAATTTCCTCCTGTTGTTCATCAAAATCTAACACGAAAATATTTCCTTTTCTTTTGGCAACTAAAGCAAACTCGTTAGACTTAGTGCCAATATAACATACATCTTTATCGAACTTAACCTTATGACCAGCATCAGTAAGTTGACTTACACTAATGAGATTATATTTCAAACCATCAACTAAATGAACATTAGAAATGACAAACCTGTCATTACCAATGGTGCCTTTTCCAATAATTCTGACGGTGTTTGAATCTCCAAGAGTAACTAAGCCACCTTCCTTGGAAACTAGAGATAGAAACTTGGATTTATCACCTGTCATGTGACGTGAACAACCACTGTCGATGATCCATTTATTTCGCGGAACATGGACCTTCAAACAAACCTGCAAGAATTGCTTTATCTCTTAGGTACCCACTTAACCTTGGGTCCTGGTTGGTTAGTATCACAAATCTTATATAAATGTATATCTGATTTCTTAATCCACATCTGAACGATATTAACAGAAGTATTAGCAAATTTATATCTAGTAGACGATTTATAAGATGAGTTAGAGGAGTGGCCCGTGATACCACATAATCTAGATTCAGATGTAGGGTGGCCAGCTTTACCACAATCTCGACATTTCTCATAAGGCATCTTATATTTCATAGGAGCTCGCTTATACCCTCCTTGAAATGCACGTTTCTTGATTGATTCACATCCTAAACCTCCTTTATCAAGATAAGATTTTTGTTCTCCAAGAAGAGCATTCAAAGTTCCTTCTTCATGGAAACATTTAGCTAGATCCTTTTCAAGCTGTTCAACTTTCTGCTTTAATTCAGGAACAAGGGGATCAGGAGCACTGTCTTCTTTAACAGTTTCTGGATCAACAGATATTGACTTTTTCTTCAAGGCTTCAAGGCATACATCCTTCATCTCAATCTCATTTTTGAGATATTGATTTTCTTCAGTAAGTTTTGAAACCCTTTCAAGCAATGATTTGTTCTCAGCAACTAGGGCTTCTTCCTTCATGGGGTCATCCATTTCACTAATAACTTCACTTAAAGCTTGCTTTAAATAAGCATTCTTTTCTTTCAACTTCTTAACCTGGACCTGCAAATTTAAAATAGATGAAGATATATTTGAATTATACTTAATATTCTGTACCTCATCATTATCACTGGAGTTGTCTTCTAGTCCTGCAAAACAAAGTTGAGCAACTTCATCGTCTGAATCGATCTCCACGTCAGATTCATCATCACTCCAAGTAATTAATGCCTTCTTTTTGTTCTTCAGCTTGTAGCAGTCCTTTTTGAAGTGCCCTTTCTTTTCACACTCAAAACATGTATCCTTGCTTTGATTTGTTTTACTCTCCTTGCTCGGATTAGATTTGAAGTCCTTCTTTGGAAACTGTGACTTCATAGGTCGTTTGGAAGCATTCCGTTTGGCAAGAAATTTATGAAACTTCTTTGTTAGAAGAGCAATCTCTTCATCAGAATCATCAGGAGACCCTTATATCTTCAAATACCACAGAGGGCTTTGATGCTTGAGTTTCAGCTTTAGTGGATTCCATTGGAAATTGATCTTCCAATTCCTTGTTAACAATATCCAACTTTCTTTTTATTCTTTTAGCCAATTCTTTCTTTCTTGGAGATTTCTTCTGTTCTTCAATCTTCTTCTTTGATCCAGTAGCTTGAGTTGGTTGAGAGGGAATTTGTTGAGAAGAGTTCACAGCCTGTAGCTTGGTCAAGATAGCAAACTGTTCTTTTTTTTATTTAGATTTTTTTGCATCTAGAGCAGCTTGCCTCTTTTCCTGCTTCAATCTGGCTTTTTCTTCTTCCTTTGCTTGAGTAAATTGTGGATGTCCAGCTACCACACAAATTTCCTTCCCATTTCTGAATATCTTTGCAATTCTCTCTCTTGAGGCTGAATCAGCTGGATCTTTGTAGAGAAGAATAGATCTTGACAGAAGCTTCTTTTCATCAGGCTTGGGTGTCTCATACACAGTATCCATAGGGTTCTTCAAAGATGACTTTGGATAATTTGCCCTTGGTTTAAGAATCATCTCAGCCTTTGTAGTCTTGATGCAGGAAGATTGTCCTTTCTCCAGATAGTTCATGCTCATCTCATTCACATTGATTGGCTTGACATGAGAGTGATGGATTGCTGACTGATCTGGTTCCTTGACATGAGAGTTGTATGTCTTTAAGTCAGCTATCTCCTTTTTCAATTCATCCACACTGATATTCTGTCTGGAGTGTTGGATCTTCATTAAGTGCAAGGAGTCTAGATGAGCTTTAAGAACAGCCTTGGTACCAGCATCTGAAACTTCCTGAAGGGCTTGCTGAATGGTTGTTACTTGTCTTACCAAAGACACCTCAAATTGTCCTGGTGTAAAGTCCTTTGCCCATGCCCATTCAGGTAAACTTAAAGCAGAACTTTGGCCTTCAGCTCCCCCTAAGTTCATGCTTCCATTCAAAGAACTAGAGTCATCATCATCAGAATTTACTCCAAATTCTTCAGATGGCTCTCCAGCTTGAGGAGGCATCCTGTTGACAGCAACTTTATCTCTTTGAAGAGATTCTGTGGTGTGCACTAAGTGTAAAGTCTGCTCTGCCTCCACATTGCCCTGAGCAGCCAACAGTTGATAGGCTGAAACAGGGTGAGTAAAAGTGTCAGCATTCAAGGAAATGTTAACAATTACAGCTTTGTAATGTTGCTGAAATTGTCTTTCCTTTTCAGCATCATCCACAATCATTGACTCACTAGCAATGGCTGGCTCCATCCTTATTGCTCCAGTACCTGCTTTTCTCTCATGTTCTCTCTTTTGTTGCATCAGGGTCTCACCCTGGCTCCCCACCCTCACACCCTCACCTTCACCTACTAAGGTGGGACTCATCTCACTCACTTTTGCCAATCCTGAATAAATGGATTGCTGAGATTCACTCTTTTCCTCTCCTTTTGCCTGGGAGCAACCCAGCCTCTCACTCAATACACTCTCCTCTCTCAGTCCTAAGAGTGATTGTATTACCACCAAATCTTCTGCACTTGAAATTATTGAAGTTTGAAGTTGTGCAGAGACACTCGACGGATAAATGATATCCATCGGGTGAGTGGTAAAGCTATCTGATGGATAACTGCTGTCAAGCTTATCCGTCGGGATACAATCAATACTCGACAGATGAGCAATATCCATCGAGAGAGTAGAAATGAATGAGGTGGGAAGAGAAACTATTGTTGACTCTGTGTTGATTGAAGTTATTTGAGGCACAGATGTCACAATAGAATCAGAAAGAATTGGCAAGTGAGCCAACAAATCATCTAAAAGATGATGCTCACTTGCCCTAGATTTTGGCTTCCCCAACAGAGTTAAAGAAGGGGAATCAGGAATTGAAGTGTTTATCATGTCCACTTCCAGTGAGTTGGTTGGTGAGTATTGTGTTTCAGTGGCTTCTATCAAGAGAGATTTTGGCTGTGACTCCACATTTATTGAAGCCACATCAATATGAATTTGAGAAGGTGCAGGGACTGTGTCTTTAGCACCAGTTTGCACTAAGTGTGTGTCCTGTGCATCCCCAGTTATTTTGAATTTCTTCTTTCTAGTGTAAGTTTGGTGTAGGCTTGTGTCCCTAACCCTCTTGGCCTGTGCTCTTGGATGAGAGCTTTGTTCAATAGCCACATCCTTTTGGGAGGATGCAGCTAGAAGTGAGCTTCTGTCCTTTTTAAGCACTGCAGTTTGTTGGGAAACTGCAGTGTGGCTAGGCTGGGATTCACTTATCTCTCCAACCTTATCCTTGGGGTTTCTTTGATGTTCACCCCTTCCCTCACCTATCTTACCCTCCTTCACACTCCCCTCTTTGTGTTTGGTAGAATTTTCAACTGGTACCTTTTGAGAGATACCAGAGGGGGTTTTCTTTGATTTGGATTAAAGAATTGCAGTTGTTTTGGCAGCTTTGGTAGGCAACTGTTTGGTCATTGTCACAGTTGCCATAGCTATGCCTGAAGTCAAAGAAATAGGAGGGATTGGAATAGTTGAGAGTGTAGATGAACTTACCTCACTTACCTGAGGTGCCAGCATTACAGGAAAATAGAACATTGGCACATCCTTGTGATGGTTGGCTCTGTTCAAATCTGCAATGATTCTTCTCTCTTGAACCCAACACGCTAATTTGTTGGTTGGGTTCTCAAGTACAATCTCTTCACAAAGATGGTTAGCCAAAAACATAAAAAATCTAGCATAGTAAATATTCTTTCCTCTTTTGGCTAAGTCACCTAGTTTATAACCTAACTCATACACAACCAGATCACTTAAGTTGTAATATTTGTCTATAACTAGCATGTATAGCATGTTAAGCATGGAAATATTCACAGAATCAAAATTACTGATTTTTCCAGAAAAGACCTTAGTTACTACATCACACAAGTAACTCCATTCCTTCCTAAGACCTAGTCTTCTAATTTCACTTAGTTTTGTAGTAGGAAGTGCATAATGAATGGAATTTAGCATATTGACAATATCAGTGTTAGTGTGTGGTGCAGTAACATTGTCATCGGGAATCTTGAAACATGCTTTTATGACATCACTATTAATACAGAAAACATTACCTTTGATGGTGAGAGTGATGGTTTTGTCAGTAGAGTTGTAGATTGCTGTTGTCCACATCTCCTCAACAACTTCACAATAAATTGTGGGTGATTCCAGCATGGCAAAACTTAACTTGCAGTTCTTCACGAAGTCCATCATCTTATGATAGTCTTTAGATTGCTGAATCCCCTTATTGACCAAGGCAGTGAAGTTGTTCTTCTCATAGATGAACCCAGTCTGTGACATGATCTTTACTACGGGTGCCATTGTTAGGGAAGAAATGCTTGAAGAGAAAGAGGATTTTTGCTTGAGAGAGAATGAAATAAGACAGTTGAATTTGAGAATGATAAAAGAAAATGATTAGAATGAAATAGGCTTTTATACTTTGCTCAAACTCAACGGATAAAAATAATAAAGAGAAATAAACTACCCAATAAAAACTGCCTAAAATTACCGTTTTAAAATAAACTTTAAAAATTCCACCCATTATCCGTCGTGTAATGCTTATAAACTGTAAGTATACTCGATGGATAATGTTCAGGGAATTAACAGTTAAGATTTAGACACTTCGACGGATGAGAATAAAATGTTATCCGTCGAGCTTTAAAATATTCCAGAAAAGTAATTGATTTTTATTTACAATTTGTATATTGACGGATGACTCAACCCGATGGATAATGGTCATCCGTCGAGAGACAAATTTTGACTTAGCCAAAATTTCATCCAAGACTAAAAATCAACTAAATTTCTGGCTTCTTTTCAACTTGCAAGAATAATTCAGATAAATTCAAGAGTAATTAAGCATACCTAACTCACTTACCAACCTAGAAAAGGTGGATTCATCCAGTGGCTTGGTAAAAATATCTGCAAGTTGCTTCTCACTTGGAACAAAATGTAACTCTACAGTACCATTCATTACATGTTCCCTTATGAAATGATACTTGATATCTATATGCTTTGTCCTTGAATGTTGCACTGGATTTTCAGTGATGGCAATTGCACTTGTGTTGTCACAGAAAATAGGAATCCTTTCAACTTGCAAACCATAGTCTAGCAATTGATTTTTCATCCACAAAATCTGTGCACAGCAACTGCCAGCAGCAATATATTCAGCTTCAGCTGTAGAAGTAGAAACTGAATTTTGCTTTTTACTAAACCAGGACACAAGCTTGTCTCCTGAAAATTGACAGGTTCCTGTTGTGCTTTTTCTATCAATTCTGCAACCTGCATAATCTGCATCTGAATAACCAGTTAGATCAAAACCAGAATCTCTAGGATACCAAATGCCAAGATTTGGTGTTCCTTTGAGATATCTGAAAATTCTTTTAATAGCTATCAAATGAGACTCTCTAGGATCAGCCTGAAATCTAGCACACAAAGATGTAGCAAACATTATATCTAGCCTACTGGCTGTTAAGTACAGAAGTGAGCCAACCATGCCTCTATAACTTGAAATATCCACAGACTTTTCAGTAGTGTTTAGTTCAAGTTTAGTTACAGTGGCCATGGGAGTTTTTGCAGATATGCAATCCATTAGATCAAACTTCTTTAAAAGATCAAAAATATATTTAATTTGACTAATGAATATTCCATCACTAACTTGCTTAACTTGTAAACCAAGAAAGTAAGTCAGTTCTCCCATCATACTCATTTCATACTTGCTTTGCATCAGTTTGGCAAACTTTTTACAAAGTTTCTCATCTGTAGAGCCAAAAATAATATCATCTACATAAATTTGAACAAGTATGCTAGAGCCATTCACATTTCTGAAAAATAAAGTTTTATCTACAATACCTCTTGTGAAGTGATTTTCCAAAAGGAACTTTGATAAAGTGTCATACCAGGCTCTAGGTGCTTGTTTCAGTCCATACAGTGCTTTCAATAGATAGTAGACATACTCTGGGAAATTTGGATCTTCAAAGCCAGGAGGTTGACTTACATACACTTCTTCCTCCAAATCTCTATTCAGAAAGGCACTTTTGACATCCATTTGATAGACCTTGAAATTGGCATGGGCTGCATAGGCTAAGAAGATTCTGATGGCTTCAAGTCTTGCAATAGGAGCAAATGTTTCATCAAAATCTATCCCTTCTTGCTGACAATAGCCTTTAGCAACCAATCTTGCTTTGTTCCTTACTACTATGCCATTTTCATCCATCTTGTTTCTGAATACCCATTTGGTGTCTATTGGATTCTTTCCTTTAGGCTTGGGTACCAACTTCCATACTTTATTCCTTTCAAATTGGTTTAGCTCCTCCTGCATAGCTAAAATCCAATCAGGATCTAATAAGGCTTCTTCTACCTTCTTTGGTTCTTCCTTAGAGAGGAAGCTGCTGTATAGACATTCTTCTTGAGTTGCTCTCCTGGTTTGAACTCTGGAAGAAATATCACCAATAATCAGTTCAAAGGGGTGATCTTTTGTCCATTTTCTTGGTTGAGGTAGATTAGCCCTAGATGAAGAGACCTCAATGTTGTCTTGATGTGTGATTGAGTTTTGACTGCTAGAAACTCCCCCTGAGTTTGTGGATCTTTGATTTGAGATTGGGGTGCTTTCTATGGATGATCTGCCTTGACTTCCTGCTCCTTTTGATAACCCGACGGATGGTGAATTTTGAGTACCGACGGATGAGGCAAATTGTCTTCCGACGGATAATACAGATTGCCTTCCGACGGATGAAGCATTATGTAACTCGACGGATGTTGAGTTTTGTGCTTCATTTGTAGTAAATTTGTCTGCATTATCCTTAGACACTGTTTCTTGATCACTTTCATCATCACTTTCTTCACTGACCATCTCAACATTGTCGAATTTGAGGCTCTCATGGTAATCTCCATCTTTTAGTCCTTCAATCTTTTTATCATCAAACACAACATGTATAGATTCAACAACAATATTGGTTCTTAGATTGTAGACTCTATATGCTTTACCAACAGCATATCCAACAAAAATTCCTTCATTTGCTTTAGCATCAAACTTCCCATTTTGATCAGTTTGATTTCTCAGAATATAGCATTTACAGCCAAAGACATGAAGAAAGTTCAGAGTTGGCTTCTTGTTCTTGAACAATTGATAAGGTGTCTTGCATTTTGCTTGATTAATCAGAGAGATGTTCTGAGTGTAGCATGCAGTGTTGACAGCTTCAGCCCAGAAATATGTTGGTAATTTTGATTCTTCAAGCATTGTCCTTGCAGCTTCAATAAGAGATCTATTCTTTCTTTCCACTACTCTATTCTGTTGTGGAGTCCTTGCTGCTGAAAACTCATGCAGGATCTCATTTTCCTCACAGAATGCTCTCATGACATAGTTCTTGAACTCAGTTCCATTGTCACTCCTGATTCTTCTAACTTTGAAATCAGGATGATTGTTAACTTGCCTTATGTGATTGATGATGATTTCACTAGCTTCATCTTTGGACTTTAGGAAATAGGTCCAAGAGAACTTTGAGAAATCATCTACAATTACTAGGCAAAATCTTTTCTTTGAGATTGACAATACATTGACTGGTCCAAACAAATCCATGTGAAGCAGTTGCAGAGGTTCTTCAATTGCTGAATCAAGTTTCTTCCTGAATGATGCTTTAATTTGCTTCCCTTTTTGGCAGGCATCACACAGTCCATCCTTTGTAAACTCCACCAGAGGAATGCCTCTAACTAGCTCTTTCTTTACCAGCTCATTCATGGTCTTGAAGTTCAAATGGGATAGCTTCTTGTGCCATAGCCAACTTTCATCTTGACTTGCTTTACTGAGAAGACAAGTTACAGATTCTGCTTTATTTGAGTTGAAGTCAGCTAGATACACATTTCCTCTTCTCACACAAGTGAGAACCACTTTGTTGTTTTGATTATTAATCACAACACAGGTTTCTTTGTTGAAGGTTACTGAGTTGCCTTTATCACAAAGCTGGCTGATACTCAACAGATTGTGTTTGAGACCATCCACTAAGGCAACCTCTTCAATGATGACATTGTCCTTTGAAATCAAGCCATATCCCACAGTATAACCTTTGCTGTCATCTCCAAAAGTGATACTTGGGCCAGCTCTCTCTTCAAACTCTGTGAGCAGGGTAGAATCACCAGTCATGTGTCTTGAACAACCACTATCCAAGTACCAAAGATTTCTTCTGTTTCCCTGCACACATCAAAATCAAATCAAGTTGATTTTGGTACCCAAGTTTCCTTGGGTCCTGCCTTGTTAGCTTTCTTCTTCTGTTTCTTAGGTTTTAACTCATTTGACTTAGGAATTTCAGATTCTTCCTTAGTCATTTGGGTTGGGCCTTTGAAACCACTAGATGCTACAGAATTATTATGCATGTTATGGCTAACAGGAAATGGCATGCTTGGTGCAAACATGTTATTCCAGTAAGGCATGCTAAATGGCATTTGAGGCATATTATATGCAGCATAATATGGATTAGGTGCAAATGACATATTAGCAAACTGTGCATTCATGTTCTGTGTAGGCATAGCATTAACAGGCATAGGAGGCATGGCATTCATGTTAGAGAATTGAGGCTGAACAGACATGGGAGTAAGCATGGCAGATTTGCAATTAACAGACAAATGATTTACACTACCACATTTGACACAGATTTTTCTAGGAGCATATTTGTCAGGTGTGTAGTTGTTATGTTTGTTAATCTCTACTTTACCATTCCTATTGTTTTTCCTTTTAGTTTCTGTTTTTACCTCTATCTTCTCAAGTCTGTCACTCAACTGTGTTTGACAGTCATGTGACCAACATTAGCCTTCTTCCCTTTCTTGGCTTGACTTGACTCCCCTGAAACAAAGTTCTTGGAAACAGACCCATACTTTTCATTTAGCTTGGTTAATTTGGCTTTACTAATGGGTTTGTTCACAGCCGACGGATGAGGATTTTTATCATTCGACGGATAACACATTTTGTTATCCGACGGATAGTCCTCATCATCCGTCGAGTCCACATCTGTCAGCAATCCATCTACCAAAATAGGTTCTAGTTTCTCCTTATTCTTTTTCCAGGCTTCATCACAAAAGGACTCAATTCCTTAAACCTTGGTGATTTGAGCATGAACATCTCTGGATGTTTTCCATGCTTTAATCACCTCCTGTTCACGATCGAGCTGCTTCTTTAAAATTTCTTCCTTTTTCAAGGACTCAGTTAATTCCTCCTTAGCAATTCTACACTCAATTTTTAGTTTCTCGAACTCAACAAACTGAGACTCAAGCACATTATTCCTCTCACTCAAAAACAAGTTGTTTTCTTTAATTTTAGCATTTTCTTTAGTGAGGGACTTAAGTGTAACACGCAAATGATACAATTCTGTAGACATGTTATTTATTGCATCATTACACTCAGCTTTAGATAAATGTGCAAGGTTTGTAGTAATTACCTGATTGCTTGAGGAACTTGTCTCTGTTTCGTCAGACTTGGCCATAAGGGCTAGATTGACATAGCTGATCTCCTCATCTTCATCCAAACCATCAGCTGCCCAGTCATTCTCTTGTGTAATAAAAGCCCTTTCCTTCTGTTTGAGTAGATCAAAGTATTTTTGCTTATAATCCACAGACTCAAATCTCTTCTTACTAGAATCTGACTTTATACACTCATTTGCAAAATGCCCTGCCAAGCCACATTTGAAACACTTGAATTTTCACTTATCCACCATGTTTCTATTTGGCTTGGCAGCTCCAAAGTTCTTCTTGAACTTGAGCTTGGCAAATCTTCTTGAAAGGAATGCTAGGTGCTCATCAATGTCCTCCATGTCATCTTGACTCAAAGAATCTTCACTTTCTGCAGCTAGCCCTTTACCCTTGCTTTCACAGGCCTTTGAAGTTGATTCCACAGCTTCCATCTTCACTTCCTTCTCCTTTTCCAGTTCAGCAACTAGTGCAATGGATCCTCCTTTCTTCTTTCCTCTCTCCATTCTTTCATCCTGCTCTATTTCAAGCTCATAGGTCTTCAGAATGCCATACAGTCTCTCCAAAGTAAACTCCTTATAATCTTGCGAGTTTCTCAATGAGACTGTCATTGGTTTCCATTCCTTTGGAAGAGATCTGAGAAATTTCAGATTGGAGTCTTTGGTCTGATAGACTCTTCCATGCAATTTAAGAGCATTTAGTAGCTTTTGGAATCTACTAAAAATGTCAGTGAGTGACTCACTTTCTTTATTGTGAAAATGCTCATATTGCTGAATCAGGAGCTGCATTTTATTTTCTCTTACTTGCTCAGTACCATCACAGATTATCTGTATTGTGTCCCAAACTTCCTTGGCAGTCTTGCAGTTGATGATGTTATCAAACATATCTGCATCAACACTATTGAACAGAATGTTCATGGCCTTTTTATCTTTCCTGACTTGTTCAAGATCAGGATCAGACCATTCATGCCTTGGCTTTGGAACTGATGGTTCATTTCCTGTTGCAGCTCTCATTGGAACATGAGGGCCTCTTTCTATGCAGTCCACATAGGCCTCATCTTGAGAAAGCATATGAAGATGCATCTTTACCTTCCAATGATGGTAATTATCTTTATCCAGAAAAGGAATCTTGACTCCAACATCTTTCTTGTTCATCTTGTTGAATTGTTTTAATCTTTAAACTCTTTGTAGATTAAGAGCTTGCTCTGATACCAATTGTTAGTCCCTTAACAATATAGCAAGAATTACAGAAGGGGGGTTGAATGGAATTCTTTACCTTTTTCTTGAAATAAAAATGTTCAACTCGATTATAGATATATCTGTTTTGATTAGCACAATGCGGAATATAAATTTTAATGAATCAAAACAAGAGTAATTAAAAACAAGAGTCTTTAAAAACTTTCCGGTGGATTTAAACAATTCCACCAGAGATATATGTTAATATATCGAGAGAACTCTGTGTGCAGAAATGCTCACAGCTGCTTTTACAAGATAGAACAACTAAGAGCACAGCTGCTTTTACAAGATAGAACAACTAAGAGCACATGAAATGCTAAAGATAGTGCTTACAAAGATTTCTCTATGTTTGTTTCTAAGCTTACTTAGTTTTCTTAGTTATTTATATTTGCTACTCTCTTGGTTTATATATATTACCAAGATTACAAAGTTAAAAGAACTGAATAAATATAAAATCTAACAGTCTTGATCTTTGCTGCTTTTCGTCCTCTATTACCCAGTTAATGGGCTTCCACAGTGTTTGTATCCAATCTCGACGGCTGTGTGTCAGCTTTCACTGTTCAACTGATGTTTGAATCTTGATATTATCATCCGTCGACTTTCAGATCATCCGTCGATGACTTACTTGATCATCCGTCGACTGCTATTTTGAACATCCGTTGAAAGTCATTTGATCATCCGTCGAAGCTTTGTTAAGCATCCGTCGATAGCTATTTTGGAACTTGACTTCATTTCACTTATACAGAATTACAAGACATTGCTTATGTACAGTTAATCAACCTATTCTGCATATCTAGTTAAAGTCAACATGACTTATATGCTACTACAGATTCTATACAAAGGTGCATACAACACTGTGCTACAAACTTATCATTATATAAGCTACTCACTCGATGGATAATAAATTACTCATCCGTCGGTACTCAAACTGAGTTATCCGTCGGGACTATAATTCTTATCCGTCGAGTGCTACATTATTTCACTAAGTAAAATCTACTTAGATGTTTTGCTTAGGTAATCATCAAGTGCACAACATATTCACAACAGAAAGATTCTCGTGAAAGTGTTAGCCCCAAATCTGAAATGAAGAGTTGTATTTATAAGCAAAGTTCTAACAGATTTATTTTCAAACAAAGGATAAGATAGATAAGATTTGAATACAAGTTTGTTTGAAAATATTTGAATGAATACTTGAGAAGCTAGTCTGTTAGTTGTTTGAAAAAGATAAACCAAGTAAAAGATAGGATTTGAATAATTCAAACTTGGCTTATAAGATAGGGTTTGTTTGAGATAAGTTAGAGAGATAATTATCCAGTCAAACAAGATATACAAAAAACCCTAACCCTTATCTAAACCTGAGAAAGCTTCCTGAAATATCTGAGCAAACTGCAATGCTTGAATCTCGGTTACTTGCATTCTGTTTATCTGCAATCTGGAAATCATCATAAACCTGAACTTCTAACACCTTAAACATGCACGGTGTGATCCCTATATTTGTATCATTACCATTAAAATTCGTTGGACAAAAAGAACTAGAAAAACTAAGAAAACAACTTACCACTTACCCCTTTTGATTCCTCATAAAAAATTTTGTCAAGCCCGCTGGTCAAGTCTTTAAATTTGACTTCATCAAAGGACTTTCTGATGAAATTTAAGCAATCAGCTCGACTACCAGTCCTGCGCGTGATATTAATCTTCTCCAGATATGAGTGATGACTGGTTACCAGAAGCCGCAGCTTGCTGTCTGTTCAGAGAAATTTATTGCTTCTCTGATGGACACTTTCCTACAGAGAAACCAAAAAACAATTATACAATTAAATTTAAAGGGAAAAAGATACGCTAACTGCAGGCCCAAGTTTAGGATCAAGAACTAGGCAAAAAAATACATAGAAAACACACACACACAAACTTTCAACAGGTCACTAACCTCTACATAAGTTGGAGCTGCAATACGTCTTGATGGTTCATTCAGTGGACTATAATAATCATTTTTTTATGTCGAACCAGCATCTTAAGTTTTATGCACTTGTCTTTACCAAGAATTTGCTTTAACTCTTAATATTTCACCTTTAGACTTGAATACTCCCGTAAAGGATTAACTTTATTTTCATTAAAAAATGAGTCGCAACTACATTTGACAATGAAAACTAACAAAACATGTTACCTCATATTTAGATTGAACAATTTCAGCAAGTTCATTCAGTTTGCTTGACATAGTATAATCATTGGCCTCTATTTCAACATTATTAGGATCATCATATTCAGTGTGTATCACTTTTAAGATTCTTTTCAATCTTTCCATACAGCGTTGGTGAAAATTAGAATCGCGTACTACACCGCATTGATTGCCCTCCAGATATTCAAAGTAGCTGTCTATTAGGATTTCCAATCGATGGTCTGTCCAAGTGAAAGTGAATATGGTAGGAAGACAACGAGCAAATGCGGAAGCAGAAACATGATTGTTCAGCTAGAAAAAAGAAAATACACTTGAAAACAATTAAAAACAAATTATTGGAGGTAAATGTCGAAAAGAGAACAAATGTTAATTGCTAACCTTTTGATCAATTTCGTGCCTAAAAAAACATTTAAAATTGTCCCCAACACTTTCACAATCACTTTCAAATTCCCCACGATCTCGCTTTTTAATGTCTATATGGCAGATAGATCTTCACATGAGACTGATGATTATCTATCACATTTTATATCTATGTTCAAAACTTCTTAGTTTTTCAGGACCTACAAAAGGTGAGAGCAAGTCTACATATACCAGTAAACAAGTGCATATGGATAGCCAGAAAGATGGATATGACAGTTGTTGCGTTTGTTGCATTCTAATTTTCAAGTAACTACAGTTTCACAAAGACAAGACGAGACAAAGCATAATCACACACCAGAATCGAAGAGTTCCTGCCAAATATTTCTAGACATATGAAGATGAATATAGTATGTGATCCTATTAGGCGAGTACAAACTCGATAAAGAGCTTGATGCTTCCAAGTACGTACTCACTTAAGTTAGGTGAGTACAAACTTAGGGGCATTTTTCTCTAAAAACTCAATAAATTTCTAATACTGGTAAAAAGCGGATTACCATAACAAACACGGGGAACAACCTTATTAAGAAGAAATAAGAAGGCTACCAACATAAATTCTGATAATACTCAGGATACAAGAGTTTGAACTCGAGACCTCTCACATAGTTTCGACTATATTAACATGTAAAGCCAATGAATTCATCACCGTAACACATTCTAGTTTCAAACGGCTAGTAACTTAACATGGTATCTTAATTAGCACCGATTAGTTATAACTTCTTTTATACCAAATCAAAAATGAGCAGTGCACAAAAGTCAGCTTCACTAGGCTCGATTATAACTAGAAGAATTTGTAAAAAAGAAAGAAGTTCAGAAGTTGTCGGGTTTTAAACCTCCTAAGAGGGCCCATGAGTTGAGAAATATGTTAGACACAATGGTTGTTGATGACGCTGAGAGTCAAAATTTGTTTCAAAGATTGATGTGTTACTATATTTTGGAAGAATTATTAAGTGTGGAAAAGATCTAAAGACACTTCAAGTAAAAACATGAAAACTGGTGAATAATTTTGAGTTGTTCGACTCTGTGGATTGGGCAGGTGCAGTCCACAATCATTTAATGAAATCATTTTTCGAACTGAAAAAAGATTTAGCTGGTGACCAAGAAAGAGCCGAGGGATTTTCTTTCATGGGATGTACTCCTATTGTCGAAGCAAGTCTTTATACTGTAAATTGTTTTTAAGTCTTTCATGCTATGTTACTCGGACTCGGCCAGAAGTGTCCGACATGGACACGTGTCCAAGTATCAGACTCGGCAACATTATGAAAAATATACATGTTTTTGGCCTAAAATAAGTGTCCGAGTCCGAGTGTCCATATCCAAGTGTCGAGTGTCCGACACGGGTACTCGAAGGTAAAATGAAGAGTCCGAGTAACATAGCTTTCATGTATTTGATTCCAATTTATTTGTGTGTTTTATTGGCAAGCTATCTTGTTTGAACGGGTACCCTCGATTGCGCCAAAGATGAATGGAAAACACCTCAATATAACAATATGGGCCCCTTGGGAAGAACTATGAAGGGTGTATAACGACCTTAACTGCTCTGAGGTAATATTGAACAGTTGCCTGAAACACACTACAACACTACAACAGAGGTTCTATATGTGTCCGTTGCAGACTGTGACGACCTTTCATGTTTTTGTAGATCAACCCATGTCCTCGTTGTTCGAGTATAACGTCGGTTTCCCCTCGTACTTCCTCCCCTACTACTGTAAACATTTAATATTAAGCATATGAAGCTGTGCAGAAAAGAAAGGGAGGATATGGGAAAGCAAACTGTTTGATTCAAATTACTGCAATCTCACATATGAGTTTGTTACACTACATGCTTGTTCTTTTATCCACTACAGTCCATAAATCCATAACAAACTATTAAATGATTCAGACAAGTACTCTTAGGACCATTACACTTGTCATTCTTAACATACTAAATAAGACAAAAGAGAATAGTACACTGCAGTAGCAATGTGAAAACTATTCCTGCTTTATTCCAGCAAACTTGGTGAAATAACTTGGTTTTAGGGTGCTGCATGGGACTGTATGTCTTCTTCTCCTTCAATACTCCCCCTCAAGATGGGTGTAGGTGCAACTGGAACTCCAATCTTGTGCAAGAGATAGTTATGTTGCTTCGCTGTCAAGGGCTGTGTCATGAGATCTGCAAGTTGCTGATGCGAAGGAACGTGAACAGTAGTAACATAACCATCTGCAATTTTATCACGAATGTAGTGACAATCAAGCTCGATGTGCTTTGTTCGCTCAATGAGCAACACAGGATTCGCAACAATGGACAACGCAGCTTGATTGTCACTCTTTAGAACAGTGGGAGGTAAAGTTGAAAGACCCAGATCTTTGAGCAAGGCTGTCAACCAAGTAATTTCACAGCAGGTTAAGACCATAGCTCGATATTCCGCTTCAACCGTGGATCGAGCCGTTAGTTGAGCTGCAGAAGTAGAGGCTAGAAGTATGTCTTGTCCAGGATTAAAGAGTAAATAGCGAAGCACACGCTTTACAGCTTGCATGTGGACATTAGTGGGACGTTGCATGAATTGAGCAAGGTTGTGCACTGGAAAGCTCAAGTCAGGTCGAGTGAGAGTAAGGTAAATCAATTTACCCAGAAGCTTTTGAAATGGATGAGGATCTGGAAGGATGGTTCCTTTGTCTGGAGTAAGTTTGAAATGAGAATCCATAGGTAACTTCATAGGAGTAGCATTGAGCATCCCAAATTCTTCCAAGAGATCAAACACATATTTCTTTTGTGAGATAAAAAATCCATCTGTTGTCCTATCGATTTCGAGACCCAAGAAATATGTGACATAACCTAAGTCCTTCATATGAAATGTACTACACAACACACAGTTCCCGCTTATCAAAAGATCATCAACATATATTAAAACAAGAGTTATAGAGGTAGGTGAGACCTTGGTGTATAGGCTGTAATCAGCCTTGGAGTGAGTATAACCAGCAGCCAAGAGAGTCTCAGACAACTTGTCAAACCATTCACGTGGTGCCTGTCGCAAGCCATATAAAGCTTTAATCAGTCGACATACCAACGTAGTTGATGATTGTGCATGTATCTCACCCAGATTATGTGAAATTCAACTCCCAAGTCCAGAGTAACCTTGTGGAAACTTCATATACACTATTTCATTCAATGTTCCATGTAAGAATGCATTGGAAACATCCATGTGAATAACATCCCAGTCCATCATAGCTGCAACAGCCAACACAGCTCGCACTGTTGACATTTTTGCAACAGGAGCGAAAGTTTCCAAGTAATCGATTCCATAGGTTTGCTTGTTTCCCAAAACAACTAACCGTGCTTTATATTTGTCCACAGACCCATCAGATTTGTACTTTGTTTTGAAGACCCATTTGCATCCAATAGTTTTCCTATTTGGTGGAAGCTCGGTGATCTCCCATGTGTGATTACACTTAAGTGCCTCGAGCTCTTCATTCATAGCATCAATCCACTGTGGTTGTGTTATGTCTTGTTGGAAATGTACAGGGTCCTTGTGCTCTACAATTCTTGCCAAAAAGCACCCAAAAGTCCTGTTTACAAGTTGACATATCACTGCAGATGCACTAACCGAAGTATTGGATAGTGGTTGAACAAAATCTTATAACCATTGTCGTGGCTTGACATTTCTAGTAGAGCGTCGCAGCACTGGACTTGTTGTACCTGTTGAAGAGCTCACCTCCTCACTTGATCCTGCTATTGTATCAGCAATGTGTGAATCAGGTGGGTTGGTATTTGTCTCATCTTCTTCACTATCAGAAAGTGGAGCTGAGAGAATGCTATCAACATCATCTATATAGGCTGGTGGCTCTGGTTGTTTCAGTGTAACAGGCAATGGCTGGATGAAGGAAGGAGCAAAGCTTTTGTTGAGTGGAAACACTTGTTCATTGAATACAACATGTTTTGTGATATAAATTTGCATTGAGACTAAATTGAGCAAACGAAATCCCTTCTGTAAGCTAGGATAACCCACAAAAACCGATGGATATCCTCTAGCAGTAATCTTATCATTATGACAACTTGGATCTTTTCCAAAAGCGAGACATCCGAATACCTTCAGGTGTTCATAAGTAGGCACTTCTTCATGCAACTTCTCATAGGGTGTGCACAAATTCAATGCTGCATTTGGTAATAGATTGATCAAGTGTGTTGCAGTTAAAACACACTCTCCCCAAAAAGACAAGGGAAGGCCTGCTTGAAAACGCAATGCACGAGCTACCTCCAGTAGATGTCGGTGCTTCCTTTCCACCCTTGCATTTTGCTGGGGTGTGTAAGGACACGATTTTTGATGAAGAATGGATTTCTGATTCATGAACTCAACACATGCTTTGTCAGAAAACTCAAGCGCATTATCGGTTCTTATAGTACGAATCTCACCCTTCAAGTGTGTAACCACATATTTTTGAAATGCCATCATAACACCAAGATAATCTGATTTCTTAGTTAACAAGTAGATCCAAGTCCAACTGCTATAGTCATCAACAATGGTGAGGAAGAATCGAAATTTACCTCGTGTGAGAACTTTATACGGTCCCCAAATATCGATATGAACAAGAGAAAATACTGCAGCTGTCCGAGAAGTGCTAACCGGAAATGGTTGATTTGTCAGCTTTGCCATTGGACAAGTAAGGCACACTTGGGTTTGATTGTTCAGAAAAGGCTTTATCCAGTCAATATGCTTCATCTTGGACAAAGAAGCATGCCCTAGTCTTTGATGCCAAAGACTGAATTTGTTTACAGAGCTAGTGTTTGCAGCTACACTCATACATATCTCTAAAGGGTCTGTTTTGCACTGTAAATAATACAGGCCTTCTTTAAGAACTCCTTTTGCTATCACCTTCTTTGTTTTCGAGTTAATAACCACACATTGACTTGGCTGAAACAACACATCACATTGTGCATCCTTGGCCAATTTGTGAATTGACAACAGATTGTGAGTAAACATGGGAACATACAGGACATCTAGCAGCTTTAGACCATTTGGAAGAATGACATCCCCAATGTGACTTATAGAGGCTGTAGCTCCAGTGGGTAATTTATAGTGAAAGTAGAGGGTGCTACCTTCACATTGACTAAATAATCCAGTGAACATGTCATATAGTCGGATGCACCTAAGTCAACAATCCATTCCCCTTGTTTTGTCACTGTCACCTCCTTTGCTTTGCCTTTCTGTGCATTCACCATTCCTGAAAAAACACACTCGAGCTCCTCATCAGAGTTATTACGTTTGTAGCTATCTTTGGGCAACAATTTCAACAGCTGCTCAAGTTGGTGAGCAGTCATTGTCACTTCCTCAGAACTGTTCACATTGCCTTGTGCATTGTTAGCCATCTTGGTTACACCTGGTTTGTTTGAGATAAACTTTTGCCCTGGTTTTCGATACTTGTGATGCCACTTGGGGTACCCCGCCACAGTCCAGCATCGCTCTCTAGTATGACCTTTAAGACCACATGCCACACAAATCATCACCTTTTCAGTGCTCCCCTTGCTGTACATAGCAGACACATCAGTTTCGCTTACAAGGGACTGATTTAAGACTTCCCTTTGTGACTCCTCTTGCTGCATAACAGCACATGCCATTTCAACAGAAGGCAGATGAGACATCATAAGCAGCTGACTCCTTTGAGCACCGTACAAATCATCAAGACCATTAAGAAATTGGAATAACTTGGCTTCCTCTTTCATGGTTTGTATGGCCATTAGTAACTTAGTAACATCTGGTGTCATGATATCAACTGTTGGTAACCCATTCATGGACTCAAGCTCTTCCCAGAGAGAGCTCAAACTTGTGAAATACTCATGAACTTTGGCACCATTTTGTTTTAAATTAAAGAGATCTCGACTAAGCTTGTATTTGTGAGAACCATTTGTTAAGGAAAATCGTTTGGCAAGTTGAGACCAGATTTCACTAGCAGTACTGATAAATAAAATGGAGGATTTAATAGTATCAGACACGTTATTATGGATCCAGGAGATTACCATATTGTTAACAGTGTCCCATTGAGCTGCCTCATTCGTGTCTGTAGTGCTGCGAGTGACTGAACCGTCCACAAAACCAAGCTTCCTTTTTGCTGAGACTTGAATCTCGAACTGTCTTTTCCATGCTCTATAATCAACAGCTCCCTGAAGTTTTGACACACTAATAGATAGTGGGCCATCAGAGGGGTGCAAGAACAAGGGATTTTGCAAATCTGAGTAGGAGAGCCTACTACTAGTACTGCTAGACGCCATAGATCTGAAAACAAACTCCTAGAATAAACACCTAGAGTGACAGATCAAGAATAAACAAACGACTAGCGATTTAAAAACTGTATACTCTCTCTATTTACTTTATTCTACTCTCAAGCTAGCATATACGGCTCTGATACCATGTAAACATTTGATATTAATTGATATTAAACATATGAAGTTGTGCAGAAAAGAAAGAGAGGATAAGGGAAAGCAAACTGTTTGATTCAAATTACTGCAATCTCACATATGAGTCTGTTACACTACATGCTTGTTCTTTTATCCACAACGGTCCATATATCCATAACAAACTATTAAATGATTACACTTGTCATTCTTAACATACTAAATAAGACAAAAGAGAATTATACACTGCAGTAACAATGTGAAAACTATTCCTGCTTTATTCCAGCAAACTTGGTGAAATAACTTGGTTTTAGGGTGCTGCATGGGACTGTATGCCTTCTTCTCCTTCAATAACTACCCTACTCACTCCCCAATTTTCCAGCCTGTCATTGAACTGAACAGTTTTCGGTTTTAAATGTAACTCCTCGCGGAAAAGGATGTTATATTTTTAGTAGTTTGTAGACTGTTTTTTTAAAAATGCTATGCAAGAAGTATTCTTACATAGAACACAAAAAAATGTTATTTAAGCACCATCTCCCAAGTTTAATTTCGTAATTTTTTTATTTCCAGAGTCTGAAGCCGAGGAGAAGAATCCAGGGGGAGGACAGCCCGAGAGAGAGCGTGAGGCACACCCGGAGGATCAGATTCACTCGTGTTATCAAATAGTAGATTAGAGCTAACAAAATCTGACATAATTAACAGGTGGTTAGGACCTAAATGACTTGTAGTGTCAATAGATTTAAATACATTTATCAATTTAATATCTATAACTACACATATCATTACTCATTAGTTTTTCAACGTAATAAATATTTTATAGAAAGGTGCAGTTTGCGAATTCTTGACTGCAGATAACAAGTTGGATTGAGCAGTGCAGTTTTTCAACTAAGGCAGTGTGCTACACATTTTCATGTTAATGTGTGAGGTTTTCCCTCTATGAACTAAAAAAGTACATATCTTGTTTGTGTGGCTTACCTTTCCTTCTTAACAATTGACTTGAGTATATTTATCAGTCTAGACCTCTAACTAATTTGGTCTTTTTCCTTTTCAGTCTACATTTCGACATATAGGTTCTATCCATCAAATCATACGAAATCAAATATCCACCTTAAACATACACATCTGCAAAAACATAGAAGTATATACACATCTGCAGATATCTGAATATCAGATTATAAAGAACAATGCATCCTGAAAACTAACCTTAGTACAACCATCGCTAACTCCAGTACTATAACAAGCATATAAGCGGTGCAAAACCGACTCCACCTTCATGACAATCCTAGCAACCGTCTCAGCATCATCTACAGATTCAAAACAGTACTTCAAGTACCTCAGTTTGTACCTGGGATCGAGTACAACAGCCATGAACAACATTGGATTTATATTATCCGCATTTCCCCAATTTTTGTCATACCTGCTCTTCGTGCTAACAGCCATGGTAGACAATAAAGGATGATCTTGATCTGCTAACTCAGCAAAATAATCCTTTATATTGAAAAACATAAATAAAAAACTAAAGGTCAGGAAAACTAAAATCCTAAATATGTATATAAGCAAAAACTAAAAGCAAGTTATTTGAGAGTGCCAATTATTTCCAAGTTTCTCATAAACTAGCATTGGAGCCCGTGCAAGGTAAGGGCCTCCATATCAAAACAGTTTGAAGCAAAATTTGCGCCATATCATTGATAGATCATTTTTTCCATACAATCATTTACTAATAATCGTTAGTACTAGAAACAATTATATAAAAGTTCACAATACACTTGAATGTAAATTAGGGGCTTCAGAGCACCTCAAGTAATTTCTATGCCAGTCTTTGATCAAGATTGGTAGCAATCATGTTCCCTAATTCCTTCTAGGCTTAAGGAAAAGCTACACCACCTCCTGCAAAGCAAACTATCAATTTAAAACAACTTTAAACATGCTCATGCCATTCATAAAATTGTAATAGACTCTGACTTCGGACTTTAAGATCTACTTGGATATCCCTAATTCAAATATTTCCTTTCCACCATTTGACATGTTCACCAACCTCCAATGCACTAGATCTACCTATCTGTCAAAGCGGAAAACTAAATCATATTCATTTTGCCTGACCTTGAGTTGAAGGGTGTGTTATAAAAAGTTGGCCTTGTAAACATATATATACTAATCGTTTAAACCTTTTTATTTTTAGGTGATGTAGTTAACAGGGAGATGAGAGATATGATGAGGGGAGATGGTATGAAGATTGCACTAATATATCCAAGTGCCCTGGATCTGCTACCAGATTACATGAAGTACTTTTATCAAATTCTTTTAGTTTTTTATGCTGAAATCGAGGAAGATTTGAGCAAAGAGAAACTATCATTATACCGTGTCCAATATGTAAAAGATACAGTGAGTAGTAATGATATTTTTTATAATCTAAATATGATCGTGAACACCCTCAAAGTCATGTTGCGATGAATTCAAATTACAAAGATTAGACTAGTTTTCATTCTTTTTTCTCGGGCATCTACAAACCAGAACACACGTGGCATGGACGAAAATAATTCGAACAGAAAAAAGTACTACACGGGCTCCTAAAGATCAGGGCACAGAAAGCAGATTATGAGTAAATTTGCTCTTCTGGCTTAAGTTTCTTAATCATATATTTTACAAGTCCAATCTATTAAAATATGCACTTGCAAACTAATTCAATCACTTACATCCAATCTACAAGTCCAAAATATTAAAATTTACCAGCTTCATATTTTGTGCCTTAAACAATACTGCACCTAACCCTCTAACAAATTAATTACTATAGAAAACATACCAGATATGTTTATTAAATAATATTTGTGGACTGGAGCAGGAGCTGCTGTACCAGGTAACGGGCTTGGTGAGCCAACAGTGGTGTGGGGGCCTGCCAATGTCCGGAGAGGGCATTAGTTGTTCCTAGTAAGAGCAAGTTGTTTGTCAGGGGTCAAGGTAACATAAAAAAAATGGTAACCAACTCTGGAGCAATAACAATCAAATTGATAAATCAAATTGATAGTTTTTCAGAGTAATGAATATAAAATTGAGTCTAGGATGAGCAGGGGAAAAATGAGCAAGCCTGCAATATAACCGGCATTCTAGTTCTAGTGAGAGCAATTGACAGGTAGTTCAGTGTTAAAATTTAAATTGAATAGGCTAATCAAACTCGTTGCTTAAATTTCAGTTCACTTAGTCCCATTATCACTAACTACCGACCTATAACTTTTATTTGCAGCTCTTTTGTCATTTTTTAACGAATCTACGTGGTGCTGGTTAAAACCCCATAATGTTTAATGGAGCAGGAGTTTCAACATAAATATGTCAAACTTCATAATCTATTAGAATTATAACATATTAGTACAGAAATACTAATATATGTATATGTTGTTACACTTAGACGCGAGACAAACGATTGACTATATTGTTCAGGTTGGATAAAATAATTCGAATAATCAGAACACAAAAATGTACTACACGGGCTCCCAAAGATCAAGGACAGAAAGCAGAGTATTAGTATATCTAATCTTACAGCTTAAGTTTTCTGATCATATATCCATAAGTCCAATGTATTAAAACATGCACGTGCAAACTAATTCAATCACTCAAGTCCGATCTATAAGTCCAAACTATAAGTCTAAACTATTTAAAGTTACCAGCTTTACATTTTGTGCACACTCAGAAGTCAGACCTCTTGTGAACTCGTAGATGATTAATGATTATAGAACAGCAGCATAATTTCAAAATTCCTAATATGAAGCTAACTTGTTTTTCCTACAGCTAATGTGGTTGCTATGGGGTTCTGGTTGTGGATTTCTGGGGGAATGAAAGGTCAAGACATATAAATTTAGGGGAGTTAAGAAGAGATGAGTTGAGTGGCCAACAAAACGTTAATGACAAGTATACATCACACCGCCAACTCATTATGTATCTTTTTTTCTGTGGACGTAGCATTTCTCTTTCGCATATATTTGAGTATTCTACGAACACTTTCTGTAGAATGCACAATTTACTGGACAATGCTTTTAGTAGTATCTCAATGCAAATTTACAAGTTCCGAGTGAATGGTATTGTTGTCAGTTCATCTTATCCCAAGATGATCTAGCGCATTTTAAATTTTCGGATATCTAGTCTTATATAGTCTTATAACGGTCAAATAGATTTCACCAATTAGTTTCTTACAAAACACTTCTTGAGGAGAGTATTGTTAGCTTCTCTCGAGGCACTGCAGATCTCCCACCACAGCAGCTTATCATCTGTAAATTGCTATCATTAGTTTAGTCCGTGCTACATTTTTGTTCTCTGTATAAAATGGTGAAGTTGTAACTCAATAGATGTTTGTTCTCTGTATAATATGATGTATACTTAAATTTATATTTGGATACAAAGAAACCTTAAAACCTCTAAAAAATACCTTGATCACAAAAAACCTATGGAACTGTTGTTTCATAAGCTACAAGTAGATAAACCAAAGTTTCCTCTATGAGACGAACACAAAATGGCTAAAATGCACAGAACACATGTGAGAAAGCAACCGTATTTAACCAAAATAATCCAGGACAACTATCACTTGTATATGCACATTGTTAGAACTTTTTTTAAAAGTGAAGTTAACTAATCATACCTTTATCACAGTGTTTGAAAGAAATCTCTTTGCAGAAGCTTTTGATGACATGTGGAAATAGCGATGTGAGAAGCTTGCAACGATGATGATTGAAGAGTAAAAGAAGATGGTGATCAACTCAAGTCCATAATAAAAGAAGATGAATATTACAGAGGGGAGACGGTACAACTTACGAGGAATCGGAGTAGATGTAAAGTTTGGGATCTTTTGACTCATCGACTATATCTATATATTTGTATACAAAATCTCAAGTGGGTCCTATAGATGCTGATGTGTCTTTCTATATATCTATATAAAGCAAAATCTCAGGGGTCCTGTAGACGTAGATGTGTCTTCCCCTCTATTTTGATATTTCCTCTGTTTTTAATATATGAACTTTCTGACACACATGTTTAGGAGGTTTGATCATATAGTTAAAATAATTTTTTTCAAAAATTTCTTATTGTTAATAAAAGTTTTGATCACATATTTTTATTCAAAAAAAAAATTCTTAAAAATAATAATTCTAACTATGTGGTCAACCCTTCTAAATATGTGTGTCAAAAAGTCAAACGTCATGTATTAAAAAATAGAGAGAATATAAGTTAGATGCTGATGTGTCTTCCTCTCTAATTTGATATGAGTGAGATGCTGATGTATCTTCCTCTCTATTTTGATATGAGTTTTTCTCTAATTTTAAGAACATTTGAGTTTTAGATTTTGAGGAAAAAAAGAAGCAAAATTTTGTAATTATGCACCGTTTGTGCAATGAAATTGCATTCATTTTTATCATCTGATGTCCTTTGACATCCCTATTTAATTAGATATTAAATGGGTTGATCTCTCATCTGCCAAAACCGTTAACATTTGTAGTGTATAAATATATTAAGAGCAAAATGATTTCTTTGCCATTATTTTTTCTCTATCATGTCTCCATTTGTACCAGTAATCTATTCAACATCGTTTTTGTGCATTCATTTAATATTTTATTAAGCTTGCTTTTGTCTAACTTTTCTCAATTTGTAAATTGGATCTCCTTCAAAGTCAATTTTTCTTTAATCTTAACTGAAAAAAATATTTGTAAAATAATTTTTTTATTAATTACCTGAACAACCTAGGTCCATGTTTTTTTAGTAAGCTCATGGGATTGAAATTAATTCTTTGAGTTAAACAGATTTTTTGTACTGCACATTTATATTATATTTCTTTCAAAAATGTTAATCGAACCGCGCAAAACGTCATATATATAAAAGTTCTTGCAAATGAAACAATTTTTTTTGGCACATAGATAAAAAGCACAGCTTAGTTGGCAAAAGATGATCATGTTATACTGAAGTGCTTGTTTTCTCAAAAACTTGTTTGCAATTATTTGAAAATCAATATTATTTTTTGACTTCAAGATTTTTTTAATTTACACGTGCAAAATTATTATCGAATGCAAGTCACATTTAATATATGTTTGTTACTCCCCGTAACAAATATAAAATGAATAAATTCAAATAATCTAAAGTGATTCATGGGTTAAATAAATAATCGTTTTCACTTAGATTCTGAGATATAAACAATATTTTTGGAAAAACATAGCTCATTAATTTAGGCAAGCCTGAATAGAATAAGTTTTCCTGGCAATCCTGCTCGAATAAGTATATTATTATAGAGTAAATTGCATAGATTTTGCCGTACTTTACATTCATTTTCAAAAAAGTTGCCATAGTTACAAATTTTCAAAAAAGAAGGCAGACTTCATTTCCGCCTTTTATAATAGTGTCTGTTGTTAACTCCTAACTAACGGGACTAACAGAACAGGGGTAAAATTGGTTTTTTTATAAAAAAAACAATAGTGATATTGTGTCTATATATATGTATAACCTATATGTTGGTGTTTTCTAAAACTACAGACTACATCTTCAACCTAGATACTCTACAAAAATGGCTTATTGTTATTGTGGGAATCTTGCAGCTGAGAGATGTGCTTGGACGGATGTTAATGTTGGGCATCAATTTAAGAATTGTTCCGATGGGCAAATTGGTTGTAGATTTTGCCAATGAGTGGATGTTCCTCTATGTAATCAAGCTAAAGTTGTGATTCCGGGTCTTGTGAAAAGATTGAGAACCATGGAAGATGAGCATTTGGTTCAGTTGCAAGAAGTTCAGGAAAAGGAAAAAAAGAAATGGATGTTTAGATTTGTGTTTCTATCTGTCATTTTGTGCATCTTTTATTTGTTGAATGGCAATAAAGGTGCATGTGTAGGTACAGATCTAAAGTAGGTGGAGTTGTAATGAATTATGGGTGGGGGAATTGAGATGTAATGAATTATGTTTCCTGCATTTTCTTTGTAATGAATTATGTATGGATTTGATGGTAAAATGCTAGGACTTGGTTGCTACATGTCTTTATTACACTATTTTTTTATGTACATAAGATAAAAGATTATAAAAAGCAACCATGACATTATAAAAGAATCTCTGAATCAAAAGATCATCCATTACAAAAGGCTGTTTAAATTGTATCTCAGAAGATGTTATACTAATAAAAAGAACATACGACCAACAGTTAGAACTAGTTCTCAATTGGTTCAAAAAACAACAGCTAAATCGTGAAATAGTAGTTATGTCTTAAACTAAAGAGGATCAATCTTGATATCTCTTGTTAGCCTTCTTCTCTCTAACACTCCTTGCCCTGAGGACCTCAGCTCATGTTGTCACAATCGTTTGCTTCTTATGCCATGTTTTTGGTGCAACACCACATGCACCAGTTGGTTGTCTAGCAGAAGTTTGTCCAAAAATTCCTCCATGGCTATCATTAACTTCATTTGTTGGCTAAGATTCACCAGGTGTAAACTCAGTTGCATTGTTAACCTCTTCAGCCCCTTGCTCAAAAAATACTCTTTCCTCTTGGACATTGTCTTCAGCATGTCCAACTCCTTCCTGCTCCAGCTGTGTTTGATAATCTCCTTCTTCAGTTGCAATGTTAACATGTCCATCCCCTTGCTCAGTTGTCTACATTTAACATGATAACATTTATTGTTCAAACATGGATTGTATTAGCATAAGCATATGGGAAGTGAATTTTTATACCTTATTCTTGCAGGTCCTTCGATTGTGTCCCCATTGCTGACAATTTCCACATTGCAAGTTTGTTTTCATTCCTTTCAAGGAGGTTGCACCAGGTGGAGCAGGTGTGTCATTTTTCTTGTTTCTTTTCATTTAAACCTACTTGTGTGGGTTGTGTGTATGCAGTTTTTGCCCAAGCTTCTTTACCCATTCATTGGTTCAATATGGTGAGAGTAGACCTAAATGTATGTTACATAATTAGACAATACTAGGATAATAATTGACATGAATCTAATGTATGAGCAATAATATCTACCTTTTTAAACATGTCAATGGTATAACACTTGTGCAACCCAGTCTCTAGACTAATTCCCCTAGAATTCATACATGCTACTGCATGAAAACATGACACTCCAATAAGCTGGTACTTCCTACAATGACATGTTTTTGCTTCCACGTCAACTACAAGTTCATAACCTCCTGAAGAGGTTTGAACTAGAAACCTTGGGCCTCCTGACCAAGTGACATGACAACCAGCAGGCTTCTTATTTGCCCTACCACAAGCATAAAATGTTAAAACAATTTACATGCTCTAAATTTAATGTGAAAATTGAACAATTAAAACACTTACTCATTTAGCTTGTCCAATGAGTTGGGAGTAAATGTCCCATCCCAAGTTTCAAACTCTAACATTCTTCTCCGAACCCTATGCATAACAGCTGAGTGTATACTTTTAAACATTGTGATGATTGCAGATTTATGATTTTGTTAATGCTTGAATTGAATACTCCGCAATGATTATTAACAAATAAATCACTTTTGGGTTCATCATATCAACATGCTCAATAAATTCTGTACAAACAGCATCAACCTCATCTTCACTACTCACAGCCATCTTTTCATCTTCACTACCACCATTTGTCTCATCATTAAACTCAATCTTATTCACATCCCACTCTTCACTTATGTAATCAGTCTCATTCACATCATCTTCTACATCAAATTTAATACCATCTTGTGTGGAGTTCCCATCATTAGAGTTGTCAGGATGTTAATCTGTGTCTCCTTCACTATGTTCATTCTCTACTCTTTACCACCCCCTTCATTCACTTCTCTTTCCCTATCTGCATTCTCTTCATTTTCCTCATCATTCACTTTATTTTCTCCATCTTGACCATTCTCCCTCTCATCATCTACAACTTCATTTTGATCATCTTCAAAGATTGATCATTTACATCTCTTCTTTTTAGGAGTAGGTTTTATCCCAACATTTTTCACCCTTTTTTCTTAAGCTCGGGAGTTTTTTCTCTGTAAATACTCCCTTCCCAACTAAAACTATCAGTACTTTCCTTTTCACAAATCACATTGTCTTCAATGTCTATAACTGGTGGACTTTAGAGTGGTGCAGCTGGTGTGGCTCTAACTGGCAAACCTTCAATACTAACAAGTTCTATAATGACAGCAAATACTTCTACATACTGAACTTCCTCATATACAAGACCAGTCATGACCAATATATCACTATCAGTTTCTAACTTTCCTAACTTATCCATGCCCTCATTCGGGGCTTTAAAATACAACTCAGCTCCTGCAGAAATACGACCAGTAGACTAGAACACCAGTGCACCAATTTCAAACATTGACATCAAATCGACATTACAAAAATCAAAGTAACCTATCTTATAATCCACAAACTTGGAGTTCAGATTCTCAAAATGACCAGCATAATATATTTTTATAGGAAAAAATGAGGGGTAATATGCAACAGACAAGAAACATGCAAACAATGATCTTTTATACAATTATAGCCAAAAGGGAGACACAATAGACCATTCTAAACATTATCATATGAAAAGCCACATTTTTGGGACCACTCGATGAGTATAAAACTATAAATCGAATCTCACTTGAAAAAATAAGGGTTCGAACATGTTACCTTTGTAGTTAGGGCACTCAACAGCTCCATATTTGTGCATTTCCTTCCTGGGTCGCATGAACCACTCCATCTCCACTCCACAATTAGGGTTTCTTTCCCAACCCATTTCGTCTTCTCTTTATAATTAGGGTACAGTTTTTGAAAAATAATTTTACTTTACTCTTTATAACTCTTCGACATCCCGTATGTATAAAATAATAGTGTTAATTGTCTATAATGCCCTTAGAAATATTATAAAAAGTTGATTTAACAGCTCCTACTTAACGGGAGTTAACGACATACACTATTATAAAAGGTGGAAATGAAGTCGGACATCGTTTTTGAAAATTTGTAACTATGGAAACTTTTTTGAAAATGAGTGTAAAGTACGGTCAAACCTATGCAATTTACTCACTATTATATAATATGCATTCTATGTCCTACCCAATTTTTTATGTATTATAAATGATACAAGCCGTACTAAAAAATTTAGTAATTTATCCGAAAAGAACTCTGGTAAACCTCTTCAAACACGTTTAGAGTCTCACATGAGAACAAAAATATAGATTACTCGTCAAAAGATCATCTCAACAAATAATTACAATTAACATTTTCAACAATAATGACAGAGTAGTAACTATTAAGTATAACAACATGTTCATTATTTGTCCTACCCGATTTATTCAATGTCATAAATATAATACATGTAATTCGAACTAAAAATTTAGCAGTAATTTATTCGGAAAAAATTCTGACAAGGCTCTTCAAACACGTTCACAATCTCACATAAGAACAAAAATAAAGATTATTCGTCAAAAGATCATCTCAGCAAATAATTACAATTAACGCTTTCAACAATAATGACAGAGTAGTAATTATTAAGTATAATAACATATTCATCATTTTTCTTACCCGATTTATTCAATGTCACAAATATAATACATGTAATTCGAACAAAAAATTTAGTAATTTATTCGAAAAGAACTCTGACAAGCCTCTTCAAACACGTTCACAGTCTCACATGAGAATAAAAAGTATTGATTGTTCATTAAAAGGTCATGTCAGCAAATAATTACAATTAATATTTTTAACAATAGTGACAGAGTAGTAACTATTAAGTAGAATAACATATTCATTATTTGTCCTACCGGATTTATTCAGTGTCACAAATATAATACATATAATTCGAACTAAAAACTTTGTAATTTATTCGAAAAGAACTCTGATAAGCCTCTTCAAACACGTTTACACTCTCACATGAGAACAAAAAGTATTGATTATTCGTCAAAAGATCATGTAAGCAAATAATTACAATAAACATTTTTAACGAGAGTGACAAAGTAGTAACTATTAAGTATAATAACATATTCATTATTTGTCCTGCTTGATTTATTCAGTGTCAAAAATATAATACATGTAATTCTAACTAAGAATTTAATAATTTATTCGAAAAGAACTCTGACAACCCTCTTCAAACTCGTTTATAGTCTCACATGAGAACAAAAAGTATAGGTTATTCGTCAAAAGATCATCTAAGCAAATAATTACAATTAATATTTTCAACAATAATGAAAAAATAGTTATTGTTAAGTATAATAACGTATTCATTATTTGTCCTACCCGATTTATTCAGTGTTACAAATATAATAAATGTAATTCGAACTAAAAATTTAGTAATTTTTTAGAAAAGAACTATGAAAAGCCTCTTCAAACACGTTCACAGTCTCACATGAGAATAGAAAGTATTGATTATTCGTCAAAAGATCATGTCAGCAAATAATTACAATTAACAGTTTTAACAATAGTGACAGAGTAGTAACTATTAAGTATAATAACATATTCATTATTTGTCCTACCCGATTTATTCAGTGTCACAAATATTATACATGTAATTCGCTAAAAAATTAGTAATTTATTTGAAAAGAACTCTGACAAGCCTCTTCAAACACGTTTACAGTCTCACATGAGAATAAAAAGTATTGATTATTCGTCAAAAGATCATATCAGGAAATAATTATAATTAACATTTTTAACAATACTGACAGAGTAGTAATTATTAAGTATAATAACATATTCATTATTTGTCCTACCTGATTTATTCAGTGTCACAAATATAATACATGTAATTCAAACTAAAAATTTAGTAATTTATTCGAAAAGAACTCTGACAAGCCTCTTCAAACACGTTTACACTCTCACATGAGAACAAAAAGTATTGATTATTGGTCAAAAGAACATGTCAGCAAATAATTATAATTAATATTTTTAACAAGAGTGAGAGAGTAGTAACTATTAAGTACAATAACATATTCATTATTTATCCTACCTGATTTATTTAGTGTCAAAAATATAATACATGTTTGTCATACTAAAAATATTAATTATTCATGAAAAGATTATATCAGCAAATAATAATAGTGATAGAATAGGAATTATTAAGTATAATAAAATATTCATTATTTGTCCTACCCGAATTATTATATTGCATTATTTGTCCTACCTGATTTATTCTGTTAAAAATACAAATTTAGCTATTTATTCGAAAGGGACTCTGACAAGCCTATTCAAATACTTTAAAGTCTCACAATTTATGACACTGTTGAGAACAAATAATTATAATTAACATTTTTAACAATAGTGACAAAGGAGTAGTTATTTTTTATAATAATACATGTAAGTCATACTAAAATATGCATTTTATTATAAAAATAAAAAAATATAATATTTTAAAACAATGATAATTTTTTATTTTTATAATGAATAACTTTAGGGTAATAACTTAAAATTCAAAAGTTATTCATTTTTTATGAAATTTGAGTTTTTACAATTTATTAGCTTAATTTTGTCAATACAACTAATTAATCAAATGATTCATTACTTTTTACCCTAGCGGCTTCTTCATCACTTATCAAGTGAAACGTTCAACAAAAAAATATTCAATGGTCAATATTCAATGTTGTACCGAAAATTGAAAAGCCATTTTCATTCTTCTCCAAAAGTAACTCCTATATATACAAGCTATAACAGAAACACACGGCATCTCATATATTAACAAAAAACTTTAATCAGTCTCATGACTTCCCAAAATAATTCACAAAGGCCAGGAAATCAAAAATCTTCAAATTTTGATGAAAGGCCTTTGTGGAATCATGTCACTGTACTTCAAAAAGCACCTGTAGGCGGAGGCAACCGAACCTGGACTAGCAATTATTGTCAAAGAAAAATTATTGGAAGCTATTCAAAGGTCAAAGATCATCCATTGAAACTCCCAAATTGTAGAGTTAGAGCTTGTCCTGACATAACTACAGAGATGCATGCTGCAATCAAACGGGGAGATGAAGCTGCGGAAATTAGAAGACAACGGGAGGTACTCCAAATGAAGCAAAAAAATGCATATGTATCTCTTCCTCGAGGATCAGATTTAGCAAACCAGAAAAAATGTAAAAATAATCCTATTGCTGAAGCTTTTAATGTTGTTGAAAGGGATGCACTCAACAAGGCCTTTGCTCGAGCTTTTTATGCAAGTGATTTATCATTTAATTTGAGTAGATGTCCCTACTTTAGAACGACTTTGCTGATGCTTTTTTATAGTAATATCCCTGGATATGTCCTTCCAAGATATGATCGATTGAGCACAATATTATTGGTGCAAGAAAAAAATCACATCTCTCAATTATTACAACCTATTAAAGACACATGGAGGAAAAAAGTTGTTTCTGTTTGCTCGGATGGTTAGACTGACCTTTAGAAAAAGCCTCTAATAAATGTCATGGTTGCTTCTTTCGGAGACGCTATATTTTTGAAATCAATAGATACAAATGGTATCCGAAAAGATGCAGAATTTATTACATCAGTTTTCTTGGATGTATTGGAGGTAATCGAGCCGCAACATGTTAAATTTTTTCTCAATTGAGTCCTGATTGAAACATGTGCTCCGATCTGATTTCAATCCTTTATACATATAATCATGGCAGGGAAAAGTCTAAGCCACGTCTTTTACGCCTGAGAGGATGCTTCCATCGACTTAAATACTTAATACAGATATAAAGCTCTAAAACACCACCACACCTAGATCACAACGAGAACCATCGATTTCTGTTAATGTATACTAACCAACAGCTCTATCCTGATGTCGTGGGAATATCTTGGATTCGTTCTCCCCTCGTTTCTCGGGGAATGAGGATTATTATCCAGTTTAGGTCATACCTTTGCATTGAGCACCTTGAAGATCTTATGTTGTCTACAGCTTTATATTATAAATGAAATATTCTATATGTACATTCTTTTATTATTATCTAATCATATAATTTTATCACAAATTTTCATTATATATTCAGTCATTTTTTTTTTGTTTTGCCATCATTGAACATGGTGGTACTAAACTGTCTTTGAGTTGGTTTGAATGAGATTTTTGGTGCTACTGGTACCAAAATAATCACTATTTTGTGGCGATTTTTGCAGTGGTCATGACGATTTCTCTAAATGACATTCATCCACCTACATGCACTTAAATCAACACCCATTGAGCTTCTTCCTTCAAATCACACAATGGCATCTTCTAGCGTCTCACCACTTTTGATCCCCGCCGATTCAACCCTGCTACCGCACAATGCTAACTCGAACAACTAATCCAAGAAATGGTTCGGATTTTTTTATAGTCTTGATTTGTTTCTCTTTTTTCCATATTTATAAAATTTACACGAGGTGCAACCCTCATTTACCCAAAAAAAATTCATTTAAATTTTTTGTGATATTTTTTCCCGAAGATTTATACAAATGTTAAAATAGTTATTATTTTACATGAAATGATAACAAGTGTAATAAATAGCATATTTATATGTGAATGCTACGATACTGTTAAAATATTTTTATTTAACAGTTTTAAAATAAATATAATATATTTTAAAAATAAATGTGGCCATTACAGTGACACACATATTGCACTCGGCCATATTCCTCATCCCTCTTTTTGCAATGCCGACCATCCCTGCCAACACCGACACCCATTTAGCCTCTTCTAATTACAGACTTTACCCAAACCGAGATACTTTTTTATTACAACTTCGACTCAAGCCACTATCGCCCAACCCTTTATCAATACAGTACGCTATTCAGTAGCCCTACTAAGCATCATCATGATTTTGAATTATCTATTAGAGCAACAACAATATAGTCCCGCTTTAATCATTAAGACACGCGAAGTGGGATTATATCAAATTGTAGAACTACAATTGCATTATAGAGCATGATTGAAAAGTGGGCAGTCCCACCGTCCCGGGACCGTCCCACTTCCCTTAATTTTATTATTTTAATGCAAATAAGAGGAACATGCATGCTTCCTGGGTGTTCTATTTTTTTTGTTTTCCACTTTATAGCTTTTAACGTTATTATAACGCTAATGTAACATATATATATTTATAATGTTAACTTAAAAGAGAGTAATAGTTTTTTCCTCTATAAATACTCAATTCTACGACCTTATTCATAATCTTTACATCCTTAAAATTATTTTAATTTTTTCTTTAGGAAAAGATCAATCCAAACAATTCCAACAATCCTCCACCTTCAAATTCTCAAAATTCAAACCCACAATTTCCATACCCATGTCCAAATTCCTATTTCTCAAACCCAAAAAATTATAATTTTACTTCTCAAAATCCGAATTCTCAATACCAATTTCCATTTTCTCAGAATTCTTAATTTCCATTTTCATGTCCTCAAAATTCCCCGTAACAATTGCCATTTCCTCCGTTTTCAAATTCACAATCTGAAACCCAACAAATAACCCCTCGATAGTCAAAATTCTCCATGTTCGCAAGTTTCGGCCTTTAATATCCTGAATTTTATTGATTAAATGATGATTGTGAAGAAAGTGAAGATATTCGAGCATATAGTGGTCAGTGGAAGTGGGTTGAAGATCAACTCTTAATAAGTGAATGGTTAAATATGTCTATTGATCTATTGGTCGGTACGGATCAAAAAGCTGAAGCATTTTGGGAGCGAATTAATCAATATTGTGAAGAAGATAATCCCGGTGTTATCAAGAGAGGAGTTGTGGCTTTGAAAAACAGTGCAGCTGGATAAACGAAGGTGCTTAAAAATTTGGAGTGTGTTATGAAAAGGCAGTCAAGCTAGTCGGGAGCGGTTCAAACTTGGTTACTATATCTGACCAAGCTCATGCATATCATTTAACTATATACAAAGAGAAGTCTAACTTTGACAAACACTCCATAGACATCCTAAGTGGAGAACTGTTAGATAATGAATCACACACAGAAGGGGGGGGGGTGAATGTGTTTCTGTGTTTTTCTACTTTTCTTAAAATGTTTTTGATGGTGAACAAAGTAAATTAAAATCTTGTAGTAAAATGTGTTGGTACTGAATTTAGACAAATAAAACAGTGAACACAAATCTTTCAAAACTCACTTAATTTTATATTAAAATTAAGAATGTTTTGCTACAAAATTTCTAGGCTTTGATAAAGAGCTTAGCTTCTTCCTTGAGAGAATACAAGATTTTTCTGATATAAATTGTTACATCTGACAAAATATCCAGTGTTTACTTTATAGCACAGTAAACACTGGTTATTACACAGCATGCAACAACATGTACTAAACCCTATTTTTGGATAATCAAATCTTTCTATTTCTGGCTTAGTGTATCTTTGCTAATCTTGCACGCCTGCGACTTTATTTTGCCAGTTAATCTTGGCCTTTGATCTTGTACTCTTCAAGCTACTTTTGTAGACTTGTCAATCCAACTTATTAGATTGTTTGTTGATTGATAATCTTGGATATTGAACTGGTCTGCACTTTGTACTTTGAGTTTTACCTCGAGATCTCTAGTTTGGTATAGAGAGAACTTGACATCTCGATAAGTATATTGGCTTATCGAGATCTCTAATCACTCTACAGTTGTTTTGACTTATCGAAGTCTCTGAGTTCTCTATAAAAGAATTTTGCTTGTCGAGATCTCTCATCTTCATGTCTTCACTTTGGCTTATCGATAACTCTGAGTTCTCTAATGACAAGTTGGCTTCTCGATAACTCAGAGTTCTCTAGTGAAGAAATGATTTGTCGATATCTCCATTCTTTACATCCTCAAATTGGCTTGTCGATATCTTTGAGTTCTCTAGTAGCTTTTCCAGACTTGTCGATAAGTCATTCTGGAGTTCTCAAATGACTTCTCTATAATACTTAATCTTTAACATGTAGAGATCTTGACTTAGAATATTTTTCCCAAAACAGATTTATTCAACTCCAAGCTTCTTCATAATTCTTCTGAGGCATGATCTTCTTCCAGATAGAATTCTTAGGCTTGATACTGTTTACAGAAAAAGACTCCAGTCTGCTGTTGTACATTTTTACAGACTTAAATGTTACAATACAAAATGCAAAACATAGATTACAATACAACTTACTTAGGGTTGTCAATTTGACTTAGTATTGTTATTGTACATGCATATCTTGCACAAAAATCTCCCCCAATTTGTGAGAAGATTGCTTATCACAAATTCATTCCTGTTAACAAGACTAACGCCAAGCTTCAATGGAAAATAAGACTAATACATAAAAATTGACACAATTACAACATTTATACATTAGGTTATTTTTTGAGTTTAAATAGTTACATGCATCAGATAAAGACGGTTTATGCTTTTGCTTCTTCTCTAATGAGGTCCTTTAGATATACAAGAATTTCAAGTTCCTCTATGATTGGTGTCCCTCTTAGAGCTTCTACAAGTTTGAGTCTGTCTTGCTTTGGGTAACCATCTAGCAAATCAGTCCTAAACTTTGAGAATGTTCCAGCTTTGACATTTAGAAATCTTCCATCCTTGAAAATTCTGCTCATTCCTTTTTCCTTGAGTTCTTCTGATCTTTTAATGTACATTTCAATCTCTTCATCATACTTCCTTATCTTCTCCTCATATTCAGCCTTATTCCTTACTCTCCTTTCCTCCCTTACTATCAACCATTCAGTAAACTTATCACTCTCTTGATTTATGTGGGTGAAAAGTTATCCATTAAGTTACAGTCAAGAAATGTGAAGGACCCATATTCATAGTAGATTTTTACTTTCCTTAATATTACAATCCAAACTCTGACTATTTCCTCAGCTAGTTGTTGAAAGTAGCCTTCATCTGAGAAGCACCAATTTAGAGGTAGAAAATCACTTTGTTTGTAACAGTTTCAGATGGCCCTTTCAGTAACTTGCACTTTTTCAGTATGCTTAGCTTTCTTAAATTTCCTCCTAAAAGACTTGTAGTTAACTTTGAGTGATGGCTTGACAGAAGGTAGGTTTGTGATTTTCGTGAGAAATGTTTGGCTTGTGGTGATTGGTATTTTCAGAAAGGTGTTAGCAGTTTGTTTGTATAGGAATTTAGAATTTGAGATAGGAGGTGGTTCAGTGTATGAGTTGGTTGCCTTTGAAGTTTGAGCTTGATTTGTTTGAATTTTTAGGGTTTGTTGTGGTTCTGAGCCATCTTGCTTTTTCTTCCTTCTTCTCTCATTCCCTTTCTTCTTTTCACCATCCTTCTTCTATTCTTGCTTCTTATCCTTGCTGCCAGTTGCTCTTAATGATTGACTTGGATTTGAGCCAGAAGGTTTATGTTCATCATGCTTCTGTTCATCATCATCCTTGCCATCTTTTAGATTATAGTCTGTTGTAGGCAACATGGTGTTTACATTTGAAGATATCTCCCCAAGATTCTGATCATTTCCTCATCTTCAGGCTTCTTGTGAATTTTAAACTTTAGATCAGTTTCAAGGGTCATAATTAGTCTCAGATTATTTCTTACACAATTCTTAGGAACTGTGAAGTGTCTGCATTTTCTGGTTTTTGGACAGATGTAAGTAATCCCCCTGCTTGGATGAAGATAGGCTTCAGGAAAAACAGTTATCTGAGCAGTTTTAAGTTCCTTTAGCAATTGAGTGTCCTATGGAATTACTCTATGCACTTTGTCAAACATCACATCCAGCTCAAATGCTCTCATTTTCTGAATATTGGTGAGAGACACTTGGAGACATCTGTCCAGACCACAGTCATTCACATTAGCTATGATTCTCTTTTCCAGGAAAATGATTAATCTCCACAACTACCACTCTTATGAAGTTGATGTTGTTGGCTAAGGCTTTCTTGTATGTGGCATAGTTGTTGTGAAGAGACATCCTTAAAACTGGCAGAAGTTCATTAAATTCCTGATCTTGAGAGGGTCCTTCTGCAGCTTTTTGGAGTCTATCTTGTCCAACATCTTTTGAGAGTTGAGCCTTAGCAGAGCCTGTGGTTGATGTACTAGTCTCCTTTGACTTACCAGCATCCTGGGATTTTTTAATCCTAGCATCTATTTCCCCCTTAGTCTTGGTGACATGCATGATTATGGGAGTTGGTAATTCTGGTCTCACTGACTCAGGAAGTGCAGGAAGTGGGATATTGAGCTTACCCATAATGGTTCCCAAAGCAATATAATTTTGCATTTGTAAGTGCTTGTGGGAGTCCACTAAGGCTTGAATGTCTGCCTGTTGACTCTGCACCAGTGTACTGAGAGCATGAACTTGAGTTGTGAGTTGGTCATTGGAGGTTTGCAGAGTTGAGACTTAACCTTGGAGAGCTTGAATCTGTAGATTTGTTGATGTAGAGACATATAGAGATGTGGAAGTAGATGTTGAAGAGCCAAAAGTTGCTTCCATAGCCTGTTTGATACCATCCATAAGTAAAGCAAAAGGCTCATATCTGGTTTGGTGAAGCTGGTCCAGCTTGATCTTTGTGTCATTTGAATTGGTGATTTGTTGTTGGACCACTTCATGAAGAGCAATGAAAGATTGTCTCAGATTTTGACATCTTTTACCACAGAAGTCAGATCAAGCCTTGTCATTTGATCAGCAAAATGTTTAAAGTTGGAGGTGATCTTGACTTGAGATGGTATGATCTCATCCATTTTCTCCTTCACCAGCTTCCTTATCTTTTCTTCATGACCAGTCATCTTTACTTCTAGAGATTTACCAAAGAGGTGAAAAGCCTTGAGCTGAGCTTTGTAAACTTCAGTGACTGCATCATAAACATCCTGTGGAGTCAAGGCCTTGGCATTGCTTCCAAGAATAGTGACATATTCATCCCTAAATCTAGCCAAGACTTGATCCATCTCCAAAACAAAATCTTTGGATAACCATGCATCTACATTCCCATATTGTTCTACATCATTTACAATTTTCTCCTTCAGTTTTTCAACTTCTTCATTGTAAGTTAGCATAATGGCTTGATAGTCCCGATTGCTCATATCTGAAGTAAGTAGATGCTGTAAGATGTTTGCTAATCCAGAAATTTGCTCAATAAGAAGATCATCCACAGATGGAGGTTGAGAGTTAGTTGTTTGCAGCCATTATGAGAGAAGGTGTGGTTATTGAGGTTGTGAGGTTGATGGTTGGTGTGAGGGATCAGAACCACCTGTGACAGAAGTCACAGTTTGACTCACAGATTTTTCTGTGTTTATGAAAGGGTGTTGTTCCTCACCAGTTATGGGAACCTCCATTTGAATTGGAGGGGATTTGACTGTGCTACTGTCATTTGCAACAGTCTTAAACCCTTGTGTGTCTTGCACCACACTGTCACTTGAATGTGATATTTTTGCCTCATCTATGACAGGATCATTGGAAATTGTACTCCCAGCTTCAGTTGTCAAAGCAATTTTAGCCAGGGTTTTGAGGGGAGTTATTCCTGGAACAGGAACCTCCAATTGAATTGGAGAGGATTTAGATAGCTCCTCCTCAGGAGTACTACCCTCAAACCTAACAGTCTATGAAGACTGATTTACACATGAAGGTGCATTTGTGATCTCCATGGGGTCTTCAGTAAAAACTGATGAATCTCTCATGTTTGTGTTGGGTCATCAAGGTCTACCCCAGCATTTAGCCTCTCACCAACTAATTGTGGTTTCTGGGTTGTGAACAAGGTTTCTTGAACCAAGTCACTTGAATGGGGCAACACTTGAGGATTTGATTCAACTGTTTCAGTATAGGAAGAAGAAATATTAGATATAAGAATTTGAAGTTTAGGACTAAGTGTTGACAACTCCCCCTGAATGGATGAGGGAGCTTCAAGGGATGTGCTCTCCTTATGCGTGCCATCCTTAATTCTTCTACCATACACTTTGATTTGTTCAAGTGCTGGCTGTGCAGACTCCTTACAAGATGCATTGGGGAGAATGCTCTTTTCAATAGAAACATCTGGTTGAGAGGATGTCTCTAGAATCTGTTTTGTCCTTATTTGTACAACTGCATCCTTTTGGGAGGATACATAGGTGGCTTGAATGGTCAACTCAGTTTTCCTAGCCTTCTTTGGTTTTCTGACCAAGGATGACTCAGTTAGTGTTTGTTCCTCACCACTCTCAGTTATGATTGGTAAAGGTGCTTGCTTTCTCTTCTTTATACTCACTTCACCCTTTTGGGAGGATGAAGTGGTTGGTTTCCTAGCTGCTACAGGTATAGAAGAAAGGGTCTCAGCATAGGAAGGTCCCTTTTGGTGTTCCTGTGTTTGTATTTCCACAAGTTCAGGAACCATTGTTGTATTAGATTGAGCATTAGTCCTCATATCAGGCATGGGGTAAGGGTAAGTCCTAAACCTCTCCATCATGAATGGAGTGATTTTGAGACTTACAGTTACCTTGTTCTTTGTAACAAGTGATCCAAATAGAATTTTGGACACTTGCTTAGAGTTTCCTATTTGTGATCTATCTACACCATTTATCAAATATATGTCATTCACTTTATAGTTCAAAGTAGACATAATAAATCAAGGAAGAAAAATTTTCTTACCTCTTGACTCTAATGGCATTGTTAGCCTGGTGCTCAATTCCTCCAGTATGTAGTGTCCTACATTGATCTGTTTGTTGTGAGCCATTGAGTAGACCTTCTTCTGGACAACACTAGAGATGTTGTCAAACCCTAACTTCCTGCAAGTGAAAGCCCTTATCACTGAATCAAAAAGAAAGGACCACTCTCTCCTCAGGTTTTTCTTGTTCATGCTTGACATGTTTGTTAGGTCCCAATATATCTGTAGAAGGGGGGGGGTTGAATACAAACTATACCGTTTAATAGAATTTAATGCGGAATAAAAATTGAAACAAAATTCAAGTTAAATAAAACTATTATTAAACTTGAAAGGTGTTACAACAACGGTATCAATTACAAGGGATTAATCTCAAATTAATTATCACAAATCTAGAATAAATTCGACATGAACTTTTTCTATTTTTGCAATAAAAAAGATCAAATGCTAGAAGCAATTTGAGATTAAGTTCTAGGGATTTTGATCCACTAGATAGTTACACAAGAACAAGAGAATGATTTCTAGTGGTTTGGATTTAACTTTAAAACTAGAAATTGATAATCTTGAAGTCAGCAGAGAGATGAAATGTTTTATTCAGCGGCTGCTGTGTTCTTGATTGGTTGAGTGTGTTGATTTAAACTGTATTGAATGTATGCTGCTTGTCTTTAAATATAATCACCAGAACTGAAATAAACCGGCAAGACAATCTGTGAATTGGCATGACTTTCGGTGAGACAATCTCCTGAACTAGCATGACAATCGGTATGACTATCTCCTGAACTAGCATGACAATCCCATAGCTGGAAGAACTTTCGGTATGACAATCCATTTGAACTAGTATGACTTTCGGTCTGACAATCTGATTATCATACCAGTTCAATTGATTGTCATGCTGAATTAATATTGAATATAAATTCAAAATCAATTCTGAAAATTCATAATATTAATTCAGAATTAATTAATCAATTAATTAAATTAATCAATAAATTAATCTTTGCAGATATAATTTATTTTCTTAATTAAACTATATGACTTAATTAATTAATAGAGAATTAATACTACTCTTCAACATCAACCATTCTTCTGAAAATCACTAACAATTATGAATCAATTCCACCACTTCAATGTTGACACTCGATGTACTGTCTGGTTCATAAGTGACTAACTTCCATGATGTTTCTTCAGATTAAATCCCTGTAATTATCTGATACCCTGACAAGATCTCTATCACCTGATTAAATCCACAATCTTGATTTATATCACTGAGGCTTGATCAATTTTTTGAACTTCTTCCAGTGAATTAATTCCTCAAGTCTGTAGATGAACATTGTTTCTGAATCCTATAACATATGTTACTTTGAGAGATCTCTTTGACAACCATATTTTCCAGATTTCAAATAGTTGTTCCTCTAGACTAAACATATCTTCAAGTAGTTTCATCTTCATTTGTACAACCACATTTCCTGTTGAGAAGCGCATATCTCTCTTGCTTCTCCCCCTATGAGAATCAACTGCTTAAAAGAGATCACCTTCGTTTACCACATCTCCCATACAATAGGATCCACAGATAAAAACCAATGGTACTCCCCTTTTGGAAAACAGCTTCTTCCCTTATGAAGAATAGTGATGAACCAAACCACTTCTTCTGATTACTAGGAAATCACCTTGTGTTTACCACCTCTCCCGTACAATAGGATCCGTAGTTACAAACAACAATGGTGTGGTGTAGTGTACATATGTAGGATCTTTTTCTTCCTCCCTGCTATTTCTCCCCCTTAGTTGAGGAATCCTCCAAATTATTACTTAAGCTTGTATCTCCCCCTTAGAGAAGGAATATATGCCGTTGTCTGAAGGAGTTCTCATATTTCACTTGGTTGGAAAAGAAATAACAAGTAGTTTCTCTTTCTTCCTCACTGTGAGTGTGTGATTCTGTTTAGTGTACCTCACATGTGTTTCACTCTTCTCTCCACTCGTGTTTACACTCATTCTCACAAGTGTATCACTCCTCTCATAGCTCCAAAATTCAGCTGTACCTGCAAGAAAAATCACCTTAGCCATCCTTAAGGAGGTCACAAGTGGTGCAATGGGAGTTCGCAAATCCCCATCCTTGTTAAACTCGTCAGATGAATCTGAGTCATAATCTACAAGTTGCTAGTTTCCCTTTTAGGGTTCCAGATTTGAATTCTGGGAAGGTAAACAATGATCCAACGAATTTAGCATAAAGATCAAAGTTCTTTTCTAATGTTTGTGAAGACATTTCCTTGTGACTCATCAGGTAATATCTGAATCATTGTCAACAAGTTGCCGATCTGCACCTATGTCAGATCCACTATCCGTAGATGCATCCAGGGGATTAAGCCTGGGGAGGTAGACACTGACCACTGACATATGGCTATTGGATCATTATCCTCTCCTAACACCTGTAAAGGAAATTGGTCCATTAAAGAACCTTGAACAATTGAATCTGACCTTAAAATGGTCGAAACTCTTATTTCTTTCAACTCATCCTTTGTGTGTGTAACCTTTCATTGTGCATCACGAATTGTTTATGTTTGAGGTGGTGACACTACATCGGATGCCTTGGCCGACAGGCAAATTTCAATAGACGCGCCCTGTTGAGAGAATGAATCTAGTAACTGCTTTTTGTGCCTTTTCAGCCATTACATCTTTTTGAGAAGATGTATGGGGGCTAGCAGTTGTCTCGGTTTAAATACTACTCATCTTTGTAGGAGACAGAGCTGCTGGGTTGACTTCAGAACCTTCCTTATGTGGTGCGCTAAGGCACTATCTCCCTCACGCTCATTCATACTTCATTTTTGGTGGTAAGAGAGTGTTGGTTGATTCTGTTTCTATGTTTGTCTTTACAGTCTGGGATAGAAGTTGTGGGTTTTCAACCTCATGACTGTCAATGAAAGAAAACCATTGGAGACTGAACATGTATCACAAAACATATGGCACTATAGAGATAAAATGTACTTAAGATCTATAATGAATGAAAATTATACATTTAATATTTTGAGAGAAATGATGTACAATAGTGATTTCAAAAGATTTTAAATGAAATAAGAAATCACTAATGTAGAAATAAGTTTGATTTTCTCCTAAAACTGTTCGAGTGCACATATCTACAACAAAATATTAACAATATATCATTGACTGATACTTGTCAAGTACTTTAGATACCAATAATTATGTTGCATACTATTTTAAATATAAAAATAAGATATCAATGAATTAAATACCAATTATCTATCAAAAAGATATCAGCATTCAATTTCATACATCATACAATTGTTAACTCCTACAACTGATACTACCTCAAACAATATTTACAATTACAGAAAATACAAATAAAAACTTATATAAATATAACAAAAATACAGAAAATATTTACAAGTTCAATGATAACATTACCAGCTTGCAAACAGCCATATCCCTAAGTTAAACCTTTGCTGTTATCTCCAAAGGTAACCAGTTGGACAGCTTTCTCAACCACATTTGATAGCAGGGCTCTATCTTCCGTCATATGTCTTGACGATCCACTGTCAAGAATCCACACTATCGGTTCCACCTGTTTACTGCCCTGCACTATAAATGGATTAGACCTTCTTCAGAACCCAAGCTTGGTTGGGTCCGACATACTTGTAGAATTGGCCTTTGTCAGGCAAAATAACATTCTTAATTTTTATGTTCTCAATTTTCTCAATGACTGGACATTTGACCTTGTAAACAGCCTTAACAAATTTCTGTTTAGGCTTAGGCACAAATGTCTCCTTTCTAGCCTTAGAAGGACTAGCAGTCTTAGACCTATCATGCTTCCTATTATTCACATGCTGACGAGGAGTAGTCTTATCACTAGAAACATGCTTACCATTAAAATAAGCATACATCAAATTAAAAGCACAAGACATACAATCAGGAACACCACATAATTTATGAGAGGGATTAACAACAGGCAAATTATGCATGGTAGACATGGCATTTTTGTTATCCAACTCATGTGTGTTTGAGTTAGTCTCAGTTGCTTTCACAACTTTGACTGGAACTTTCGACACACTTGACTTGGAAATAACCTTCTCATTAGCAAGATCTTCAGCATGTATTTCTTCTTGAAAAATAAAGGAGGTCTCATCAAATGGTTCAGCAATTGATCCTTTATAGAGGGGTTTATCAACACCCTTAAGCACATGTGGTACTTCCCTACCTTTAGCACAGACATGAGGAGGGGAGTTTATGCCTAATTCTCCAATAGCAGCATTGTAATCAAAACCTATTACAGATGTTTGATTAACATCTTGCTTACTGTAGAACTATTTAGCCTTCGAACAAGAATTGAAGTAAGCTTTAACCTTAGTCTCAAGACCGTGATCTTGTCTTTGAGAATAGTTTCGAGTTGTCTATAACAGTAACTCTATTCTCTTGAAAAAAGATACTTGTTCTTTTAACTTATCTTGATTAATGTGCACAAGTCTTAATTCATTGACCTCTTTCTCAAGGTCTTTGATCTGTTGACTTAACAGTTCATTATCACGACGAGCACAATCTAAGAAACCTCCTAGATGATAAACTAATTCAGCATCAGTAAATTTTACCTCTTTTCTTGACGATGAAGTGTTTCCATCAATAGCCATAAGAGCAAGATTCTCATCTTCTTCATCTTCACTATCAGTATCATCCCAGCTTCTTCCCTTTGCCAGATAAGCCCTTTCAGAGTTACTCTTCTGATTTGAATCATAAGAGTTCTTCCTTACTTGCTTTGGCTTCCTACATTCTGTGGCAAAGTGTCCCAATTCATTGCAGTTATAGCATCGAATGGTGCTCCGATCAACCATCCCTGTTTTGTATCCACCACTGCTGGTGTTAGAGGATGAAGATCCACCTTTCTGGAATTTGTTGTAGTTGGACTTGTACTTGAACTTGGGATTCCTCTTGAATCTGACATTGGAGAATCTCTTGACAATCTGGGCCATTGACTCATCTTTTAATTGCTCCAGCTCTTCCAAGGAGTAAAAATCATCACCTGATTGATTTGTAGTAGGAGGATCATATTCTGCTACTATCACATTTTCCTCAGCCTTGGAAGACTGTACCATTCTCTCTGACTGTTGAGATTGTTGTTGTTGTTGTTGACCTTCAGCTACTAGAGCAGTAGACGTGCTGACCACTGTACCTTTCCCGTACACTTCCTTCTGCTGAATCTGCTCCAACTCATAGGTTTTTAACACACTATAGAGCCTCTCCAAAGAAATCTCACTCAGATCTCTTGCTTCTCTTATGGCAGTGATTCTATGTTCAAGATGAGTTGGCAGTGTTAAAAGGAACTTTTTGTTGACCTCCCTGAATGAATAATATTTTCCATTTATGTTCAGGTTGTTGATCAATGCATTGTACCTCTCAAACACTTCAGTAATTTCTTCTCCTGGATTGGATTTAAAATGTTCATACTCAGAGGTTAGGATCTCTAACTTGTTCTCCCTAACTTCCTCTGTGCCTTCATTAATCACCTCAATAGTTTCCCAGATGTGTTTGGAATTTTTACAGTTCATCACATGTCTGTTCATCAAGGGATCAAGGGAATCAACTAAAATTAATTGAAGGCTGACATCCAATGAGGTTTCTTCCTTTTCAGCAAGAGTAAAATTCTCAGGCTCTTTTGCATAGGTTCTAGCTTTGGTAATTACAACATCATCTTCTATAATCTCTGGTTCAATAACCATCGGAATTTTTGGACCCTTCTTTAACAAGTTCAGATATTTGGGATTTGCAACTTGTAAAAACAAAAGCATCTTCTTCTTCCACATAATATAATTTTCTTTATCAAATAGTGGAATTTTAACGGTTCCAACTTTTTGTGAAGTCATTATGAATTCTTGAATAAATAAAAATTCAAGGAGTTGAAAAATCACAAAAGTCTAGGATCTTGATTTGTTCGTTAATCAGAAGGCTCGGATACCAATTGTTAGGTCCCAATATGTTTGTAGAAGGGGGGGGTTGAATACAAACTATACCGTTCAATAGAATTTAATGCTGAATAAAAATTGAAACAAAATTCAAGTTAAATAAAACTATTATTAAACTTGAAAGGTGTTACAACAACGGTATCGATTACAAGGGATTAATCTCAAATAAATTATCACAAATCTAGAATAAATTTGACATGAACTTTTTATATTTTTGCAATAAAAAAGATCAAATGCTAGAAGCAATTTGAGATTAAGTTCTAGGGATTTTGATCCGCTAGATATTTACAAAAGAATAATAGAATGATTTCTAGTGGTTTGGATTTAACTTTAAAACTTGAAATTGATAATCTTGAAGTCAGCAAAGAGATGAAATGTTTTGTTCCGCGGCTGCTGTGTTCTTGGTTGGTTGAGTGTGTTGATTTAAACTGTATTGAATGTCTGATGCTTGTCTTTAAATATAATCAACAGAACTGAAATAAACTGGCAAGACAATCTGTGAATTGGCATGACTTTCGGTGAGACAATCTCCTGAACTAGCATGACAATCGGTATGACTATCTCCTGAACTAGCATGACAATCCCATAGCTGGTAGAACTTTTGGTATGACAATCCATTTGATTTAGTATGACTTTCGGTATGACAATCTGATTGTCATACCAGTTCAATTGATTGTCATGCTGAATTAATATTGAATATAAATTCAAAATCAATTCTGAAAATTCATAATATTAATTCAGAATTAATTGATCAATTAATTCAATTAATAAATAAATTAATCTTTGCAGATATAATTTATTTTCTTAATTAAACTACATGACTTAATTAATTAATAGAGAATTAATAGTACTCTTCAACATCAACCATTCTTCTGAAAATCATTGACAATTATGAATCAATTCCACCACTTCAATGTTGACACTCGTTGTACTGTCTGGTTCATGAGTGACTAACTTCCGTGACATTTCTTCATGTCTTGACTTTGATAATCTTGATTTTCTTCAGATTAAATCCCTGTAATTATTTGATACCCTGACAAGATCTCTATCACTTGATTAAATCCACAATCTTGATTTATATCACTGAGGCTTGATCAATTTCTTGAATTTCTTCCAGTGAATTAATTCCTCAAGTCTGTAGATGAACATTATTTCTGAATCCTTTGACAGATGTTACTTTGAGAGATCTCTTTGACGGCAGATCCACTATTTACTTGTTACATTCTTATTTGAGTTGAGTTAAATCCTCAAATAAACAAATAGGCTTTGACATATACCTTTCAATGTTGATTTTCTCAGAATAGTTGATGAAGTCCATAAATTCATAAAGCTCATTCTGAGTTGGAGTCTCCACCATCTTGTCAGTAGGTATTCATAATGCCATATTGACATCATTCTCAAAGATCTCCACCTGTTGCTCCTTTATTGTACAGTTTATCACAATTGATGTAGCCTGGTTCTCATGCACAACTGTCCTTGTTACTGCTGTGTTCCAGAAATCCCTAACACATCCAAGTAAAGCACATGATTAGCAGTAAGAGCCCCTACAACGTAAGTTTCAGACAGGAATTTCACAAAGCTCTTGAAAGCTTCGAGAGCTTGATTTGCATCCATAAATGCAAGAAAGTTCGTTTCTTTGGGAATAAAGGGTACAATAGTGGTTGATGTCATTAAGAAGGGTATGAAGTTTAGTGGGTAAGAAAAATTTGTGAGAGAAAGCTTGGAACGAGAGAAAAATCGGTTTGGAATTGAAAAGGCTAGGTCATTTAGAGTTCTCGAAGGCGTAAGTATATGTGTATCGAGATGTCTGGGTATTTATAGTAAAAGTGAATGACTTGTCGAGAAATAGGAAATAAACGTTTGGAGTTTGTCTATCGAGAAGTCATTTTAGGAAGTGAAAAACATATCGATAATTCATTTTGTTTAATTCTTATAGAGGACTAAAAATAAACTTATCGAGATGTCAAATAAATACCCAGTTTGTCCAAAAATGGACTGAATTGTTTTCAATTTTTATTTGAATAAATCAAAATAAAATCATAATAATTTTGCCAAAAGTATTTTACCAAAATAATTTATTGAATTAAATTATTTCAGTTCTGAGTTATTTATAAGTCCAAAATGATACTTGTAGAGAACTCTGTGAGTTAACACTTATAGTGAACTCTACAATGACTTATCGATAAGTTATAATAAAACTTATCGAGAAGTAACTCGAGAAGTCAGTAAATTGACTTATCGATAACTCACTCGAGAAGTCTTAAAATGACTTGTCGATAAGTGAGTTAGACTTATCGAGAACCCAGTTCTCTATGTACTTTTGATCACTTTGATTCTCCCTTGTGTTAATTTTACATATTGAAAATGTAAATCAACAACCAGACAGTTTACTTAGAATTTGAAAAATTCTAAGCTGAATTTTGAATTTTGAAAAATAAATATACAGAGATTTCTGAAATATTTATAGTTCATATTTCAGTTAATTTCTAATTAAATCAAATTAATTTTGATTTACTAGAAATTAATCTGCTGCAACACATTAGCTGAGTTTTTGCCTTAGGATGAAGAATTTAACATCCCAATTTCGCCTACAAGTCTAGTGAAAGTTGCTTCATCCAAAATTTTAGTAAAAATGTCAACTAATTGTTTTTTTGTTGTAACAAAAATGAGCTCAATGGTACCATTTGCAGCATGTTCTCTAATAAAATGGTACCTTACATCAATGTGCTTTGTCCTAGAATGATTAACTGGATTAGCCACAATAGATATAGCACTAGTATTGTCACACATGATTGGAATTTTGTGTAACACTAGGGCATAATACATTAGCTGATTTATAATCCAAAGCACTTGAGCACAGCAACTTCCAGCAGCTATGTATTTAACTTCAGCTGTGGAAGTTGACACATATTGTTATTTCTTGCTATACCAGGATACAAATCTTTGTCCAAGAAACTGACAGCTTCCACTAGTACTCCTTCTGTCAACCATGCATCCAGCAAAATCTGCATCTGTGTATCCAACAGATTCAAAACCAGTTCACTTAGGATACCATAATCCCAAGTTTGGAGTCCCCTTCAAATATCTTAAAATTCTCTTCACAGCCATCAAATGTGATTCTTTTGGATTGGCTTGATATCTACACTTTTGCCATTTTTATCTTCATCCAACTTTGTTGCTGTAGACATAGGTGTAGATGCAGGTGAACAATCAACCATGCCAAACTTTTTCAATAAATCTTTAACATACTTAGTTTGACTGATGAAGATCCCATCACTTCTTTGACTGACTTGAAATCCAAGGAAGTAACTTAATTCCCCCATCATACTCATTTCATATTCACTCTACATAAGCTTAGAGAATCTTTGACATAGCTTCTCATTAGTAGAACCAAAAATGATATCATCCACATAAATCTGAACTAGGATCATATCACCACCATGCAGCTTGTAGAAGTGTGTCTTATCTATTGTTCCTCTAGTGAAACCATGTTTAAGTAGAAAATCTGTCAGTGTGTCATACCAAGCTCCGGGTGCCTGCTTTAGTCCATATAAAGCCTTGAGTAGTTTGTACACAAGATCTGGAAATTATGGATCTTTAAAGCCAGGAGGCTGTTGCACATAAACTTTTTCTTCCAACTCACCATTTAAGAAAGCACTCTTGACATCATTTGATACACTTTGAAGTTTGAATGTGCAGCAAATGCTAGAAAAATCCTTATTGCTTCAAGTCTTGCAACTGGAGCAAAAGTTTTATCATAATCAATTCCTTCTTCCTGTGAGTAGCCTTTTGCAACCAACCTTGCCTTGTTTCTGGTAACTATACCATTTTCATCCATCTTGTTCCTGAAAACCCATTTTGTTCCAATTACACTTATGTTCTTAGGTGCAGGAACTAACTCCCAAACTTTGTTTCTTTCAAACTGATTAAGCTCTTTTTGCATGGAAGATATCCAATCAGGATCCATAAGAGCTTCTTCAGTTTTCTTAGGCTCTACTTGAGATAAAAAACATGCATGTACACATTCATTAGCAGTTGCACTTCTAGTCCTTACACCAACATTAGGATCACCAATTATTGCATTTTGATTGTGACTCCTATCCCATTTTCTGGTGTGAGTTTGTTGACTGGTGTCTTCATCATTTTCTTCATTATTGGTATGACTAGTAGATCCTTCTTCTCTTTCTCCCCCTGAGTTTGTGCTATCAAATTCAGGTGTATGAGATGAGTATCTATTTTCATGATTTTCCTGTTCAGTAATCTCTTCATTCATCATCTGTTGTGCATTGCCTTCATCCTCTTCATCATAATCACTGTTAATGTTGAGATTTTCAAATATAAGGGCTTCAACTTCATTTTCATCAAGACATTCTAAGCCTGTAAACTTGTCATCATCAAAAGTCACATCTGTGCTCTCCATAATTTTCTTTTGATCAATTACATAGACCTTATAGGCAGTTCTCTCCAATGAATATCCCAGAAAAATTGTTTCAAAAACCTTTGAGTCAAATTTTCCCACCTATTCAGAGTTGTCTTTTAAAATGTAACACTTGCTTCCAAACACATGAAGATGCTTTACAGTAGGCTTTCTCTTAGACATGATTGAGTAAGGTGATTTTCCATGAACCTTGTTAATAAAATATCTGTTTTGAGTGTAGCAGACAGTATTTACAGCTTCTTCCCAAAAACTAGTTGGCAGATTGGCATCTTGCAGCATTTTCCTTGCAGCTTCTACTAATGTTCTATTCTTTCTCTCAACTACCCCATTTTTTTGTGGTGTTCTAGCAGCAGAGAACTCTTGAACAATGCCTTTGTTTTTGCAGAATTCACTCAATTTTGCATTTCTGAATTCAGTTCCATTATCACTTCTCAATCTCTTCACACAGTTTTGATCTTCAGCCTGTTTCTCTATCTTCTTTATGTGCTCAATTATGATGTGTGGAGTCTCATCTTTAGAATACATAAATTCTACCCATGTGTATCTTGAGTAGTCATCCACCATCACAAGTGCATATTTGTTCCTTGAAATTGATAATACATTCACTGGCCCAAACAAGTCCATGTGAATAAGTTGCAATGGTGCACTTATGGAATTCACAGTTTTTGACTTGTGACTTGATCTTTTCATTTTTCCTTTCTGACAAGCTTCATAGACTTCAATTTGAGCAAACTCTAATTTTGGCATGTCTCTCACCAGCTCTTTCTTGACTAGAGTGTTGATTGCCTTGTAGTTTAGATGTGAGAGTTTCTTATGCCATAACTTGCTTTGCTCTATGGATGCCTTGGTGTAGAAGCAACAAATTCCATCCTCATTTGTTGAGTCCAAGTCTGTAACAAACAAACTTCCTTTCCTTGCTCCTTTCAGAGCAACTTCATTGGTTTTCTTGCTGATGAAGATACATTCTTCTTTATCAAATAGAACTTTAAAACCTTTGTCTGCAAACTGGCTGACACTGAGAAGATTTACTTCAAGACCAACTACCAATGCTACATCATCAATGACAACATTTACAGAAACAATCTTACCATATCCCATTGTGAATCCTTTGCTATTGTCTCCAAAGGTTACCAAAGGGCCAGCCTTCTCCTCAAATTGTGATAGCAGGGCCTTATCACCTGTCATATGTCTGGAGCATCCACTGTCTATGATCCATATGACCTTCTTCATTTTTTCCTGCACACAATGAGTTTTAAGTGTGTTTAGCAACCCAAGCAGTGTTGGGTACTTTCTTCTTGTTAACTGATTTAACAGAAGTAGAGTTAAAAGTCTCAGAAATAATAGCATAATAGCATTCATAGATGTTTGTGCATTTTCCCTTGCAGCTGTAGATACAATACTGACTTCTTTGAGATCTACTCTCAGCTTGTGGTAACTTTTCATTACTTTTAAGTTACAGGGAATGCAATCAAACTTATCACAAAATGAATAGGGATCATTTTCCTTGGCTTCAGTATACTTGCAGGCTCCTTCAACTGGCTTGCTAACAACCTTTTTACAAAAGTGAGTTAGGTGATTCACATATCCACATTTTTCACATTTCTTCCTTGGAGCATCTGCAACATAAGAAAAATTGTTGCTTTTGTTTATCCCAATCTTCCCATTTCTATTCTTCTTCTTCTTTCTTGTATCTTCAGTTTTTGTTTCCTTGACAGGTATCTTGGATTCCTGGTTATCCATGAGCTTCTTTTCAGCTCTGGAAGTTTGAGTTGTTTCTGCATTTTTCTTTTCATTGTCTTCATCAGCAATTTCTTGCTTTATGATCAACTCTTCTTCACTGAAATCTACTTCACATGCTTTGAACATAGGTGAACCAACCTTTTTCAACATAGCTGGAACATCTTCATTTTCATTTGCTTTCCCTTTTTCACCTACAGCTTTCTTCTTATTGTTCAAGGCATCATAATCAAGATTAATAGCAATATTTGCACATGGCTTATTCTTCTCATGGTATTGTCCAACCAACTCAGATGCAACCCTGAAATATTTCAACTTGACTTCATTCTTTTCTAGCTTCTCCCTTAACACAACTTCAATCTCATTTGCACACTTGAGCTTGTTCTTTAGATATGCACTTTCTTGTTTCACAGCTTCAAGCTCTACCAGCAACAACTCAGTTTCTTGTTTCTCATTTTTTAAGTTTCTCATTTATCTTTGTCAATCTGCGAACCTCTTCATTAGCAGCAACCATACTTGTATGAATGTGAAACATTTCCGTGCTCATCTTTTCAACAGGTTCCTTATATTGACTCTCATTTAAATCAATGGTGGTAAAAGTTGGTACCTGTGTTTTTGATGAGGATGATTTTCCTTGCTCCAAGGCCATAAGTGCATAATTTCCAACTTTCTCATCTTCATCATTATCAGAATCATCCCAACTCTTTCCCTCTGTAATATAGGCTTTGCTTTGTTGTTTCTTCAGAAGAGCTTCATACTTTGCTTCCAGTTCAAGATAAACTTTGTCTTTCTTTGCTTTCTTGGGTTTCCTGCATTCTGTAGCAAACTGGCCTAACTCATCACAGTTATAACACCTTATTTTTGATCTGTCAACAGATCCAGTTTTGTAGCCATTTTTGCTATCAGATGTGTACTTTCCTTTTCCTTTCCAGCTGTTGTCTTTGTTGAATGATTGTCCTTTATCCTTGAAGAATCTTGGCTTCTTTACTCTAATGTTAGAGAACTTTCTTGCCAGATAGGCCATTAACTGATCTAGCTCATCAAGTTCATTTAGGGTGTAGAACTCATCTTCTTCCAATTCCAGTATGACTTGTTCATGTGAATCATTGTTTCTTTGCTCACTTGTTGAGACAACTGGAGTCTGGAATCTTGGCTCATCATTAGAGGTCTGGCTTTCATTGACAATTAGAGCACTTGAACCATCTATAACATGCCCTTGACCAACTCTTAATGATTTCCTTTGAATCATGAATAATTCATATATTTTTAAGATTTCATATAGAACTACCAGAGTTATTCTGCTTAAGTCTCTCCTTTCTCTGATTGCTGAAATTTTCTGTTCCAAATGATCAGGGAGTGTGAGCAAAAACTTCAAGGTCACTTCTTCAGCTTCATAATATTTATCATGCAGCTGCAAGTCATTAATCAGCTTGTTAAACCTTTCAAACACATCGGTAATACTTTCCTTTGGCTTAGCAATGAAACCCTCATATTGTGAAATCAGTATCCTTCTTTGATTTGACTTAACTTCCTCTGTTCCTTCACAAAGTATTTCAATCTTCTCCCAGATCTGTTTAGCAGTGTCACAGTTGACAATGTTATTGTACATTACATTGTCAAGTGACTCTATCAAGATTAACTGCAAGCCACTATCTAGGGAGACTTTTTCGTTCTCAGGCTCAGTGTATTCTGAAGGATCTTTAGGAGCATAATGAGATGGAATGACCATATCTCCATCTGTAGATTCCTCAACTCTTACCATAGGAGTGAAAGGCCCATTCTTGAGAATCTGAATGTATAATGGATTGGCCATCCTGATAAACAACAACATTTTCTTCTTCCATAGAGTGTAGTTAGTCTTATCAAAAGTATGGATTTTGATGCTACTGATTTTCTGTGTATTCATTATTCCAAGATCTTGAATCTGTTTACTTTCAGATTTTGCTCTAATACCACTTGTTAGATAATGAATCACATTCAGAGGGGAGGGTGAATGTGTTTATGTGTTTTTCTACTTTTCTTGAAATGTTTTTTATGGTGAACAAAGTAAGTTAAAATCTTGTAGTAAAATATGTTGGTACTGAATTTAGACAAATAAAACAGTGAACACAAATCTTTCAAAACTCACTTAATTTTATATTAAAATTAAGAATGTTTTGCTACAAAATTTCTAGGCTCTTTGTTGATAAAGAGCTTAGCTTCTTCCTCGAGAGAATACAAGATTTTTCTGATCTAAATTGTTACATCTAACAAAATATCCAGTGTTTGCTTTATAGAACAGTAAACACTGGTTATTACACAGCATGCAACAACATGTACTAAACCCTATTTTTGGATAATCAAATCTTTCTATTTCTGGCTTAGTGTATCTTTGTTAATCTTGCATGCCTGTGACTTTACTTTGCCAGTTAATCTTGGCCTTTGATCTTGTACTCTTCAAGCTGCTTTTGTAGACTTGTCAATCCAACTGATTAGATTGTTTTTGATTGATAATCTTGGATATTGAACTGGTCTGCACTTTGTACTTTGAGTTTTACCTCGAGATTTCTAGTTTGGTATATAGAGAACTTGACATTTCGATAAGTATATTGGCTTGTCGAGATCTCTAATCACTCTACAGTTGTTTTGACTTATCGAAGTCTCTGAGTTCTCTGTAAGAGAATTTCGCTTGTCGAGATCTCTCATCTTCATGTCTTCACTTTGCCTTATCGATAACTCTGAATTCTCTAATGACAAGTTGGCTTATCGATAACTCAAAGTTCTCTAGTGAAGAAATGACTTGTCGATATCTCCATTCTTCATGTCCTCAAATTGGATTGTCGATATATTTGAGTTCTCTAGTAGTTTTTCCTGACTTGTCGATAAGTCATTCTGGAATTCTCGAATGACTTCTCTATAATACTTAATCCGTGACTTGTAGAGATCTTGACTTGGAATATTTTTCCCAAAACAGATTTATTCAACTCCAAGTTTCTTCATAATTCTTCTAAGGCATGATCTTCTTGATCTTCTTCCAGATAGAATTCTTAGGCTTGATACTGTTTACAGAAAAAGACTCCAGTCTGCTCTTGTATATTTTTACAGACTTAAATGTTACAATACAAAATGCAAAACATAGATTACAATACAACTTACTTAGGGTTGGCAATTTGACTTACTCTTGTTATTGTACAGGCATGTCTTGCACAATAAGAACTCCTTCAAGTACTGAAAGTTCAAAAAAAATTAAATTAAGCAAATCCGGAAATTACTCATCATCGGGAAATAATGATACATCAACAAATGAGAATGTTGTTGAATCTCCAGTTCGACCTCAAAATACAAAAGCGGCTAAAAGGAGGGAAAAATGGAAGGCAAGAATGGTAGAAGCAGATGAAGAGTATGAAGAGTTACGAGCAGTGGGAAGAAAAAGTTTATCACCTTTACAAAAATGCACTACAACAATGCGTATGACGCTGTTGATGACTATATTCGTATCGAAAAGACTATTGCGGTTGAATGCTTAAAAAGTTTATCTCTAATGTTATCATGATATTTGAGGGGGGATACTTGTAAAAGCCGAACTCTAATGATGTCGAACATCTATTACAGATGAGCGAGGCTTGTGGCTTTCCTGGTATGATGGGTAGCATTAATTGCATGAACTGGAAATGGAAAAATTATCCAAAAGCATGTAAATGTATGTTCATGAGTGGTCAAAAGGGAGTTGCAATAATTTTATTTGAAGCGGTTGCCTCATCTGATTTATAGATATGGCACGTATTTTTTGGAGTGGCAAGATCAAATAATGACTTAAATTTTTTAGATCGGTCACCTGTGTTCGATGAAGTGCTAGAAGGTCATGCTCTAGAGGTCAACTATACTATCAATGGAAACAATTATAATATGGGCTACTACTTAACTGATGGAAAATATTTTGAATGGGCAACATTTGTCAAAACTATACCACGCGTGCAAGGTGATAAAAGGAAATTATTTTCAAAATATCAAGAAAGCCTGCGAAAAGACGTTGTAACGAGCGTTTGGTGTGCTATAGTCCGTTTCGAAATTGTACGTTGTCCAGTACGTTTTTGGGACAAAACAGATCTTGGGATAGTTATAAGGGCATGTATCATAATACATAATATGATTGTTGAAAACGAGAGGGACACATACGCCACTCAGTTTGATCACTTACGAACTTATGATGATGCAACAAATGGCTTATTGAAACCAAATTTAGGCGAAGAAATTTCAGTTCAGTATGAAACGTATATTCAGAAGACTATACAAATGCATGATAAACGAGCACATCGCCATTATATTTTTTCCATTTTGTAATCTTTTAAATTAATGCTTTCTTGTGTGGTGTTTTTCAATGTAATATTTTTTATAATATAATATATTTTAATTATGTGACATGTCTTCTATTTTACCGTAAATATAATTGTAATTATTTATTTATTTAATTAAATAAAATATAGTAAGATATTTATAATTAAAAATTATAATTTTATAAGAAGTACTATAAAAGAAAAAATAAGATAAAGTTAAAAAGGACCCATGTATTAGTAAAATTGGGCTTGTGTATTAAGGGAGTGACTACTTTTTTTTTCCAGGAGGTCACTTGATACTTAGTTGGCAAAAATGTAATCCATGTATAAGTGGGTTGGTCTTAACATTGTGGATGCTCTTAGTCCTACTAAATTTTCCAAGTATTTTATTTCAATATGAACTTTTCTATTAATCCACCATGTTTGATCGGACGGCTTGAACATTACATGTGTTATGTAAAGCGCCCTCAAAGGTTTAGCTTCACACTAATGATCTGCAGCTCAATTATTTTTAGACTGATCTATCACTGTGTACTAGTATAATCAACCGCAACTGATGTATACAAGTAATTTTAAACGCATGCTATTAAACAGATAAAAGGGATGAGCATCCGAAAGAAGTACCAACAGTAGTAGACAAGATTTACAATGATTAGTGTACTTGCTACATTTATAAATGGATGTTCTTATCATCTTTGGAACAAATAGAAACGAATGCTTGAGTTGAATGCCTATTTTCTTTTGTTTATTAGATCGTTTGATAACGAGACAATATGTGAGTATTAGTGGCCGGACACTGGGAGACACGTGTTTCCCTAAAATAAAAAATATACTTTTTTTATCGTAAAATTTTTGAAAATATATTAATATGTCCCCGTAAAATTCAAAATCATAAAAGTGTTTTTTCAATTGCTGTCCCCCTAAAAATATATTTCTGGATCCGACATGTGCAGTACACAAACTCGAACATCATTAGTCCTCAAGCTTACAATATAAGCACACACCAAGAAAGCAAAAAAACTCCTGTATACTTCAAACCCCAAGCAGCATTCTTTTAGTTACACATCATTCATCATATAATAACTAAGTCACGCTGTATCATTCATTCACAATAATGACACATTAACCTTCTGAGAGAGATCCAATGATGCACTTATCATAGATTCAAGCTTCGAGTTCTGCTTCCTCTTCGTCCTCGTAATACTCCTCAGCAGTTGCATCCTGGTATTGTTGGTATTCAGCCACAAGGTCATTCATGTTGCTCTCGGCCTCTGTGAATTCCATCTCGTCCATTCCTTCACCAGTGTACCAGTGCAGGAAAGCCTTTCGCCTGAACATAGCTGTGAATTGCTCACTAACCCGACGGAACATCTCCTGAATAGAGGTTGAGTTCCCTATAAAAGTTGATGACATTTTCAAACCCTTTGGTGGGATGTCACAGACACTAGACTTGACATTGTTTGGTATCCACTCAACAAAGTATGATGAGTTTTTGTTCTGGACATTAATCAATTGCTCATCAACCTCTTTTGTGCTCATCTTACCACGAAACATGGCTGACGCTGTTAAGTAGCGACCATGTCTTGGGTCAGCAGCACACATCATGTTCTTCGAATCCCACATCTGCTGGGTCAGTTCCGGGACAGTGAGAGCACGATATTGCTGGGAACCTCTTGATGTCAAGGGCGCAAAACCAACCATGAAGAAGTGGAGTCGCGGAAATGGAATGAGGTTAACTGCTAGTTTCCGTAGGTCAGAGTTCAGCTGACCAGGAAACCTAAGGCAACACGTGACACCACTCATGGTAGCAGAGATCAAGTGATTGAGATCACCAACTGAGACAGGGAAAAATAGTAATTATAATCCGAGAATTATATCATAAACTGCAGTAATCTTACGCTGGTGTATAGTAATTCCAGAATTTGGGTAAACATGAAGTCAGATGCGAACAAAAATGAGCCATATGTTACATTGTTGAATCCCTGTAGCCTCTTCAACAAAGAGAATTCACGTTCAATTGGCGGTGGTGCAAAATAACATATCAGGTAATTTATTTTTGTTAGCTGATACTTAATATACTGTCAAGTTTAATGTCAAAAATTCAATGTGAAATCAATAATTCTTTCTAAATAGGCATAATTTTAGGGTAATTGATAGAACAAATACAACTATGAAAATGCAAATACTGACAGAGGAAACCTTAGGTGAAACAGGGGATTAAATTATGACATATCCACGAGGCAGACAATGAGCTGAAAACAATATTTTCCCTTATTCGAGTGAGTCGTATGAGAGTACTTCTCATCGCAAAAAGGGTTGCCCTAAAAAATACATATTAAAAGTGAAATGATCAAGAGATTCTTAAAGACAAAACTCACATGTGGGAGTCGTAAGCTTGAGGGTTCGGAAACAGATGTCATACAGTGCCTCATTATCCAAGACCATGCACTGATCAGCATTCTCAACAAGCTGATGAACTGAAAGCGTCGCATTGTATGGCTCCACAACAGTGTCAGATACTTTCGGAGAAGGGAAGACTGAAAATGTCAACATCATACGATCCGGATACTCCTCCCTAATTTTAGAAATGAGAAGGGTGCCCATACCAGATCCAGTGCCACCACCCAGAGACTGACATACTTGGAATCCTGTAACAAAAAGATAAAGCGATTATCCGTGTTACACATTTTTAGTTAGAATTGTCAGCTAATCCACTTAATGTTCAAGTACAGCATCAGTAAGAGACAGAATGAATTAATCTTCAGTTAAGATATATACAGATTACAGATAATCCTAGCTGAGGATTTTTGTCCAATCATATTTTCACAATAGAATGCAACAGTTGATAATCTCGATTTACTTTCAAAAATTAAAAGTAAATCGAGATTATCGTTGAATACTAGTCCATCTTCAGTATAAGACATTAGGATATTGCCGAGTCATAGAATATCTCCAAAAAAAGGTTTTATGTAAAATAAATGCAACAGCTACAGGACAAGAATGATGAATGCAAAAAATTAGCTGTGAGGAGCATGACAACAGATAATTGACAATACATAGAAGAAGGAAAAGAAGACAATAGGAGGCAAGTGGAGAAGAATATCCAAAAGGAGAAAAAGATCAACATGAAACTAGAGAGCAGTGACCACATACTTCTAAGACAAGTAGATCAATGAAATGCAAGTTGAAGATAAAGGAAGATATAAAGGCAATTATTGGCTCTATGGAAAAATTAAAGGTGAGAGACATGATTGACACTAAGGATATGAAAACCTTTACAAAACAGAAGTATTATATATTAATAGGAAAATTTGTTTGTGTCCCTATTGTTTTGATCAGATATGCAGATAGAACAGAGCAATTTCTATGAACATTAGAATTCAAATTACCCATAAATTTCAATATACATGATAAAAACATAAGTAAAGATGAACCTAATTTCTCTATTAGGTGGTTTGCATATATTATACCAAATAACAACTACAGAAGGGAGAATAACTATATTTCCACAGAATTTTTAAGTGATTAGTCCAAAAAACCAGAAAAACAAAACAAAATCCAGCATTATTTAGTACAATAATTTTATCTTTTTTAAAAAAACTCCTATCCTAAAGCAGCTTGCCAGCATGATTAACATCTAGAAGAACCCTAACACCATAGCTGAAATGACTCAAATCAAATCATCAAATTTTACCCTCAACAGACTTCTAATTTAGATAACCACATGAAAACCTTTACCCTCAAAACAAGAAAAATATATACACATAAAAAGTCAAAGAAAAATGATCAAGAAAATTTGAAGACACCAGCAAAATTGATCAGACAAAGGATAACTAAATTATATAACTACACATATCGATGAAACTAAACGTAACCAGTATATCCCGCTCGTAAAATCACTAAAAAGCATAAAAAATTAAAGACCTTGAAGACAATCACAATTCTCAGCCTCTTTTCTAACAACATCAAGAACAGAATCAACCAACTCAGCCCCCTCGGTATAATGACCTTTAGCCCAATTATTCCCCGCACCCGACTGTCCGAAAACGAAATTATCAGGCCTAAAAATCTGTCCATAAGGCCCTGTCCTGACAGCATCCATAGTTCCAGGTTCCAAGTCCACAAGCACAGCTCTTGGAACATATCTGCCACCACTAGCTTCATTATAATAAACATTTATGCGTTCCAGCTGAAGACCATCATCTGTTCCATCGTAAAGTCCTGACTGGTTGATTGCATGTTCATCACATATGACTTCCCAGAACTTGGCACCTATTTGGTTGCCACATTGGCCTGCTTGTATGTGGAGGATTTCTCTCATTTTTTTCGGGGGGGGGGGGGGTGGGGTGGTAGGAGGAGGGTGGTGTGTTTTTGTGGAAGATTGGAATGGAGGAGAGGGAATGGAGGGAGAAGATGATCAATTCAAGGTTGACAAGAGAAGAGTGATCATCATATTTATTACTTTTCTTTGTTTGTATATATTTTATGTCTTGTGGGTCATGGCATGTGGATGATTATCTTCTTTCTGATTTTGTAAAATAATGATTTGTTTATTTTTTATTGACGGTATTCTAAAATTCCGCAATTAATCAAATTATTTGTTAAATGTCGTGTATAAAAAAAATTAATCAAAAATTGATAAATACCGATTAATTTGAATAATTTCTCTCTACTGATTAAATTTCATTCGGGTTTTTCGGTTCAAGGACAATAATATCTTATAAACTGGAAAATGTACCACAAAAGTACCTAGAGTTTTGGCATGCTTTAGTTGAATATAAAGTTTTTTTGTTATTTTTTCAATTTTTTAAAGATAATAATGATATTAAATAAAATATTAAAAAAAGTGAAAATGGTATTTGTATTTATCAAAAAAATGAAAACAAATGGTATTTGTACCTACATAGTAGCATACCACGATACAAAGAGCTAGGTCTAGGGTAATCTTTTATCTTTTATTGAAAATAAAACTTAGTTCAGATATGAAAATACATCAATTGGACAAAAAAAATTGAAGATCAGGCTGTATCAAGAAAACAAGCTGCATGCATGGTCTTCTGATGCAAGTTCTTATTTCATTGTTCATATAAATTTCAAGATTCTTGATACAACCTAAAGCCTTGTGATTATTCATCCTATAAGAATACAGAACTAGGGCAGATCATGTCATTGCCATTGAAAAAAGGAAGCCCTCTTGGTGATCTTTACCATTTAAACCGTGATCTTTTAAAAAAACCTACATCCAAGAAATCGACAAAGCACCACAGTTCGTCTGTGGCATCTAAGTATTCGACGAAATTGGAGGATATCGAACCATCTTCGAAGAAATTTGAGAAATGGGAAAGAAGAAATCTTATTGTGGCTGTTTTGAAGATTTTGTTTGTTGTTGTTGTGGCTTTGATGACTAAGAGATTGGTACTTGGTGCAACTGTGGCTGCATTTTGTTTGTTTTTTCTTGAGTATTTGGTTAAATATTTTTATCAATTGTTGAGACGTTTATTAATTTCTCGGACCAGGAAAACAAAAGTTAGTTTTACGCGAACAGAATGGGAGAAATCTGAAGGAGGTTCTGTTTCGGGTTGTTCTAGCTTGACTGTATCTAGTGAAGAAGTGCATGATCTGCCAGCTGACTCTGATTCGGATAGTAGTAAGATATCAGAATTTGAGGATACATGCTTCCTAAAAGGAACTTTAGAGAGTGATCAAGATTCTGATTGTGAAGGTTTGAGTTGCAAGAGCAAGGGTTCTCGTAGGGAAAAGGTGAAATCCAAAATGAAGAAACTTGTTCCGAAGAAAATTAGGAAGTCAATCAAGAAAAGATCTGGCTTTAAACATGAAGGAACCGATATATTGGAAGATAATAATTGCGAGGCAAAGGAATATGATACTGAATCTGAAGCTTCAGATGATTCTGGAGACAGTGTTGTTGAAGCAAATGCTGAAAGACCTCCAGATTTAAGAAGGTTAATCTCAAAATATTGGTTTTTTTGTTTCATTGCCCTTGCTGGGCTGTCTCAGGGTCGGAGTCTGGCTGTTGTGTTTACGTTGTTTTGGTGTTTGATAGTGAAATTAGTGGAATACATTATAAACCGTAGAGGGCTTCGTTAAGGAATTGTTTAGCAATAAAATATGTGATTAGATTATTTGTGCTTGATGTTCGTACAATCATTTCTTTTCTTTAAATTTATTCATGCTATGGTCTCCCAAAGCTTAAATTTATAGGAAATTAAAGTGATTAGGAATTGGATTAGAGTGTTAATATATAATAGTGTTTCTTTCACTCTAGATGTTTCACTAATTCATTCAATTTATGTGTGCAAATCTTCACTCTTATGAATATGAATCTCCTTTCTTACAGTCATTTTTAACATTGGCAATCTTTACTTCAAAATGTTGTTTGAGGTTTTATAGCTAAAGCATTCTATGTATGGAATGCAAAATCGTGCTGCAGACACTTCCCTTTATATTTGCTATTTCTTTATCATCTTCATACTGCAGATACTTCCATGCATTTATCATCTTCAAACATTTTGAATGATTGAAATGTACTTAAGATATTTAACTACTTTTAAGGCAAGAAGATGCTAATCCACTAGATGTAAAGGGCATCGTAGAACATTTTACTCGGACAATTTTACATCTATAATGAAGATGTGCCTGTAATTTATAATCAGGTTTTTAATCAAGAGATATGCCTGTCATTATATTATCATTTGTTGGCGACAACCATACAAATAACCGTTGTGACTAAATGACTTGTAGATTCTCTGGAAGTTGAAGGTATTATTAATCAAGTTGAGATGAAGAATCCATAGGAAGATTTATAGGAAAAAACAGACAGAAAACAAGAAAAGGAGGAAAAAACAGGGAAAGACAGTAATTAGCATAACAATATTAGCATGAAATGGAATGCAGAAACAAACCAGCAGTCTGTTTTGTTTTGTTTAGCGGATCTACAATATCCTGGACTAAATCAAACATCATCTGTATTCAACCTATCATTCGATTGCCTTGAATAGACCCTGACTCCAAACCAGTTAAAACAAATGAACTAGAACTGGTCAGTGAATCGAATTTTCTATGCATTTAAGCTTAGTCTCTCTATACCAAATAACATGTATTGTATTTATAGAAATGAATTCACAAAATGATCAATGCTTATGTGCCTTTGGCTTTATGTATTCAAGTGTAGCTATGCCTTTGTATGATTATTTTGTAAAGTTAGCTCTAGTGAGCAAGTACCTAATTTCACAGTACTTTTCTCTGCTGGATTTTGGAAAGAAATTCAACATGTAACCGATACAGTTCAGTAAATATATGCACACTATTCTGTAAAGAAACAAATTTTATTATCGCTAAACCAATAGAAAAAATCAATAAAGACTCATGATAGCAACTTTATATATGTCTTGAATAATTAGAATTGGGATTTAAAAGCGTTAATGGTCTTAGCATCTGTTTGAAATGCCTTCTCTAGTATATCATCGCGTATGGATGGATTTGATCCGAAAACAGCATTGGCAACTGTGATCACCCCGGGGTTTGGAGCACTTAAGAAAGCAAGTACAGTGGTATTTCCATGTGCAACATTTTGTTGGAAGTGAACAAGTCCCATAGGGAAGACAAACACATCACCCTCTCCAAGAACCTTTGTTATAAGCCTGTTTTCAGGGTTTCCAGTGACGAATCCAACACGAAGGCGGCCCTTTAAGACTGTTAATATCTCGGTGGCACGAGGGTGTATGTGAGGAGGGACTACACCATTCTGTGCATAGTTGACGCGAACATTTGACAGACCAAGTGTGTTTAGTCCAGGCAATTCAGCTACAGTAATTCTATTAACACAACTGCCAAAAGAATTAGATGTGCTGCAATCCAGATGCAGCCCTCCTACTGAGAAGTGCTCGGCTTTAACAAGTTTAGGGTCCAAACAAGCATATCCATTGACTCTAGGTGCTGCAATAGTTCAAACCACAAATAAGAACATGTATCATATACAAATAATAGATCCTTTTAGCAAAAACTAGAGAAATGGACGGAACCTGAGCTGCTGAAGTCCGCGACACAAAAATCTTGCAAGGGATTAGGCACATTAGCAGCTGCAATGGTGCACATAGTAACTAGAAACATAAGAAACAGAGTTAGGTTTTTCATTTTTAAACACGTCCAAGATGTTTTACGCAGGATGCAGTAAGATATATAGAATCTAGCCCCAGTTTCGGAACTACTTATAGCTAGCTAAAGGATTAAGCTGATGATAAATTCAGGTTAAGGAACAAGTCTTCCTGTTTTTGGACTGACAAGGTCAGTATGTAATATGTGCAAGTAATTTCGATTGGTTCGAAACTCAAGTGTCATTAAAAGTACATGTAAAAGATGTAGAATAGTTCGTGCTTTTGTATGCAAATTGCTAACTAACCTGGTTGATTCAATCTAATTAAGACTAGTTCAATAGAACTCAGCAGAGAGTTGTTAAAAGATTTCTGGAGATATTTAATTACTGCTAAACGACTGATTAATCTAATGTAAAACATTGTCTTTTAGCTACAGAACTACAGAAATACTGACCTTTGCACGCTGCAGAGATCCTAATAGTTTATATAATCTGATCCAACGATTTTGTTTTTCAAAAAATATTGTGAATCAAAATTTACTTAATTCACGAGTGTAGATATTCATCATATAGATCTTCTGTAAAAAAATTCGTAAATAAAATTATACATTGTCGAATAGAAAACTGATAGAGGGACTGAACTTTAACATAACGGGGAAGTAGCTCAATTGGTAGAGCAATCAAATCATTTGATAAACAGTCATGTTCTTCTTATGTTCGTTTCTTGCTTGAAACAAAATTCGAGGTTCAAGTACTCGCTTCTCCACGTTTTTTTTTATTAGGTCCTTCATCACATATGCCAAGGGAATATAAGTTTTGGCATGGTAGATCAAGTGTCGCTTTAAGCATGCTTAGTACTAGTGTTTAAGCCACAAAGAAACAGGGTTTGCTTTAAAATCTTCCATTAATCAACCCCACTAGAGGTAATGGAGAGGTGTGTTGTCTTCAATAATTATCCTATGTTATCAAACATGATCATAATTATGTTCGAATTAATTAACATCAATAACCATGTTCTTGACTATGCTTAGAATGACCAACATCTGAAGGGGAATCTCCGAGGCCAGAGCAATGTATAATTAACAAAATTTTGACACTAGTTAGTTGTTCATATATTTTGTAGCACATATGGGACAACTCGGTGTGTTTATTTCTACAGACAACCCTGTTCCGAAATGAAATGAGAAGGGCTTTTTCCGATCAAACATTGTTCCCTGCTATTCGCTCCGTCGTTTTCATTTTTCATTTATTTACGGTTTTTTTAGATGTTCCATTCATTTCTTTGCATTTCAGAATTTATCAAAAATAGTCAATGGGTCTCACTATTTTCTCAATATTTTTTTTCACACTACATTTACTCTACTATCTCACTTTTATACATTAAAAATCAATGAGTCTCAACACTTCACCCACTTTTCTTTCTCTTTTTCACTACTTTATACATATTTCTTAAACTCGGTGCCCAATCTTTTGATAACAAATCAAAAGGACGGGGGAGGTAATATTTTAGAGTGTGGAGTTCTTAGTGCAACTCCAACCGCTTATTTATTTGGAGTCTTAAAGTCAAATATAAAGAATATGGAGAAAAAAATTACTCCAACAATATCCTAGTGATTCCTTAAATCACTAAAATCAAGTAAGATCTTTTTCTCATTTCTTATCTTTAGTTAAACTCTCTCATTTTCTAATTTTTATTTTATAATATATATTTGAAAAAAACACTTTCTCTTTTTTTACTTTATGTAATAATATTACTTTTTAATAATTAAATATTGTATAAGGAATGAATACAGAGAATATGGTTGGAGTTTAACAATATTTTATATTCAATTTAGAAAATGAATTAAGAAACTGTTGAAGATGCTCTCGATGTCTATTTATAATGTAATTGTACCTTTTACACCATCATATTTAGCTGATATCATGTTATTTAATGCTGGGATAATTGTGATTCATATAAATCCGCGGTAGAAAGATGATAATAAACCAAATATTTGACCTAATAGTCATGACTTCCCTCTATTTTATGAGAGGTGGCGGATTCGAATCCACCCTCGAACAATAAAATGTTGGCAGAGTTGAATTGTGACCGATTTTTATACAATACTCGATCTCCAAAATTATATTTTACAAGATTCGGAGGAAAAAAATAAACAGCGGCAGCTGCCCTCCTTTTCATTCAAAACTTATAATGATCACCATAAAATCTTAAAAAAAAGGACATTGCTTTTAAGCAGCCTATGTTTGTTTTTAAGAGTGACATGTGGTGTCTTTGTTGGATCAAGAACTCACAACTACTACAGTAACTGTTGAACTTGAATCACACACTTCTCTACATTTCGATATCCTTTTAAGCAATGTAATCCCAAATACACCTTTCTTACCTTACTAGGTACAAAATACGTAGAACATAATCAGGTAAACTTGCGTTTTCTTAATTTTTGCTATTATTTTATTTCACGTGAATGCTAGGCTTTCGAAAATATTTCTAAAAGTACCTTTCTAAAAATATTAGTTGTCAGTATATTAATGATTGTTCTCTAGTTAATCTTATGAAACTCTTGTACATAAATCTTACTAATAAAATCAAGTCATGTATCATTCTAAAACCCAATCCAAAACTCGAAATTTGTTACGTACCCAATCTAAATCCAAAAAAAATCGATTATATATATACACACACAGACACATTATGAACTAATAAATAATTTTATCTCACACATTTTATAATAATAATACATGATTTATATATATCAAATAATTTAATATAATATTTATAAACGATAAATTGGATAATTGTTGATAATTAAATTTAATATATTCGATGATGCTATTAAATTACATAAGTTACTATTTTTTTCAATTAAATACATATACGATTTATCAGCTGAATCCGCGATTTCTATAACATTGCCTGTGTTTAAGAAAGCCGAGAGCTCAACAGTATCACAGCCCTACAATATGTAGAGCACTACTTTTGTAGTTTTTAACATTAAGAAAATGTGTTACTTATCATGATAAAATAAATTTATTTATTTTAATTAATTATTTTTTAAAATATTTGAATTAAACCTGAATTTGATTCGAAATTCGAAAAAATCTGACGGGCCGGACTTGAATTTTCATTTTCAATATTTGAACCCAAACTCGAGCCGAACCGAAATATAACAGATCTGATCTGAATTTTACAAAAACCAAATCGATCCTACTCGTTATAATCCCTTCCCCTAATCATTTCGGATACATAGAACACAAAATATAAATCTCCTACTATACGTGGCTTCTTGTGGATGCAAGCAATTTTTTGATCAGTTTGGGTTTATAAGAACTCTTGCGTGGCTGGACACAAACTGACAATAACATTGTTGGGGAGGCTAAATCTAAACCATGTGTTTTTTATGATGACTTTCATTAGAATAATACACAAATAGGACATCCCAGTCACCTAATTATAAAGATATTACTGTATTATTTAAGTAATTAGGATAATAGTAATGTAGATTCGGGTCAGTTTCTTTCCTTATCCAGTAAGTATAAACCTGTTTGATTGCAGTGTGCATGCATGTATCTGTATTCCTTTAAGGAATTAATTGCATAAAAAAATCATAAACATGCATATATACTTACACGGATGTTCGATTATATAAAGTGTAGTGCCTTTCAAGTATTACTGGATTGATACGTCGTATTCGGTTTCCTGTCACCGAACCATTTGGAAAAGTCTTGTGTTTTCTATTCGGTAATGTAAGGTGTTTTAATTGAGGTTTTTGATATAAATAAATGGGCTCTTTTCAATTAAAATCTATCACATGTCATTCTGTATAAAATTTTATACGCAATTTTGTAAATTAAACATTTTCGAATTTTTATTACATAAATAGCAATGTAAATTCACATTTCTTGTTCTTCTTTACGGTTCAATCAAAAAATTCACATTTCATGTTATTCTATAAAGTTCGATTGAATTATGTTTGCTTATATGCGAAACTTTCTCAACATAGTCCCAATTACGTATGTGAATAAAACAAGTACATATACACATTAATGAACAACATGGAGGATAAAATTATAATTTTTGGGCAAGATGCCTAATATTTATAACGCTTTAAACAAATGTGTAGTGAATCCGGATTTCTTCATGTATGTCTTTGAACTCTGAACAGGTTTTCATCACGATAGTATACAACAAAATCCTACAGTGTGAACTGTGAAGATTACCTATAGTGTGAACTAATAACTCATATATATATATAACTTGTTTTTTTTTGGTAATTAACTTGAAGAAAACAAGTCGTTCAAGTCTTGAGAAGTTTTGATGATGCAGTGATCTAATAAGGATTAAGAAGATACGGTAGTTCAAGTCTCTGGGTCCACGTTGAACGATGCCTACCTACGTTAAGAGGACATAAGTCAAATTTCAAGCATTCTGGATTTCAACCTGCCACCATTATGCAGCACCCATAATATATATATATATATATACTAGTATATATATATTTCTATGTGATAAACATAACATACTTATCTGATCAGTATATATGATCTACTTGGGTTTTGTATACAATCTCCTGTGTAGGTACACGTATTGTGTTTGGTTCCCTCTATATCAGCAACTAGATTCTGTGACTCTTAATTTAACACACGTATTTCATTGTTTAAACTTTGGTTAATTACAAAAGATATATTAATTTGATGAGCTGTTTCCTTGTTGCATGCAACCTAATTAGTTGTTACCCCTATCCTAGCTAGCTAGCTATCCTAGTGTTCAAGCTTTGGATGGTGATATCAAATTACAGATTTTTGTAATGTTTTTGGTTAAAGTAGGTTAGTTTGCATTGGGGACATAGATAAGATAGGTGCTTGTGTACTTGTGGTCGGTTGAAGTTTACTCATTTTGCGTTTATTGTATTCTGATTTGTGAATTGGAATGACTTGTGGCAAGATTCCATAGTACAAAGTTTTTGTGGCACTATTTCGTGGTACGCGTAGATACATTTTAACGAAACACATAATAGTGAACCAAAAATTGCTTTTGCAAGTAGAGCTTAAAATTTGTGACCGCGTCTTTTGAAATTTCCGACTGCATTTTTTCTAAACAGATCTCTAAACCTGATGTAGATCTTAGGACAAGAGATCCTGGTTATCGAAGAGATACAAAAATTTAACAGGAAAAAACTTACAGGTAAATTGGAGAGGACAATAAGTTGATCATACCAACAAACTGCATAACCATACAAAGGTCAAGAACATGTTCTTAGTGACGGGAGAGTGCGGAGCGTGAACATGTTCAAAAACTGCATGATCATGCTACTTCTATTTAATATTATATTCTAGTTAAGATTTATTTTTATATTTTTCAGGATTTATTATCTCTACATAAACAATGTTATTAACTTATTATGTAACAGAAATTAAATAATCTTTGATTGAATAAAACTCGAGTTTTATCTTATTTTTCTTTTGAATTCAAAAATTCTTTCTCATGAATTCGAGGTTTGGTTCATGGATTTAAGATTTTTCAGTATCTCTCGTTTGAGAGTCCTTACAAGTATTATTATTTACTTTTCCCCAACTTTGCGTCAAAACCAGCCCACGGGTACCTTGATTGGCCCTTAGCACAACATTCGACCATTGTGATCTCCTACTTAAATGTTTAAATATGTTGAAGTACAATCTTAGATCTTGAATGATCGTAAAGACCCAAATATCCCGGTCTCAAATTGATCATCCCTAAATTTTAATGTGCTTCATGAATGATTAAATAAAAAAATTCAAAAGTTTTTGGCACCGGTCGTTGTGACACTGGTTATTCACAGTTCGTCAGTTTTAAGCACCGAATGTGTTACAGTGCTGCCGATTGGTAATTAGCGGTACAAATATTCGTGACCTGTCTGGCCAACTTATTACTTTTTACAAGTTCTTCAAAACAATTTTGTTCATTATACATCATTACAATATTTACTTGATAAATTAGCCAAAATGTGGAACAAGTATGCGGGTATCCAATGAAAAATAGACACGTTAGAGTAACGATGACGAGATAAGTGATGGAATGGTTGAGTAAGAGTGCAATCACAGAGTGGGGATTGTGTAAAAAAATGGGAAGAAATGTTTATGATATTTAGATGGTAGCTTTGTACTCGGGTCATTCCTTTATCACTCACTATCCCTCTCTCTGCAACACAGTTTGTTTTGTAATTCGATTATGTAACACTAAAACAACACATTCTAGGTCGCAAGTTCCTTTCATAATCCCAAGCTGGACCCTACACAAATCAAACCCTTGTAGAAAAATACACATACACTCAATGTGAATAAATACAGACACATTATGTCACAAGGGTTAGCTAGAAAGGTAAGACCAGCCTTTTAAGGGTGAGTTTGTGGGGCTTCGAAGGGCTTTACATTCTTTTTACTTGCATTCAAATCAACAAGGGCTGTAAATTGTTGTTTTGTAATTGTTTGTTGTTCGGGATTATGGGAAGGCAACCTTGTTGCGATAAGCTGGGAGTGAAGAAAGGGCCGTGGACAGCTGAAGAAGATAAGAAACTCATCAATTTCATTCTTACTAATGGCCAGTGTTGTTGGCGTGCTGTTCCTAAGCTTGCTGGTTTACGACGCTGTGGTAAGAGCTGCAGGCTTCGCTGGACTAATTATCTGCGTCCCGACTTGAAGAGAGGGCTTCTTACTGATGCTGAGGAACAACTGGTGATTGATCTTCATGCTCGCCTAGGAAACAGGTGATCCCCTACTGCCTACCTAAAGTCTTACCATCATGTATGTTTGTTTTTTTATCACATTTTCATCGGGAACAAGTAATTACAGAAATTTAAATACACATTATCTTACTTATGCATCCTTGGCTCTTAAGTTGTGGTTTAAGAAATTACAGATTTCATTATAATATCTGAAAACAATTAAATTCGCAAATTTAAATACTCTCGAACTCATATACATCCTTCCCAAACCTAAACTCGTGTTATCACAAATTTGCGGGAGTTTTATTATATTATCGACGAAGAATATTATTGACTTATGAAAATTACCACTGATTAATCTTGATTAACACAACACACAAAGCAGACCATCACAATTAGTTTGGTGAGATTCATGATCAAACTAATCTATTTTATTCATCAGTCTCTTTCTTCTTCTCTAATTCTCTAAAAAAAAAAATCTTTTCCAGTTTTTGTTTATTACGTACGTGGTGGATTAATTAATAAGTATCCCTTATGAAAGTCTAGCTAATTAGTTTTAGCTAATCATCCTAAGGCATACAAAGTTCACTACTTAATAAACAATTTCTTACTAACTATTAACACGCATGGTGTGCATATATAAACCCTTAACATTCAAACTGTAGCTATAAACTATTCAAAAACAACAAATTTTATATGTTTTAGCAGTCCAAACCTTCCTGTCACCACTGCTACCTCGTGGAATTTATAATAATCCGTCACGTTTTTGTAGACTAAATATATATAAGGTCACAGTCTGGGAACTCTCTTGGTTTTTTTCAACTCAAATTTTACTATCGATGTCAAATATGCGTGGCTGCTAAAGGGTTCATTCTTTATGTCCAATTGCTAATATTGAACTATTTAATTATTAGTATTGAATTAACAATCTTGTGCTATAGCTGTCTAGATATTGAAAGTACTTTCCCCAGAAATGAACTACCAATTATTGAATTTATTTATCTGCAACCGTAGACTAATCACTATTTATCTAAATTTTGTAATTATTTTTTATAGGTGGTCCAAAATTGCTGGTAGATTGCCGGGAAGGACTGATAATGAGATTAAAAATCACTGGAATACGCACATTAAGAAGAAGCTCATTAAGATGGGGATTGATCCGGTAACTCATGAACCTCTGCATAAGGAAGAATCTAACAGCTGCCAGGTGAAGACTTTGTCACAGCCATTTCAATCACCAGCTGAAGAAAACAATGTGACTCCTATACAGAATACTAATGGCATGGCCAGTTCCGAGAACTCGTGTACACCAACTGATCAAAATTCATCTGGCGACGAGTCTAATTTACTCAGTGCTATTTGTGATCAAATTGATGACTCCTTGATTAGCTACTTGTTTGAAGAAGATACTCCTGGACTTGTTGATGCACCATGGGATTTTCCAGCTGCTGCGAAAGAAAATTTTAACACGGTGCTGCCCTCGTGGGACGAAAGTTGTCCATGGCTATTGGACTGTCAGGATTTCGGAATACAAGATTTCGGGTTTGATTGTTTCAATGACATTGAGATGAACATGTTAACCCAATTAGACGTGAAAGACAATCAAACTATCTAGACGACCAAGTCGAAAAGAAAGACTATTAGGCATCAGAGAACATGCATGTTACAAAGTATCATGTCTGGTAAATTGAATAGGTACTAGTAAATGTAAAATTAGTTACTTTATCATATGATGTTCTTATATGGTCTTGGATGGTAGAAAGCGAAACCTAGTTTTCTGACCATCCTGAATAGGATAAGATGCCGAACTCCGATAGTCATGAAATGAGAAGGATGTGCTACAGGCGTCAAGTGTTTGAAACTATTAATCGTTTGTATATAAATTCTGAAAATCAATAAAAACAAGTTACTATATTTTATTCTACTCTTTTCTTGTTGGGATATTGTATTCTACTTTAGTTGGTTTAACATACTCATAAAAAGTCCATTGCCTTGGAGTTTGACCGGATATTGAAATGTTCAAAATATGTAGTCAAAATCTGGACATGATATTTGCTTTTTTACTGTCTGGTAAATGGTAAAATTCTGTCTCAATTTTGACCTTTTCGAGGTTCAAATGTGGACAGAATTTCGAATTTTGGCATATTGAAGTTATTAGATTTATATTTTCCACGGTTTTTAGTTGTCGGGTTTTAATGATAGATCCGTTGAGAAGACCGCTTAATTGCTAACTCAGCTAGTGGACCTATTCAAAAATTTTATTAGCTAACTAACTTTAACGCCATTTTTGAAATCAATTAATCCAGACCGCATATAAGAAAACAAATAGAATGGTCTTATTAGTTAGTTGGAATGCTTCTCAAATAAGTATCTTGTTCTTCATCATCTAATTAATAAGCCTTGGTTTTTTCCTGTATCAAATCAATGACAATCAGTAGTGTATCATTAGTAAATCAGTAGATATAATTCGATTTCTTCAGTATGGAAAGTGTTGATATTACGTTCAATTTATAAAATTTGACATGGTATCAGAACGATGACAATTTTACTGGCGTTTCATATTTAATTCGATCAACTCGTTTCGCCATTATCGATAATTGCAAAATGAGTTTTACTCTATTTCATTTACTTGTTTTTCTGAGTCAATTTCACAAACAGTGAGGGACATATGATAGATATATATGTGATTAGTGTTTGTTGATCTTGAATTTAGTGTTTGTTGATATCAAATTTAGTGTTTATTGTATCTAAATTTCTTATTTATCTGATTCGATCTATGATTTTTGATTCGATTCTTGATTCTTCATTTGATCCTTTTTATAAGACTATATCCTTTTGAGATTTCTTATATCATTTGATTCTTATTGATCAAAATCATGGCTACTACTTCACAAATACAAACACAATCACAAACACAAACTTCTTCTATTGATCTTTGACCAAATCCATCATCACATTACTTTTTGCATTCTTCTGATAATCCGGGAATAAAGTTTGTTTCAATGAAATTTGATGGAAATTGCTATATAGAGATTGAAAGCGTTCTATGTTAATCAGCTTATCTGCTAAAAACAAAGTAGATTTTGTTGATGGATGTAATAACCCCAATTTTTGGAAATTTTTGAAACCCGGATGAATAGTAACTTTTGCTGACAATGCTGATTAAGAAAAATTATCAGACCACGATATATAGGAGTACTGTTATGGAAATTCTAAGATCGTATTAGTATTCCATAAAGAAAATAAGTGTATGTAAAAGCCGTCGGATTTCGAAAACGAGCACTTTTATTTTTCCCCGAGATTTCCACCAGACATTAAGGGATTTAAGAAATTAATATTAAGATGAAGGATTTTAAATTTAAGGATTATAAAGGAGAATTAATTTAGGTATTAAAAATACCAAGAAGATTTTATCAATAAAATCATTAAGGTATTTAACCAAACGATCAACGAGATTGAGTGATAACCGGACAAAGAAATGAATAACGACTCTTGTAAATACCTTTGCAAGTGGCAAAGCAAGTGGATGGTTGATCAAACAAGAAACCAAGTGATAATTAGGAAGGAATGGCTAGTTAATTATATAGTTAACTCGGGATGATCTCATCTCACCACAAATCACCAACACATGGCAAATGGTGAGATCATCTTCGACTAACTCCTTTGTTTATTATTAACCTAGCAAAATATCAAGACAACCCATCATTATCCACCACATTATTCTACCAACACAAGAAAGCAAAAGCATTTCCTCCCCCATTTCCATTGCTCTCGGCCAAAACAGAACCAACACATTAAAACTGATGTATCTCCTTCATTTCTCACTCAAATATTGTGTTCTATAGCTCGTTGGAAAGGTATTGAGATGGACTACAACTCTTGTTCACAAGTCTTGTCCAAATAAGTAATTTAAGACCCTCATTTTTACAGTTCGTTCAATCAGACTCTAAGAAACTTCAAAGCCTAACTTTGTGTTCTTGATTTCTTTGGAAAGATCAAGCTTGTAGGAGGCTCCCTAAGGCTTCCTAGCAACTTAACACCTCCCAAGGAAGGTAAAAACTTCAAAACCTAGCCTTTAATTTATTTTTTATTAAGTTTAATGGTTGGTTTTGTGAAATGAGAAGCATGTATTGTGATTATTAGTAGTTTGGTTTGATTTGGAAGTGTTTTGGTAATTGAAGCTTGATTATAGTTCATAGGTCATGATTGTGGTTGTTTGAGTTGAAAAACTTGGAGGTTATGGAATGATGTGGTATGGTTTAGGTGAATTTTGTTGTATTGATGGTTATGAGTTGGTTGGTGGTTAATTGGAGTAGTTTAAACATTGGTAATCGCGTAAACATAGTCGTTGTAATGCCCAATTTTATTCAACTGTTTGTTCTTAGTGTTAAGGAAAGAAGACTTAACAAAAAATCTGTAGCATTTCCATGTTTGGCTAGAGCGTGTCGTAAGCTTCATTTTGATATGTGGATCGCTTGGTTCCGATGTACGGTTTAGGAGAAACGACCGTTTTAAGTAACGGCGTTTCGCGAACGAATGTTTACCCCTCATTTTACTTTGAGACCTTGTTTAAGTCCCCTGAAAGACTAATTGGATTACGGAACAATTATGTAAGGTGGATTAGGAAGTTGGTAGAGTACTCGCGAAAGATTCACCTTAAAATTCGTAATGATTAATTTATTAAAATTGGTGGAGCCGAGGGTGTGCGAACGATTAACGAAAATCGTTAAGCGTATAAGCGAACGTTAGGGTCTAAGTGGATAAAGTCTAGTTTCTTAAGCGACCGTGGTTTAATTCCGGCTTATGTTGTTGTTCACAGGTTACTGGACCCACTCTAAGCTTAAGTCTACCCCGGAGCACTCAGGCAAGTTTTCTACCCGTTATACTGTTGTTGTGATGTATATATGTATATGCATTATCTTGTGATAAGTGCATGAATGTTATTAGCAAATCCCGCGATATATTGGAGCATGCTGATATGGTATATATGCATGTCTGTTTCGTAATCTTGATATCTAATTGTTGACTCAATTGCTTATAAGTTGCATAATATCTATGCTAGAGATAAGCAGTAGTTGCGTATACTCTTACTATAGGGGACCCAAAGGTGAACATATTTCTAAACCGGGAGTCGATATTCCCGAGTATAATATATATATATAGATATAGTTTTCAAAACTATTAATCGAATAAGGTTTATTCGATAGCTTTATTTTATTTAATGAATATTATTTTGAATATTCATTCGAGGACTTAAGACTCCGTTTATTTTATTTAATGAATATTATTTTGAATATTCATTCGAGGACTCATGACTCTGCTTATTTATTACATAATATTCTTTATTTTATTAAAAAATAATGTTTCGATAATTAAACTTATTTTCGATTATTCAAATAAAGATCATACTTTCGTATAAGTATATCTTTGGTTATTTGTTATTCATTTCAAGTATGAGTTTTAAAACTCCTACCTCGATTATTTTTATAAGGATCACCCTTATGGGAATATTATTTAAATAATAATATTCAGATATTTTCTAATATATCGGGACTGATTTATTTCATTAAATCAACATTACTCCAAACATTCTTAAAAATGTTTTCGAGTCTTCAAAATGATTTTTAAAGGTTAGAGCGGATCCCAAAACTCTTTTTCAAATTTAAGATCTTCCTTTTTGAAGGGGACTTGAATACTCGCTCAAAAATCTAAGGGATCCGGCTCTGTGGTGTATTTTATATTCGCAACGAGGTTGCTGTTTTGATAAATGAATTGATTACTTACCCAACGTTCGGGAAGTAATTCCATCTATTTGAGTCGGCATAAGCAACATGGGCTCAGTGGGCGTCCATGAAAGTGTAAGTGGCTCAGTGGGAGTCCATCAATGCGTAAGTGGCTGAGTGGCAGTCCAGCATAGGTCCTAATGCGGCCAGGGTGATGACCAGTGGGGAATTTATCCATCTACTAGTAGAAAAGGTTACTTATTGGTATCTTTGTCTGATCAGCAAGATATCAGGTTTATGCCAAGGTTTTCTTCTTTCCAAATTCATTGGATATTATAACTCTGTTTATATTTTTCATAATAGAGGTTTCCGAGGAAAGTATGAGATATATATATAGGTATATATATATATCAGGACTTAATGAAGTATCTCGTAACTTCATTTCTTTTGAATGATATTTCAAAGATTGAATCTATTCAAATCTTATCTTGTAGTCTCATCTATGTGATGAACTTTTGAACTGGTTATACCTTGAACAGTGGTAGTTCAAGTAGTATTCGGAAAAGATATAAATATATTGGAGTATCTTGTAACTTCATCTTTTCAACTTATATCTAGTAAATGATTATCTTATGCATGACAAAGATTTTCAGAAAAACGTTGAGACAAGGTTAGATATATGAGATCACCTTGTAACGATATTTTATATAGTTATACACTGGAATTCTGTGTGTATTATGCATGAAAGAGGACTTCCAAGATTTGGTAAGTATATATGTATATATATACTGAATATTTTGCGACTTTGTCGCATTAAGATTTCAAACTTGGTTCATTTCTTCTTGACCAAGACTTTCATGAGTACTATGAGAATGCTCATATATTGTAAATTATTATACATATTATTTCGGTGGGCTTGTTGCTCACCCTTGCTTTCTTCTTTCATCATAAAACAACAGATAGACAAGATGGGCAGGACTAAGCTCCCAATTCGTGAGCGGATAGGAAACGTTCCGCAGTTTCCCGTAGGCGTTGATGCCGTTGTGGCTGAGGTAGGAGCTACCAATAGGCTAGGCTTTCAACTTTTGATGTACCAGACTTATGTATATTATGAATTGTAATAATGGCAAAGAATATGTAAATTTATTCAGAAACCCTTTTGAGGTATAATGACTTATAATTGTGAAATAAAATGACTTGTGTTATTTTTGGTATTCATCTCTGAGACTATAACTTGTGGTGTGTGTGTGTATATTGTGGGGTCACAGTACTCAGTAGTTGGTTGACTGTTAAGATTAAGTATTGATAAGGGAAATGGAACTCGTGACAACCCGAATCCCCGACCCCGAATTTGGGGGTGTTACAGAAATGGTATCAGAGCTAAGCGTTATAAACCTCAGAGATGATGTGACGTTAAAATAATAAGTTCACTAAGATAATAAGAACTCTTGCCAAGTTCATAGTCGGACTACCTAACGTAGTACTGACAGTTAAAACCCTTATAGGAACCCTTATAAATATCGTGATAGAAGCGTAGTTCGTTATCGTATATGGTAGCGGGACTCCGAACCCTGAGGTTGAGGAGCAACATCGCGATGATGTTTTACTACATATTGGGGATCAAATTGTGGATCCGATAGAGCGTCCTAACAAGGGACTGGATGATGTTCATATTGAGGATGTAGTGGTTGAGGATGTTGTCTTAGAAGGGATTGTTGCTGAGGAGGATCCCGTGGGGGATCCTGACAAGAATGAATAAAGGACCACTGAGGAATTGATAACCATGGTTAGGGAAACTACTAGAGGTAGGATTGGTCGGTCACTACCAGAGGTTCGTTCAAGTTCGTAAAGATAGTAGCCCCTTTAACGCGGCTTACTCATAAGACTGAGAAGTTCGAATGGACAGAGAAATGCAAGAACAGCTTTCAAGAACTGAAGCAAAGGTTGGTGACGGCTCCTATGTTGGCGTTACCGGATGGAAAATGAGATTTTGTGATTTGTATTGACGCTTCGCATAAGGAATTAGAGTGCTTCTTATACAGCACAACAAGGTAATCACGTACACGTCAAGATAATTAAGGGAATATGAAAATACGATATCCTACCCATGAGCTTGGGGTCGTGGCAATAGTTTTGCCCTAAAGATTGGAGGCACTACTTGTATGGAGAGAAGTGCGAGATTTACACAAGCCATAAGTGCTCTAGTACATTTTAACGCAGAAAGTGCTCAACATGCGCCAAAGGAGGTGGTTAGAGCTAATCAAGGATTACGATTATGAGATTCTTTATCATCCAGGGAAAGCCAAAATGGTGGCTAATGCCCTTAGTAGAAAGGAGAGACTCAAGATGATAATGTCTTTGGGAGAGTTGATAAGAGATTTCGAGAAAATGGAAATAAAAGTAAAGGTAATCGGAGCCAGAACTGAAAAGCTGTTTGAGTTTGTAATACAACCCGAATTATTGAAAAAGATCATATTGTGCTAAGAAAAAGTAATGAATGAAGGCAGAGAGTCAATGACTGGAGAAAAGATCCATATCAAGAATGAAAGAACCCATAACATAATGAAATGGAAAACAAGGATTTTAACGTATAAGATAACCCTGATTATGGGGGAAGGATGAAACATTTTATATCGAGAAAACAGAAGTCGAGCAAGATTGGGAAACCAGTACGGTACTCCTATGGGGCAATTCATGGAGCTGCCTAAACAGAACTTATACTTTTACCCCCCAACCACCACCCTGAGGAAATAGTGTAGTGGGAAATTCTTTCAGGACCTTTAAGTCGCTAAGCTCTCAGTGTTCCAAGGAACAAGTTGACCCAATCGAGGCAAGAGCCTGGCTAAAGGAAATATAAGAATCATATGAGATTCTAAATGATTGACGAAGCAAAACAGACTATTTTTTTTCACTTACCTTCCTAAGAGAGAGGCCACCCGTTGGTGAAAGGCCAAGAAAGACACGGGGCCAGAGGTTATAATAAACTGATTAAAGTTCAGTCAATTGTTTTCAGGAAAGTACTTTCCAAGATTATAGAGATAGTGTAAAAGCTTTGGAGCCAGAACCAAGGCGGACGAGTATGATGAATTATGAATCTAAGTGGTAAAAGTTGGCAAGATTCGTCCTGAGGACACGAATCCCAGAACGTGATGTTTGAAGTCAATGATTAATGGGTTCATAAAATGATTGTAATAAAAAAAATGAAACTGAAGTGGAAAGGAATATAAAGGCAATAGAGTTTGAGGAATGATAAGGGAGTTGGGTATGAGGAAACCCTAAAGACTCGTAGCAATAGAAATAGAAAAGTATGCAATCATCAGGATGAGCGTGATTCACCATGAGTTAAAGTTGATGGTTGAAGGCATAAGAGATACATATATTTTATCCCCTTTAAGTTGGGAGGATTCGAGGAAACCTTGAGATAGTTCGATGGATAAATAATGAGACGCAGATAGACTGAGGAGACAGGAAAGTAAGAAATTAGGAAATTGGATGAAGGAAGTGACCTTCAAGAATGTGAAGTGTAAGTAACGCATGTGAATTGATACCCAAAAAGGGGGACCCCAAATAAAAAGATATCCCAACATTGAGATGACTGTTGAGATAAATAAAAGAGGTAAATGAGTAGTTAGAACTAAAAAGTTCACGTTGAACACGACCAATATCTTTTAGAACATCCCTGTTATCATTACTGAATCAGGCAAGAAAAGCGGATAACTGTTGTTATCTTTTGGAGGCCATATTAATTGACTTCATTTTGAATACAGATATTATTGTGAAATTAGGCATATACTATCGAGGTGGGAATGATTGAATAAGATACCCTTATCAGGGACATATGACTTGATTTATCCATGTAATGATGCAAGTACCTTTTTAAAGGTGGAATTAAGGATATAACCTCAATAGCTTGAGATGAACCATGGGGGGATGCATAAAGGATGGCATTTCACTCTTAATAGGGACATTATGAGTTTGGGTAGTACGGAATGAAGGACTAAGGCAACAACAACCTTTAAAGATCAGTGGAGAAAGTTTTCAGAACTATATAGACAATGATTCTGGTATTAGTAAATGGTATCTTGATATGCCCTGTACCTAGGGTGTACCTGATGAAGGATTTAAGGATAACCTTAGAGGTTTTACAAGGAGAAAGGTAATATTCAAAGTTCTCAAGAATAGAAATTTTAATAAAGGAAATATGACGTAATTATAATAATGCCAGGTGGGGCACGTGTTGGACCATAAGGAAGTATAGATCGACCCAATGAGGGTCGAGATTGGTGAAAACGAGAAGGACCCAAGGTAAGAGACGTCCTAAGTATGATCGAGAGTCAGTCGTGACAATGTTCACATCTAAAGACTAAGGCAATGACTTATGGAAAAATGGTGATTCTTTTTTCTCACCAGGACTTAAGAAAAGCATTTTCACATAAGCAGTGATTGAAATGAGGTGGAAAATTTAGTTGGAGGTGGTTAAAATGACATTGATTGTAAGGAAATTTTACTATCAGGAAAGGCCAAAGAGGTGGCCGACACTCTAAGTGTGAGAGAGCAATTATAGGCGCTCGTGCCAGAGGAATATAGTGACGATGGTTAAAGCCGTGAAGGTTGTATTATGGTTTGAAAGATTGACATTCCTTCTGATGATTGTGCGATACTCAACCGTAATAGTAGTTTAGTAAAGATTTAATTCATGTAATCGCCGTGAGCGGGCTATCTATCTTAGCCTATCTTGAGATAAGCAAGGACCATGTTACGAAAGGACTAAATGGACCTTTGAGCTTCTTGTCTCCCAATAAAGACATATGGTTAATAATGGTATTAACCTGATATCGTTGATTTCATTGAAACTCTTCTGCAATTTTATCTGTTTCATGTCATATGTACATCAAGTTCAGGAGTGTTCTTCATGAATCATGAACGGTGATCATGTTGACTCCTTAGAAGAATTTGATACGATAGCTATGGACTTTGTATGGTTAGATATTAAGATTTCATGGAAAACGAATGACTATGGTAGGTCCGTGGTGGACTATAGTAATGCAGCAATGATTCTGCGAGTAATGAGCCGATTACAACTGTGAGAGTTGTATTGGAATGGTGTTGAGATTGAGTACAACTAATCAAGTCGTGGTGATGTATAAGTTATTAATGATAGACCGACTAAGCCGAACATTTACCTATGATATATTTATTCCTTCTTATCGATAAAGAGTAGTATTATTCATACGAAGAAGGTTGTGGTATAGAAATGGATTCTAGTAACGATGAGGTCTAGAATGAAATCCCATATTCGATTTTCGTTCTCGAGGGAGTTTCAAGGGTGATTATGTATAAGCTAGAGCAAGAGCATGGGTCCATAGAATGATGGACGGAATAACAAAAATATTTAAGCAGGTGAAATGTGATGCTATAATACTTGATGTTGATATATATACGTATACGTTTTGTTCTCCTATGACAAACCTCTATAGTTCAGAGGTACATTCCAAGCCAGATATTTTATGGCAGTATTTTTTTCATATATACAATTCTCTTCAGTTCGTTCTTTTCTCTTCTTTTCATTTCATGTAAGATGAGAAGAACAACCCTTCCAGAAGGGGAGGTATGGCCGAATGACTATCTATCTGTGTGATAGAAGCCTAGTAGGATACCATATGTTGTTTAATTGCTTGTCAAGTACTAAAGGCTGGCCACCTTCTGTACTAACTATGCAATAGAATAAGTGTTCATGATCATAATGATCTCTCAATAAATTCTTTTACTTCTATACGAAGGACCAAGCTTTCGAAGATGGAGGCAACAAGAGATGAAGTGGTACCAAGTACGATGGTATTCCGTATCTAACGCGTTCGTGATACTAAAGTTGACGCGATTATTAAAAGATTATAAAACTCTAGCGAGTAAAGGTATATCTAGAATAGTATTCTGTACGGAAGATAGTACCGATTACGAACTGGAAAAGAATGGGTATTGAGAAGCAAAAGCTATAATGCTAGAAGCTATGATGAGAGTCTGTGAAATAGACTTGAAAGAATTTGGAATGATCACTTAACGCGGATTGAGTTTTCTTACGATAATAGATCATATGTCATTATCGAGATGTCACCTTATGAGATCCTTGAGGGAACACAATGTCGATCTCCCTTATGTTAGGATGAAGTTGCAGAGCGCTAGATGCTCGGACCAGCAGTGGTCCAAAGGACCAGGGATATAATAGATCTAATCAGAGGGCGGCTGGTAGTAGCCCAAGATAGACATAAGAAGTATGTTAATTTGACACGAAAGGACAAAGAGTAGGAAGTAGGGGATCTAGTGCAGTTATAGGTATTCCCTTAGAAAGGATGGATGATGTTCGGAAAGAAAGGAAAGCTAAGCCCTCGAATTGTTGGACCCTGTAAGGTATTAAGACGTATTAGGAAGTTAGCATATGAGATAGCCCTACCCCCGAACCTGTAGCAAGTTCATAACGTGTTCCATGTATCAATGTTAAGGAAGTGTAATTCGGATGCCAGACAAATAGGGGCGTATGAGCGCATAGACATGCAACCAGACGTAACCTATATGGAGCAACCAGGAAGGGTTATAGATCGAAAAAGGACAAGTGCTTAGGAGAAGGGTTATCAAACTAGTCAGAGTTTGGTGATAGAACCATAATGTGGAAAATTGACTTGAGAGTTAGAAGGCACAATGCTAGAAAAGCATCCCCAACTGTTTTCTATCTGATTCCGGGACGGAATCCTTTTAAGGAGGGGAGACTGTAATAACCCCAATTTTTGGAAATTTTTGAAACCCGGATGAATAGTAACTTTTGCTGACAATGCTGATTAAGAAAAATTATCAGACCACGATATATAGGAGTACTGTTATGGAAATTCTAAGATCGTATTAGTATTCCATAAAGAAAATAAGTGTATGTAAAAGCCGTCGGATTTCGAAAATGAGCACTTTTATTTTTCCCCGAGATTTCCACCAGACATTAAGGGATTTAAGAAATTAATATTAAGATGAAGGATTTTAAATTTAAGGATTATAAAGGAGAATTAATTTAGGTATTAAAAATACCAAGAAGATTTTATCAATAAAACCATTAAGGTATTTAACCAAATGATCAACGAGATTGAGTGATAACCGGACAAAGAAATGAATAACGACTCTTGTAAATACCTTTGCAAGTGGCAAGGCAAGTGGATGGTTGATCAAACAAGAAACCAAGTGATAGTTAGGAAGGAATGACTAGTTAATTATATAGTTAACTAGGGATGATCTCATCTCACCACAAATCACCAACACATAGCAAATGGTGAGATCATCTTCCACTAACTCCTTTGTTTATTATTAACCTAGCAAAATATCAAGACAACCCATCATTATCCATGACATTATTCCACCAACACAAGAAATCAAAAGTATTTCCTCCCTCATTTCCATTGCTCTTGGCCAAAACAGAACCAGCATATTAAAACTGCTGTATCTCCTTCATTTCTCACTCAAATATCATGTTATATAGCTCGTTGGAAAGGTATTGAGATGGCCTACAACTCTTGTTCACAAGTCTTGTCCAAATAAGCAAGGTAAGACCCTCATTTTTACAGTTCTTTCAATCAGACTCTTAGAAACTTCAAAGCCTAACTTTGTGTTCTTGATTTCTTTGGAAAGATCAAGCTTGTAGAAGGCTCCCTAAGGCTTCCTAGCAACTTAACACCTCCCAAGGAAGGTATAAACTTCAAAACCTAGCCTTTAAATAATTTTTTATTAAGTTTAATGGTTGGTTTTGTGAAATGAGAAGCATGGATTGTGATTATTAGTAGTTTGGTTTGATTTGGAAGTGTTTTGGTAATTGAAGCTTGATTATAGTTCATAGGTCTTGATTGTGGTTGTTTGAGTTGAAAAACTTGGAGGTTATGGACTGATGTGGTATGTTTTAGGTGAAGTTTTGTTGTATTGATGGTTATGAGTTGGTTGGTGGTTAATTGGAGTAGTTTAAACATTGGTAATCGCGTAAATATAGCCGTCGTAATGCCCATTTTTATTCAACTGCTTGTTCTTAATGTTCAGTAAATAAAACTTAACAAAAAATCTGTAACATTTCCATGTTTAGCTAGAGCGTATCGTAAGCTTCGTTTTGATATGTGGATCGCTTGGTTCCGATTTACGGTTTAGGAGAAACGACCGTTTTAAGTAACGGCGTTTCGCGAACGAATGTTTACCCCTCGCTTTACTTTGAGACCTTGTTTAAGTCCCCTAAAAGACTAATTGGATTACGGAAAAATTATGTAAGGTGGATTAGGAAGTTGGTAGAGTACTCGCGAAATATTCGCCTTAAAATTCGTAATGATTAATTTATTAAAATTGGTGGAGCCGAGGGTGTGCGAACGATTAACGCAAATCGTTAAGCGTATAAGCGAACGTTAGGGTCTAAGGGGATAAAGTCTAGTTTCTTAAGCGACCGTGGTTTAATTCCGGCTTATGTTATTGTTCAGAGGTTACTGGACCCACTCTAAGCTTTAAGTCTACCCCGGAGCACTTAGGCAAGTTTTCTACCCGTTATACTGTTGTTGTGATGTATATATGTATATGCATTATCTTGTGATAAGTGCATGAATGTTATTAGCAAATCCTGCGATATATTGGAGCATGCTGATATGGTATATATGCATGTCTGTTTCGTAATCTTGATATCTAATTGTTGACTCAATTGCTTATAAGTTGCATAATACCTATGCTAGAGATAAGCAGTAGTTGCGTATACCCTTAGTATAGGGGGCCCAAAGGTGAACATATTTCTAAACCGGGAGTCGATGTTCCCGAGTATAATATATATATATATATATATATATATATATTTATATATATATATATAGATATAGTTTTCAAAACTATTAATCGAATAAGGTTTATTCGATAGTTTTATTTTATTGAATGAATATTATTTTGAATATTCATTCGAGGACTCATGAATCTGCTTATTTATTATATAATATTCTTTATTTTATTAAAGAATAATGTTTCAATAATTAAACTTATTTTCGATTATTCAAATAAAGATCATACTTTCGTATAAGTATATCTTTGGTTATTTGTTATTCATTTCAAATATGAGTTTTAAAACTCCTACCTCGATTATTTTTATAAGGATCACCCTTATGAGAATATTATTTAAATAATAATATTCAGATATTTTCTAATATATCGGGACTGATTTATTTCATTAAATCAGCATTACTCCAAACATTCTTAAAAATGTTTTCGAGTCTTCAAAATGATTTTTAAAGGTTAGAGCGGATCCCAAAACTCTTTTTCAAATTTAGGATCTTCCTTTTTGAAGGGGACTTGAATACTCGCTCAAAAATCTAAGGGATCCGGCTCTGTGGTGTATTTTATATTCGCAACGAGGTTGCTATTTTGATAAATGAATTGATTACTTACCCAACGTTCGGGAAGTAATTCCATCTATTTGAGTCGGCATAAGCAACATGGGCTCAGTGGGCATCCATGAAAGTGTAGTGGCTCAGTGGGAGTCCATCAATGCGTAAGTGGTTGAATGGCTGTCCAGCATAGGTCCTAATGCGGCCAGGGTGATGACCAATGGGGAATTCGTCCATCTACTAGTAGAAAAGGTTACTTATTGGTATCTTTGCCAGATCAGCAAGATATCAGGTTTATGCCAAGGTTTTCTTCTTTCCAAATTCATTGGATATTATAACTCTGTTTATATTTTTCATAATAGAGGTTTCCGAGGAAAGTATGAGATATATATATAGGTATATATATATATCAGGACTTAATGAAGTATCTCGTAACTTCATTTCTTTTGAATGATATTTCAAAGATTGAATCTATTCAAATCTTATCTTGTAGTCTCATCTATGTGATGAACTTTTGAACTGGTTATACCTTGAACGGTGGTAGTTCAAGTAGTATTCGGAAAAGATATAAGTATATTGGAGTATCTTGTAACTTCATCTTTTCAACTTATATCTAGTAAATGATTATCTTATGCATGACAAAGATTTTCAGAAAAACGTTAAGACAAGGTTAGATATATGAGATCACCTTGTAACGATATTTTATATAGTTATACACTGGAACTCTGTGTGAATTATGCATGGAAGAGGACTTCCAAGATTTGGGAAGTATATATGTATATATATACTGAATATTTTGCGACTTTGTCGCATTAAGATTTCAAACTTGGTTCATTTCTTCTTGACCAAGACTTTCATGAGTACTATGAGAATGCTCATATATTGTAAATTATTATACATATTATTTAGGTGGGCTTGTTGCTCACCCTTGCTTTCTTCTTTCATCACACAACAACAGATATATAAGATGAGCAGGACCAAGCTCCCAATTTGTGAGCGGATAGGAAACGTTCCGCAGTTTCCTGTAGGCGTTGATGCCGTTGTGGCTGAGGTAGGAGCTACCAATAGGCTAGGCTTTCAACATTTGATGTACCAGACTTATGTATATTATGAATTGTAATAATGGCAAAGAATATGTAAATTTATTCAGAAACCCTTTTGAGGTGTAATGACTTATAATTGTGGAATAAAATGACTTGTGTTATTTTTGGTATTCATCTCTGAGACTATAACTTGTGGTGTGTGTGTGTATATTCTGGGGTCACAGTACTCAGTAGTTGGTTGACTGTTAAGATTAAGTATTGATAAGGGAAATGGAACTCGTGACAACCCGAATCCCCGACCCCGGATTTGGGGGTGTTACAATGGAAGTATTGAGAAACCTCAGACTACACATACTGATTTTAAGGCATGGATGTATAATAGTATGTTAATTTATTGGTTACTTGGAGTTCTAGATCAAGATATTGCATGAAGTGTTTTGTATTTCTCAACTGCTAGATAAATTTGGATGAATTTAGAGGAACAATATGGTCGATCTTCTGGAACTTTATTGTTTTCACTATAACAATCTCTTCATGATTTGAAGCAGTCTCATGATAATATCTTTAATTTCTTTACTAAAATCAAAATGCTATGGGATCAGTTGGATTCTGTTGATCCAATACCTATTTGCAATTGTGTAAACTATTCTTGCACTGTTAGATATATTTGATAATGTCATGGCTAATGTGATTTATGTTTAGTTTTCAGATCTTACTTAAACAGGATAAATTAGTACTTACTGGAAGTCAGGACTTAAGGATATCAGTACTTATATTATGAGGAGATAATCATCAGAAGATGGATATCAGAACTTAAGTACTGAAGGACGTTCAGATAAGGAAGACAACTAGTTAAAGGAAAGAAGATCGAGACAAACATAAGAAGAGATATGCATGAAGAAGGAATTCTATAAAGAATAGAATACTTGGAAGAAAAGATATCTAATTGATATATTTTAGGAAGCAGAATTATATTCCATATCAATTAGCGATTTTCTTGTAACTGTGTAGTATATAAACACAGAGATAGGGTTTACACTATAAGTGTTATCACAATCGAGAAGATTATTCTTTTGTAACCCTAGCAGCTCTCGTGATATTTGTTCATCACTGAGAGAGAACAGTTCCATACTGTAACAGAGTTTATTGTTTCAATAAAGTTTTTTTCCTGTTACTTGAGTTATTAAAGTTCGATTTGATTGTGCTATACACTGTATTCAACCCCCTCTACAGTGTGTGTGTGTGTGTGACCTAACAAGTGGTATCAGAGCCTATCTGTTAACACACAAACAGTTTAAGATCCAAACACAATCATGTCTGAAGCAGAAACTCCAACTAAGCCCACCAAAGCTGAAGAACCTCCAAAAACACAAATTTAAAGTCGATATGAGACTATTAGAGTTCCCATATTGAGACCATCTGAATATGCCATATGGAAGGTGAGGATGACAATGTTTCTGGAAGCTACAGATCCAGAATATCTTGATAGAATCATGGAAGGGCCTCACAAACCAACCAAGCTCGCAGTTGTAGTTACAGGTGAAGCAGCAAAGTCTGTACCAAAAGAGAGGAGTGATTACACTGCTGAAGATATCGCATCAATTGCTAAGGATGCTAAGGTACGACACTTACTGCATAGTGCTATTGATAATGTAATGTCAAACAGGTAATAAACTACAAGACTGTAAAGGAGATATGGGATGTCTTGGAAACAAGATGTCAGGGAACGGATATGATTAAGAAGAATAGGAAGACAATACTCACTCAAGAGTATGAACACTTTGACTCAAAGGCTAATGAGTCATTGACTGATTTATATGATAGATTTGTCAAACTCTTGAATGATTTGTCACTGGTTAATAAGGAGTATGATCTTGAAGATTGAAACCTTAAATTCCTGTTAGCTCTTCCTGAATGTTGGGATTTGAAGGCAACAACAATAAGAGACAACTATAATCTTGATGAAACAACTCTTGATGAAATTTATGGAATGCTCAAGACTCATGAAATTGAGATGGAACAAAGAAGCAAGAGGAAAGGAGGAAAGTCAAGGACAGTTGCTCTTAAGGCTGAAGAAGAATCCCCCAATGCAGCTACCTCAAGGAAAGACAAGGGTAAAGCTCTCTTCACAAAGTCTGATACCGAGTCATCAAGTTCTGAAAGTGATGATGACTCAGAATCTGAAAGCTTGCCTGAGACGAATGCTGATGAAGAGATGATGAAGCTGTGTGCTCTTATGGTGAAAGGAATCACAAAGATTGCATACAGGAAGTTCAGGAAGGGAAAGAAGTTTTCCAGGAAAGGCACAAGTTCTGATAAGAAGAATTTCAGAAAATCTGAGGGCAGAGGAGGAAAGTCTGACAGAGGAGATTATACAAATGTCAAATGCTACAACTGTGGTGAGAAAGACCACATATCTCCTGATTGCAAGAAAGTGAAGAGTGACAAAGGCAAGGCTCTTGTCACAAAGAAGAAAAGCTGGACAAACACCTCAGATTCTGAAAGTGAGGAGAATTATGCCTTAATGGCAAATATTGATAAGGCAAGTGCTGAAAGCAGTTCTGAAGCTGCTGAATTAAAGGTACCTCAAACTACTTATGCCTTTCATACTGATGATATTAATGAGTTGAGAAGATATCTTAAAACCATGTTTATTAGTTATAGAGATCAAACTTTAACATGTGAAAGATTAACTTCTGAAAATCTTGCTTGCAAAAAGAGGAATGATTATTTAGAAAAAGAGTTAGTCATGTTCCATTAAACTCAGAAAGATAGAGATGATGCTTTCTATGTTAGGGATGAAGTGCTTAAAATGAATGAATCTCTAAAAGCTGAGTTAGAAAAGGAAAGAGAGATTATCAGGACTTGGACTAACTCTGGCAGAATAACTCAGAATTTGTTAAGTAGTGAAAACTGGAAAGAGGGCTTAGGTTATGGAAATGATAAGAATGATAAAGGAACTGTAGATATTAAGCCTGTAGTTGTTAAACAAAAGCCAAAGTTAAAACCTGTTAAGTTTGTAGTTGTAAAATCTGATAATGAGAAATCATAAGTTAAAAAGGAATTAACTTCTGACAAACTAAAACAGGAAAAGATAACTGAAGTAAACGTAGGCTTAATGACTAAGAAGTAGCTTAAGCATAAGCTGAAAGATGTTAAGAATGCAAACATGGTAAAATCACCTAGGAAAAATAGGAATGGAAAGGAAGGTATGAATAAAGGCAATGATTATAAGCCTGTTCCTGAAGCTCCTAGGAAAACGTGTCATAACTGTGGAAGTTCTAACCATCCGGCTTCTTTTTGCAGGAAGAATGTTAACATAAACTCCTTACCTTCAAAGTCAGGAGTTAAGAGTCAGTCTGTTAGATATAAGCCACAAAATCCTTGTTTTCATTGTGGTAGTTTATGGCATTCCATTTATACTTGTAAGGAATATCATAGTTTGTACTATGATTATTATCAAATAAAACCTTCTTTAAAGAAAGTTACCATTGTTCCTTCTAGTGTAAGTTCTGATTCAAAGTCTGATATTGTAAATTTTGATAAGAAAAATGTTAACATAAACTCTGATGCTAAATCCGCTGCATATGTTAACAGAATTAATAAGGCCAAAGGATCCAAGCATGTCTGGGTCCTTAAAACTAATAATTAATGGTCTTTGTGATTGCAGGGCAACAGGAAAAACATCCTAGTTCTGGACAGTGGATGCTCAGGACATATGACTGGAAATAAAGCCCTGCTATCAGACTTTGTGGAGAAGGCTGGCCCAAGTGTTTTTTATGGAGATGGCAACATTGGAAAAACATTGGGATATGGTAATATCAATCTTGGGAATGTCATCATTAAAGAAGTAGCTCTGGTCTCAGGACTTAAACACAATCTGCTGAGTGTCAGTCAAATCTGTGACAGAGGTTATCATGTGGATTTCTTTGAAGAACACTGTGAAGTTGTAAGTAAATCTACAGGTAAAGTTGTTCTGAAAGGATACAGGCATGGTAACATTTATGAAGCCAAGCTTTCAACAAGTACTGATGGTTCTGCAATCTGTCTGATGAGTAGAGCATCAATTGAAGAAAGCTGGAATTGGCACAAGAAACTCTCTCATTTAAATTTCAACATTATAAATGAACTAGTCAAGAAAGATCTTGTGAGAGGATTGCCAAAGTCAGTATTTGCTCCTGATGGCCTTTGTAATTCTTGTCAGAAGGCTAAACAAAGGAAATCCTCATTCAAGAGCAAGACTGAATCATCAATTCTTGAGCCTTATCACCTTCTATATGTTGATCTATTTGGTCCAGTAAATGTCATGTCTATTGCAAAGAAGAAATATGCTATGGTCATAGTGGATGAGTTCACCAGATACACATGGGTGTATTTCTTGCACACAATAAGTGAAACTGCATCTCTCTTGATTGATCATATCAAGCGACTGGATAAATTGGTCAAAGACTCAGTGAAGATAATAAGAAGTGATAATGGTACTGAGTTCAAGAATTTGATAATGGAAGAGTTCTGCAAAAACCATGGAATCAAACAGGAATTCTCTGCTCCTGGAACTCCACAGCAAAATGGAGTTGTTGAAAGGAAGAATAGAACTCTCATTGAAGCTGCACGTACAATGCTTGATGAAGCAAAGCTTCCAACCTATTTCTGGGCTGAGGCTGTACAGACTGCTTATTTTACTCAGAATGCAACACTCATTAACAAGCAAGGAAAGACACCGTATGAGATGGTGAAGAAAAAGAAGCCAAATCTGAAGTATTTTCATGTATTTGGATGCAAGTGTTTTGTTCTTAAGACTCATCCTGAACAGTTATCCAAATTTGATCTAAAAGCAGATGAAGGAATCTTTGTTGGATACCCACTTTCCACAAAAACCTTCAGAGTCTATAACTTGAGAACAAAAGTGGTCATGGAATCTATCAATGTCTCTTTTGATGATAAGAAGATTACTGGACTTGAAGATTTTATTGATCATGATCAGCTGAGATTTGAAAATGAAGACTCAAATTCTGATACTGAAAATCCTGACAATCTAAATCCTGATACTGCAAACTCTGATGGATTAAACTCTGATGTTATTGAAACTGTGGTGACTACGCCAAAGGAAGATGCACCTATGCAGGGGGAGCATACTCAAGATCTAACCACATCTCAAGAAGCATCAGAACATACATCTGGCTTTTCAAGTTCTGATTCGTCAAGTTCTGATAAGTCAAGTTCTGATAGTTCTGAAAATCTAAATTCTGAAGAATCCAACTCAGAGAGCATAGTTTCAGGGGGAGTATCATAAAATGTTAATGAAGACATCATGGATCATGGGGGAGCATCCAGTTCTAGAGAAAACCTTCCATCTGCAAGGAAGTGGACTAAATCACATACACCTGATTTGATAATTGGAAATCCTGATGCAGGTGTCAGAACTAGAACAACTACTTCAAGTGAATGTCTTTACAATTCTTTTCTTTCTCAGACTGAGCCAAAGAAAGTGGAAGAAGCTCTTCAAGATGCTGATTGGGTGCAAGCAATGCAGGAAGAGTTAAATGAATTTGAAAGAAACAAAGTCTGGACCCTAGTGCCAAGACCAAAGAACAGATCTGTTGTTGGTACAAAATGGGTATTCAGAAACAAAACTGATAGTGATGGAATAATTACAAGGAATAAGGCAAGGCTGGTTGCAAAAGGATATTCTCAACAGGAGGGAATTGATTATGATAAAACATTTGCACCAGTTGCTAGATTGGAAGCCATAAGGATATTTTTGGCTTATGCTGCTCACAAAAAGTTTACTGTCTTTCAAATGGATGTGAAAAGTGCTTTTCTCAATGGAGAATTGGAGGAAGAAGTATATGTTGAATAATCTCCAGGCTTTGTAGATTCTAAATATTCCAGATTTTGTCTACAGGCTTGATAAAGCACTTTATGGACTTAAGCAAGCTCCAAGAGCATGGTATAAGACTTTAGCTCAGTTTCTTCTGGAAAATGGATTTAACAGAGAAACAATAGACAAAACACTGTTCTACCTCAACCTTGGAAAGGACTTACTTCTGGTCCAGATTTATGCTGATGATATCATTTTTGGTTCTACAAATGACAGACTTTGCAAGAAGTTTGCCAAACTGATGCAGTCAAGGTATCAAATGAGTATGATGGGGGAACTTAACTATTTTCTGGGCCTTCAAGTCAAGCAGAATGAAGAAAGCACTTTTATTTGTCAAACTAAATACACCAGAAATTTGCTGAAGAAATTTGGAATGCAAGATTGTTCAAGTGCATACACTCCCATGGCCACTGCAACAAAACTGGACAAGGATACTGGTAAATCAGTAGATATTACTGATTACAGAGGTATGATTGGCTCTCTACTCTATCTAACTGCTAGTAGACCTGATATCATGTATGCTATCTGTCTTTGTGCAAGATTTCAAGCAGATCCAAGAGAACCTCACTTAACAGCTGTGAAAAGAATTTTCAAGTATCTTAAAGGAACAGCTGATCTGGGATTGTGGTATCCCAGAGAATCAGATTTTAAACTAATAGGTTACTCAGATGCAGATTTTGCAGGTTGCAAAATTGACAGGAAAACACAAGTGGAAGCTGCCAATTTCTTGGAGGCAGATTGGTTTCTTGGTTTAGCAAGGAACAAAAGTCAATTTCCACATCAACTGCAGCAGCAGAGTACATTGCTGTAGGAAGCTGTTGTGCACAGATTCTTTGGATGAAGAATCAGTTACTGGATTATGGGTTAACATATTTTAAAATCCCTATTTGCTGTGATAATCAAAGTGCTATTGCTATGACAGGTAATCCAGTTCAACACTCAATGACAAAGCACATCAGCATCAGGTACCACTTCATAAGGGAACATGTGGATGAAGGTACAGTGGAATTGCACTTTGTTCCAACAGATCAACAACTAGCAGATATCTTCACAAAACCACTGTGTGAAGCTACTTTTACAAGATTGGTAAATGAACTTGGAATGGTTTCAGGTTCTTTCTCTAAATCTGCTTAGTTTTGTTCTGATGCATCAGACTTTATGATCAGTATTTATAGAAATTACTCTCTTTGTGTATTCTGTGCTTAATTGAAAATTGCTTAAGTACTGACTGTTGTCTGATGTGACTTTCTAAACTCTGATAGTGATATGACTGTTTATGTAACTATTCAATCCTATGAGGATACCTGTGCTAGATGCTGACCTAGTAGTCTTCAATACACTAGAGATCCCATGTTAGAAGTAATTATTTCTGTGGAAATCTATTGACACAAGCAAATTCTGATATTGAGCTTAGTTGAGTTTACTTTGTCTATCTTATTACTAAGTTAAAAACTAGAATGATGCCTCTCTTCTGTTAAGTTCTGATGCTAGTAAATCTGTTGAATGTACTAAGTGTTGATAAACCTCACTTATCAAAAGAAACAAGGAATAAAAATCAGGTACTCCTTTGAGATCTAGAGTAAAAATGTGGAAGGGACGACCCAAGTGCATTGCTGGTATTAAGTAATATGCATCAGAAAAGCAAATAAATATTTTTCTTGGTGACTTTTCACACTCTATGATTACTGGAGAAATACTCTAATAATAGCATAAATTCTGATAAGCAGTCGTGACTCACTTACACTGAGAAGCCACTGTAAAATGGAATTTAAAAAGATGCACAAAATTAGCACAAAACAGTTGAGGTGGACTCAAGCATGAACTCATTCAATAGTCGGCTTCAGAATAATGACAGATTTTTAGTAAAGTTTTAGTTATGCCTTATTTTTAAGATGTACTGAAGTGAATCAGACTTTACTCTTTGTCTGATATTTAGCTTAATGCACACACTAACACTCCATATGAATGATGCAAATTACTGTGGTGATCTATGTTATTTTAGATGAACAGTTTATGTGTCAGATTGCATAAATTATGAGGACAAGTTCTGTTGAACGTTCTGATGATTAAGTTCTGAAGAATCGATATCAGAATTTGTGTGAAGAATTACAAAGATAGGCATTCATTTTTCGAGTTAAGAGATCATGTTCTGATGACTGTTAAGTTCTGATATAAGTCTAAGTTCTGATATTAAATTCTGATCCTTTACTTGACTTATTTATGGATAAAATCTAAAAATAGTCTCATTTTAAATCAGAATATGTTTGGGCGGAATATTAACAGTCAATATAATTAGGGATAGTGGTACACGTACATGCACAGTAATTTTTACTTATTTCTTATGCGCATTAAACCCTGTTTTACTTTTCCAATGACTGTTTTTCTTCTTCCAAGTCTAGGGAGATGAGGTAGAATTATTTCTACCTATTAGCATTAAATTTCCTTGTGTCTCCTGGCATTCTCTTGCCTATATAAACCAACACTTCATCCTCAGCACCTACTGTGAAGCCTTCATCTTCCAAGCCCTCAAACACCACTGAAGAGAAGGAGGATTGTTTTGAGAAATGAGACTGATAGTGAGGAACAGGTTTCTCCATCAGAACCTGTTGTTAAAGAAGCTGAGAAAGTTACTTCTCAGAAGGATTCTGGAATTGGGGGATCTAAGCTTCTTAAAAGGCTTAGAAGAATGACTTCTGCTGAACCTCCCAAGGAATCCCCACCTTCAAAGAGATACAAGAAATAGAGAGCTCCAGTTTCAGATGATGAGGAAGCAGCAGCTAAGGAAGGAGATCAGGAATCTCTGATCTCACAAGAACCAGAATTTGCTGAAGCCACTGCTTCTCCATTGACTCCAACTCATGAAGCTGCTACAGAAAAGGCCAACACACCATCTCTGTCTCCTGTACATAAGGCTGTATCTCCTGTTGATCCAGGCACAAGTGTTGAAATTGATATTCAGAACTTGGTTGTGCCTGAGGTACTTTACTTAGAAGCTCCAACAACAATTAATCCATCAACAACACCTGTTACTGATGCTACTCAAACTCCAGAATTGTCTACTACACCTTCTCTGCATCTAGATGTTGATGATCAGAATAAAAGTGAGCATCAGGACATGGATGTTGATCAGAACTTGGAACCAGATCAGCACTTAGAGGATGATGCTGAAGCTTCAATTGCTTCTCATACTGTTGTTTTATCAGAAGATGCTGATTCTGTAAGTTCTGATGCTGTAAATGCTGATGATACTGGTGATGCTGCTCCAAATGCAGATGCTGATGAAGCAGGTCCTTCAGGACATGCACCTCAGCAAACTGTTCACAAAAGTGAACTAGTTAAGAAGTTTGTTACAAGAGAAGCACCAGTGCCTTGGAGTGAAACTCCTGCAGGACAGGAGTGGACTAAGGAATGGAACTCAGTTACCTGTGTTCCATCTGCAAAGAATCTTGCTGAGCACTTGACAAAAGCTGATGAGATGTTAATTACTGATGATTTTAAAACACAGCTTCGAGTCACTGCATTGAGTACTAAACATATGCAAGGTCTCCATTCAACTACTCATACAGAGTTATATAAAATTCAGGAAGAATTAATCAAGCAAAAACAAGTTCAGAAAATTGACAAGAATTTTTTTTCCAACCTACCTTTGACAGAGTTGCTTATATTGAGAAGACCCAAGAGAAGCAACAGTCTCAGATTGATGCTATTTTGAAAAATCAAGCTTCTCAGCAATCTCAACTTCATGAAATCCAAGCCTCAGTGGAATTGCTTGTCTCTCTTCTCTTACCTGCTGATGCCAAAAAGGGGGAGAAAGTAATTAAGTCCAAATGCAAAACTGATAAGACACTGAAGGGGGAGGATGATGAAAAAGATGACCAGGGAAACTTTGGAATGGGTGGAGGCCATAGTCAAGGTAGAGGTTTCTCATCAAGAAAAGCTGAAATCACAAGTCACAGGACAAGTTCTGATGCTGGAAAAAGAATTACTTCTGCTACTGGTAAAAGGATAAGTTCTGATGAACTTTTGGATCTTGATGAAGAAATGTCAAGACAGTTATTTCTTAAGGAAAATCCAGGAATGGACTTGGAGAGTCTGATGGAAGAAGAAGCTAGACTTAAATTAGAAAAAGTCAAATCTAAATCTGAAGCTTCTGGTAAAAAGAAACTTCCAAAACTCAAAGGCATTGTGATAAAAGAAAGGACAAATTCTGAAGCAACCAAAGCTAAATCACAACTGCAGATAGATCCTGTTGGATTTTAATCGCAGCGGGGTCATGGCAAAATACTTTTACACATACAAAATCCAAATAAAAGCATATAAATCGTGAATAAAAATTCGAGGGATCGAATCTAACCTTTAAAAATAATTCGGAGACAACGATCAGAGATCCTTAGCAGTTGCTCCTCAAGTGTGAAGCACTCCACCGGTATCCACCAAGAAAATGATGTTAAGGAGGAGGAAGGAGGTGGAGAGAATTGGGTTTTCCAAACTTTTTGGGTTTTCGGGTTTGATGTGGGTTAGAATAAGATAGGGTCTATAATAGTGTATTTATAGGCAAAATTTTCAGCTGAAATTTTCCCATAAATAATATTATTATTATCCCATTTATTATTCTCAATAATAATTAAAACACCTTTTAATTATTAATCCTTTTTCTAAATACTTTAGAAATAATTCTCTCTCTTGATTTAATTTCCAAAAATTAAATCCTTAATTAATAATATTAAGAACTTTTCTTAATTAATTTATAATCAATTAAATCTCATTTAATCAATTATTAAATTTGCCAATTAATTATTTATTTCACAAATAAATAATTATTAGCCATTATTAATTAATTCCTCCACCATTAAATCATTCTCTTTTTATGGTGTGACCCTGTAGGTTCAATATTAAGCCGGTAGTAGAAATAAATAATAATAAAACTATTTTATCATTATTTATATAAATTCTCTAATTTATTAAATATGATTAATTAATCACATTTATTCTACATCGTGAGGGATACTTCTCAGCATATCGCGACTATCCGGATAATATGAATTCACTGCTTAGAATATCAAGAACCTATTCAGTGAATAGTTACCGTACAATAAACTCCTTCTACCCTACAATGTCCCAATTAAATACAAGGCATGGATCTCGTGTCAAGCCTATCTAATTCAATCACTTTGCTTACCATTTACTATGCGTAGTTCTATGCAAATTAGAAACTCCTTTCTAATTTCATTTACTCTGGCCAGAGATTCCTGAACTAGCATAAGTGGATCAGCCTTGAACATTCACTTCCTTCACTGGAAGGGGTAGATCCTTTATTGATCATACACTATCTTCGTGTACAAATTCCTATACCCAGAAGAGCCCTAATAATTATCCCTGGAGACTAAGAACTAAACCAAAGCATAGTTCAGTGTACACAAGATGACTATGATGACCACAAGTCTAAGGATACTTGTACAACTATCACTATGTGAACAACTGCTGACACGTGAGTGAACTCCATCAGTTGTTCAGCTGTGCGAGTCATGTTCAGTGAACTTATTCCATAATAAGCACCTACATACTAGCTATAGTGTCACCACATAAATGTCTATGAGAACAGACATCCTTCATAATGAAGCAAACATAATATGTACCGATCTTTGCGGATTATTAATTACCAGTTAGTAATCCTATGACCAGGAACTATTTAAGTTTAGAGTTATCATCTTTTTAGGTCTCACTATTATGATCTCATCATAATCCATAAAAAGCTTTACTCTAAACTATGGTATATCTTATTTAAACACTTAAATAGATAAAGCCCGTAATAAAAACAAAACAAGTCTTTATTAATATCAATGAAATCAAAACAGATTACATAAAAGTTATTCCTAAATTCTAATACATGATTGGACTTAGGACATATTCCTTTCAATCTCCCACTTGTACTAAAGCCAATCACTCTGGTATCTAATACCCATCTTATCTTTATGACGATCAAAGTGACTTTCATAAAGTAGCTTTGTGAGTGGGTCTGCTATGTTGTTATGTGTGTCAACTCTATTTTAATACAATACAAGAAATGTTATCGCGCTCCCACTAACCCTTTTGTAGACGCATGGTTCATCTTCGTTTTTGATAAAATCAAACTTTTTGATTATCTCATCAAAACGAATGTTCAATCTTTCGAGAAGCCTGCTTTAAACCACATATGGTTCGCAGCAGCTTACACACTAGGTTATCATTTCTCTTGGAAAGAAAACCATCTGGCTAATTGCCAGATCTCATAGTCGTAGTAAGCAGCATTCGCAAGCAAAATCCGAACTGATTTTAACAGGGCTACAGGTAAAAGGTTTCATCAAAGTCAATCCATTGCCTTTGTTTGAATTCTTTTGCCACAAGCCTGGCCTTAAAGGTCTCCACCTGGCCATCTGCTCTAATCATTCTTTTGTATCCCGTATACATAGATTTCTTTCCGGATTTCATGGCACTATGCCATTTCTCTGAGTCAACACTACTCATAGCCTCATTATAGGTCACAGGGTCGTCATCATCAATGATCGACAACTCATTGTCATTCTCAATGACAAGGCCATAATACCTCTCAGGTTGGCGAGACACTCTCTCTGATCTATGAATGGGCTGTTCCACAAAAGGTTGTTCAGTCAGAACAGGTGTTTCCACTTGATCCGTAGTAGTTTGTGCTTCTTGAACTTCATCAAGTTCAATTTTGCTCCCACTGTTTCCTTCAAGGATAAACTCCTTTTCCAAGAAGGTAGCATGTCTGGATACAAACACCCGATGATCGGTGTAAAAGTAATACCCAAAAGTCTCTTTAGGATATCCCACAAAACTACATTTTACGGATCGATATTCCAGCTTATCTGGGTCAACTTACTTGACATAAGCTGGACATCCCCAAATCTTAACGTGTTTAAGACTCGGTTTCCTTTCTTTCCATATCTCATACGAAGTTTGAGGAACAGATTTGGAAAACACCTTATTCAGTAAATATGCTGAGTTTTCCAATGCATAACCCCATAGGAATACTGGAAGATTTGCAAAGCTCATCATGGACCGAACTATGTCTAACAAAGTTCGATTTCTCCTTTCAGATACCAATCTGGAGGAGTCCACTGGGAGACTATACCATTTACTTTGAGATAATCCAGAAACTCTCCATTCAAGTATTCACCAACTCGATCCAATCGAAGAATTATAATACTATGTTTGGTTGTTTCTCCACTTCATACTTATACTCTTTGAACTTTTCAAAGGCTTCAGACTTGTGTTTCATCAAACACATATCCGAATCTAGATCTATCATCTATGAAAGTAATGAAGTATGAAAATCCACCCATGGCTTGCGTAGACATTGGTCCACATACATCTGTGTGTACCATTCCTAGCAAATCTGCAGCCCTCTCTCCATGTCCACTAAATGGAGACTGCAGTGCCACTATAAAGTGAGATTTTCATCATCCCTTTTCTTTTATTAGTTTGTTCAATCTGAAGTAAATTATGTCACATTTATACAGACCATTATTTAAAGCACCACGCCCATAAAGAATATTATCTCTAAGAATAGAACATTCATTATTCTCAATAATAAATGAAAATTCAGCCAAGTCTAACATGGGAGTAATATTCCTCACAATCGAGGGAACAAAATAACAATTATTTCAAACAATAGTCTTGCCCGTAGGCCTATGTAAATGAAATGATTCTACATCTACAGCAGCAACTCTTGCTCCATTTCCCATCAGTAGAACCACCTCCTCTTCCTCAAGAGTCCTATTTCTCCTTGGTCCCTGCAACAATTGCAGATATGAGAACCACAGGCGGTATCGAATACCCAAGTAGAAATTTGATTTAATGACATATTCACTTCTATCATGAACATAACTGAATCAGAAGCGGTAGTCTCACTACCCTTCTTCTTCTTCAATTCTGCAAGGTAAACCTTGCAGTTACTCTTCCAGTGCCCCACCTTGTTACAGTGAAAGCAAACAATTTTGCTCTCGGGGTCTTCAGCTTTTGGTGGAACCGGCATTTTCTCACCTACTTTCTTCTTCTTGGAAGAGTTCCTCTTCCTTTTCTTAGGATTGGAACCTTCACCAATTAGAAGAACAGAACTCTTCTTAGGGGAAAAATTCGATTCCGCAGTCTTCAACATGTTGTGGAGTTCAGGCAGGCTGACATCCAACTTATTCATGTGAAAGTTCACAACAAACTGCGAGAACGAACTCGGAAGCGATTGCAAGACCAAGTCTTGGCTCAACACCCCATCCATGGCAAAACCAAGTTGTCCAAGACGTTCAATCAAATTGATCATCTTAAGTACATGGTCATTCACAGATGATCCCTCAGACATCCTACAACCGAACAACTCCTTCGACATCTCATATCGAGCTATCCTCCCCGCCACATCATACAACTCTTGTAGATGCATGAGGATAGTGTGAGCATCCATATGCTCATGTTGCTTATGTAGCTCAATGTTCATGGAAGCTAGCATGATGCATTGAGCAACATTTGCATCATCTATCCACTTACGATACATAACATGTTCATCATTATGTATATCACTAGCAGGTTCAGTAGGCTTAGGTGAGTCAATCACGTATTCCAGCTTTTCAATCCTGAGAACAATTTTCAAGTTTCGAAGCCAGTCAGCATAATTAGGACCAGTCAATTTGTGAGCATCTAGTATGCTCCTGAGTGATAGTGCAGAAGACATAACGTACAAAGTAAATCTGTAAATAATAAACACATAACAACACTTAGAAAATATTTGATTTCATTTTAAAACACTATATGAATCGGGTCTTTATTCATAAGTGGCTCCCACTAGTTTTCCTAATTTATTCAACCCCCTACGTGAAAAATTAAGCATTCATAATGCTAGTGGGAATAGGGATCCTACATTCCATTACACGACCCCGGCTGTAGCACGAACCGCCATGTAATATTCAATAGGAAGACAACTCTTGTCAATTACATCTCATGTTATTCCCTAATCAAACTTTAGCCTCTTGAATAATTGAGTCTCGGTTGTAGCACGACAAACTCAATATTCTAAATCAAGTCTAACCCAACATTCCGTACAGTTGAATCAGTCCCCAAAGGCCCACGGCTGTAGCACGTATCGACCTTTAGATTCTTATTCAATGTACACATCTCTATGTAATAGACAAGTATTTCTTATTTCGAAATCAAAGCCCTCGGCTGTAGCACGAACCGACAATGATTCAAAAATAAGAACTACTTTTCTATCATGTTGGAAGGCTATGACCGACACAAGCCCGTTGTGTCATTGGCCAATTACTACTTGATATTATTTAATTTTAGAGGGATTATATTACGTTACAATCATAATCATATTATAAAGAGATTCTTCCTTTTAAATTAAATATTTCAAATCAATAATCAATAATCAGATGATTCCCAGATCGGGTGGAGCATTGTCAAGAGGCGTCACTTAATAACCCTTTCTTACAGATAGAAATCTGTTGTTGACAGAATCATCCTTTCTCTCATATCAAAAATTCATATTCAATTACGTGTTTCACAAACACAAGAATCTCATGATTGTATTCATAATATTGTTCTTAAGGTTATGAAACAATTTCACTATACTAGGTTGTCTAACAAACGCCTTATGTTCATTTAAGTTCACCTAAATCTATCATCGCATGATAAACTAAGCATATATCACATATATAAACATGAATAAACATCAAGGTAGGCATGTTATATCATCTAGCACATTATTCTAAGCATTATACATCTCTATGTACCACATGAAGCATTTAAAAGCAACTAAAACAGTTAAAAATAGCTTTAAAACACTTCATAGAAATATAAACAGTTCAAAACTTTTATATAAACTAAAATTGATCACTCCATTAGATCCGTCTTGAAAAAATGAATCCAACGGTATATTGCACGCCTAAAACGGAGTTACGAAACTCCCAGAAAATCAATTTTAAAATCAACAGAAGGGCTGTAACGCATTACAGGAACGCGTTACAAGCCCTGTAACGCATTCCGGTGATGCGTTACACCCCTTTTAAGCCATTAAAGGGTGTAACGCATTCCCGGAATGCGTTATACCCCTATTTTTTTTTCTTTTTCTTTTGCAGCAGCCGCCGTTTCTCGATTTCCGCGCCTGACACAGACAGCCGTACCTGTTCTTTTTCTTTCTCCGTGCAATCAGAAACAACGGCAGAGCAGATAGCCAACAGAATATATATACAAATATATATATATATATATACTATATATACATATATTTACTTATTTAATTACGAATTTTAATTGTAAGAACTTCAAAAATTCATAATAAAAAATCTATACATCCTAAAATTATGAAAAAAATACCCAAACGATCTACAACACTTGTAGAACCCAGATCAACATTCAAAATTATTCTGAGAAACGATTTGTCATCAGACAAAATTAATCCATAATATAACTTGTAAAAATCATAATTAATTCATACAAGCATATAAAATTCTGAAATTTTTACCACATATCTATATGCATACAACCTATGCTCTGATACCATTGTTGGATTTTAATCGTAGCGGGGTCATGGCAAAACACTTTTACACATACAAAATCCAAATAAAAGCATATAAATCGTAAATAAAAATTCGAGGGATCGAATCTAACCTTTAAAAGTAATTCGGAGACAACGATCAGAGATCCTTAGCAGTTGCTCCTCAAGTATGAAACACTCCACCGGTATCCACCAAGATAACGATGTTAAGGAGGAGGAAGGAGGTGGAGAAAATTGGGTTTTCCAAACTTTTTGGGTTTTCGGGTTTGATGTGGGTTAGAATAAGATAGGGTCTATAATAGTGTATTTATAGGCAAAATTTTCAGCTGAAATTTTCCCATAAATAATATTATTATTATCCCATTTATTATTCTCATTAATAATTAAAACACCTTTTAATAATTAATCCTTTTTCTAAATACTTTAGAAATAATTCTCTCTCTTGATTTAATTTCCAAAAATTAAATCCTTAATTAATAATATTAAGAACTTTTCTTGATTAATTTATAATCAATTAAATATCATTTAATCAATTATTAAATTTGCCAATTAATTATTTATTTCACAAATAAATAATTATTAACCATTATTAATTAATTCCTCCACCATTAAATCATTCTCTTTTTATGGTGTGACCCTGTAGGTTCAATATTAAGCCAGTAGTAGAAATAAATAATAATAAAACTATTTTATCATTATTTATATAAATTCTCTAATTTATTAAATATGATTAATTAATCACATTTATTCTACATCGTGAGGGATACTTCTCAGCATATCGCGATTATCCGGATAATATGAATTCACTGCTTAGAATATCAAGAACCTATTCAGTGAATAGTTACCGTATAATAAACTCCTTCTACCCTACAATGTCCAGATTAAATACAAGGCATGGATCTCGTGTCAAGCCTATCTAATTCAATCACTTTGCTTACCATTTACTATGCGTAGTTCTATGCAAATTAGAAACTCCTTTCTAATTTCATTTACTCTGGCCAGAGATTCCTGAACTAGCATAAGTGGATCAGCCTTGAACATTCGCTTCCTTCACTGGAAGGGGTAGCTCCTTTATTGATCATACACTATCTTCGTGTACAAATTCCTATACCCAGAAGAGCCCTAATAATTGTCCCTGGAGACTAAGAACTAAACCAAAGCATAGTTCAGTGTACACAAGATGCCTATGATGACCTCAAGTCTAAGGATACTTGTACAACTTTCACTATGTGAACAACTGCTGATACGTGAGTGAACTCCATCAGTTGTTCAGCTGTGCGAGTCATGTTCAGTGAACTTATTCCATAATAAGCACCTACATACTAGCTATAGTGTCACCACACAAATGTCTATGAGAACAGACATCCTTCATAATGAAGCAAGCATAATATGTACCGATTTTTGCGGATTATTAATTACCAGTTAGTAATCCTATGACCAGGAACTATTTAAGTTTAGAGTTATCATCTTTTTAGGTCTCACTATTATGATCTCATCATAATCCATAAAAAGCTTTACTCTAAACTATGGTATATCTTATTTAAACACTTAAATAGATAAAGCCCGTAATAAAAACAAAACAAGTCTTTATTAATATCAATGAAATCAAAATAGATTACATAAAAGTTATTCCTAAATTCTAATACATGATTGGACTTAGGACATATTCCTTTCAGATCCAAGGTCCAAGGGCAAAGAGAAAGTTGGTGAACCTATCAAGGTTTATGTGCCTCCTGTGAATGAAGAAATTACTGATGAAGATGCTGATCTTGCTCTGACTTCAAGAAAAGTTTCTAAGACAACCTCTGACATGGCTCAAGTTGTTCAGAGTCAAGAGATTGTTAGTTTTGATATCTCAAAGAAGCAAGTAACCTCGGACATAGCTCAAGTTAACTTGATATCAGAAGATAAATCAAAGGAAACCTCAGACATTGCTCATGTTAAACCTTCAAAGATACTCCTACCAGGATTCACTAAAGCCAAACAGACTCAACCTTTGAAGACTGTTGCAAGTGGTTTTCAAGCAAGAGTGGTTACTGGAAAGGAAGCAAGAGATAAAACTGGATTGGGAAGTGCTGATAAAGAAGAATACAGAACACAACCAATGATCCAACTTCCTTAAGTGAACCAGGTATTGGAGCAACTCCTGAGAGATTGAATCAACTAGAATCTGTACAAATGGTTTACCATACCTACTTGAAAGAACACATCTTGTTGTACTTCATGACAGATGGTAGGGTTTATCATATAAGGGAAAATGCCATTCCACTGAAGTATTTTGAAGAGCTGGAACATGTATTATTCTTACTCCAAGTGAATGACAAAATAACAGAAAGTGCTGCAAACTTTTTGAAGAGTCAAATTCATAACAGAAAAAGCTTTATTCTGTTAAGTATGACAGCTCATATCTTCCAAAGTACAGAGATCACAAGGGTGATATTGTTGAGATGAAGCCCAATTCTACTAAGATTATAACTACCTTTCTGGGTTACAGGGTTGTGGAATTCAATCTTGAGTCTGACAAGGCATATTTGATCAAACTGGATCAGGACATAAAGAAAGCTAAAATTAATGATCTCAGGGCTACAATCTTTCAAATTGGTGAAGATTCTGCAGAACTTAAAGATGCTAAAAGGAGGATGATTGATGAACTCAGATATGCTGAGAGATGTTTGTTGAAGAACTATCTCAGAACAACTCCTGACATCAGAGAGATCAGAAGATGAAGCCAAGTCAAGATCTACAACTACTTAAATTCTGATATGGATATAGACTGAAGTTGTTATCAGAATTTAAAGATTGGTAAAGCTTTGAGGACTATAAGTTGTAGTTATCTAGTCAAATTCTCATGCATTTGTACTTAATGTTTTTGACATCATCAAATATCTGTTAAACTTGTATATTATGCTAATTTACAAGTTGGGGGAGATTGTTAGATATATTTGATAATGTCATGGCTAATGTGATTTATGTTTAGTTTTCAGATCTTACTTAAACAGGATAAATCAGTACTTACTGGAAGTCAGGACTTAAGGATATCAGTACTTATATTATCAGGAGATAATCATCAGAAGATGGATATCAGAACTTAAGTACTGAAGGACGTTCAGATAAGGAAGGCAGCTGGTTAAAGGAAAGAAGATCGAGACAAACATAAGAAGAGATATGCATGAAGAAGGAATTCTATGAAGAATAGAATACTTGGAAGAAAAGATATCTAATTGATATATTTTAGGAAGCAGAATTATATTCCATATCAATTAGAAATTTTCTTGTAACTGTATAGTATATAAACACAGACATAGGGTTTACACTATAAGTGTTATCACAATCGAGAAGATTATTCTTTTGTAACCCTAGCAGCTCTCGTGATATTTGTTCATCACTAAGAGAGAACAGTTCCATACTGTAACAGAGTTTATTATTTCAATAAAGTTTGTTTTCTGTTACTTGAGTTATTAAAGTTCGATTTGATTATGCGATACACTATATTCACCCCCCTCTACAGTGTGTGTGTGTGTGACCTAACATGCACCATTACTCAGAAGTATATCAAGTCACAAGAAGATTGAAGGTTAATTGAGTTCATGATGAAACTGAATGATGGATATGAGATTATTAGAGGTAGCATTTTGGTGATGAATCCTCTCTCATCTATTGCACATGCTTACAGATTGATATTACAAGAGGAGAATCATTAAAGATTGATTCATACTCAAGTTTCTGGGGGAACCAAGGACACTATGGCTTTTACAAAACAGAGAAGGAACAATTCAGAGAGGTTTAGGCTGAACATCTGTCATAACTCTGTAAAATAAGGATTTGGTCCACAGACTGATACAAGAGGCAGATTGAACACATATTTTTGTGATCACCGTAAATAGCCAGGATATACAGTTCAAAGGTGTTATAAACTACATGGTTATCCACTGAATTTAAGACTGACAGGGAACGAAGAATAACAGCAGCTGTGCATCAAGATAATGATGATGATCATTCATTGATAAGTCAGAATCAATCTCATTCCTCATCTAATGATAATTTTGAGAATATTTCATTCACTCTAGCACAGTATCAATAAATTCTGCAGTTAATTGGAAAAGAGAAACCAGGAGATCAGATTTTGTTTGTTTCACAAGATAATAGCAAAACAACTTATACAGCAGGTAACTTATGTCTCATTGCTTCTACTGGTCTAAAGTGGAGACTAGATAGTAGGGCAACAGAACATATGTGTTTTGATTTAGATATGTTTGATGAGCTAAATATACTTCAAGGCAGTTCAAATATAATTACTATTCTAAATGGGAAACAAGTTATTATCACAAAGAGTGGGACAATCAAGCTTAACAATGATCTTATACTGAGAAATGTGTTATTTGTTCAATATTTCAAGCTTAACTTGATCTCAATATCAAAGTTATGTAAAGATCACAAGTGTACAATTGTGTTTAATAATGATGAATGTGTTCTACAAGACATTTCCATGAGGTCACTGCTTTTTGGTAAATTGAGTAATGGATTATACTTCTTGGAGGATACTATAAGTTCAGATCTGATACCTCCAAACTCTTTAGTTGCTTCAGCAGCTACTAATACTACTACTAATAAGAATTCTTCTTCAACTATTGAATTAGCTAAACTTTGGCATCTGAGAATGGGACATCTGTTAGTCCTTCTGTTGAAACATGTTTCCTCAACTTTACAGCATATTTCAAGCACATTGGATTGTCTCTGTAAGATTTTACCTCTTGCTAAATAAGCCAGACACTTATTCTCAGATAGTACTTTTAAACTTCAACTGCTTTTCAACTACTGCATCTTGATATATGGGGGACCGTACAAATTGTTAGTGTTTGTGCCCTAGAGACAACACTATGATATTTTAGTTTAAGACATTAGGATTATTAATGTTTATGTTTCATTGATTATTCTCTTTATAATTTATTAATTCTTAATTTACTGCAATATAAATGTTAGATTAATAAATATCTGTGGAATATGATATGCAATTCTATATCTTTAAGTACGTGACTTAGAAATGAGATTATGAGAATAGTATCAATATTCCTAAAGGTCCTTAGTCGAGTATTATTATTAAGGGACAATAATAATGCATTAAGACTGGTGTGTTTCTTGACTGATGATCACATCTCATTGATCATAGGTATAGTGATACTAAAGTCAAAAACACAGGCAGATGTATATGTACACGGTGTTGGACAGACCCAATATGAGATTTTACATGTCTGTTGTGTCATAAGTAATTCTCACAGTGACAATGATGTAATGGTCCTTAGACCTGAAGTTATTATATTTCTATACGAGAATTAATATACATTGATTCCATTAAAAGTTATCATTGACCGGGTAATGATAAAAGTGGACATTGGGTATATTATGAATCGTATGAGAAATATGAATGATCTAGATGAGATTTAACCCTCCAATTTTAGGAGTGATATTATTGGCCTCTTGTGTGAGCTAGACTATGAAATGCGTGGCCACGTTCAAATGTTGATTTGATATGATAGTCTACTCATTGATCAAGGAAACTTGGATTACACTATTGTAATAACCCCAATTTTTGGAAAATTTTGAAACCCTTATGAATAGTGTTTTTGCTGAATGAGAAAACTTTTCATGCCACACTATGTAGGGGTTCTGTTATGGATATTCTGGGATATTATTAGTACTCTATGAAGTATATAAGTGTATGTAAAGATCGTCAGAATCCAATTCCGAACACTTTGATTTTTCCCGGAAATACACTAGATACGGAAAGATTTGAGAAAAAGGTAACAGGATAAAAAGGATTTAAATTAAAGGATTATAGGAGAGGATCATAAAAGGAATATAATATATTGAGAAAGGTTAAGGGAACCTAAGTAATAAGATCCCGGGTATGATCCCTCAAACGATAAACGAAAACGAAAGTTAAGCGAACCGTATAACAGATCAGCGGTCATTAGGCAAACGATTAGGAAGTTAATCAAGGGGATTGGTGGGGATGATGTCATCCAGCCAATAGAAAGAGGACAAGGAGGGGAGGATGACATCATGAGGATGACACAAGCATGACAAAAAAGGAAGGAGATGTGGTGACTTTTTAACCACACAAAATCAAGGGCAACTAGGTAATTTACTAAAACAAACATAAAAATCAAACCAACCAAGCTAAGCAAATTATTTTTCATCAAAATCAAAAAGAAACCAAGGCATTGTTCTTCATGCTCTCGGCCAAAACAGAACCAGAACACTAAAACTGCTGTATCTCCTTCATTTCTCACTCAAATATTGTGTTCTATAGCTCATTGGAAAGGTATTGAGATGACCTACAACTCTTGTTCACAAGTCTCGTCCAAATAATCATGGTAAGACCCTCATTTTGACAGTTCTTTAAATCGGACTTTTAGAAACTTCAAAGCCTAACTTTGTGTTCTTGATTTCTTTGGAAAGATCAAGCTTGTAGGAGGCTCCCTAAGGCTTCCTAGCAACTTAACACCTCCCAAGGAAGGTATAAACTTCAAACCCTAGCCTTTACTTTATTTTTTAGTAAGTTTAATGGTTGGTGTTGTGAAATGAGGAGCATGGATTGTGATTATTAGTAGTTTGGTTTGATTTGGAAGTGTTTTGGTAATTGAAGCTTGATTATAGTTCATAGGTCTTGATTGTGGTTGTTTGAGTTGAAAACCTTGGAGATTATGGACTGATGTGGTATGGTTTAGGTGAAGTTTTGTTGTATTGATGGTTATGAGTTGGTTGGTGGTTAATTGGAGTAGTTTAAACATTGGTAATCGCGTAAACATAGCCGTCGTAACGTCCGATTTTCTTTGGACTGTTTTTGTGCATAGCATTAGGACCCGAGAACCCCCTGCTAGATTATGACCACTGCCATGATTAGATAGCTCATGTTACGAGCTTCGTTTTGATATGTAGTTTGTTCGATTCCGATGCACGGTTTAGGAGAAACGACCGTTTCAAGTAACGGCGTTTCGCGAACGAAACTTTTTACCTCGCCTTACTTTGAAACATAGGTTAAAGACCAAAAAGGGTTAATTAATGTATGAAACATTTATGGTAAGTGTGTTAGGCAGTTGGTAAGACATTCGCGAAGGAATCGCTTTAAAACTCGTAAAGGTTAAATTATTAAAAATGGTGGAGCCGAGGGTACCCGAGTGACTTAAGCGAATCGGTGAGCGCAAAACAAGCGTTAGAGTCTAAGTTACTTAAAGTATAGGTTTACAAGTGATTTTGGTTTAATTCCAACTTACTTGTTGTTTATAGGTTATCAGACTCGTCCCGAGCCTTTCTCACCCCCAAGTCGCTCAGGCAAGTATTCTATCCGTTATACTGTTGTTGTGATGTATACATTTGTATATGCATGATCTTGCGATAAATGCATATTGGTTATTTAGCAAATTCTTGCGATATATTGTAGCATGTGATATGGTATATATGCATGCCTGTTTCATATTCTTGAAATATATCTGTTGGTTTAGTTGATAATACCTATGCTAGAGGATAGCGGTAACTTGCATATACCCTTAGTATAGGGACCCAAAGGTGAAAATATTTTCTAAAACCGGGAGTCGAGGATCCCGAGTAGATTTTTGTATATATGGATATGGATATATATATATATATATTTATATATATATATATATATTTATATATATATATATATATATTTATATATATATATGGTTATAGTTTTCCAAACTATTAATCGAATAAGGTTTATTCGATAACTTTAACTTTATTTATTTATTTGAATATTATTTTGAATATTATTCGAGGGCTTATGACTCTTTTATATTATTATTGAATATTATTCGAATATTCATTCGAGGGCTTATGACTCAGTTTATATTATTTAATGAATATTATTTGAATATTCATTTGAGGATCTATGACTCCGATTATTTGCTGAAATATATTCTTTATTTTATTAAAGAATAAGGTGTTAATAATCAAACTTATTTTCGATTATTCAAATAAAGATAATACTTTCATATAAGTATATCTTTGGTTATTTAATACTCGTTTCAAGTATAAGTTTTAATACTTCTACTTCAATTATTTTTATAAAGATTATTCTTATGGGAATATTATTTAAATAATAATATTCAGTCATTTTCTAAATATTCTGGGGACTGATTTACTTCATTAAATCAGCTTTACTCCAAACACTCTATAAAGTGTTTTCGAGTCTTCAAAATGATTTTTAAAGGTTAGAGCGGATCCCAAAACTCATTTTTATATTTAAGATCTTCCTTTAAAGGGGATTTAAATACTCGTTCAAAACCTGGGGAATCCGGCTCTGTGGTGTATTTTATATTCGCAACAAGGTTGCAGTTTTGGTAAATGAATTGATTACTTACCCAACGTTCGGGAAGTAAGTTCATTTATTGAGTCGGCATAAGCAACATGGGCTCAGTGGGCGTCCATGATAGTGTAAGTGGCTCAGTGGGAGTCCATCAAATGCATAAGTGGCTGAGTGGCAGTCCAGCATAAGGTCCTAATTATGACCAGGGTGATGACCAGTGGGGAATTCGTCCATCTACTAGTAGAAAAGGTTACTTATGGGTATCTTTGCCTGATCAGCAAGATATCTGGTTTATGCCAAAGGTTTTCTTTTCCTTTCCAAAATTCATTGGATGTTTCAAACTCTGTTCATACTTTACATAACAGAGGTTCCAGGAAATGTTTAAGAGATATATATATGTGGATATATATATATCGGAACTAAATAAAGTATCTCGTAACTTTATTTCATTCAATAATATTTCAAAGATTGAATCTATTCAAATCTTGTCTTGTAGTCTCATCTATGTGATGAACTTTTGAAACTGATTATAACTTGAACGGTGGTAGTTCAAGTAGTATTGGGAAAGATATAAGTATATTGGGGTATTTGGTAACCTCATCTTTTAAACTTATATCTAATTAATAATTGTCTTATGAATGACAAAGATTTTCAGAAAAACGTTGAGACAAGGTTAGATATATGAGATCACCTTGCAACGATATTTTTTTATACAGTTATACACTGGGACTTTGTGTATATTATGCATGGAAGAGGACTTCCAATATTTTGAAAAGTATATATGTATATATACTGAATATTTTGCGACTTCATCGCATTAAGATATCAAACTTGGTTCATTTCTTTTGACCAAGACTTTCATGAGTATTATGAGTAGGCTCATATACTATTAATCATTATACATATTATTTTGGTGGGCTTGCTGCTCACCCTTGCTTTATTTCTTCATCACACAACAACAGTTAGGAAAGATGGCCAGACTCCAGCAGACCCAGCGCAAGCGCGTGGGAAGCGTCCCGCGTCTTCCCGTTGATGTTGTAGCTGCTATAGCTGCAGAGGTAGATCTATTGTAGATCAGACCATCTACTTTTGAGAATCAATTATGTATAATTATAACTTGTGGCAGATAATGGCAATTAACTGTAAATTTATCAAATAATCATTTTGGGTTGTAATAACTTTTAAATTGTGGATTCAAAGACTTGTGGTTATTTTTGGATGTTCATCTCTGAGACTATGTGTTGTGTGTGTTTATTGTGGGGTCACAATACAGAGTAGTTGAGTAATTATTAAGATTGGGTGTTATTAAGGGAAATGGAACCCGTGACGACCCGGATCCCCGACCCCGGATCTGGGGGTGTTACAGAAATGGTATCAGAGCTAAGCGTTATAAACCTCAGAGATGATGGGACGTTAAGATAATAAGTTCACTAAGATAATAAGAACTCTTGCCAAGTTCATAGTCGGACTACCTAACGTAGTACTGACAGTTAAAACCCTTATGGGAACCCTTATAAATGTAGCGATAGAAGCGTAGTTCGTTATCGTATATGGTAGCGGGACTCCGAACCCTGAAGTTGAGGAACATCAACGCAATGATGTTTTATTACTAATTGGAGATCAGATTGTGGATCCAATAGAGCGTCCTAACGCAGGACCGGATGATGTTGATATTGAGGATGTAGCGGTTGAGGATGTTGTCCTAGAAGGGATAGTTGCTGAGGAGGATCCCATGGAGGATCCTGACGAGATTGGATAAAGGACCACTGATGAATTGATGACCCTGGTTGGGTCGACTACCAGAGGTAGGATTGGCCGGTCACTACCAGAGGTTCGTTCAAGTTTGTAAAGATAGTAGCCCCTTTAACGCGGCTTACTCATAAGACTGAGAAGTTCGAATAGACAGAGAAATGCGAGAACAGCTTTTAAGAACTGAAGCAAAGGTTGGTGACGGCCCCTATGTTGGCGTTGCCGGATGGAAAAAGGAGATTTTGTGATTTGTAAGTGACGCTTCGCATAAGGAATTAGGGTGCTTCTTAGCACAGCAAGATAATTGCGTCTGCGTCAAGACAATTAAGGTAATATGAAATTCGATATCCCCGCCCATGAGCTTAGGCTCGTGGCAATAGTTTTACCCTAAAGATTGGAGGCACTACTTGTATGGAAAGAAGTGCGAGAATTACCTAAGCCATAAGTGCTCTAGTACATTCTTACGTAGAAAGAGCTCAACATACGCCAGAGGAGGCGGTTAGAGCTAATCAAGAATTATGATTGGGAGATTCTTTATCATTCGGGGAAAGCCAATGTGGTGGCTGATGCCATTAGTAAAAAGGAGAAACTCAAGATGATAATGTCTTTGGGAGAGTTGATAAGAGATTTTGAGAAAATGGAAATAGTAGTGAAGGTAACCGGAGCCGGTACCGAAAAGCTGTTTGAGATTGCAATAGAGACCGAATTATTGGAAAAGAGCATATTGTGCCAGAAAAAGGTGATGAATGAAGGCAGAGAGCCAACAAATAAATATGAGATTAATACTGAGAAAGATGATAAGGGAATAATGAGGTATTCCTATAGAATTTGGGTTCCGAAAGTTCAAGAACTTAAGGATGAGAACTTAGATGAGAGCCATAGTTTGAGGAATAGGATTTAGGGCAAACCCAGAGTGTGATAGTCAGGGAGCTTGCCATCAAGAAAGAAAGAACCCATAACATAATAGAGTGGAAAACAAGGTTTTTAATGTATAAGATAACCCCGATTATGGGAAAAGGTTGAAACATTTCATACTAAGGAAACAGAAAGTCGAGTAAGGAAAGGAGACCCGAGACGGTACTCCTATATGGCAATTTATGGACCTGTCTAGACAGAACTTAGACTATTATCCCCAACCACCACCCTGAGGGGACAATGCGGCAGGAAATTCTTTCATGACCTTTAAATCGTTAAGCTCTCAGAGTTCCAAGGAACAGGTTGACCTAGTCGAGGCAAGAGCCTGGCTAAAGGAAATATAGGAATCATCTGAGATTCTAAATGATTGACGAATCACAAAAGACTGTTTTTATCACTCACCCTCCTAAGAGAGAGACCACCTGGTGGTGAAAGGCCAAGGAAGGCACGGAGCAAGAGATTATAATAAACTGATTTAAGTCCAGTCAATTGTTTTCGGGAAAGTAATTCCCAAAGATAAGGAGATAGTGTAAAAGCTTTAGAGTCAGAACAAAGGCAGACGAGTACGATAAATTATGAATCTAAGTTGTAAAAGTTGTCAAGATTCGTTCTGAGGACACGAATCCAGAATGACGGGATGTTTGAAATCAATGCTTATGTTGTGTTAGTTCATGAAATAATGATAAGGAAGTTGGGTATGAGGAAACCCTAAAGACTCGTAGTAATAGAAATAGAAAAGTAAGTAATCGTCAGGATGAGGGTGATTCACCATGAGTTAAAATTGATGGTTGAGGGCATAAGAGATACATATATATTATCCCCTGTAAGTTGGGAGGATTCGAAGAAACCTTGAGATAGTTCGAAGGATAAATAATGAGACGCGGATAGACTGAGGAGACAAGAAAGTAAGAAATTAAGAAAATTGGATGAAGGAAGTGACCTTCAAGAATGTGAAGTGTAAGACCGGTGGCTTGATACCCAGGAAGGGAGACGCCAGGTATGAAAGATATCCCAACATTGAGATGACTGTTGAGATAAACAACAAAAGTAAATAAGGATTTATTAAGAAGAAGTTCACGTTGAACACGACCAATATCTTCCAGATCATCCATGTGATCATTTCCAAATCAGGAAAGAAAAGCGGATAACCATTTTTATCTTTTGGAGGCCATGTGGATTGACCTTAACTTGAATAAGGATGTTATTGTGAAATTCGGTATAGACTATCGAGGTGGAAATGATTGAATAAGATACCCTTATCAGGGATATATGACTTTATTTATCCATGGAAGGATGCTTGTACCTTTTTAAAGGTGGAATTAAGGATAGAACATCGGTAACTTAAAACGAATCCTAGGGGAATGCATAAAGGTTGGCATTTCACCCTTAATAGGGATAGTATGAGTTTTGACAGTATGAATTGGAAAGGATTAAGGTAATAATAACCTTTAAGGATCAGTGGAGAAATTTTTTAGAAGTATATAGACAATGGTTCTAGTATCAGTAAATGGTATTTTGATATGCCCTGTATATAGGGAATACAGGAGGAACGATTGAAGGATAACCTTAGAGGTTTTACAAGGAGAAAGGAAATATTCAAAATTCTCAAGAATAAAAATGTTGATAAAGGAAATATGACGTAATTATAATGTTGCCAAGTGGGGCACGTGTTGAACCACGAGAAAGTATGAATCGAACCAGTAAAGGTCGAAATTATTCAGGGCAATTAGGACCTAAGACAAAAGATGTTCTAAGTACGATCGAGAGTCAGTCGCGACAGTGATTAACCTCTAAAGACTGAGGCAATAACTTATGGAAAAATGGTGATTTTTTTTTTTACTCATCAGATTTTAAGGAAAGCATTTTCACTCAAGCAGTGATCGGAAATAAGGTAGAAAATTTATTTGGAGGTGGTTAAAATGACATTGACTGTAAGGAAATTTTACTATCAGGAAAGGCCAAAGAGGTGGCCGACACTTTAAAGGTAAGAGGATAATTATAGGCGCGTGTGCCAAAAGAATACAGTGATGATGGTTAAAAATGTGAAAGTTAAATTATGGTTTGGAAGATTGACATTCCTTCTGATGACTGTGCAATATCCAACCGTAATAGTAGTTGGTAAAAGTTTAATTCGTGAAATCGCCATGAACGGGCTATCTATCTTAGGAGGTCCTATCTTGGGATAAGCCAGGACCATGTTTCCAAAAGGACTAGACGAACCTTTGAGTTAAGTCTTCTATTTAAGGAATATGATTAAAAATGGTATTAACCTGCTATCGTTGCTTTGATTGAAACTCTTCTGCACTTTTATCTGCTTCATGTCATGAAGGTACGTCAGAGTTTGGAGTGTTCTTCATGAATTGTGATTGGTGGTTATGTTAACTCCTTAGGAGAATTATATACGAGATGTATGGACTCCGTATGGTTAGTTATTAAGATTTCATGGAAAATGAATGACTACAGTGGGTCAGTGGTGGACCATAGTAAGGCAGCAATAATTCTGCGAGTAGTGAGCTGATTACAACCATGAGAGTTGTATTGGAATGGGTGTTGAGATTGAGTACCACTAATCGGGTCGTGGTAGTGTATAAGTTATCATTGATAGACTAATTAAGTAGAGTATCTACCTAGTGAATAATTATTCTTTCTTATCAATAGAGAGTCGTATTATTATACGAGGAAGGTTGCGGTGCGAGCATAGAATCCTAGTAACGGTGATATATAGAATGAGATCCCAAATTCGATTTTTGATGTCGAGGGAGTTTCAAAGGTAATTGTGTATAAGCTCGAGGAAGAGCATGGGTCCATAGAATGATGGACGGGATAGCAAAAATATTTAAGCACGTGAAATGCGATGCTATAATACTTGATGTTGATATAAATACATATATGTTTTGTTCTTCTATGACAAACCTCTATAGTTCAGAGGTAGATTCCAAGCCAGATATTTTGTGGCAGTATATTTTTTTTTTCATATATACAATTCTCTTCAGTTCGTTCTTTTCTCTTCTTTTCATTTCGTGTAAGCTGAGAAGAACAACCCTTCCAGAAGGGGAGGTATTGCCGAATGACTATCTATCTGTGTGATAGAAGCCGAGTAGGATACCAGCTATTGTTTAATTGCTTGTCAAGTACTAAAGGCTGGCCACCTTCTGTACTAACTATGCGAGATAACAAGTGTTCATGATCATAGTGATCTCTCAACAAATTCCTTTACTTCTATATGATTAATCAAACTTTGGAAAATAGAAATAACTGAAAAAGGAGTAATAAAGTGGTGGTAGTATGCGGAATGGAAACACATTCGTGATACTAAGGTTGACGTGGTTATTAAAAGGTTATAGAACGCTAACGAGCAAAAGTATAACCCGTATAATATTAGGAACGGAAGGTAGTAGCGATTACGAACTGGAAAAGAATGGGTATTGAGAAGCAAAAGTTCTAATGATAAAAGCTATAATGAGAGTCTGTGCAATAGACTTGAAAGAATTTGGAATGATCACTTAATTCGGATTGAGAATCTTACGACAATAGATCATATGTCATTATCAAGATGTCGCCTTATGAGATTCTTGAGGGAAGATAATGTCGATCTCCCTTATGTTAGGATGAAGTTGTAGAGCGTAAGATGCTCGGACCCGCAGTAGTCCAAAGGACCAAGGATATGATAGATCTAATCAGAGGACGGCTGGTAGTAGCCCAAGATGGACATGATAAGTATGTTGATTTGACACGAAAGGATAAAGAGTATGAAATAGGGGACCTAGTAATGTTATAGGTATCCCTTGGAAAGGATTGATGAGGTTCGGAAAGAAAGGAAAGCTAAGTCCACAAATTGTTGGACCCTTGGATATATTAAGACGTTTTGGGAAGTTAGCATATGAGCTAGCCCTACCCCCCCGAACATGTAGTAAGTTCATAGCGTGTTTCACGTATCAATGTTAAGGAAGTGTAATTCGGATGCCAGATAAATAGAGGCATATGAGCGCATAGATATGCAACCCGACGTAACCTATATGGAGCAACCAGGGAGGGTTATAGAGTGAAAAGGAACAAGTGCTTAGGAGAAGGATTATCAAACTAGGCAGAGTTTGGTGGTAGAACCACAATGTGGGAAAATTGACTCGAGAGTTAGGAAGTGTAATGCTAAGAAAGTATCCCCATTTGTTCTCTATTTGATTCCGGGACGGAATCCTTTTAAGGAGGGGAGACTGTAATAACCCCAATTTTTGGAAAATTTTGAAACCCTTATGAATAGTGTTTTTGCTGAATGAGAAAACTTTTCATGCCACACTATGTAGGGGTTCTGTTATGGATATTCTGGGATATTATTAGTACTCTATGAAGTATATAAGTGTATGTAAAGATCGTCAGAATCCAATTCCGAACACTTTGATTTTTCCCGGAAATACACTAGATACGGAAAGATTTGAGAAAAAGGTAACAGGATAAAAAGGATTTAAATTAAAGGATTATAGGAGAGGATCATAAAAGGAATATAATATATTGAGAAAGGTTAAGGGAACCTAAGTAATAAGATCCCGGGTATGATCCCTCAAACGATAAACGAAAACGAAAGTTAAGCGAACCGTATAACAGATCAGCGGTCATTAGGCAAACGATTAGGAAGTTAATCAAGGGGATTAGTGGGGATGATGTCATCCAGCCAATAGAAAGAGGACAAGGAGGGGAGGATGACATCATGAGGATGACACAAGCATGACAAAAAAGGAAGGAGATGTGGTGACTTTTTAACCACACAAAATCAAGGGCAACTAGGTAATTTACTAAAACAAACATAAAAATCAAACCAACCAAGCCAAGCAAATCATTTTTCATCAAAATCAAAAAGAAACCAAGGCATTGTTCTTCATGCTCTCGGCCAAAACAGAACCAGAACACTAAAACTGCTGTATCTCCTTCATTTCTCACTCAAATATTGTGTTCTATAGCTCATTGGAAAGGTATTGAGATGGCCTACAACTCTTGTTCACAAGTCTCGTCCAAATAATCATGGTAAGACCCTCATTTTGACAGTTCTTTAAATCGGACTTTTAAAAACTTCAAAGCCTAACTTTGTGTTCTTGATTTCTTTGGAAAGATCAAGCTTGTAGGAGGCTCCCTAAGGCTTCCTAGCAACTTAACACCTCCCAAGGAAGGTATAAACTTCAAACCCTAGCCTTTACTTTATTTTTTAGTAATTTTAATGGTTGGTGTTGTGAAATGAGAAGCATGGATTGTGATTATTAGTAGTTTGGTTTGATTTGGAAGTGTTTTGGTAATTGAAGCTTGATTATAGTTCATAGGTCTTGATTGTGGTTGTTTGAGTTGAAAACCTTGGAGATTATGGACTGATGTGGTATGGTTTAGGTGAAGTTTTGTTGTATTGATGGTTATGAGTTGGTTGGTGGTTAATTGGAGTAGTTTAAACATTGGTAATCGCGTAAACATAGCCGTCGTAACGTCCGATTTTCTTTGGACTGTTTTTGTGCATAGCATTAGGACCCGAGAACCCCCTGCTAGATTATTACCACTGCCATGATTAGATAGCTCATGTTACGAGCTTCGTTTTGATATGTAGTTCGTTCGATTCCGATGCACGGTTTAGGAGAAACGACCGTTTCAAGTAACGGCGTTTCGCGAACGAAACTTTTTACCTCGCCTTACTTTGAAACATAGGTTAAAGACCAAAAAGGGTTAATTAATGTATGAAACATTTATGGTAAGTGTGTTAGGCAGTTGGTAAGACATTCGCGAAGGAATCGCTTTAAAACTCGTAAAGGTTAAATTATTAAAAATGGTGGAGCCGAGGGTACCCGAGTGACTTAAGCGAATCGGTGAGCGCAAAATAAGCGTTAGAGTCTAAGTTACTTAAAGTATAGGTTTACAAGTGATTTTGGTTTAATTCCAACTTACTTGTTGTTTATAGGTTATCAGACTCGTCCCGAGCCTTTCTCACCCCCAAGTCGCTCAGGCAAGTATTCTATCCGTTATACTGTTGTTGTGATGTATACATTTGTATATGCATGATCTTGCGATAAATGCATATTGGTTATTTAGCAAATTCTTGCGATATATTGTAGCATGTGATATGGTATATATGCATGCCTGTTTCATATTCTTGAAATATATCTGTTGGTTCAGTTGATAATACCTATGCTAGAGGATAGCGGTAACTTGCATATACCCTTAGTATAGGGACCCAAAGGTGAAAATATTTTCTAAAACCGGGAGTCGAGGATCCCGAGTAGATTTTTGTATATATGGATATGGATATATATATATATATTTATATATATATGGTTATAGTTTTCCAAACTATTAATCGAATAAGGTTTATTCGATAACTTTAACTTTATTTATTTATTTGAATATTATTTCGAATATTATTCGAGGGCTTATGACTCTTTTATATTATTATTGAATATTATTCGAATATTCATTCGAGGGCTTATGACTCAGTTTATATTATTTAATGAATATTATTTGAATATTCATTTGAGGATCTATGACTCCGATTATTTGCTGAAATATATTCTTTATTTTATTAAAGAATAAGGTGTTAATAATCAAACTTATTTTCGATTATTCAAATAAAGATAATACTTTCATATAAGTATATCTTTGGTTATTTAATACTCGTTTCAAGTATAAGTTTTAATACTTCTACTTCAATTATTTTTATAAAGATTATTCTTATGGGAATATTATTTAAATAATAATATTCAGTCATTTTCTAAATATTCTGGGGACTGATTTACTTCATTAAATCAGCTTTACTCCAAACACTCTATAAAGTGTTTTCGAGTCTTCAAAATGATTTTTAAAGGTTAGAGCGGATCCCAAAACTCATTTTTATATTTAAGATCTTCCTTTAAAGGGGATTTAAATACTCGTTCAAAACCTGGGGAATCCGGCTCTGTGGTGTATTTTATATTCGCAACAAGGTTGCAGTTTTGGTAAATGAATTGATTACTTACCCAACGTTCGGGAAGTAAGTCCATCTATTGAGTCGGCATAAGCAACATGGGCTCAGTGGGCGTCCATGATAGTGTAAGTGGCTCAGTGGGAGTCCATCAAATGCATAAGTGGCTGAGTGGCAGTCCAGCATAAGGTCCTAATTATGACCAGGGTGATGACCAGTGGGGAATTCGTCCATCTACTAGTAGAAAAGGTTACTTATGGGTATCTTTGCCTGATCAGCAAGATATCTGGTTTATGCCAAAGGTTTTCTTTTCCTTTCCAAAATTCATTGGATGTTTCAAACTCTGTTCATACTTTACATAACAGAGGTTCCAGGAAATGTTTAAGAGATATATATATGTGGATATATATATATCGGAACTAAATAAAGTATCTCGTAACTTTATTTCATTCAATAATATTTCAAAGATTGAATCTATTCAAATCTTGTCTTGTAGTCTCATCTATGTGATGAACTTTTGAAACTGATTATAACTTGAACGGTGGTAGTTCAAGTAGTATTGGGAAAGATATAAGTATATTGGGGTATTTGGTAACCTCATCTTTTAAACTTATATCTAATTAATAATTGTCTTATGAATGACAAAGATTTTCAGAAAAACGTTGAGACAAGGTTAGATATATGAGATCACCTTGCAACGATATTTTTTTATACAGTTATACACTGGGACTTTGTGTATATTATGCATGGAAGAGGACTTCCAATATTTTGAAAAGTATATATGTATATATACTGAATATTTTGCGACTTCATCGCATTAAGATATCAAACTTGGTTCATTTCTTTTGACCAAGACTTTCATGAGTATTATGAGTAGGCTCATATACTATTAATCATTATACATATTATTTTGGTGGGCTTGCTGCTCACCCTTGCTTTATTTCTTCATCACACAACAACAGTTAGGAAAGATGGTCAGACTCCAGCAGACCCAGCGCAAGCGCGTGGGAAGCGTCCCGCGTCTTCCCGTTGATGTTGTAGCTGCTATAGCTGCAGAGGTAGATCTATTGTAGATCAGACCATCTACTTTTGAGAATCAATTATGTATAATTATAACTTGTGGCAGATAATGGCAATTAACTGTAAATTTATCAAGTAATCATTTTGGGTTGTAATAACTTTTAAATTGTGGATTCAAAGACTTGTGGTTATTTTTGGATGTTCATCTCTGAGACTATAACGTGTGGTGTGTGTGTTTATTGTGGGGTCACAATACAGAGTAGTTGAGTAATTATTAAGATTGGGTGTTATTAAGGGAAATGGAACCCGTGACGACCCGGATCCCCGACCCCGGATCTGGGGGTGTTACAACTATGATGAGGATGACACATTACATGCCTCTAGTTTAATCTATAATATATGGTTAAAAGGATTATATTACATTGTACATTATTCACAAAAGGTTTAATCGATCACCGATTCAATTATTATTACTTGGGTAGCAATGATGTATTACTAGATGTCGCTCATTGTTTACGATTTTAAATTAGATTTAAAATTCATTGCGAACGTAATAATAACCTATAGGGTTACACACTAAGAATGCTTGAAGGACTATTTAATGTAAATTGGATTTAAATTATCTTAAAGTAATTCGAATTATTTATAATGTTAATTAAGTATGACTTAATTAATTAGATAAATATTGATATTCGAATTTACTAATATTAATTATGAAATTTATTTGTTAAATAACTAAGTGAGACTTAATTATAATACAAATATGAATTTCGAATTAATAATAACTCCTAATTAGTTAAGAGTTATAATTCATTTTTCTACTCTCTATATAATATCTCTTGTGTGGCTGATTTTGTAAGCAAGAATTTTACTAAAACCCTAGCCACCAAGGGAGAAGATGGAGAGAGGAAGAAGAAACGAGTTTTCGCTAGTACACATTTAATCCTTGAGTTCAAGCATTCGTGTGGATACCGATAGAGCGTAGATCACGAGAGCGGGATGCGTGGTGATTGAACAAGTTTTGGATCTCCATTAGTCAACCAATTGGTAAGCTTCTTAAGGTGAACAATCTGATCTACGAATTAAATATATGTTTTTCACATGGATCCTGCGGTAGGTTTCGAAAATTCTGATTTTTACATTTTTAGTTACTGTTTCCGTTGCGTTTATGTGCTCGAAACCCAACAATGGCATCAGAGCTACTTGCGAAAAGTGTTTAATTCATTTATGTGTTTACTGCATGATACTCCCTCCGTCCCTAAAAACGTTTCCTCTTTGTGTTGGACACGTTTGCTAATGCACACTTTTGATTGTTAATATCTTTAATACTGTATTAGTATTAAATATAAAAAATTCATTGTATTAAAGTACTCATAAATACGAATCCAACAAAATCACTCATGACTATGTTTGATATTATAGATTAGACGTAAATTAGTAGTCAATCGTTTACCACGAACAGTAACGAAAGTCAAAATGGGAAAAACAATATGGGACGGAGGGAGTAACATTTATACAATATTCCATGACTGTTATGTATGCGATTTTGTATGTTTTACATATTATTATGTTTATATATACGTATGTATATATATGTTTTGAATATATTATATTCATGAGAGTTGTATAATCATATGATGATTATATAATCTGTATATATATTGATATATACATGTTTTGTATTTGTTCTTATTATAAGAATCGTATTTGATACGATTCTGAATCGGATGCAGCGGATTTGCTGAAATCTGTGTTTGGTGTCCGATGTTAACGAACGAATACGCTATTTCATATGGAATCGAGCGTCTGAACGTAACTGATAGCTAAATCTATCATCGACTGATCTGTAAGGCGTTTGACATCTATTAGGCCCTGTAATCTGCGATTTAATGTTATCAGATTTAATTTCGAATTTTCTGATTTTTTCAATATTTGGTTTTTATGATTAGATCATGATGGGTATGATATGTTAAGATCAGATTATGTGTTTTAACATGTTATTTTGTGTTAATTGAGCATGGTGGATGGTTATGGCTTATGACCTTAGGTTAATGGTTTTTGGTTTTCAAATACGGCTTGCATGTCGTTTAATCTTGTAATTATTAAATCTCGAATGTAACTCGAGTTCTTCTTGTAAGTTCATTAGATTAGTTTTCATATTTCATTCTTGTAATGTACATGAAGACATGAAGATTTGAAGATCAAGGGTAATCCCACACGAAGGCTATCCAAGGAAGCAATACAAGAAAGAAGACATGTAATAGTTAGCCTGTATTTATTTTCCACCTTAGATTGACCTAGATCTTTGTCATTAGCTTGATAAAGATCACATAGGATGAAGCCATAAACAACCACGTTTATTTATTGCACTTTACATATATATGCGCATATGATGAATGTATGTGTAGGGTAGTTTATAAAGATTCATGCTTAATTAGATTAAGGATGTATGTATTAGATACGACACCCATGCCATACTTGCTAAACAAGATAAAATCTGTAACGACTCAAGATTTTAAAATGAACAAACGATTATGAGATTCTCGTGTTTATGAAACAAGGAATAAAATACAAATTTTCTTTATTTCTGACATGGGGCGATTTTGTCAAAAGCGAGTTCATTGAACTTGTAAGGTTGTGGGTTTTAAGCGAGACCGTTGTGACTCCCTCACTACCTTGAAATCAAACCATTGACGAATATTGATTTAAAGTATTTTATTCAAGAAAAAATTGGGAATCTCTTTATGATGGGATTATGATTGTTTTAAAATTAACAAAACCCTAAACTTTATATTAAGTTGACAGATGTCTTCCAATGAGTCCAATGTGTTAACTCCTAGATCGACCAGGATTGGGTTCGCCAAAGCGAAGTACTCCTATCTATCGTGGGAGATGTGTTGAAGTATATTGATACTTTTGACTATTGGGTTTAACTTAACTAAATTATCACAATAGGATTGTAAACTTAGAGGGATAGAGTTTGGCGAGATTTATTAGATGAATATGAACAAATGTTGTTCCACCAAACTATCCAAGAGTTATATAGTTGATATAATTGACAAATGGTGTCTACCTAAATAATCATGTTTTAGGAGAAAAGCCAAAGCTGACCTAACGCATGGTAAAATATGGATCTTGGCTCACTCGAAAGGATATAGAAGATATTTTTTCTGAATTAATAGTTAGGGCTATTGATTTGATAAAAATAGTGGGAGATATATATTGTGAATATATAAAATATAATCACTTGAACATAATTTAATGATCATCTGTAGACTAAGTCATTTTATGCACTTTAATACTGTATATATTAAATGACAAATAACTTCTCTATGTAATAGTCCTTGAGAAGGACAAGCTGACATGAAATAATTTCCTCAATTGACATGGGAACTTGAGGATTGTCCTCAGGTTCAAGGATGTCACTCAAAACCCTCCCTTATTTCTTCTAGCTGAGAATGAAACATGTGCTGAACAAAATGCTTACCAGAAGCAAATTGATTATGCAACTGATGGTTCATGTCTCATGCTTGTAATTATGAGTGATGGGCTTTAGAAGCAACAAGAGCATAATGATGCTTATGATATGATTGAGCACCTTCAAAGGATGTTTGAAGGATATGCTCGTCAGAAAGATTTGACAATAATAAGGCACCATATTTTTGCATTAATGGGAGAATGATATCCGGTTGGACCACATGTAATAACCCCAATTTTTGGAATTTTTTTGAAACCCTTATGAATATTGATTTTGCTGATTATGCTGAATAAGAAAACTTTTCATGCCACACTATGTAGGGGTTCTTCTATTGTTATTCTGAGATCTTATTAGTACTTTATATGGGATATAAGTGTATGTAAAGATCGTCATAATCCAAATTCGAACACTTTGATTTTTCCCGAAAATCCACCAGATACCGAAAGAATTGAGTATAAGGGAACAGGATAAAAAGGATTTAAATTCAAGGATTATAAGAGAGGATCATAAAAGGAATATAATGTATTTAGAAAGGTTAAGGAAACCTAAGTAATAAGATCCCGGTTATGATCCCTCAAACGATAAACGAAAACGAAAGTTAAGCGAACCTCATAATAGATCAGCGGTCATTAGCCAAGTAATTAGGAACTAATCAAAGAAGTTAGTGAGGATGATGTCATCAAACCAATAAGAAGAGGACAAGCATGGGAAGATGACATAGGATTGATGACCTAAGCATGACAAAAAGGGAAGGAAGGGTGGTTGATTTCAAGCCATACAATTTTACATGGTTAAAAGATAATTAAACAAAACAAAAACAAAATAACCAAGCAAAACAAATCACAAACACAAAAACACATCTTGACTTCATTTCAAGCAACCAAGCTCTCGGCTTTTCTTCTTTTTCAAAGAGGAAAATTTCAAAATCCAAGATCCAACCATTGTTAAATTGCAAGGTAATTATCCAAGGTTCCTTATGATTAGTTATGGATATCCTATAAGTTTAAGCTTCAAATTCCTTCACAATCTCTTCCAATAATTCAAGGAAGAAGATGGTGAATAGTAACTTTCAAAAAATAACTTTAGTTTTCTTGAATTTTTATGAAAGTTTAAGGTTATACAAGCAAGGATCAAAGTTCTTTAGGCATTCAAAGCTCTTGTGTTGTGTTAAGAAGCTTCAAGAAGGTATAAACTCCAAACCCTAGCTTTATTTTTGAGTATTTAGGAATGGTTATGATTGATATAGTATATGTGAAACATGATGCTTGTTTGTTTAAAGTTTGGTTGAGTTTGTAGAGATTTTGATGGTTGAATTTTGGTTATTAGTTAATGAACCTTAATATGGTTAGTAGCTTTTATTGTGATTGAATGAGTTGGTTTAAACATGAAGTAATGGACTGATGTGGTGAGGTTTGGAGGGATTTTGGGTAGTAATGTTGATTGTGGGTTGATTGTGGATTGATTTGGAGTTGTACAAATTTGGTAATCGCGTAAACATAGCCGTCGTAATGTGTCCAATTATCCTAGACTGTTTTTGTTCATAACATCAGGACCCGAGAACACACTGTTAGGTTTTGACCATTGTCATGATTAGATAGTTCATGTTATGAGCTTCGTTTTGATATGTGGTTCGTTTGAATCCGATGTACGGTTTAGGAGAAACGACCATTTTAAGTAACGGCGCTTCGCGACCGAATCATTACCCCTCGCCTTACTTTGAAACCTTGGTTAAGGACCTTAAATGACTAATTAGAGTATGAAACAAATATGTAAAGTGTATTAGGCAGTTGGTAAGGCACTCGCGAAAGAATTGCCTTAAAAATCTTAATGGTTAATTTATTAAAAATGGTGGAGCCGAGGGTACTCGAACGACTTAGGTGATTCGTTAAGCGTAGGAGTGACCATAAGCGAACGTTAGGGTTCAATTGGTTAAAGTCTAGTTTCTTAAGTGACCGGGGTTTAATTCCGACTTATGCTGTTGTTCATAGGTTATCGGACCCACTCTAAGCTTAAGTCTATCCGGGAGCACTCAGGCAAGTTTTCTAACCGTTATACTGTTGTTGTGATGTATACATATGTATATGCATTATCTTGTGATATATGCATGATGGTTAATTAGCAAATTCTTGCGATATATTGTAGCATGTGATATGGTATATATGCATGCCTGTTTCGTAATCTTGATACATATATTTGTTGATTCAGTTGCATAATACCTATGCTAGAGATAAGTAGTAGTTGCGTATACCCTTGGTATAGGGGACCCAGAGGTGAACATTTTCTAAAATCGGGAGCCAATGTTCCCGAGTATATTATATATATATTTATATATATATATAGATATAGTTTTCAAAACTATGAATCGAATAAGGTTTATTCGATAACTTTATTTTATTAATGAAAATTATTTTGAATATTCATTCGAGGACTTATGACTCCGTCTATTTTATTAATGAATATTATTTTGAATATTCACTCGAGGACTTATGACTCCGTCTATTTTATTAATGAATATTATTTTGAATATTCACTCGAGGACTTATGACTCCGTCTATTTTATTAATGAATATTATTTTGAATATTCATTCGAGGACTTATGACTTCGATTATTTACTAATTATTATTCTTTATTTTATTAAAGAATAATGTGTCGATAATCAAACTCACTTTTGATTATTCAAATAAAGATAGTACTTCCGTATAAGTATATCTTTGGTTATTTAATATTCATTTCAAGTATAAATTTTAAAACTTCTACTTCATTTATTTTTATAAAGATTATTCTTTATGGGAATATTATTTAAATAATAATATTCAGATATTTTCTAATATATTGGGACTGATTTATTTTATTAAATCAGCATCACTCCAAACATTCTTAAAAATGTTTTCGAGTCTTCAAAATGATTTTAAAGGTTAGGGCGGATCCCAAAACTCATTTTTATATTTAAGATCCTCCTTTCGAAGGGGATTTAAATACTCACTCAAAACCTGAGGGATCCGGCTATGTGGTGTATTTTATATTCGCAACAAGGTTGCTATTTTGATAAAAGAGTTTTTGATTACTTACCCAACAATCGGGAAGTAAAATTCTTGGAACAAGTTAATCCATTAACAGGCATTGCCTGGGAAATATCGGTGAGTTCTCCTTTCCAACTAGATACGACTTCTTGGTGGAGCCGTATCAACAAGTTTCTACTTGGGGAAAGGGGGGACGAGCTTTACATTTCAGAGTCATGGATTTCATCTGAACTAGGAGTGGCGTAAGTGGTCGAGTGGTGCCGGCTCAGCCTTATTATATTGGCCCAATTGGCCTGGAAGTTCCGCTAAGACGGTCCATTCCTTAGGAGTCCAGTGTTCGGTTGACAAGTAAATTCGACAGGTTCTCCTCTACATGTAGAAAATAGTGGGGTTGCACTACTACGACTGATCATCGTAAGTGGTCTTCCTGGCGCGACAAACTCCCGTAATGAGTTCATCATCCAATTGGATATTTCTGCAACACTACCCAGAGCACTTCGATAGAAAGGCTACGACTGGGCGATTGTTGAGTGTTGGCAGGGTCGAGTTTTCAAAATGATGTTTTCATCAAATGAAGTATCTCGTAACTTCATTTCATTTTGATGATATTTCAAAGATTGATTCTATACAAGTTTTATCTTGTAGTTTCATCTATGTGATGAACTATTTATACCTTGAACGGTGGAGTTCAAGTAGTATTCGGAAAAGATATAAGTATATTGGAGTATCTTGTAACTTCATCTCTTCAACTTATATCTAGTTAATGATTATCTTATGCATGACAAAGATTTTCAGAAAAGCGTTGAGACAAGGTTAGATATATGAGATCACCTTGCAACGATATTTTTTTATACAGTTATAAAATGGAACTCTGTGTATATTATGCATGGAAGAGGACTTCCAAGATTTTGAAAAGTATATATACATATATACTGAATATTTTACGACTTGGTTGCGTTAAGATATCAAACTTGGTTCATTTCTTCTTGACCAAGACTTTCATGAGTACTATGAGAATGCTCATATATTGTTAATTATTATACATATTATTTCGGTGAGCTTGTTGCTCACCCTTGCTTTCTTCCTTAATCACACAACAACAGATAGAAAAGATGAACAGGACCAAGCTTCCACTTCGCAAGCGGTTAGGAAACATTCCGCAGTTTTCTGGAAGCGTTGATGCCGCTGTAGCTGAGGTAGAAATTACCAATAGGCTAGACTTTCCACTTCTGATGTACCAGACTTATGTATCTATATGAATTGTAATAATGGCAAAGAAATGTAAATTTATTCAGAAACCCTTTAAGGTGTAACGGTTTATAATTGTGGAATAAAATGACTTGTGTTATTTTTGATATTCATCTCTGAGACTATAACTTGTGGTGTGTGTGTGTGTATATTGTGGGGTCATAGTACGCAGTAGTTGGTTGACTGTTAAGATTAAGTATTGATAAGGGAAATGGAACTCGTGACAACCCGAATCCCCGACCCCGGATTTGGGGGTGTTACACCAGATGTTCTAAAGATGGTAGGTATAACACCCTCCAAATCCGGGGTATAGATTTGGGGCATTATTAACAACAATTACCAACTAAACCTGCACAAGCTGAATATAAATATAATAATTACCCCGAACTATCACTACTCAGGATCTTTTAAGGTCTGAGTTGAAAACAAGAACCACATACTACACTTTATTACAAACCCAAATAAATAAAACCTGTCTCAAGAACTCTTTTTGTTACAAAACTTTATTCTATCTACAATCTCACCACACAACTTTTATTCAAACTACACAAGACTTCTATTCAACCCAGCATTACTACTAATCCTGCTACACCTGATCTGGCAATTCAAAGCTCTCTTCGGGAATGGGAAGGAACACTATTGGTATAAGAGGGTCCCGCTGCTTGACTCACTTCTTAACTATGCGGGTCCTAATGGGTTTCATTCTCTACCTTAACTGTAAAACAATAGGAATAACAATAAAAGGGGATGAGCCAAAATTGCTCAACAAGCCTGCAACAATATATATAGTATAAAGAAAGAGAAATAAGTGAACCAATAAGCTGCTGGTTGGAACAACCATCTGAATCTGTATAGGATAGTAATTTGCCAATGCTGGCGAGTACCAAATGAACAAGACTGGAAACAAGAACCAACATATGCACTATAACCTGCTGATCAGTCAGAATATAGTGCGGATCTATACCCAACTGCATAGACCCAACCAACATAAAGAGTACTCAGGCAACTATGGCATATTAAATAATGGTATGGGTAAAACCCAGTCCATATAGTAACCATCCAGTCCAAGGCTTAGCATCCAGAACAATCGGAATGCTTTTGATATATCCCAACACCAGGATATACCAGAGTATATGTAACAGGGGTAAAAAGGATTGAAATATGAACAGGGAATTCAATAAATTGGGTGTATCAAGAATTGAAATGAATTTGAAACAAGCAATAATAAATGGGTAACAGTGTTTATGAACAATGATTATCAAAGGTAACTGATATGATAAAAAACAAATATAAATCACTATTCTGAATTTAGAATAGGGGAAAAACTTGCCTTGCGTATACTTAACCCGGTTTAACTCACTGCCTTCTGTCCCTAGATTGCTCTGCCTTGTTAACACTGAACCAATCATGGAAAGATAGTCGTTTAGATAACTTACTATATACGTGTATCTTGAATTGATATCACGCAACCTTATCAGTCTACCCATGCATTTCTATCTGACTCGCATATATACACATACATTTATACAGCACATCTATTCACATAATCACGTAAAGCACGTAGCACATAAAGCATATAATCAATTTTTTAGACTTATAATTATTTTTAGAATCAATTCTAGACTCATACCTGCATTGCTAGTCTTATCTGATTTTATTATAATTTTTCGGGATTTATTCGACTCAATTATACCCCTATTAGGACCTATAAACTATTAATTATCACCAAACCACTCTCTTTCGGAAGAAATTATAACTTACAACTATTTTTATTGGATTCGTCTCATTTTTCTGAGTCTAGGGGTCTTCGTTTCGCTCAAATCAGACTAACGGTTGAATTATTATGAATTAAACAAGATTTAATTAATTAATAATTAATTTTAAACAATCCTTAATTATAATTTTAAATAATTAATTAATAATTATTGTATTTAAAAAATAATTAATCCCTAATTATTAGGAATTAATACTATTTATTATAAATTATTATTACTTATTCGATTAGATCGATTATTTACAAATAATCAATCGATTTAATTAACTGATACGCTATTTATCGAATAACTACGAATTACTCGAATTATAGACCAACTTAATGATTAATCACTTGTATAACTACGAGCTACTCGCAATTCTCACATAATTATTGAACTATTATATTATTATTGAAACTCATACGATTCGCTAATCAAATAATTACCGATATTTAATTATACGATATAAATAATTACCGCAATATTATTCGAATAACTATCACTCGAATACTAATTCTAATTAGTGAATCACTATTCGCATTATTAACTAATTATTAGATTATTAATCACATTACTTAATTATTTCTAATTCTTATTTATTAATTAATTACCTAATTATTAATTAATTACCCAATTATTAATTAATTATATAATTAATAAATAATTAGATAAATAATTAAATAATTAATTAAATAAATAAACTCGAATTTATAATTTAATAAAATAGTTTAGAAATTAATAATACTATTTTTCAGAATTTAAAACTAATTTTTAATTAATTTTTAAAATTATTAAAAACTAATTTTAATATACTAAAATATAAATAAATAATTAATTTCCCAAAAACACAATCAGGGAACTGGATTTGAGATTTGAAGGATCAAACCCGGGTCGTTTCCGGGTTGCAAACCGGGTCGAACCCGGGTCGCTCAAGAACAAGGTCGGCAACCCAGAAAACTCCGACGCCGGCGGCGTTTCCCGGAGAAAGTCCGGCGAGACAAAAACACGACCACAGCTGCGATTTCAATCCCGTTTCTTCACCGTTTTCGTTCCACAGCAACCACACGACGTTCCCTTCTGATCCTCCTTCCTCGTTCATCGACACAGCAGCCGGAAAACTGAGAAACGCGGCGGCGGCGCCGCTTTCCGGCCACCCCGAAAACAGAACCCAATCGGCACAAAACCGGTGCCAATCGACTCGCAACACAACGATCTAAACGTTCGTAATCATCAAAACATCAAACAACAACCAGAAAATTAAACCCGAATTCGCGATTAAAACCCGAAAATAACAACTTTCAATTGGATCAATCAAACGTTAAAAACAATCACATAATTGAAAACTATAGATCATAAGCTTCAAAACGAGTACTCACATGACTGATTTGGACTCCGGAATCACGATGAAATTCGACCTTGATCCTCCTGCTCTGTTCTTCACAAACCTTAACCCTAATTCCCTTTTTCTTTTTCTTTTTATTTTCTGATTTTTAATTATAATTAACTGATTTAATTAATAGTAATTCAGGTATTTATATTTATGAAAATAATACCCCTAAGTAAAATTAAGGGTCTAATTACACTCCTAATAAAAATATTTGGCCCCAATTTTTATAATTTTTGGGTATTAATATTGAATTTTTAAATATCCAATAAATACAAAATAAATGCTAAAAATTCCCAAAAATTGTGATTATTACAAAAATACAAAGAAAAATGATATATGATAATTTCATGATCATATAAAAATAAAAATTTAATTTTTGTGGGGTTTTTGGTACCCGAAGGGGTCTGGAAAAGTCGTTTTTCGAAAAAAAGGTCAATTTGTAAAACGTCTAGGGGTTCAGAATAGCGATATGGTATAGGGCATTTTTAATAAAATAGGGCCAATGATTTTGTTTGAAATACGGGCTTTTAAAATATAGTTTTGAGCTGTGCGAGTTTTAATATAAAATATATAACTGACGATAAAATGCTCAATAAATATCCAAAACACGTTTGGATCAAAACAGCCAACACATAACACACAGCAGTTAGGGTTTAATGACTTAACACATTTAATCACATAATAATACACATAATTTATCATTATTATAATATAATACAAACGTAATTTCTTGGTCGTTACATTCTCCCCCCTTAACAGGATTCTGTCCTCAGAATCACACTATACAAATAATTGAGGATACTTTTCTAACATTTCACTCTCAAGCTCCCAGGTTGATTCTTCAACCACTGGGTTTCTCCACAAGACTCTCACTAATGATACAGACTTATTTCTTAATACCCTCTCTTGCCGATCTAAAATCCTTATCGGCTACTCTATATATACGACAAATCTGCCTGAAGTTCTACTGGTTCATATTCTATTACATGCCTTGTATCAGGATTGTACTTCTTAAGCATAGATACATGAAATACGTTGTGAATGTGCTGCATATGGGGTGGTAAAGCTAACTCGTACGCAACCTTCCCAATTTTATTCAAAATCTCAAATGGTCCAACATATCGTGGCTTCAATTTCCCTTTATTGCCAAATCTGGCCAATCCTTTCCATGGCGATATCTTAAGCAATACGTGTTCTCCTTCCTGATAGTCCATATCCTTCCTTGCTTGATCTGCATATTTGCTTTGCCTATTTTGCGCTGCCTCGATTCGTTTTCGAATAAGTTCAATCTTTTCTTTTGTCTGCCGAATTAATTCTGGACCCAAAATCTTGCGTTCTCCAACTTCATCCCAATGCACTGATGATCTGCATTTTCTCCCATATAGTGCTTCATACAGTGGCATTCCAATACTGGCGTGATAGCTGTTATTATAAAAAAATTCCACTAGGGGTAAATGTTCATCCCAACTGCCTTCAAAATCGATCGCACAAACTCATAGCATGTCTTCGATCGTTTGAATTGTCCTTTCACTTTGACCGTCGGTTTGCGGATGATAGGCTATACTCATGTTCAACTTCGTTCCTAGACATTCTTGAAATTGTCTCCAAAATCTTGAATTGAAACGAGGATCTCGATCCGATACAATCGATACTGGTACTCCATGACGCATCACAATTTCTTTAAGATATAAGTGCACTAACTTGTCCAGTGAAAATCTCTCGTTAATCGGAAGAAAATGTGCTGATTTCGTCAATCGATCAACAATAACCCAAATTGCATCGTGATTTGCTTTCGTCCTTGGAAGTCCCACTACGAAATCCATCGCCAGATGTTCCCATTTCCATTCTGGAATGTCTAACGGTTGCAATAACCCACTCGGACGTTGATGTTCTGCTTTAACTCGCTGGCATGTGTAGCATTTACTCACCCATTCTGCTATTTCCTTCTTCATATTCGGCCACCAAAAGTTTTCCTTCAAATCGCGATACATTTTCGTGCTTCCTGGATGAATGGAATACTTTGAATTGTGCGCATCTCGCATAATTTCTTCTTTTAATTCTGCCATGTTAGGGATCCAGATTCTTAACGCAAAACGTAAAATTCCTTCATTATCTTTCTGAGTTGTAATCTCTTCTCCCGTTAAGTCGTCGTCTTGACTCATCACTTCATCTTGACAACGACGAATCTTTTCTAGCAACCCTAGTTGGAAAGTCATAGCGTAGATAGTTCTTGCAGATTCATGGGGAATACGAATCTAGATTTCCAATTTGTTGAATTCCTTAACCAATTCTTCGCATGAAGTTAACCGATTCAATTTTTCTTTTCTGCTCAACGCATCCGCTACAACATTTGCTTTTCCTGGATGATAACTGATTGTAACATCATAATCTTTAATCAATTCCAGCCATTGACGTTGTCGCATGTTCAGTTCCTTTTGCGTGAAGATATACTTTAGACTTTTATGATCCGTGTAGATTTCGCATTTTTCACCGTACAAATAATGTCTCCAAAGCTTCAATGCAAATACAATTGCTGCCAATTCCAGATCATGCGTAGGATATTTCTGCTCATGAGGTTTAAGTTGTCTCGAAGCATATGCAATAACGTTACCATGTTGCATCAACACACATCCTAGCCCTCGATACGAAGCGTCACTGTATATGACGAAATTTCCTTGCTCGTCTGGCAGTACTAATACTGGTGCGGTCACCAACCGATTCTTCAACTCTTGAAAACTTTCTTCACACTTACTATTCCATTCAAACTTTTCACTTTTTCGAGTTAACTTGGTCAGCGGTGTTGCTATCTTCGCAAAATCTTTGACAAATCTTCGATAATATCCTGCCAATCCTAAGAAACTTCGAACCTCTGTCGGCGTCCTTGGTCTTTCCCAATTCAACACAGCTTCAATCTTTGCTGGATCAACTTGAATGCCTTATCTACTGATGATATGCCCTAGAAACTGCACTTCTTTCAACCAAAATTCGCATTTTGAAAATTTTGCATAAAGCTGCTCCTTTCGTAATATCTCCAATGTCGTTCTTAAATGCGCTGCATGTTCTTCTTCTGTCTTTGAGTTGATCAAGATGTCATCAATAAATACAATGATAAACTTTTCCAGATACTTCTTGAATACTCGATTCATCAAATCCATAAACGCTACAGGTGCATTCGTCAATCCAAAAGCCATTACAAGAAATTCATAGTGCCCGTATCTCATTCTGAACGCTGTTTTTGGAATATCTTCGGCCTTGATCTTTAACTGATGATAGCCTAATCGTAAGTCGATTTTCGAAAACCATGCTGCTCCTTTTAGTTGATCAAATAAATCATCGATGTGAGGTAAAGGATATTTATTCTTGATAGTTAACTTGTTCAGCTCACGATAATCAATACACAGTCGCATACTACCATCCTTCTTTTTCACGAACAATACTGGTGTGCCCCATGGGGATACACTTGGCCTTATGATTCCTTTGTCGAGAAGTTCTTGCAACTGTTTTGCCAATTCCCTCATTTCAATAGGTGTCATTCGATATGGAGCTTTTGAAATTGGTTCAGTCCCTGGCGTCAAGTCAATAGTGAACTCGATTTCTCGATCTGGTGGAAGTCCTGGTAGTTCATCTGGAAAAATATCAAGAAACTCACAAACTACAGGAATATCTTCAATCTTCGGATTACCCTTATCAGCATCCCGTACATAGGCTAAATAAGCTTGACGTCCTTGGCGTAGCAATCTTCTCATCTGCATTATTGATAAGAATTTTTGCTTTTGCTTCTCACCTTTAAATATTACCATTTCATTTTATTCAGTTTGCAATTTCACTCTCTTATTCGCACAATCAATCTGAGCATTATTATTAGATAGTCAATCCATTCCTAAAATAATATCAAACTCCCCTAGCCTAAAAGGTATCAAATCAACTGAAAAATGACATCTCCATATCTCAATATCACAACTCGGGCATACTCGATCTACTGCAACCTGATCATCATTTGCTAATTTTATGACTAACACTTCATCTAACCACTGGATCTCACAATCTATCTTAGAGATAAAATCTTCAGAAATAAAAGATCTAGCAGCTCCTGAATCAATCAATACTAAAGCATTTACGAAATTTACAGGGAGTGTACCTGCAACCACATTCGGACTCTGTACCACTTCCTTCATTGACATATTGAAAGTCCTTGCTCTGGGCTGATTTTATTGTGGTAGTGGAGGTGGAGGTAATGCTAAAACTCTTGGAATACTAGCGGCCATTGCAACTCCTCTGCAGTCTCTGGCAATATGTCCTTTTCTCCCACATTGGAAACAAGTAACTTCTGTTTTTCCCGTCGGACATTCTCCAGAATAGTGTCCCCTTTGCTTGCACTTAAAACACGTGACATTTGGCTTGTTCTAAATTCCTGTATGCTTTTTACCACACGTTCTGCAATCAGGTATAGGCGGTCGAATAAGCCTTTGCTGAGTTGGGGCAGGAAGTCGATTACCCATCCTCTGGTTGTTTTGTTCCGGTCTCCTAAAGTTTACTTTTCCTCGAGCTTGAAATCCCGGCCTTTTATTGAAACGATTCTGAAAATTTCTTGGTCCTTTCTCATTCTGAGCTGCTTCGCTTTCACCTTCAATAATCATAGCCTTCTGAACAACAGCCTTATAAGTTGTCAGTTCAAACACAGCTACTCTACTACGAATCTATGGTTTCAGTCCTTGCTGGAATCTCTTAGCCCGCTTCTCATCAGTATCCACTTGCTCTGGAACAAATCTAGCCAATTCAGTGAACTTGGTCTCGTAATCCGCCACTGATAAGTTGTCTTGCTTCAGCTCCAGGAACTTGATCTCCATCTGGTTCTTCATAAAACGAGGAAAATATTTCTCCAAGAAAAGATCAGTGAATATAACCTAGGTCACCACACCTTCTCCTTCCAAAGCTTTCTTCGATTCCCACCAGTAATTGGCTCCGCCTTTCAGAAAGTAGCTAGCAAAATCCGTCTTATGTTCTTCCTCAACTTTCACCAACGAAAAAGCCTTTTCCATCTCTTTCAGCCAAGCTCTCGCTTTTGTAGGATCTGTAGAACCCATAAATTCTGGAGGCTTTACCGACCGAAATTGCTTGAAAGTGACCGTAGGTGCTGCTGGTGGTACTTGATGTCCTGGATGAGCGGCTTGCTGTAACATCTGTTGCTGGAACTGCTGCTGTTGCTGCTGCATTTGTTGTTGCATCATCAACATCTGCTGTTGCATGAGATTAAACATCTGATCCATCTGGTTATTATTGTTTTGGCCCTCGGTGTTTCCATTTGATGAGTCGGGTTGTGCTTTTCTTTTAGGTGCCATCTTTCTGGTAAATAAACAATGGGTCTTCTTTAATAACACTATATTAAACATGTATTAAAATAGTTAATTTGGAAAAGTAAAACAGCTTATTAAATAACTAAATAGATAAAACAGTATGATGTGTAAATAAATATATATATATATATATATTTTATATATACTTTAAAATCTTTTTGAAAACATAAGGGTACAACATGATCGTAAATAAAACAACATTTGTAAATATGCAATGGTACTGAAATAAATGTAAATGCTTAAACGACTGGAAATAAAATAAAGAAAACGTGCAAAAGACCATCTCATATATATATAGGTAGAACACCAGCTGCAGGTGTCAGTGCTACTACTATCAGTCAAAGTCAGTAGCTACACTCATACAAACTAGTCATACAATACTATGCTGCCTCTATCTACAAAATGTACATGATACAACACTCCTCGATCTGCTAGTCTCAAAATCCTGGTGGCACGTGGCTCAACTCCTCCTACAATGCCTCTAGCACTGCCTCGGTACGTCCCAATGCTCTGTGATATGCTATCTCCGCACTAAGATCCTGCTGTCTCAAATCCATAAGCTGCTGAGAACTAATCCGGTGAATCTGATGTAGCCTCTCTCTCAGTATATAATCTGGTCGTAATGCTCAGACAAGACCATCTGCCTGCGTCTCATACAATCCAATGATCTCTCTGCACTGGTTCTGCCATCTAATCATCTCCTCCCTCTCCGCCTGAGAGCGCTGGTAAGTCACTGTATGATGCTCACGAAGATCAGTGCTAGAACCTCGAGAAGGTAATGGTCCATCTACCACTATCTCATCCATAAACTCTGGCTGAGGAAACTGATAAACTCCAGGAACAGGTGCATAAATGGTTAATGGGGCAGGGAATAAGACAGGCTGCTCCATAGGTGCATACACTGGCGGCTCTGCCTCTGGCTCCATTTGTGGCATCTCTGGAATCTCAACTGGTGGCATAGGAATCTGAGGCCCTAAATCCTCCCACTGCGGAAGATCAACCATGTCAGGAATATCGAACATCGGAAACTCTAATGGTGGAAAATCTGGTATCTCTTGCTCAAAATATGGAAAATAATCTGCAAAACCTGGTACCTCTGGGGGAGGTGGTATCTCTGGTGCTGGTCCAGGTGGCAATGGTGGAGGTGGTGGCAATGGAGGTAAGATCTGCTCTGACACTGGGGCTAATACCGGTGCAACCACTGGATCTGTCTCGGTCTGCTCCGTAGACGATAATAAAGAAGCCATCTAATATACATAAAAATAATAACACAAAAAAATCAAATCACAATCCTAAAACTCATAACTTCTAATCACATAAACAGACAATCCTAACACTCTTACTTTTATCCTATCTCATTTTCCTATCTTATCTTAACCCTAACGTTCTTGTTTTCAAAGGCCAAACCTAAGCTCTGATGCCAACTATAACACCCTCCAAATCCGGGGTATAGATTTGGGGCATTATTAACAATAATTACCAACTAAACCTGCACAAGCGGAATATAAATATAATAATTACCCCGAACTATCACTACTCAGGATCTTTTAAGGTCTGAGTTGAAAACAAGAACCACATACTACACTTTATTACAAACCCAAATAAATAAAACCTGTCTCAAGAACTCTCTTTGTTACAAAACTTTATTCTATCTACAATCTCACCACACAACTTTTATTCAAACTACACAAAACTTCTATTCAACCCAGCATTACTACTAATCCTGCACACCTGATCTGGCAATTCAAAGCTCTCTTCGGGAATGGGAAGGAACACTCTTGGTATAAGAGGGTCCCGCTGCTTGACTCGCTTCTTGACTATGCGGGTCCTGATGGGTTTCATTCTCTACCTTAACTGTAAAATAATAGGAAGAACAATAAAAGGGGATGAGCCAAAATTGCTCAACAAGCCTGCAACAATATATATAGTATAAAGAAAGAGAAATAAGTGAACCAATAAGCTGTTGGTTGGAACAACCATCTGAATCTGTATAGGATAGTAATTTGCCAATGCTAGCGAGTACCAAATGAACAAGACTGGAAACAAGAACCAACATATGCACTATAACCTGCTGATCAGTCAGAATATAGTGTGGATCTATACCCAACTGCATAGACCCAACCAACATAAAGAGTACTCAGGCAACTATGGCCTATTAAATAATGGTATGGGTAAAACCCAGCCCGTATAGTAACCATCCAGTCCAAGGCTTAGCATCCAGAACAATCGGAATGCTTTTGATATATCCCAACACCAGGATATACCAGAGTATATGTAACAGGGGTAAAAAGGATTGAAATATGAACAGGGAATTCAATAAATTGGGTGTATCAAGAATTGAAATAAATTTGAAACAAGCAATAATAAATGGGTAACAGTGTTTATGAATAATGATTATCAAAGGTAACTGATATGATAAAAAGGAAATATAAATCACTATTCTGAATTTAGAATAGGGGAAAAACTTGCCTTGCGTGTACTTAACCCGGTTTAACTCACCGCCTTCTGTCCCTAGATTGCTCTGCCTTGCTAACACTGAACCAATCATGGAAAGATAGTCGTTTAGATAATTTACTATATACGTGTATCTTGAATTGATATCACGCAACCTTATCAGTCTACCCATGCGTTTCTATCTGACTCGCATATATATACATACATTTATACAGCACATCTATTCACATAATCACGTAAAGCACGTAGCACATAAAGCACATAATCAATTTTATAGACTTATAATTATTTTTAGAATCAATTCTAGACTCATACCTGCATTACTAGTCTTATCTGATTTTATTATAATTTTTCGGGATTTATTCGACTCAATTATACCCCCATTAGGACCTATAAACTATTAATTATCACCAAACCACTCTCTTTCAGAAGAAATTATAACTTACAACTATTTTTATTGGATTCGTCTCATTTTTCTGAGTCTAGGGGTCTTCGTTTCGCTCAAATCGGACTAACGGTTGAATTATTATGAATTAAACAAGATTTAATTAATTAATAATTAATTATAAATAATTAATTATAATTAAACAATCCTTAATTATATTTTTAAATAATTAATTAATAATTATTGTATTTAAAAAATAATTAATCCCTAATTATTAGGAATTATTACTATTTATTACAAATTATTATTACATATTCGATTAGATCGATTATTTACAAATAATCAATCGATTTAATTAACTGATACGCTATTTATCGAATAACTACGAATTACTCGAATTATAGACCAACTTAACGATTAATCACTTGTATAACTACGAGCTACTCGCAATTCTCGCATAATTATTGAACTATTATATTATTATTGAAACTCATACGATTCGCTAATCAAATAATTACTGATATTTAATTATACGATATAAATAATTACCGCAATATTATTCGAATAACTATCACTCGAATACTAATTCTAATTAGTGAATCACTATTCGCATTATTAACTAATTATTAGATTATTAATCACATTACTTAATTATTTCTAATTCTTATTTATTAATTAATTACCTAATTATTAATTAATTACCCAATTATTAATTAATTATATAATTAATAAATAATTAGATAAATAATTAAATAATTAATTTAATAAATAAATTCGAATTTATAATTTAATAAAATAGTTTAGAAATTATTAATACTATTTTTCAGAATTTAAAACTAATTTTTAATTAATTTTTAGAATTATTAAAAACTAATTTTAATATACTAAAATATAAATAAATAATTAATTTCCCAAAAACACAATCAGGGAACTGGATTTGAGTTTTGAAGGATCAAACCCGGGTCGTTTCCGGGTTGCAAACCGGGTCGAACCCGGGTCGCTCAAGAACAAGGTCGGCAACCCAGAAAACTCCGACGCCGGCGGCGTTTCCCGGAGATAGTCCGGCGAGACAAAAACACGACCACAGCTGCGATTTCAATCCCGTTTCTTCACCGTTTTTGTTCCACAGCAACCACACGACGTTCCCTTCTGATCCTCCTTCCTCGTTCATCGACACAGCAGCCGGAAAACTGAGAAACGCGGCGGCGCCGCCGCTTTCCGGCCACCCCGAAAATAGAACCCAACCGGCACAAAACCGGTGCCAATCGACTCGCAACACAACGATCTAAACGTTCGTAATCATCAAAACATCAAACAACAACCAGAAAATTAAACCCGAATTCGCGATTAAAACCCGAAAATAACAACTTTCAATTCGATCAATCAAACGTTAAAAACAATCACATAATTGAAAACTATAGATCATAAGCTTCAAAACGAGTACTCACATGACTGATTTGGACTCCGGAATCACGATGAAATTCGACCTTGATCCTCCTGCTCTGTTCTTCACAAACCCTAACCCTAATTCCCTTTTTCTTTTTCTTTTTATTTTCTGATTTTTAATTATAATTAACTGATTTAATTAATAGTAATTCAGGTATTTATATTTATGAAAATAATACCCCTAAGTAAAATTAAGGGTCTAATTACACTCCTAATAAAAATATTTGGCCCCAATTTTTATAATTTTTGGGTATTAATATTGAATTTTTAAATATCCAATAAATACAAAATAAATGCTAAAAATTCCAAAAAATTGTGATTATTACAAAAATATAAAGAAAAATGATATATGATAATTTCATGATCATATAAAAATAAAAATGTAATTTTTGTAGGGTTTTTGGTACCCGAAGGGGTCCGGAAAAGTCGTTTTTCGCGAAAAAAGGTCAATTTGTAAAACGTCTAGGGGTTCAGAATAGCGATATGGTATAGGACATTTTTAATAAAATAGGGCCAATGATTTTGTTTGAAATACGGGCTTTTAAAACATAGTTTTGAGCTGTACGGGTTTTAATATAAAATATATAACTGACGATAAAATGCTCAATAAATATCCAAAACACGTTTGGATCAAAACAGCCAACACATAACACACAGCAGTTAGGGTTTAATGACTTAACACATTTAATCACATAATAATACACATAATTTATCATTATTATAATATAATACAAACGTAATTTCTCGGTCGTTACAGTAGGTATATGTAACTTGATATTTTGGATTTCAAAATTAGTCTAGAGACTCAGCTTAATTTCATCAAACAATCTTTGAACAACTTTTATTCTTAGTATGTTAAGAACAAAAGGAATGAGATAAACAGAACATTCACCGAGTTGTTAAGCATGTTTAGAACTGCTGAAAATAACAGGTAAATGCATGAATTACATCCATATTGATGATGTACACATGGAATGCAACTGGGAAAGGAAAGTGGACATGCAAGGTGAAGATTTGATCTTATTCGGTGCTAAACTAAAGTCCAATCCCAAAGGGCTTTTGAAGCCTAATAGTGGTGTTGCTAAAGGAGATGATTGTCATTTCTGTGGAAATAACTGGATGAATGGAAGTTAAATTGTCGAGCTTATTTGGAAGATCTAAAGAAGAAGACTAGCAATGGTCAAGCTTCAGGTATAGGGTTGGAATTGGAGCAAAAGTTGTTGCTCTAGTTGAAGGAACTCATTACCTAATTTTACCCATAAGGCGAGATTGAGAACTTGATAAATTATTATTATGTGCCTGCCTTTAGCGGATACATTAATTCAATTTCTTGTCAGGACAAGAAAGGTTTTCATTTTAATTAAATAAACAATAGTTGTTTATTCTATTTCAATAATAAGACTTATAATGTTGCACAATCAGTTAACAATTTATATGTTCTAAGTTGACTCAAATTAAACATTACCTCTAGCATTGTCGTTAAGCCATAATTAATGAGAAACGCATTTATGAGTTACATATAGATGAATACTTGGATAAGTTTGATTTTGAATCATACGGAAGATGCGAACTTTGTCTCATTGGCAAAATGATTAAAGCTTCTTTTACCTGATCAAGTGAAAGGGCCACCGAATGATTATGACTTATACATAATGATGTATGTGGTCGAATGTGTATGATGGCAAAGGGGCTTATACTACTTCATAACATTTACTGATGATTTCAGTAGATATGGATATGTGGTTCTTATGAAGAACAAATCCGATTCTTTTAAAATGTTCAAAGAATATAAGGCCGAAGTAGAAAAGAAAACAAGGGAAAAGTATAAAAGTTTTACGATCAGATTGTGGAGGAGAATACTTAAACCTCAATTTTAAGAGTTTCTTGAAGGAGTGTGATAGTGTATCATAACTTACTCCTTCTAGAACACCTCAATGGAATAGAGATTCTGAGAGGAGAAATCGTACCTTGTTGGACATGGTGCGATCGATGATGAGTAAAGCGGATCTTCCATTCAGTTTCTAGGGTTATGCTCTAGAAACGACTGCATATACACTTAACCAAGTTCCGACTAAAGCGGTTCAAAATACTCCTTATGAGATATAGAGTGATGAATGTCATAGCATGTCATTTATGAAAATTTTGGGACGTGAAGCGTTTGTAAAACGTTTAGCCTCTGACAAGCTTGGACCAAAATTAGATATATGCTATTTTGTGGGATATCCAAGTGAGACTAGGGTATAGTTTTATAATCCTTTCGAGAACAAAGTGTTTGTTGCTCGGGCCGCTGTATTTTTTTGAGGGAGAACTACTTTCTAAGAAAATCAGTGGGAGGATAATACATCTCGATGAAGATCGAGAACCACATGATAACATTGAACCAGAGTTGGAATAAGATCAGGATGTACAACAAAATGTTGAAAGTAATCATGTTTAGGAAACACATGTTATTCGTAGATCTAGTAGGATTCACCATGAGTCCGGGAGAAATTATGGATTTCTTTTGACTCAAGATGGTGATGTGATACGGATAAGGATAAGCCTCACACCTACCAAGATGCTATGAACAATCCAGATTTCGAGAGATGGCTGGAGGCCAAGAAATCCGCGATGGAATCCATGTATCAAAATAAAGTATTGACTTTAGTTGATCCACTCGAAGGGGTAAAGCCTATAGGGTGCAAATTGGTTTTCAAAAAGAAAACTAACATGGATGGTAAAGTATAGACCTATAAGGTGCGACTAGTGGCAAAAGGTTTCAAACAAATTCATGGTATAGACTATGATGAGACTTTTTCACTAGTTACTATGGTCAAGTCCATCAGGATTTTGTTAGCAATAGTTGCTTACTTTGACTATGAGATTTGGCAAATGGATGTCAAAACTGCTTTCTTATATGGGAGCCTTGAACGGGATGTATATATGATATAACCTGAGGGTTTTTTCGATCCAAAGTTTGCTAAGATAGTTTGTAAGTTGCTTCTATCTATTTATAGATTAAAGCAAGCCTCAAGGAGAATGAATATTTATTTTGATGAAATGGTCAAAGAGTTTGGCTTTATTCAAAATGAAGATGAACCATGTGTTTACAAGAAGGTTAGTGGGAGCCATGTGACATTCCTAGTATTATATGTAGATGACATATAACAGATATGGAATGACATACCTTCTATACAGGCTGTTAAGACTTGGTTGAGACATAATTTCTCGGTGAAAGACTTAGGCGATGCTACCTATATATTAGGGATCAAGATCTATAGAGATAGATTTAAAAGATTAATCGACCTAGTCGGAGTACATACATTGATAAAGTATTACATCATTTTATGTTGCAAGAGACAAAGAAAAGATATGTTTCGATGTCTCGTGTGATAGTGATCTCAAAAGATAATTGCCCCCTAAATCATTAGATGATAAGGGCTGTTTGAGAAAGTACCAGATGCGTCAGCAATTGGATCTATAATGTGTACAATGATATGTATTTATCCTGATGTTTCGTATGCTTTGAGCATGATGATCATATACTAGTCTAATCCAGGTGAATGTCACTTGATAGTTTTCAAGAATATTCTTAAGTACTTAAAGAGGACTAAATATTTATTTTTGGTGTATGGAGAAGATAAGGAACTGGTTGTAAAGGGTTACACTGATACTAGTTTCTAAACCTATTTTTTTGGACAGAAAAGGATGATTACGAGTTTATGTTTGTTTTGTGTTTTGTCTAAATATAATTGATGTTAGCTTGAATAGTTCACAGCAAGAACATTGATGATTCTATGGAAGCCGAATATATTGATATTTTTTTTTGAAACAGCCATAAAGACTGTTTAGGCATATCATTAGGCAATATCGCCTTATTAATGAGATTAATGATTAAGGAGATATAAATGTAAAGTGCATAGTAATAATAGTGTTGCAGACCCACTGACTAAGGCTTTGTCGCAGCAAAAGTATGATGGTCATACTAGTTCTATGAGTATTAGATACATGGGTGATTGGCTCTAGTGCAAGTGGGAGATTGTTAGTGTTTGTGCCCTAGAGACAACACTATGATGTTTTAGTTTAAGACATTAGGATTATTAATGTTTATGTTCTATCGATTATTCTCTTTATAATTTATTAATTCTTAATTTACTGCGATATAAATGTTAGATTAATAAATATCCTTGAAATATGATATGCATGTCTATATCTCTCAGTACGTGAATTAGAAATGAGATTATAAGAATAGTATCAATATTCCTAAAGGTCCTTAGTCGAGTATTATTATTAAGGGACAATAATAATGCATTAAGACTGGTGTATTTGTTGACTAATGATCATATCTCATTGATCATAGGTATAGTGATACTAAAGTCAAAAACACAGGCAGATGTATATGTACATGGTGCTGGACAGACCCAATGTGAGATTCTACATTTCTGTTGTGTCATAAGTAATTCTCACAGTGATAATGATGTAATGGTCCTTAGACCTGAAGTCATTATATTTCTATACGAGAAATAATATACATTGATTCCATTAAAAGTTATCCTTGACCGGGTAATGATAAAAGTGAACATTGGGTATATTATGAATCGTATGAGAAATATGAATGATCTAGATGGTATTTAACCCTCCTATTTTAGGAGTGATATTATTGGCCTCTTGTGTGAGCTAGACTATGAAATGCGTGGCCACGCTCAAATATTGATTTGATATGATAGTCTACTCATTGATCAAGGAAACTTGGGTTAAACTATGATGAGGATGACACATTACATGCCTCTAGTTTAATCTATAATATATGGTTAAAAGGATTATATTACATTGTACATTATTCACAAAAGGTTTAATCGATCACCGATTCAATTATTATTACTTGGGTAACAATGATGTATTACTAGATGTCGCTCATTGTTTATTTAAATTAGATTTAAAATTCGTTGTCAACGTAATAATAACCTATAGGGTCACACATTAAGAATGCTTGAAGGATTATTTAATGTAAATTGGATTTAAATTATATTAAAGGAATTCAAATTATTTATAATGTTAATTAAGTATGACTTAATTAATTAGATAAATATTGATATTCAAATTTACTAATATTAATTATAAAATTTATTTATTAAATAATTAAGTGAGACTCAATTATAATACAAATAGGAATTTCAAATTTAATAATAACTCCTAATTAGTTAAAAGTTATAATTCGTTTTTCTACTCTCTATATAATATCTCTTGTGTGGCTGAATTTGTAAGCAAGACTTTTACTAAAATCCTAGCCACCAAGGGAGAAGATGGAGAGAGGAAGAAGAAACAAGTTTGTGCTAGTACACATTCAATCCTTGAGTTCAAGCATTCATGTGGATACCGATAGAGCGTAGATCGCGAGAGCGGGATGCGTGGTGATTGAACAAGCTTTGGATCTCCATTAGTCAATTAATCGGTAAAGCTTCTTAAGGTAAGCAATCTGATCTACAAATTAAATATATGTTTTTCACATGGATTCTGCGGTGGGTTTCGAAAATTCTGATTTTTACGTTTTTAATTACTGTTTCCGTTGTATTTATGTGCTCGAAACCTAACACAAATAATATACTTATGCATGTTGTAGGTACTTTCTGACTATTATTGATGACTTTACTCGTATGTCTTGGGTTTTCTTACTTATATTCAAATCAGATATCAGTAAAGTTCTTCCTCAGTTTGTTACTTATATAGAAAATCATTTTCACACATCAGTTAAGCATATAAGAACTGATAATGCTCGAGAGTTTTATGAGGGTGAGCTCAAAAAAATTTATTTTCATAAAGGGTTTTTGCATCAAAAGAGTTGTTCATATACACCCCAGCAAAATGGGGTGGTAGAGAGGAAACATAGGCATATTTTGGACACTGCAAGAGCTCTTTTCTTTTAGTCTAAACTTCCAATTTTTTTCTCGGGGGAATGTGTGCTTTCTGCAGTTCATATCATTAACAGAATGCCTCTTCAATTCTTGGTCTTCTTAGTTTATATGAGAAGTAGTTCAATGAGCATGTCGATGTAGATTATTTCAGGGTTTTTGGATGTCTATGTTATATTAGTACATCCAATTTTCATAGGACTAAATTTGATGTTAGAGCTGTTCCTCATGCTTTTGTTGCATATTATTGGAAGAAAAAGGTACAAGATTCTTAATCTTCATGACCATACTGTTCTTGTATTCAAAGATGTTATTTTCTTTGACAAACATTTTCCGTTTCATTTCTCCGAATCACATAGTTCCCACCCCCCATTTTTTCAGCCACTAGTAACGGACCTTTCACCCTTTTCTTTTGACTTTGTACCTGATATATTTAAGTATCCAACTTCTCTTGATTCTACTCATGATCTGTCCAATCACAGCATACATGATCAGTTTCAAGATCATGATTCTTCTCAATCCTCACAGACTGATCACCCTTTGAGAAGAAGTGTCCAGAGTCTAAAACACCTGCACACTTTTCTGATTACATCTACACTAGCTCAGTTGCACGACCTTGCTAAACCTCATATTGGGCACTGGTGCCATCTTGTTTCTTATGCTAAGCTTCCATTGTGCTATCATGCTTTTATTGCTACCACTGAATCCTTAGTTGAACATGTTATAGATGATCAAGCTTCTAAAGATACCAAGTGGGTGGAAGCTATGAATAAGGAATTGCTTGCTTTACAGGTTAATAAAACTTGGGTTTTGGTTGATCTACTAGCCGATAAGAAGCCAATAGGGTGTAAATGGGTTTACAATATTAAATTATAGGTTGATAATTCTGTAGAACCATATAAAGCTAGGCTTGTAGCTAAAGCCAATATAGTGTAAATGTGTTTATTATTTTTATTTTTAATAACTAAAATAAGGGGATAATAGTTAAAACAAAAATTACCCTATTACGGTTATTATATTATAGTATAGGTTCTCTCCGTAGTTTTTAGTTGTCGGGTTTTAATGGTAGATCAAAATTTAGATGTAGTTTACTATATTTTATCACTAAAAAAATTTAAAAAGATTGTATCATCAAAAGCTACATTTAATCTATTTTACTAATTTTATTTTTTTTAAATAATAAATAATAAAAAATTAATCTCTGATCAAAAGTTAAATTGGACAACAAAAAATCAATTGGACCATTTTGAGCCTAATACCACGAAGTCCATCAAAAGGGAGCTACAATGAAAACCAAACTCACACTGTCAAGCCCTTTTGTCATCACTTGAAAAAACAACCCAATTATCCCAAAAAATAATCACAACCCAAAATTTAATCCTATAAACCTTTTTCAACACAAAACCAGTTAACCACAGTAACATTTTCACATATGGGGTACCTGTACGGCTGTACCTGAAGTTATCTGTTAAGTTTCTCACTGAACTTTCACTTTTTAATCAATAATATTCATTTCAAAAAAAAAAAATTATTTCACAGAGTATATGATATTTTCATGTAATTAGCATGTTTATGAAGTAACTTAATTCTTATATTTAAATAACAAGATATTAAAAATAAAAATTACATAAAAGAAATTATAATTCAATACATTAGTACTATTCAACTATAAAATAGTAAATATAATATGCTGAGTTCAAACTACCGATAATATGTCAAGCAAATTTTTGTTAATTACAAGAATTAATTTAAATAGACAATAATGTCGACATATTTCAAAATTTTATATAGAAAATAATAGGTCGAATACCCTAAATAACCATATTTTTATAATTATGGTCCCAAAATACTCATCAAAATTTTAAATCGTCCAAAATACCTAGCATGTACTCCATTTTCAGTAAAGTAACAGCTTGATACTCCACTCTAGTGACATAGGAGCAGGGCCGGCCCTCAACATTTGAAGGCTCGGTGCGAAACCAAAAAAAAAGGCCCCAATAAATATTTTCAGTTGCATTGTGTCCCCTAATCAATGAAAAAAAAAGGAAACAATATTATGTTCCATAATCAATAAAAAGAAAATAATTCCCAAATCAATAAAAAGAAAATAATAAAAAAAGTTATTTTTTCCCTCTAAATCTTTTCAAAAGTGGTAACAAGATTTTAGAGATAAATATATAAAGATTTTCCCCTAAATAGAATATAATTAGAGATTTATCAAATCATAAATATCATAAATATAAAAAGATTACATTATTTTACTACTATTCAAAAATCAAAATATGATATAATGATACAACAATAAATAAAATATGATTAGTCTAATGCTGTAATTTAATTTTTCAACCGTATATTTTTCAATATATGTATATTTGTTGTAACAATATTATAACAGACTTTCAAAAATAAAAATAATATTATAACAATTTCAAAAAAATATATATATATACATTAATTTTTTAAAAAAAATTTAAAAATAAAAAAAGGTAATTTTAAAAAACTATGCATCGTACGGATATAAGCTACTATATTAAATACATATTATACTAAATTATAATGTGTAATAAATATAATTATTTAATATCATAAATGATAAATCAATTAATTTATGTATTGACCTATTATTATTATTTTAGAAGTAAAATAGACTATTAGTTTGATCATAATTAAAGTTAAGTTTAGGTTTTTATATGGAGCAACTTGTGAGTTTCACCTGAATAAGATATCAAAAACTTCCACCACCATCGACACAGGCACATCACTTCTATATCTCTCTTGCAAAGTTGTGTATACTGAATATGCACACACCTATAAAACTTGAGAGCCCCTGGTCCAGTTGTGCCGTCGCATTGGCTGCACCTAGCCAGGGTCGGCACTGCATAGGAGTATCATGATACTCATTTACTAGTGAAATATCATGTTTGATACTTTTTTATTAGTGGAGTATCATCTAAATATTTTTTTTTCTGCGAAGTTACATGATAGGTCCCGTAAAAGGTCTATATTAAACTAGAAGGGGGGGTTAAATAGCTTAATTATCAATTTATAAATTATTAAGACCTTTACACCCTTACAAATATTTGTCTTGGTGCGTAACACAAAGGTCACCACTTCAAAATAAATGTAGCACCTATACAACTTATCTTAGACAATAACTCCCCGTTATTTCTTCAAAGTTGATGCGGAACCCTTGTGTGGACTTGGCTTCCTTAGCTTTTGTCAGTCTTGGATCTTAGTGATCCGGTCTTGGGTCTTTCATCTTCTTCACGGTGCAAATACTACTAACTCCCCGTTAGTACGTATATGACTTGGGTCTTAGAACGAGAATCACCTCACGTCACTTCACCTAACTACAAAACTAATAAGACAATCCACAAAATAAAACGTATAGAGAAAAGATGGATTGAACTAGTATGTTACAGTACTAGCCCAAAAGATAATATAATATTCAAATAAGAATATTAAATATCAACTATGTATACTTGACTTGAGATATAGAATAATATGTCAAGTATACATTCGATTACTCCGTCTTTATATAATATATTTTTATCGGAGTAATATAAGAAGTCTTTTATATATATAAGCAATATAGCTTATGACTTCTTGAGTATTCTTCTTCTTTCGGATATGTATTTATAAATCGATGAATACTTTAGTTACAATCTCGGAATTATAACTTATCCTTTTTAAGCTCGTAGGCTTAAGGATTTTAGTATACTTATATTTTGACAATTATAGAGCCAAAGTATACTTTTAACTTTGTGCACAATTTATAGGTTCTATATAAGCCAAGATCGAGATAAAAGAAGTGTAAGTAATTGGCTTTGGATTTGTGCTTTTGAAGTTTAGATGGATGATTACGACGTTTACTATTTAACGATTTATAATCCCACAGAACACTAAAGATGTTAGTGGGGATTATACGATACTTTTCGTAATGATACTATATACACGAACTATGCATTGGCCAAGATCCAAATCAATGAAGTGCAAGTAATTGGCCAACTCGTGTCATTAAATCCACCTTCGAAGCTTAGACGGAAGATTACGAAGTTTAATATTAATCGATTTATAATCCCACAGAATACTAAAGATGTTAGTGGGGATTATACGATACTTTTCGTAATGATACTATATACACGAACTATGCGTTGGCCAAGATCCAAATAAATAAAGTGCAAGTAATTGGACAACTCATGTCATTAAATCCGTCTTTGATATTTGACAAAATTACGAAGCTTACTATTGATCGAATTATAATCCCACGGAATACTAAAGATGTTAGTGAAGATTATACGATACCTTTCATAATTATTTCTATATTCACGAAATATGTTGGCCAAGATCGAGATATATAAAGTGCAAGTAATTGGCCAACTCTCGAGGTTTGTCAAATATGAAATCTCACTCGTGAGGAGTTTTAGATATTTATGAAATCTGTTAGGTCACACTTTCACTGTAGAGGGGGTGAATACAGTGTTTATTACAATCAAATCAAACTTCAAGAACTTATGTAACAGAAAACAAACTTTATTTAAACAATAAACTCTGTTACAATCTGAAACTGTTATCTCTCAGTGATGAACAAAATATCACGAGAGCTGCTAGGGTTATATTAAATAATATTCTCGATAATGATAACACTTATAGTGTAAACCCTATGTCTGTGTTTATATACTACACAGTTACAAGATAATCGCTAATTGATATGGAATATAATTCTGCTTCCTAAAATATATCAATCAGATATCTTCTATTCCAAGTATTCCATTCTTCACGGAATTCCTTCTTCATGCATATCTCTTCTTATGTTTATCTTGATCTTCTTAACTTTAATCAGCTATTGTCCTTATCTGATCGTCCTTCAGCACTTAAGTTCCGATATCTATCTCCTGATGACATAAGTACTGATATCCCTTAAGTTCTGACTTCCAGTATAAGTACTGATCAGTTAAGTACTGATTTGTTCTGTTCAAATAAGATCTGAAATCTAAACATAAAACATATTAGGCATGACATTATCAAATATATCTAACAATCTCCCCCAACTTGTAAATTAGCAAAATATACAAGTTTAACAGATATTTGATGATGTCAAAAACATTAAGTACAAATGCATGAGAAATAGACAAGATAACTACAACTTACAGTCCTTAAAGCTTTTACCAATTCAACTTCTGATAACAACTTCAATCTGTATAAATATCAGAATTTAAGCAGTTGTAGATCTTCGACTTGGCTTCATCATTTTCTGATCTCTCTGATGTCAGGAGTTGTTCTGAGATAATTCTTCAACAAACATTTCTCAGCATATCTGAGTTCATCAATCATTCTCCGTTTGACATCTTTAAGCTCTGCAGTATCTTCACCAGTTTGAAATATTACAGCTCTGAGATCATTAATCTTTGCTTTTCTCAACTCCCGATCTAGTCTTATAACATAAGCTTTGTTAGACTCTAGATTGAATTCAAGCCCCTTAATACCAAGATATGTTCTGATCTGTGCAGTATTAGGCTTCATATCAACAATATCACCATTGTGATTTCTGTACTTTGGAACATATCTGCTGTCAGACTTAACAGAATAAAGTCTTTTCTGTCTCTGAATCTGTTCCTTTAAGTAGTTTGCAGTAGTCTCTGTTATTCTGTCATCCACTTGAAGTAAGAATAATACATGCTCTAATTCTTCAAAATACTTCAATGGAATGGCATTTTGTCTTATATGATAAACCCTACCATCTGTCATGAAATACAACATAATGTATTCTTTCAAGTAGGTATGGTAAACCATCTGTACAGATTCTAGTTGATTCAATCTATCAGGAGTTGCTCCAATACCTGGTTCACTCAAGGAAGTTGGATCATCGGTAGTGTTGTGTACTCTTCTTTCATCAGCACTTCCCAATCCAGTTTTATCTCTAGCTTCCTTTCCAGTAACTACTCTTGCTTCAAAACCACTTGGAGTAGTCTTCAAAGATTGAGTCTGTTTTGCTTTAGTGAATCCTGGTAGGAGTGTTTTAGATTTATTTTCTGATATCAAGTTAACTTGAGCACTGTCAGAGGTTACTTGCTTCTTTTGAATATCAGAACTTACAATTTCTTGACTCTGAACAACTTGAGCCATGTCAGAGGTTGTTTTAAGAACTTTTCTTGAAGTCAGAGCAAGATTATCTTTTCCATCAGTAATTTCTTCTTCCTCAGGAGGTACATAAGGCTTGATAGGTTCACCAACCTTTTCTTTACCCTTGGATCTTGGATCTATCTGTGGTTGTGATCTAGCCAAAGTTCCTTCAGTATGTATCCTTTCTTTGATCACAATGCCTTTAGGTTTTGGAAGTAACTTTTTACCAGAAGCTTCAGATTTAGATGTGACTTTCTCTGATTTAAGTCTGGCTTCTTCTTCCTTTAAACTTTCCAAGTCCATCCCTGGATTTTCTTGAAGAAATAACTGTCTTGACATTTCCTCATCAAGATCTAGAAGTTCATCAGAACTTATCCTTTTACCAGCAGCAGAATTTATTCTTTTCCCAGTATCAGAACTTGTTCTGTGACTAGCTTGTCTTGATGTAAACCTTCTACCTTGACTATGACCACTACCCATTCCAGAGTTTCCTTGGTCATCTTTTCCATCATCCTTTCCTTGCAGTGACTTGTTGGTTTTGCATTTGGACTTAATTACCTTCTCCCCCTTTTTGGCATCAGCAGGTAATAAAAGAGAGATAAGTAGTTCCACTGAGGTCTGGATTTCAGTAAGTTGCGATTGCTGAGAAGCTTGATTTATCAGAATTTGATCAATCTGAGCTTGTTGCTTCTCTTGAGTTTTCTCAATATAAGCAACCCTGTCAATGGTAGGTTGGAAGAACTTTTTCTTATCAATTTTCCAAACTTGTTCCTGTTTGATAAAGTTCTCCTGAATCTTGTGTAACTCTGCATGAGTGTTGGAATGAAGACCTTGAAGATGTTTAGTACTCAATGCAGTGACTCTAAGCTGGGTTTTAAAATCATCAGAATATAACATTTCATCAGCTTTAGTCAAGTGCTCAGCAAGATGTAAAGCATTTGGAACACAGGAAACTGAGTTCCATTCCTTAGTCCACTCCTGACCTGCAGGAGTTTCACTCCAAGGTACTGGTGCATCCCTGATAACAAACTCCTTTACCAGTTCAGACTTAGGAAGAGTCAGTGGAGGAGTATGTCCTGAAGGACCTGCTTCATCAGCATCTACAGTTGTAGCAGCTTCACCAGTATCTCCAACATTTGCAGCATCATAACTTAGAGAATCAGTATCTTCTGATAATACAACTGTGTGAGTAGCAATGGAGGCTTCAACATCCTCTAATTGCTGATCTGATACTAAGTTCTGATCAACAACCATATCCTGATGCTCACCTAAAATCTGATCATCAGCATCTTGATGCAGAGAAGGTGTTAGTGATAACTCAGGAGTTTGAACAGCATCAGTAACAGGTGTTGTGGAAGGATTATTTGCTGTTGGAGCTTCTAAGAAAAGTATTTCAGGCACAACCAGGTTCTGAATATCAATTTCAGCACTTGTACCTGGATCAACAAGAGACATAGAAGGTGAATTAGCCTTGTCAGATACAGGTTCCTGAGATGGAGTTGATGGAGAAGAAGTGACTGGAGCAAATTCCTTGTCTTGTGAGATCAGAGATTCCTGATCCCCTTCCTTAGCTGCTTCCTCCTCATCATCTGAAACTAGCCTCTGTGCCCTCTGTTTCTTGTACTTCCTTGTTGATTTGGATTCCTTGGGAGTTTCAGGAACCGTCATACGTCTAAGCCTCTTGAGAAGCCTAGAACCCCCAATTGCAGAATCCTTCTGAGAAGTTGCCTTCTCAGCTTCATCTACCACAGGTTCTGAAGAGGGAATCTGATCCTCAGAATCTGATTCATCTCTCAAAGTAATCCTCCTCTTCTTCTGAGATGTTTGAGGAACGGTCTTTGTTCTCTTTGGCTTAGAGGATGTAGGCTTCACAGTAGGTGCTGAAGAAGAAGGTTGAGCAGTCTGTGAAGTGGAGAGATAGGATTTGAAATAAGTTCTGAGGGTAGGTTGAGTAGAATGAGAGGTAGGGACTGAGGTTGATGGATTTTGGTTATGGTGAGTGGGTTGAACATTTGAGTAAACAGATTTGTAAGTAGCAGGATCAGCATTTACCAGAATCTGTTTCACAGACTGAGGAATCTGTAATTGTCTCACCATTGATTTCTTTGTGTCAGCATTTATCAGGTCGTTAAAGTACCTTTTTGCAACCTTAAAAGGTGGGGTTTGAGTGCTGACTAACTGGGGTTCAGCAGTACAATACGTATAAATAAGTTGACAGAATCTAGCAAAATAAACAACATCTCGATCCTCTGTCATCCTATCCCCAATAAAACCAATTATTCCAGTTGCAAAATCAAAATGTGTTTGATGGATAATAGCATACCCGATGTGCTGACTCAGAATTGGGATGGCATCAAAATTTGAACACTTGTTGCCAAAAGCCTTGGTGATGCAATCGAAGAAGAAACTCCATTCTCTTCTGATATTAGCCCGTTTCAACTGTCCAAGTTTCGTCAGACTCTTTTCATATCCCAAATCAGTCATTAATCCCCGAAGTTCTGATTCCTCTGGTATAGAGAAGGTACATTCTTCTGGAAGATGTAATGCTCTTCGTACTGTACCAGGAGTGACTACATAGGAAGAATCACCCACTTGGAAGATAATACTGGGAGTTCCTCGTTTACCACCATCATCAAAAACTCCAGTCCTCCAGAACCGCAGAACTTGTTGACTTGAAAAGAATTCAGGCTGAGTTAAGGCGTACCCAACCTCACTATGTGCAAGAAGATCTTGCACAAAATGCAATTCAGATGGAGCTTCAGCATGATCAAGAATTGCAGCATAGTTGTTTGGAACAAACTTTGCTCCATCAATGATTAAATCCTTTGGTGCCATGTGAAAAAAAAAATATTGAAATTCAAGTATGCCTGTTAGGTGTTTGAGATAATGTCTGTATGAAAAACCAACGTGAGAAAGAATGAGAAAGAGAGTAAAAGTAAGAAGAGAGATAAAGTATAAAGAAAATAAAAGATTAAAGAAATCTTCTCTCTGTTGTTCTTATACTCAAAAAAAATGTTACCGTTGGACACTTGTCAGACATGCAGTAATAACGGATAGTTACTGGGCTCGAGAAAACAGGAATGATGACTTATCCAGTTGCCGTGTTTTAAGGAAAAACCGTTCCATTTATCAAGAGACACAGTTTTAATTCAAAATTGAAACCGTTAGCACTGATTGAAGTATTTTTCACTGCAACATTAATATTCTGAAAATGAATCATGTTAAAAATGACCGAGATAATTTCGATGAATAAGTGCTGACAAAGAATCAGAACTTAAATAAAGACAAAATTTAAATGGTCATCAGAATATCAAGCAGGATTTAACAACACAAGATAAAATAACTCAGAGACAAAATCTTGAAGTAAAAACAGTTTTCATTAATATATCAAGTCAATACATACATGAAATAGAAATTACATCAATACAAGATTTTCCCTAAGCTTCTAATCCTAACGTCAACAGCTTTAGTCCTAGCTAAGAAGCCTGACAAAGCTGAGGATGAAGAAGAACAGGAAGAAGACGAGATTAAGTCATCTTCCTCTTCCTATCTTCGACAAACAAGATAGCGAGTCGAATGATTCGCTCTTGCTGACGGATAGCTTCCCGCCTTTCCTCCTCCAGGCGCTCCAGATGGCGATGGTAATCCATCTCGAAGAATAGAAGGTGAGCCAGCACCTCCTGTGGGACAGAGTCCCAGATCTCCTCAGGAATGGCTGTTATATGCCACTCCTGCTGCCACTCGGCACAACTGAGCTCCATTGTGAAGGTTTGTGTGTTCAAAAACATGTTGTATCGAACCATTGTGTTTTTAACAGAAGAAGGAGGATAAGTGTGTGAGAAGAATGTGATGGAAAGACTGATATGAAGTGGGTGCATATATAGGCAAGAGAATGCCAAGAGACGCAAAGATATTTAATGCTGACAGGTAGAATTAATTCTACCTTGTCTCCCTAGACTTTGAAAAAGAATAACAGTCATTGGAAAGAGGAATCATGGTCTAGACCGCACAAGACACAAGAAACAGTGGACTGTTCAAGTACAAAACCATTAATCCTAATCATAGTGACTATTAATCTTCCACTTCAACATATGCGAGTATAAACTGAGACTGTTATTAAATTTCATTCAAAGATAAGCCAAGTAAAGGATTAGACTGAGAAATCAGAACTTAGACCTATACCAGAACTTAACAGTCATCAGAACATAATGTCTTAACTCGAAAAGGGAATGCCCATCTTAGTAAATCCTCATACAAGTTCTGAGTTATGAACGTCAGAACTTAATCATCAGAACGGGTAACTAGAACTTGTCCTCAGAATTTGTGTAAAAGTGACACAATGACTGTTTATCTAAAATAACATAGACCACCACAGAAATTTTCATCATTCAGATGGAGTGATTAGTGTGTGCATTAAGCTAAATAACAGACAAAGAGTAAAGTCTGATCTACTTCAGTACATCTTAGAAATAAGTCATAATTAAAATTTTGCTAAAGAGCTGTCATTATCCTGAAACCTACTGATAAATGAGTTCATGCATGAGTCCACCTCAACTGTTGTTGTGCTAATTTTATGCATCTTTTGAAATTCTATTTTACAGAGGCTTCTCAGTGTAAGTGAGTCACGACTGTTTATCAGAATTTATGCTATTATCAGTGTATTTCTCCAGTAATCATAGAGTGGGAAAAGTCACCAAGAAAATATTTTGCTTTTCTAATGCATATTTACTTAATACCAGCAATGCACTTGGGTCGTCCCTTTCACATTTTTACTCTAGATCTCAAAGGAGTACCTGATATTATTCTTTGATTCTTTTTCTTCTTCTTTTGATAAGTGAGGTTTATCAGCACTTAGTACATTCAGCAGTTTTACTAGAATCAGAACTTAAACAGATGAGTAGCATTATTCTAATTTGGGACTTAGTAGTAAGATGAATAAAGTAAACTAAACTAAGCTCAAGTATCAGAATTTGCTTGTGTCATAAGATTTCCACAGAAATAATTACTTCTTTCATGGGATCATTTGTGTATTGAAGACTAGTAGGTCAGTATCTAGCACAATTATCCTCATAGGATTGAATAGTTACTGAAACAGACATATCACTTATCAGAGTTTAGAAACATATATCAGACAACAGTCAGTACTTAAAGACATTTATCAATTAATGCACAGAATATACAAAGAGATTAATTCTGTAAATACTGATCATAAAGTCTGATAACATAGAACAAGTTTAAGCAGATTTAGAGAAAGAACCTGAAATCATTCCAAGTTCATTTACCAATTTTGAAAAGGTAGCTTCACACAGTGGTTTTGTGAAGATATCTGCTACTTGTTGATCTGTGGGAACAAAATGCAATTCTACTGTACCTTCATCCACATGTTCCCTGATGAAATGGTACCTGATGCTGATGTGCTTTGTCATAGAGTGTTGAACTGGATTACCTGTCATAGCAATAGCACTTTGATTATCACAGTAAATAGGGATTTTGAAATATGTTAACCCATAATCCAGTAACTGATTCTTCATCCAAAGAATCTGTGCACAGCAGCTTCCTGCAGCAATATACTCTGCTTCTGCAGTTGATGTGGAAATTGACTTTTGTTTCTTGCTATACCAAGAAACCAACCTGCCTCCAAGAAATTGGCAGCTTCCACTTGTGCTTTTCCTGTCAATTTTGCAACCTGCAAAATCTGCATCTGAGTAACCTATTAATTTAAAATCTGATTCTCTAGGATACCATAATCCTAGATCAGCCGTTCCTTTAAGATACTTAAAGATTCTTTTTACAACTGTTAAGTGAGGTTCTCTTGGATCTGCTTGAAATCTTGCACAAAGACAGGTAGCAAACATGATATATGGTCTACTAGCAGTTAGATAGAGAAGTGAGCCAATCATACCTCTGTAATCAGTAATATCTACTGAATTACCAGTATCCTTATCCAGTTTTGTTGCAGTGGCCATGGGAGTGGATGCACTTGAACAGTCTTGCATTCCAAATTTCTTCAGCAAGTTTCTGGTGTACTTAGATTGACAAATAAAAGTTCCTTCTTCACTCTGCTTGACTTGAAGGCCCAGAAAATAACTGAGTTCTCCCATCATACTCATCTGATATCTTGACTGCATTAGTTTGGCAAACTTTTTGCAAAGTTTGTCATTTGGAGACCCAAAAATAATATCATAAACATAAATCTGGATCAAAAGTAAGTCCTTGCCATGGTTGAGATAGAACAGTGTTTTGTCAATAGTTCCTCTGTTGAATCCACTTTCCAGAAGAAACTGAGCTAAAGTCTCATACCATGCTCTAGGAGCTTGCTTAAGTCCATAAAGTGCTTTATCAAGCCTGTAGACATAATCTGGATGTTTGGAATCTACAAAGCCTGGAGGTTGTTCAACATATACTTCCTCTTCCAATTCTCCATTGAGAAAAGCACTTTTCACATCCATTTGAAAGACAGTAAACTTTTTGTGAGCAGCATAAGCCATGAATATCCTTATGGCTTCTAACCTAGCAACTGGAGCAAATGTTTCATCATAGTCAATTCCCTCCTGTTGAGAATATCCTTTTGCAACCAGCCTTGCTTTGTTCCTTACAATTATGCCATCACTGTCAGTTTTGTTTCTGAATACCCACTTTGTACCAACAACCGATCTATTCTTAGGTCTTGGCACTAAGGTCCAAACTTTGTTTCTTTCAAATTCATTCAACTCTTCCTGCATTGCTTGCACCCAATCAGCATCTTGAAGAGCTTCTTCCACTTTCTTTGGCTCAGACTGAGAGAGAAAAGAATTGTAAAGACATTCATTCGAAGTACCTGTTCTAGTTCTGACACCTGCCTCAGGATTTCCAATTATCAAATCAGGTGTATGTGATTTTGTCCACTTCCTTGCAGATGGAAGATTTTCTCTAGAACTGGATGCTCCCCCCATGATTCATGCTGTCTTCGGTTTCATTTTCTGATGCTCCCCCTGAAACTATGATCTCTGAGTTGGATCCTTCAGTATTTAGATTTTCAGTACTGTCAGTACTTGGCTTATCAGAACTTGACGAATCAGAATTTGAAGAGCCAGATGTATGTTCTGATGCTTCTTGAGATGTGATAATATCTTGAGTATGCTCCCCCTGCATTGGTGCATCTTCCTTTGACGTAGTCACCACAGTTTCAATAACATCAGAGTTTAATCCATCAGAATTTACAGTATCAGGACTTAGATTGTCAGGACTTGAGGTATCAGAATATGAATCTTCATTTTCAATTCTCAGCTGATCATGATCAATGCAATCTTCAAGTCCAGTGATCTTCTTGTCATCAAAAGAGACATTGATAGATTCCATGACCACTTTTGTTCTCAAATTATAGACTCTGAAGGCTTTTGTAGAAAGTGGATATCCCACAAAGATTCCCTCATCAGCTTTTAGATCAAACTTGGATAGCTGTTCAGGATGAGTCTTGAGAACAAAACACTTACATCCAAATACATGAAAGTATTTGAGATTTGGCTTCTTGTCCTTCACCATCTCATATGGTGTTTTTCCATGCTTGTTAATGAGTGTTGCATTTTGAGTAAAACAAGCAGACTGCACAGCTTCAGCCCAGAAATAGGTTGGAAGCTTTGCTTCTTCAAGCATTGTTCGTGCAGCTTCAATGAGAGTTCTATTCTTCCTTTCAACAACTCCATTTTGTTATGGAGTTCCAGGAGCAGAAAATTCCTGCTTTATTCCATGATTTTTGCAGAACTCTTCCATTATCAGATTCTTGAATTCAGTGCCATTATCACTCCTCAAAATTTTCACAGGATCTTTGATCAATTTATCCAGATGTTTGACATGATCAATCAGGATAGATGCAGTTTCACTTTTTGTGTGCAAGAAATACACCCATGTGTATCTGGTGAACTCATCTACTATGACCAACGCATATTTCTTCTTTGCAATAGACATGACATTCACTGGACCAAATAGATCAACATGAAGCAGATAATAAGGCTCAAGAATTGATGATTCAGTCTTGCTCTTGAACGAAGATTTTCTTTGTTTAGCCTTCTGACATGAGTCACAAAGACCATCAGGAACAAACACTGATTTTGGCAGTCCTCTCACAAGATCTTTCTTGATCAGTTCATTTATCTTGTTGAAGTTTAAATGAGAGAGTTTCTTGTGCCAATTCCAGCTTTCTTCAGTTGAGGCTCTACTTACTAAACAGATTGCAGAACCATCAGAACTTGTTGAAAGCTTAGCTTCATAAATGTTACCACGCCTGAATCCCTTCAGAACAATTTTTCCTGTTGATTTACTAACTATTTCACAATGTTCTGCAAAGAAATCAACATGATAACCTCTGTCACAGATTTGACTTATACTCAGTAAGTTGTGTTTAAGTCCTGAGACCAGAGCTACATCTTTAATGATGACATTCCCAAGATTGATATTGCCATATCCCAAAGTTTTTCCAATGTTGCCATCTCCATAAGAAACACTTGGGTCAGCTTTCTCCACAAAGTCTGATAGCAGGGCCTTATTTCCAGTCATATGTCCTGAACATCCACTGTCCAGAACTAAAATATTTTTCCTGTTGCCCTGCAATCAAAAAGACCACTAATTATTAGTTTTAAGGACCCAGACTTGCTTGGATCCTTTGGCCTTTTTAGGTTTGTTAACATTTGCAGCGGATTTAGCATCAGATTTTATGTTAACAGTTTTCTTATCAGAACTTATACTACCAGACTTTGAATCAGAACTTACACTAGAAGGAACAACAGAAACTTTCTTTAAAGAAGGTTTTATTTGATAGTAATCATAGTACAAACTATGATATTCCTTACAAGTATAAATGGAATGCCATAAACTACCACAATGAAAACAAGGATTTTGTGGTTTGTATCTAACAGACTGACTTTTAACTCCTGACTTTGTAGATAAGGAGTTAATATTCTTATTCTTCCTGCAAAAAGAAGCCAGATGGTTAGAACTTCCACAGTTATGACATGCTTTCCTAGGAGCATCAGGAACAGATTTATAGTTATTGCTTTTATTCACACCTTCCTTTCCATTCCTGTTTTTCCTAGATGATTTTACCTTGTTTGCATTCTTAACATCTTTCAGCTTATGCTTAAGCTGCTTCTTTGTCATTAAGCCTATGTTAACTTCAGCTGTCTTTTCCTGTTTTAGTTTGTCAGAAGCTAATTCCTTTTTAACTTCTGATTTCTCATTTTCAGATTTTTCAGTTACAAACTTAACAGGTTTTAACTTCGGCTTTTGCTTATCAACAGGCTTAATTTCTACAGTTCCTTTTTCATTTTTATTTTCTCCATAGCCTAAGCCCTCTTTCCAGTTTCCACTGCTTAGCAAATTTTGAGTTGTTTTGCCAGAGTTAGTCCAAGTTCTGATAATCTCTCTCTCCTTTTCTAACTCAGTTTTTAGAGATTCATTCATTTTTAGCACTTCATCCCTAACATAAAAAGCATCATCTCTATCCTGCTGAGTTTGATGGAACATGACTAACTCTTTTTCTAAGAAATCATTTCTTTTCCTAAAAGCAAGATTTTCAGAAGTTAATCTTTCACATGTTAAAGTTTGATCTCTATAACTAACAAACATGGTTTTAAGATATCTTCTCAACTCATTAATATCATCAGTATGAAAAGCATAAGTAGTCTGAGGTACCTTTGTTTCAGCAGCTTCAGAACTGTTCTCAGAACTTGATTTATCAGCATTTGCCATCAATGCATAGTTCTCCTCACTTTCAGAGTCTGAGGTGTCTGTCCAGCTTTTCTGCTTTGTGACAAGAGCTTTGCCTTTGTCACTCTTGGTCTTCTTGCAATCAGGAGATATGTGGCCTTTCTCACCACAATTATAACATTTAACATTAGCGTAATCTCCTCTGTCAGACTTTCCTCCTCTTCCTTCAGATCTTCTGAAATTCTTCTTATCAGAACTTATGCCTTTCCTGGAAAACTTCTTTCCCTTCCTGAACTTCCTGTATGCAATCTTTGTGATTCCTTTCACCATAAGAGCACACAGCTTCATCATCTCCTCATCAGCATCAGTTTCAGGCAAGCTTTCAGAATCTGAGTCATCATCATTCTCAGAACTTGATGACTCAGTATCAGACTTTATGATAAGAGCTTTACCCTTGTCTTTCTTTGAGGAAGGTGGTTTGGGGGATTCCTCTTCAGCCTTGAGAGCAACTGTCCTTGACTTTCCTCCTTTCCTCTTGCTTCTTTGTTCCATCTCAAGTTCATGAGTCTTGAGCATTCCATAGATTTCATCAAGAGTTGTTTCATCAAGATTATAGTTGTCTCTTATTGTTGTTGCCTTCAAATCCCAACATTCAGGAAGAGCTAACAGGAATTTAAGGTTTGTATCTTCAAGATCATACTCCTTATTTACTAATGACAAGTCATTCAAGAGTTTAACAAATCTATCATATACATCAGTCAATGACTCATTAGTCCTAGAGTCAAAGTGTTCATACTCTTGAGTGAGTATTGTCTTCCTGTTCTTCTTAACTGTTTCAGTTCCTTGACACCTTGTCTCCAGTGCATCCCATATCTCCTTAGCAGTCTTGCAGTTGATTACCCTGTTTGACATTACATTATCAATGGCACTATGCAATAAGTGTCGTACCTTGGCATCCTTGGAAATAGATGTTATATCTTCAGCAGTGTAATCACTCTTTTCCTTTGGTACGGTCATTGCTGCTTCACCTGCAACTACAACAGCGAGCTTGGTAGGTTTGTGAGGCCCTTCCTTGATTCTATCAAGGTATTCTGGATCTGTTGCTTCCAGAAACATGGTCATCCTTACCTTCCATATGGGATATTCAGATGGTCTCAATATGGGAACTCTGATAGTCTCATATCGACTCTGAGTTGATGTCTTTGATGATTCCTCAGTTTTGGTAGGCTTAGTTGGAGTTTCCGTGTCAGACATGATTGTGTTTGGATCTTTAACTGTATGTGTGTTAACAGAAGGCTCTGATACCACTTGTTAGGTCACACTTTCACTGTAGAGGGGGTGAATACAGTGTTTATTACAATCAAATCAAACTTCAAGAACTTATGTAACAGAAAACAAACTTTATTTAAACAATAAACTCTGTTACAATCTGAAACTGTTATCTCTCAGTGATGAACAAAATATCACGAGAGCTGCTAGGGTTATATTAAATAATATTCTCGATAATGATAACACTTATAGTGTAAACCCTATGTCTGTGTTTATATACTACACAGTTACAAGATAATCGCTAATTGATATGGAATATAATTCTGCTTCCTAAAATATATCAATCAGATATCTTCTATTCCAAGTATTCCATTCTTCACGGAATTCCTTCTTCATGCATATCTCTTCTTATGTTTATCTTGATCTTCTTAACTTTAATCAGCTACTGTCCTTATCTGATCGTCCTTCAGCACTTAAGTTCCGATATCTATCTCCTGATGACATAAGTACTGATATCCCTTAAATTCTGACTTCCAGTATAAGTACTGATCAGTTAAGTACTGATTTGTTCTGTTCAAATAAGATCTGAAATCTAAACATAAAACATATTAGGCATGACATTATCAAATATATCTAACAAAATCTCACTCGTGAGGAGTTATAGAGATTTAAGTACTTGTATTTTATAGATCTTCTTCTTTTAAAGCTTCTTTTTTAAGATCAAGTACTTTATTCGAATTCCGAGTTCGAATCTTTATTCTCTTTTCTTTGAGAACCTTGTTTTTTTGGAGATCTAGTATTAGAGCTTGAGATGAAGTAGAGAAATTAAATACAAAGCTAAAATTAAAGAAACTCAAAGAAGAAGCTAAAAATTACCACTTTTGGAAAACGGTCGGAAAAGATCGCCGAAAAAATTCACCGGAGGTTCGGCCGGATTTTGGCACTATGGTCGAACTTGGGCAGCCCTTCGGGAGGCTGGAGAGTGGTAGTGGATGAGCTCACTTGGTGGGAACAAGCTTGGTTGGGTGAATCTAAGCTCGGGTTTCAAAAACCTTGAATATATATATATATATATATATATATATATATTTCAGAGAGAGAAGGTTTTTGAGAAGAAGTATGTGTATAGAAATTGAAAGAGATGAAAAGAAGCACTTCTTGAAAAAATCTCAACAACTTTGTGGCTCTTTAGCTTGGTTGGGTGGATTGAATGACGGAGATTTGAGGAAAATGGATGGTGGATGTTGTATGTCACATGGATTGATGACATGACAAGTAGGTTGTATTTCCTTGCTAGCCATATAAGACAAAAAAAATTATGGGATTCAAAACTCAGCTGATATATTTGATTAAATATATATTTTCCTTTTCTTTGAATCATTATTTAATCATTTTAATTAAGCATTAAGCACCATTAAATATGACCATCATAAAAACTCTTAAATAAATACCATAAAAAATATGATAATTACCTAAATATTATAAAATAATATCCTGCAAGTTTTGGTCAACTTTGATAAATGGTAACTAGGTCAAACGTGGTCAACTGTGGGACCAACTGCCTCGAAATTTGTGTCCGGACAAAAATTATTGAAATATTATGAAAATTTTACCATGCATATAAAATACCATTTAAATGATCCATAACAAATTTTAAGTCATTCTAGTCAGTGGAAGTATTTTATTTAAAATATAGACTGTTCTGTAAGCCTTTTCTTCCGAGTAAAAAATACCATTGGTCTTCAATTTAAATATATGGATCTTTTGACCAAAATTTTGACTTGAATAAATACTTAAAATATATTTCCTAATATATAAAATATATTTGGATGGTAGGAACTATTTTATAGTATTTTTGAATAATTTTCTCCGAGAAATGCTGATTTTACGAAACGAGATAAAATTACTTCACGTATACATGGAATGGGTTATAAAAATGGATATTAATATTTCAAACATGAATATTAAAAAGATTTAGATACAAACTCTTTTGATGGATGTAAAAATATATTTTGGAGCGAAGAGTAAAATATATAGCACGAGTCTTCTTAGGAATATATCTGATATATCCATTTTTCGAGCTTGTTGCATTATTGATGTTGCAACTGAGATATAAGACATATCATGTCTTGATATTTTTTTTTTGATCATATTTTCTTAGAGATATATTACATAACGATATAATTTTGATGTTTCAGGATAGTGGAATATCTCTTTTATAAACTTGAAAATAATTTTGCTAGTTTGACTATTTTGACTTGATTTGGATCAATTAAAATCATGTTCTAATGGAGATGATCTACGTGTATTTAAATTTAATGTTTAATCGTACAAATACCAAGATAAATAATATATCGAAGATATCCTTACATAACATATAAAATTAGTAAAGTATCATCTAAAAATTTAAAATTATTAAATTAAGTTGCACATTGAATTAGGGTTTCGATTCTAAGGTCATCTCCAACCATGACTCTAAAGTACATTTTACTTCATTATTACTTCAAAAATGAAGTTATCTTTACTCCAACCATGTATAACTCCATATCTATATATAAATATAAAAATATCCACGGTTCACTATTCATTTGAAGTTAATGATTCTTTAATCAAATCTCACATAACTCTATATCTATATTTATATTTCTATATCTATCTTTATATATTTTATTGGAGTATATGGTGATAAAGTGAGTTTGAAATAAAATTTAAAAGAATGATCGGAGAGTAAATAGTGATATGAAATGAAAATGATAAATTTTTTAAGATAAAATTGTTTTGAAATAGAGTAGTGATTCAGGTTTTAGACCATAAACCTCCTAGCCTAAAACCCCAAATCAATATTACTTTTGTTTATTTTTTAAAAAATATTTCAAAATCTCATATGGGAAATTGTTAAATCTTTTAATATTAAAAATTGGAGAACACGATATATACGTACTTAAATAATAAATTTATTAACTAAATATTTAAATTTTCAGAAAAATATTAATAATTACATAATATTCCACTAACGGTGGAGTATCGGGCTCTTGGAAAAGTAGTATCACGACTATACTTCACTCGTGATACCTCACAGACAAATTAATATCATAACTCTAGGAGAAATGATATCATCTTGATACTTCACTGTCACTAACAGTGGTGCATTTTATTTCAAAATGGGTATTTTGAAAAAAATACCTTTAAATAAAAGTATTTTAATCATTTTTAAAATAATATCATGTATTTGTTTAATATAAATGACACAATATCATGTATTTCAACAAAACATAAAACAACATCATTTACTCATTAGCGACACTACAAATCATTCACAAATTTTAACTATTTAAAAATCATCCTAATTTAAAACTAATTCCTAATTTTCTAAAAGACGGCAATTAAAACATAAAATTTAAAATAAATTATGATCAGGCGTATAAAGATAATCAAGATTGTATTTCAAGAATTATGATTTACAATTTAACGAGATTTTGTGGCACAGCTGCCCGTTCACCACGTACGTTTGTAATTTGATTTTTAATCGAGTACAATGCTACTTTCAGTTTCACATAAATCATTAAAAAAATTATGATCTAAATAAAAATATAAATTTAAAGAAATGTAAAAAAACACACAAAAAAATTATTATGAAAAGATAGAAAATAATTGGGCAAAAGTGTAAAAGTAAGCATTTGTAAAAGCATCTAGAAACATGACCTAGGGTTAAAAAACAAACCCGACCAGACAATCACAAAGCTTGCGGTGGCCTCGCGTTCAACGGATCTAGCTCCACGACGTCGTTTCGACCCTTTTTACAATCAGTAAGCAATCCTCGTAATTAATCACTTTTATAATCTTCTTTCGATGCACAATTTTTATTAATTTTAATTATGTATATATGACCGTGTGTATAGTTTGATTGTTGAATTAACTGTTTGTGGACTTGAATATGTTGAATTGGATTGATTGTAGAGTTGAATTGGTGCATGATTGTGAATATTTGTTGTTAATTTAAGAAAGAGTGATTTTGTTAGACGTAGAATGAAGTTGTTTTGTTTTCGGGGAAATGTCGAAATCGGAATGTCTGTGAAGTTGTTTGGTCACGGTATTCGGAAAGTTTATTGTTAATTTACGGAAGGGAGGTTTTATTAGATATGTTATCAAGTTATTAATCCGTTTTGAGGTGTCTATAGTTGCACACTAGCACTAATAATGTTATCGTTATTAGAAGGTACTTCTTTCACGTTTTTATTTTTTCGTTGTGTTGATCATTCCTTTATGCCCTTACGTTCCGTTCCGTTTAAATTGAACGGGATTTAGATGGTGGCAAAGGCAATTAGGGGAATGGGGTAGAAAGACTGTGACGCTCTCTCTAGTTTTTTATTTTCAGTGCAAGGAATTGATGTTTGTCATTAAATGCTGTAGAAATTACTTTGTTCAGTTGTGTTTTGTGAATTACTACTTTTTTTTTTAATTAGTGTTGCCCAATTGTAGTTAACCCCTTGTAACTGAATTTTTGTACTCACATAAGGTTTATATCGAGTTGGTCTAGGTTCTACCAGAATTGTGATTCTATTATGAGTTTGTTTCTGCTTACACAATTAAAGTAATTTAGGCTTCTTAGCTATTACTGGATTATATTCTCCAAATTTACTTAACTTGGATTAACGAATTTTTTTTGGAAGTGAAAATTAGAATCTGTTTGTTTTGAACCTCGGTACAATGTAATGCAAGACAAGACTTCCATTTGACTTAAACGCTTTTGTTGTTGAGTACCCCTGTTGGATACCGGATGCATAGACATGGGTGTGGTCCCTATGGATCTAATTGTACTAAGTCCGATATTTTGACATGTATTCTTATTGGACCCTTTAACTGAGTCTTCTGATAGATGAATGGAAGAGTGATGTTTTTTCTTTCGTATTAGATGAGACCTTGTTTTAGAAGATAATAGGTAGGTTTACCTTAATTTTGATTTTCTCGTCATGCCTATGCCCAAAAAAAAAGGGTGTGCCTTTATGAATGTGATTGACATAGAACAACGACAAGACCTTGGAAGTACTTTGTGCCTTTGATGTACTTTGAATTCCTATATGTCCCTGTACCACCGCATCTAAATCATCCGATTCCTTACCAACCTTCATGATACCCTTTACTCCATTCAAGAAAAAGTAAATCGTCTGTTACCAAATTGAATAACTGTAACTTGTACAATTTTTTAGGTACATCGCTCTTGAATCTCTTTAGCATGGGTGACTTCACAATTCAGATTAGCAGCAACTTAGTTAAGCAGCTCGCAGATGATGGTGTGAAGTTAAAGAAGAAAACAAGGAAAACCAAACCAAAGGTACCGCGAGAACAATCCCCTGCTAAAGAACAACAGAAGCATAATGTAGATGATTCTGATGCACTAAAAAGTGCCAATGCTGTGGGGTGGCCAGTCCAACCACCACTGTTCATGCCAATTACTGCTCCTCAACTACCTGTGCAAAAGGAGATAGATGCAATAAGGTCTGTGCTCCAAGATAGCGAAAAGGTCCTGGAAAGATTGCAAAAGCACGAAGAGGACATGGTGAGACAAGTAACACAGAAAGCCAAGGATCTACATGAGAAAGAGTTCAAGATTCCTGAGAAGAAACCTATGCCCTGCTTGGTTCAGAAAGATGCTTGCTTGGAGTGCTACAAGGAAAATGTCAAGGATCCTCTAAAATGTGCCAGTTTGGTAAGGCAATTTGCAGATTGTGCTCGAACAGCTAGGCAGCAAGTGATCTCTACAGAAAAGTAGACCATGTAGAAGGAATTTTCCTATATCCATATACTCAAGGTCAACGTATTTTCCAGCGTAATTCCCTTCTTGAATTTTCGTGGCGTGAATAACAAATACTCTCATAGTTGATTACAATCTAGTTGGATCTGGCTAGTTTGAAATTTTTTTGCACTTGCACACATCAAACAATATTCTTATTCCATGGATGTATTGTCATACAGGAATGAGTTAACAGTGTTATACCATTTGGGAAATGCACAATTGCTCAGTCTTCACTCTCTATTTTACTCGGAATGAATATCTGCTTATCACAAATTTGTCCTATTTTGTTTTGAAAGTCATTTATGGCCGTAATGAGGTGGTCTTCCGAATACATTCTTCTGATTATGATCTCTCTGTTATACGAGGCTTTTGCATCCATTGCTGCCACTGTAAAATTCATTCTTTCTTGGTCTAAGCTACTCTTTTTGTTATTCAAATTCCAATAGCCACCAGTATCTGCTCTTTACAATCAATTAATTAGTGGATGCGACATGTTCTATGATTACAAGTTTCTGGATTAAAAGTTGCTTGTAATGTTGTTTCTTAGTCGTTGTCAATGGCAAACCTTCTGATTCATTACTGTTTTATTAAAGTTTATTTCAACCACAACTTTTCTACTATGCAAAACGTGGACGGAGAGTAGTATAATTGTATTGTATTTGCTGAATAATGATAATTGTTTAATTTTACAATTTTTTTTTATAAATTGTTACTTCTATATTGCGGATAAATATTAGTGCAATTACTAAATAGGGGTGACAATTTCGGATTTCGGGTTTCAGGTTTTAGGTCGTGTTTGTGTTTGTAAACAGGTCAATTTCGGGTCAAGTTAAAATTAACTAAAATTGAATGAAAATAAATATTTAAGTGGAAAGGAATGAAATTCTGAATAGGTCATTTCGGGTTAGTTTCGGGTTATGGGTTCACTTTCAGGTTTTTTCTCAATAAATTAGATTACGAATCAAGTTGGGTTCGGGTTGGGTTTCGGGTCGTGTTCGCCCCTGTTACTAAACTAAACTATATCATTTGATATGTATGTATAATACATGGTGGGGGTTGGTTTTTACATATTTGGTACAGACAAAACAATAGGCCGGAGAGCATCTACTTTTATTTTTGCTAACTTTTCAATGGCATATAATTTGGCTAAACATCTGTTTAACTACTTGCCAAAACCAATTTGAAAGTAAGTAGGGATAATGCTTGTGAGGTGCCGAACACTTGATAACAAGCATTGACTTTTGCAATATCAGATACCCCTTGATGCTAAAATCACTCATTAGAGTTTTCCATTACAAAAATAAATATTTGCCAAGCACTTATACTTGACAGTAGTAATAAACATTGACTTTTACAATTTTGCTGAAATCACTTGGTACATTAGCAAAAAAAAATTGTTCTTTGCTGGGTAGGATTAAATAAGATGCCTATTACAAGTTTCGGATCCTCGAATTTTAGGGAAAGGCAAGGCCGCGATTGCAATGTTAAAAAATAATTAATTTAAAAGATTCTTTAACCTACAAGATCTACTTCAAATATTTCACTTAAAAGTTTTATGTTTGAATATTATTATGTCCTGATGAATTCCCACAATTATTTGAAAGATACCTGTGAGGTCTACATGTTATACAGTTCATCTTTCAGTTAGTTATTTTTAAAAGATTATACTTGTGAGTTGTAAATGAGGGAGAGTAATATATCATACATGTACATTTTTGTCAATTTTTGTCAGCCAAGTTTCTATTACAGATCTCTTGGACAAGGCAACCAAGCACAACATTTTTTTTTTCATTTTGTAAAAGATACCATTTGGTTACATTGCCTACTAAATTTTTGTTCTTCCTTTGTCTGCATTCTACAACATCTTCAGCTTTTCTATCTTTTATATACTCTCCTATCAGAAACACATTTTCATCATTCTTATTCTGCAGTTGTCAACAACAAATTCAGTAACAAAATGTTTAAGGATTTACAAACCACTCTATCTGACACTTGGTCATGGTTGTGGCTTCTGACCAACACCAATGACTTAGCTTATGCACTTGCAGTAACTGCCTCTGTCCTGCTTGTGTTTTCAGTACTTGCTTCGATTTTTTCAAATTCGAAAAAACTTAGCCCTCCGTTGCCACCAGGTCCCAGAAGCTTACCTTTAGTAGGGAACCTCTTGTCTCTTGATGCTGACCTCCACACATATTTTGCAAGCCTTGGTAAGAGTTATGGTCCGATCGTGACACTTTGGTTAGGCCATAAGGTTGGTATCGTGATCAACTCGCCAGTGATAGCACGCGAGGTGCTTAAAGATCAAGATACCAGCTTTGCTAATCGTGATGTTCCAGCTGCAGGCATTGAGGCCACTTATGGTGGTAAGGATATAGTGTGGACTCCATACGGGCCTACATGGCGAATGTTGAGGAGAGTTTGTGTGAGTGAGATGCTCAGCAAGACTACATTAGAATCTGTTTATGATCTCAGAAGAAATGAAATTCGACAGACTATTGGGTATTTCTACAGCCGGAAGGGGTTGCCTGTTGATATAGGGGAGCAGATGTTTTTGACAATTATGAATGTGATTACTAATATGATGTGGGGTGGAACAGTCGAGGGGAAAGATAGAGCTGGGCTTGGAACAGAGTTCCGCCTAGTCGTAAATGAGATGACTATGCTGTTGGGGACGCCTAATGTATCCGATTTCTACCCAGGTCTAGCCCGATTTGACCTTCAAGGAGTACGGAAAAAGATGAAAGTGTTGGCGAAGAAATTTGATGATATCTTTGAGACTATGATCAAGAAAAGGCAGGATATGAATGGACAAGATGGTAGTAAGGATTTTCTACAGTTTTTGTTGAAGTTGAAAGATAATCAAGATTCGAAAGAGCCTCTTAGCATGACCCATCTCAAATCCTTGCTCATGGTATGTGCTTATCTGCTACCTCTTTTTTTATCGCACTTGAGTTTATTTCAACACTAGGTAAATGCATCATCACAAGGCTGTCCAGCCATTCCTTCTTTCTGATATCTCTTCATATCCCTCATACAGCTTTGTGACAATTCAGATTAATGTTTATCTGCAAAAACACCTAAACTCCGTGCCTGTTAAATGTACTCTTTAGACCTTAGCCATGAAAATATTAAGCACACGAGTTTTATGTGTTCCAAGGGTAAATAATAGTTGCCCAAATCACATTCTGTAAAGTTCTTTCTAACAATGTCTTGAAACAGGATATGGTGGTTGGTGGGACTGATACAACATCTAACTCAGTGGAGTTTGCCCTGGCTGAGATGATGAATAAACCACAAATAATCGAAAAAGTGCAAGAAGAGTTGGACAGTGTAGTGGGGAAAGATAACATCGTAGAAGAGTCTCATCTTCCCAAGCTACCTTACTTATATCTTGTCATGAAAGAGATTCTGAGATTACATCCTGTTTTACCACTCATGGTGCCTCATTGTCCAAGTGACACATGTGTTGTCGGGGGTTACACAATCCCTAAAGGATCTCGTGTTTTTGTAAATGTATGGTCGATACACCGGGATCCTAGCATTTGGAAAAATCCCTTGGAATTTATCCCTGAGAGATTTTTGGATGGTGAATGGGATTATAGTGGCAAGGATTTTAATTACTTCCCATTTGGGTCAGGACGAAGAATTTGTGCAGGGATTTCTATGGCTGAAAAGATGTTTTTGTTCTCACTGGCGTCACTACTACATTCATTCGACTGGAAACTCCCTGAAGGACAAAAATTAGATTTGTCAGAGAAGTTTGGGATTGTGTTGAAGAAGAAAATACCCCTTGTTCTTATTCCAATCCCAAGATTATCTAATCCTGAGCTCTACCAGTAACCAAGGTATGACAACTTCTGAGCATCGAATCATATCTTGCACGCTTTTGCAGCTATAACGAAGTCAAAATTAGGAAAAATGATGTAACATTCCTGTAATATTCTGATAAATGCAGAAGGAAATATAAGATTATTTATTTGGCTTAGGGTCTTTTTCTTTTCTAATCTTGCCTGGATCCTGGACCACCCTTGGGCTTCACCAATCTCATTTTATTCCTGCAATGTAACTTAAGCAATAATGAAGTATATTTTGCTTTTCGATATGTCTATAATTTTGTATGATTTCGATAAACAACACGTATAAATAGATATAGTCATATTCCAACTATATTGATGTTGCTAAGTATTGTTCTGCACTTTGGACTTGGTGTTATAGTGCAGAACGTTTGCTTTTTAATATATTTTTATTAAAAATATAAAGGGTATATTTTATTTTAAAGTTTTCTTATATAATAACCACTCAAACAAATTTGTTATCGTAAGTCAAAATTTATTGAGATTATTATTTTTGGATAGAGTTTTTTATTCTCAATAAGTTTCGTACTTTAAATTTGTCAAGAAAATATCATTTTTATGGGTAAAAAATTTAAAATAGATCTTACTATCTTAGACTTTTCTGAAATAAAATCGATTATATAATAAATTTAATAGGTATATTTTGTTTTAATTTGTTTTAAATTTTAATCACTTAAAACAAATAATAAATTAATAACCTTAAACAAAAAAAATTTGATTGTGAATTTTTTGATTTTTTTTCATTCTCTATAAATTTCTTGCTTTAAGTTTGTAACAAAATGTACCGTTTGTTGGATCAAACATGTTTAAACAAATTTTTAAGGTCAAAAAATTGATTTTATCGATTTTCAGGTATATTTAAAAGAAAGTATGTAATTTTTTTAATTAAAGTGTTATTATTCGGAAAAAAATAAACATTCAAAAAATTTATTCGTCAGATACAATTATCGATGTTGAAAAAAATATCAATAAAAATATGTTATTTAATCAATTTAGATTTTTGAAAAAATTATCTGAATTTCTCTTTTAAAAGAAGATGAAAATAACTTTTTTAAAAAAATTAGTCGGTAACCTAATTGAAAATGATACAAAGTTTCGCTATTAAATTTGATGCCACATTAGTTACACGTCACTTTTCCGTTAGTCAATTTAACGGCACTAACGAGAGTAAACTATTTAAAATATTTTTATTATTAAAGTGTTTGACTGAAATTTTTTTTGGGCTGGTAACCTAAATGAAAGTTTTGATATTGTAGAGTGACGAATTTGCTCATTTACCCGATTCAAAACTAATATTTCGAAAGATTTGGCTGCATTAAGCAATTCTATAAATATTCTAAAATAGAAAGGCATACATTCAAGTTACATAACATTTCAGTATCGCTGCTTAAGTTGATGTGATTATACAGTTTCATAGAACACTTGTTTGGTTACTGAGTTGCAGGTTTTTATACTCTCATCATCACCAGTTGGATTTTTATTCTCCAACCCCCTATTCTTCTTGTTTCCAACCAAATAAACATCCTTAATCAAATGTTTCAAGAAAAACTAATTAATGCTTGGTCATGGTTGGGGCACTTTAGAAACACCAGCGTTCATGCTTACTTATAACTACCCTTCTTGTCATTTCATGATTTGCAATATTCTTCAAGTCGAAAAAGATTAACCCTTCATTACCACCAGACCCCAAAGGCACTAGACGCTACTAGGAAACCTCTTGTCTCTTGACGCTGAAAACCTCCACATATATTTTGCGAATCTAGCTCAGACCTCTGGTCCAATATTGAAATTTCAGCTAGGCCAAAAAGTATGTGTTGTGGTTAATTCGCTTCCTTGGCTCACGAGGTGTTTAAAGAACAAAATATCAACTTTATTAACCGTGATGTCACAGCTGCAGGCATTGAACTCTCATATGGTGGCACGGACATACTGTGGACACCATACGGGCCTGAATATCTAATGTTGAGGAAGGTATGTGTGCATGATATGTTAAGTAAGACTACATTAGACTCTGTTTACAGTATAAGAAGAAGGGAAATCCGACACTGTCTGGTATATATACAGCCAAGCCGGTTCACCCATTAATTTAAATGAGCAGATGTTTTTGACGATTATCAATGTAATTACTAACATGATGTAAGGGCTATGCTTGGAACAAAATTTAAGAAAATGGTTATGAAATGGTTCAGCTGTTGGGGATGCCTAATGTATCGGATTTTTATCCTAGCCTGGCTAGATTTGATATTCGAGGGATCCAGAAAAAGATGAAAGGCCTTTTAAAGAGGCCTGACGACATCTTTGAGACCGTAATGAACGAAAGGCAGAAAATGGGAGGTCAAGAAGGGATCAAGGATTATATAGACTGTTTGTTGAAGTTAAAAAGTGATGCAGATGTGAAAATTCCTTTTACCATGACCCATCTTAAGGCCTTGCTCATGGTAACTGCTAATCTTCTTTTTCTTTTAACCAATATCTTCATTGTCACTTACCAAAATCAGCTGAAGTTGACATATTCACTAACAAGAAATAAATTGTAAAGTATCACTAGTGACACCATATTTATGTACACTATAGTATAAATCTGATAAGATCTTGGAACAGGATATGGTGGTTGTATAAAGATCTATTAATGTTGAAGAAGCTTAACCTCAATACAGAATTACAATGGCTTTAAATAGCCTGTACAAACATCAAATGAAAGGAAAGGAGAATACAAGGGCAAAGAATAAGGCTAAACTAATGAAGAGAATTATTACAGACTGTTACAAAATAAGTCACATAATGATAGAAGGATATTATGCAATCTTGGGTTTAATAGGTTGGTGGAAGTAAATTAACCTCAAACACAGTAGAGTTTGCGTTGGCCGAGATGATGAACAAATCACAAGTAATGCAAAAAGTTCAAGAAGAATTGCAGATTGTAGTAGGACAGGATAACTAGTAGAGGAATATCACATTCACAAACTACCTTACTTATATGCAGTTATGAAAGAGACCCTTAGGTTACATGCTGTTATACCACTCATGGGGACGAGTGTTGTTGTTGGCTTTACAGTTCCAAAAGGAGCCCGTGTTCTTATAAATGCATGGTCTATACACACCGGTACTGAGATAATTCGCCAAACTTGAAATTCCTTTTTTTAATCTCGTATTCTTTCATGAATTCTTAACCTTATAACATTTCTTGTGACTTTGATTAAAAAAATATTGCTAAATACGTTGACTAACCATGGTACTTGCAATTTTGACAAAACTTGCTAACATCTTAAGGTTTTAGATGAGTTTTACTTAACATGGTATCAGATGAGTTGGCACTTTAATATCGTATTAGAGCTCGATTTAGGAAGGAGTTTAGGATCCCATTTGTTTAATTTAAATTTACCTGTTTGTCTGTCTTATAATGTTTAATTTGTTGCATAAAGTTTTGTAATTAGATCAATAATTGTTTACATCTTGGTCTGAAGATTATCTTCGTTTGTACACACGAACCCTCAAAATTTGACAATGTACATATTTTCTCTTAATTTTTATCATTTGTACACCCCCAACCTTATTTTCATGATTTTCTTCCTACAATGCCCTTCAACGCAATAAAAATATTTAATTCCAAATCAGGTTTTTTCACCGGGAAAAAGCTGATGGAGAATGTGTGTTCTATATGATATTTCTACTGTGTTCTGTCATTTGTATTTTGTGAACACTATTAGTTTAGAGTTAGATATGATACGTGAGGTTGGAGTTTGAGCATGGTAATGACCCCATGTTAAAAGTTGATCCTCGTGGGTGTGGGGAGTGATATATACATTTAAGTCAAATTTTGTTAGCCAAGTATCTAGGATAATATCTCATTTGATGAAGGCCACCGAACACGACAATTACCATTTGTTACTACGTCTTGTTTGCACTCTACAATGTTTACATGGTGTTTGTCTCAATAACCTATAAACTTTCATCAGAAACACATCTTCCTTATCCTCATTCTTATAGTGCAGTTGTCAACAAGACCGCTCTCTGTAACAATATGTTTCAGGAAACACAAACCGCTCTGACTGATGCTTGGTCATGGTGCTTGCTTATGATCAAAACGAATGACTTTGCCTTTACGCTTACAGTCACAGCAACGGTCCTGCTTGTCATTTCATTGGTTACTATAACATTTACCAAGTCGAAAAAGATCAGCCCTCCATTGCCACCAGGCCCCAAAAGCTTGCCTTTAGTTGGAAACCTCTTGTCCCTTGACCCTGACCTTCACACATATTTTGCTAGCCTTGGTAAGACTTATGGTCCTATTGTGACGCTCTGGCTAGGCCATAAGGTTGGTATCGTGATCAACTCGCCTGTCTTAGCACGCGAAGTGCTCAAAGACCAAGACACCACCTTTGCTAATCGTGATGTTCCAGCTGCAGGTTATGAGGCCACTTATGGTGGCAAGGATATTGTGTGGACGCCATATGGGCCTAAGTGGAGAATGTTGAGGAGGGTGTGTGTGAATGAGATGCTTAGCAAGAGCACATTAGACTCCTTCTATGATCTTAGACGAAGGGAGATCAGACAGACTATGGGGTATTTCTACAGCCGGGTTGGGTTACCAGTTGATATAGGTGAACAGATGTTTTTGACTTCGATGAATGTAGTCACTAGTATGATGTGGGGTGGTACAGTCAAGGGGGATGACAGGGCTGGGCTTGGGGCAGAGTTTAGGCTAGTGGTAAATGAGATTACTCAGCTGTTGGGGACGCCTAATATATCTGATTTCTACCCAGGTCTAGCTCGGTTTGACCTACAAGGGGTCCGTAAAAAGATGAAGGTGTCGGCAAAGAAATTTGATGATATTTTTGAGGCTACGATCAAACAAAGGCAGGAAATGGATGGAAAAGAAGGTAGCAAGGATTTTCTACAGTTTTTGTTGAAGTTAAAAGATAATCAAGATGCAAAAATGCCATTTACAATAACTGACCTTAAAGCCATCCTCATGGTATGTGCTTTACTGCTATCTCCTTATGTAACATTATTTTAATTTTTAACAATAAAAATAGCATTGCATATATCTCTATCTCTGATATGCCTTTTAAATAGCATTGTGACTATCGGCATTGGTGTTTGCTCAGGCACACACATGCAAGTACTTAACTTTCTAATTCTGCGCAATTCCTAATTATCATTGCTAATGAGCCACATTCCACCAAGTACTTAACTGAGAGCTTGGACTTAATTATTGACTTAATTAAATTTAATGATTTACACAGAGTATTTAGTGTACTACTCAAGCTATATGTGCTCCATCTGTTAAGTTATAATTCAGTATATAATCCTATCTAACAAGGTTTTGAAACAGGATATGGTGACTGGCGGGACTGATACAACGTCTAACACAGTGGAGTTTGCCCTGGCTGAGATGATGAATAAACCACAAATAATCGAAAAAGTGCAAGAAGAGCTGGAAATTGTAGTGGGGAAAAATAACGTAGTAGAAGAATCTCACCTTCCCAAGCTACCTTATCTGTATGCTGTTATGAAGGAGATTCTGAGATTACATCCTATTTTACCACTCTTGGTGCCTCACTGTCCAAGTGAGACATGTGTTGTTGGTGGTTACACAGTTCCCAAAGGATCTCGTGTTTTCATCAATGTATGGTCAATACACCGTGATCCTAGCATCTGGAACAAGCCACTGGAATTTATTCCAGAGAGATTTCTGGATGGTCAACTGGATCAAAGTGGCAATGATTTTAATTTTCTCCCATTCGGGTCAGGACGAAGAATGTGTGCAGGGATTGCTATGGCTGAAAACATGTTCTTGTTTTCACTAGCATCGTTGGTGCATTCTTTTGACTGGAAGCTCCCTGAAGGACAAAAATTAGATTTGTCAGAGAAGTTTGGTATTGTGTTGAAGAAGACAATACCTCTTGTTCTTATTCCAACGCCAAGATTAACTAATCCTGAGCTCTACCAGTAACTCAGGTATGATATATTCTGAGGATCAAATCATATTAGTACACGTCTGCAGCTTTATCAAAGTCAAAATTACAAATAAATGATGTAACATTCATGTAAAATTATGAAATATGCTGAAGAAAATATAAAATTATATTTGGATATAAGGTCCCCTTTTTTCCCCATCTTGCCTGGATCTTGGACAACGTCCCTCGGCTCTACCTATCTCATTCTATTCAAGCAACCGTAGCTTAAGTAATGAGTAATTATATATTGTTCTTTTAGATGTCTATATAATTTTGCAGTTATGATAACTACATGCATATATCATTAGGGTCATATCCCACTTTTTTCTATTTTCCATATATTGTTCTGCAATTTGCAGTTATCTTAATATATGCAGACCATTTGCTTCTGGCGGTTACCAGACATATATCTGATATGGTAAAAATGGATGGAACAAGCAATGGCACGTTGAGGGACGGGGGTGGTATAGGCACAATATGGCCGCGATGAGGTGCTAGTTTCATGACTCGTGAACAATCAATTGACGAATGTGGATAATAATGACTTGTAAAATTTGGGAAGATAAGGAAAATGGCTCCTTTAGCCTGTAACAACTCCAAGAGATTCCCTATTTGTTATCCTAAGGTGGATAATATAAGGAGCATTGTTGGAACTCAAAGTTCTTTTCAATATTCTAAATTACTAAGATCCAATATTTTATATTAAATATAAGGAATGAACTAGCACTCTATTGCAGTTGCTCTAAGCCAGCCATATAGGATGTTAAATGTAGTTATACGTTTGTGTGTGTTATAATTTCTAGATTCTTCAACCTTCAATAAATACAGGAAAAATTGAAGTAATATGTACCAAGTATCTGAGGTTTATCTGTGACTGTGTGAGCTAGGTGCAAACCTTTGCAGGAATTCACATTTTCCATGCCAATATATAAATATACTAACTTCAATTTGCAATGTGCAGTTGTGAGTTAAATAAACAACAACCAATTTTATTTCTGCAGCAACTCCTCCCCCCCCTGTCCTGTTCGACGTTATGAAGACTTTGCAAATTAAAAATGCAGGTCCCAGAACTTTGCACAAAATCTAACAGACCTCTTACAATTATAGTATAAATTTAGTATGGCTGTCTCACTTCGATTGTGAGAGGGCAGGGTGTTCTTTAGAAAGGAAACTTTTAGCCTATAAGCCAAATTTTGAAATGAGAAAGTCTCAATATCCCCCAACACTGGAGATCACACTCTATTTTACTTTGGTTTTTATTTGATCACACTTGTAGACAGTGGCGCGGAACCAGAGAGGGGTTGACCCAAGTTAAAATACCTGCTAACCTTAAATAATTGGTGAAATTTTAAATTTTAAGTCTTGTTTTTTAAACTCAAGGGTAATTCTTTTTGTTAAACCCCGATTTTTTTGGATAGTCATCGAAATTTTACTAGTTAGTAATATTGGACCGGTGGCAGTAGAGAGTGCAAAATAATAACAATCAGCAGTCCCAAGCCTAGGATCGTTAGTGAGATTAGTATAAATTTGTTCAAATGTAGATTATATACAAGGAGTCTGTTCCCGACAACAATTTTCCATGAAAATGTTTGATAATAAACGATTCACACCGTTGAATCAACGGCTATAATGTACAAAAATTGACACGAAACCTGAACATTGGCCACGTTGACCACAGTACGGAAGAATTACAATTTTGTCCCTCAACCCGTACCCTCGAACACTGTCCAAGTTCCGTCCCTGTTCATACGAATGCATGAACACGACCCATAATTCGAATTATAAATTTATAATAACCCTAAGTAATTAAAACATAAAGACACATAAATACCTAAAACCCCCAAAATTTGACACCCTAATCAACTAAACAAAATTAGCAAAAAAACTTAATCAAATTCGAAACCCTAACTAAGCATATACATACACATAATCAAAAAAACGCTATTAATCGAAAATAAGTACAACAGAATCATCCAAATCACCATTACATTCATTCAATTCACCAAATCGAGGTTAAAAACGGGTTAAAATCGAACACGTACCAGTTATATGATAGGAGCCCTCTAATCCACCCTTTTATGGGTTAATCTTTGTGTTAATCGCCCAATAATCGCCTTTCACATGGTGAATGTTTGTGTTTGCCGTGTTTTTTCACAAGTTGTGTTTCTGGGTTGTGTCCATGCGTTCGTATAAACCGGAACGTATCCGCAAAATCGTGGCTTTCCCACGTACAATGTCCAGGGTTCTGTGTCAATTTTTTTCAAAATTAGAGCCGTTGGATGGTTGATCCAACGACGTTGACATCGTTTGTTGGAAAAGACGTCCCTGGCAAACGGTTGTTGTCCGGGACCACGCTCCTTATATATAATCCGACATTTGAACAGATTAGCACTAATCTCATCTCACCGACGATCTTAGGATTGCGGCTTCTGATTTTTATTATTGTGGCCCGTGACTTCCAAGTTCCACCACTCTGTTACATGTACTTTCCAGGTCTATATATGCTCTAATACCAGAGATACATTTTTTTTATAATCATCAAGCTCATTTTGATTTCTTGATCTCCACCTCTCTATTCTTCTTCTATCAACCAAAAAAAACTACTTAATCATATGTGTCAAGAAGAACTAGCCAAACTATCTGATGCCTGGTCACGGTTTAGCCATTTTGGCAATTGCGAACATTTTTGCATGCTTACTAATAATTACCCTTCTTGTCATTTCATGGTTTGCAGTATTCCTTAAATCGAAAAAGATTAACCCTCCACTACCACCAGCCCCCGGAAGCCCGCCACTAGTTGGAAACCTCTTGTCTACTGACCTTGACAACCTCCACACATATTCGGCGAGTCTAGCTCAGACCTCTGGTCCAATCATGAAACTTCAGCTGGGCTGAAAGGTCTGCATCGTGATCACCTCATCTTCCTTGGCGGCGAAGTGTTTAAAGAACAAGAAATCAACTTTATTAATCATGATGTCTCAGCCGCAGGTATTGAGGGCTCGTTTGGTGGCACGGACATTTTGTGGACACTATAGTCTACAAGGTCAACTTCATCAAATTCATCATCTGCCGAGTGAACAACAAAGTGGCAAACGTTGAGGAAGGTTTGTGTGCATGAGAGCTAAGTAACACTGCATTTACATTAGACTCTTTTTATAGTATAGGAATGAGAGAGATCCCTAGGGGTGTCATTCGAATCGAGCCGGCTCGAGCTTCGACTTGAACTAGTTTTCGAGTTCGAGCTTGATAAAAAACTCGAGTCGAGTTTTTTTTGAGCTCGACTCGAAAAACTCAAACCTCAAACGGCTCGAACTCGATTATTTTTTTATTAATTTTTAAAATATTCATGTGTTTGGTAATATATTTGTCATCCAATTACTTATTAATATTAATTTTATAAACTAATTGTCTAGGTTTTCCTTTATTTACAAGTATTATTAAGCAAATTACAACTTCTCAAATAATTGTTTTGTTATTGACGAAAAAAGATCAAATTACATTGGCTTCTTTAGGCAAATTAGGTGTAAAATATAATACTCACATTATTATATTTATATATAGTGATTAATAATATGAAATAGACACTTTTACATATTTCAATTCAAATATTCAACTAACGTTAATGTTATTATCATTAGTGAAACGTATGTATATGATATCTCAATTATCATTTCAGTTAATCATTTGACCGGTCGATGCATCAATCACTTGGTTAAATTCGGTTTCTAACTTTTATATCCATATAGATTGACGATTGTACAATCAGTAACATTGTGATATGCAAATTGTAATTTTACTTTTAAATTATAAACGTAATTAATAAGTCGTAGAGTCAGATGCACCTCGTGACAAATGATACTAATAAATATAATTTATATAAGTACTGATGATTCTTGGTCTATCATTCATGTTTTGAAGAAGCAAAAATCAAATGTGTTCATGATAAAAAATCACATTTTGTCATTGTTATTTTTATCGTATATTATTTAAGATGTATAGTACGTAATGAAGATAAAATGCACCCGTAAAATATTTATGATTATTAGAATATTATTTAATTAGATCGGAAAAAGTTGAGTATTGAAAATATTAAGTACGTTATTCTAAAATTTTATTGTTTCATTTTAAATGGATTAAAAAAAAATAGGTTGAACTTGAAACTAATATAGTAGATTCAAATATTTTCGAGAAATCGAAGTCAATACTCGAAAACTCGAAAATAACCCTAATAAGCTTGAAAACTCAAAATTTTGGTAAACTCGATTCGAAAACTCAGTAAGATCGAACTTGTTAAACTGAGATAAGCTCGAAAACTTGATAAAAAGAAAACTCGATAAAAAACTCGATAAGTTCGAAAACTCACGAACAACTCGAACTCAACTTGTTTAATTTACGGGTCGAGTCCGAACAAAATTTTCAGGCTCCTTTTTTTTGGGCTCGACTCGACAAAAAAAGCTCGAACTCGAATTTAATAAGTACAAACTCGACTCGACTCGACTCAAATTACACCCCTAGATCCGACAGGCTGTCCGGTATATATATGGCCAAATCGGTTCACCCCTCAATGGAGGCGAGCATATATTTTTGACGATTATAAATGAAATTAATAACATGACAGTAAAGGGGGAAGAAATGGTTATTCTTGGAACTAAGTTTAAGCAAGTAGTTAAGGAAATTGCTCGGCTTTTGGGAATCGTAATATATCGGTTTTTATCCTAGTCTAGCTAGATTTGATTTTCAAGTGATCCAAAAGAAGACAAAAGTCTTGGAAAAGAGGTTTGATGATATCTTTGAGACCGTTATCAATAAAAGGCAGAAAATGAGAGGACAAGAAGATGTCAACGATTTGTTTGTTAAAGTTAAAAAGTGAGCAAAAATCCTTTTTACCATGATCCCATCTCAAGGCCCTGCTCATGTTATGTTGTGCAAGACATGCCTGTACAATAACAAGACTAAGTCAAATTGATAACCCTAAGTAAGTTGTATTGTAATCTAAGTTTGTATTTTGTATTGTACCGCTTAAGTCCATAAAAATGTCAAGGGAAAACTGAAGTCTTTTTTCTGTAAACAGTATCAAGCCTAAGAATTCTATCTGGAAGAAGATCAAGAAGATCATGCCTCAGAAGAATTATGAAGAAGATTGGAGTTGAATAAATGTGTTTTGGGAAAAATATTCTAAGTCAAGATCTCTACAAGTCACAGATTAAGTGTTATAGAGAAGTCATTCGAGAACTCCAGAATGACTTATCAACAAGTCAGGAAAAGCTACTAGAGAACTTAGAGATATCGACAAGACAATTTGAAGACATGAAGAATGGAGATATCGATAAGTCATTTCTTCACTAGAGAACTCTGAGTTATCGATAAGCCAAAGTGAAGACATGAAGATGAGAGATCTCGACAAGCCAAATTCTTTTATAGAGAACTCAAAGACTTCGAAAAGTCAAAATAACTGTAGAGTGATTAGAGATCTCGACAAGCCAATATATTTATCGAGATGTGAAAGGCATATGTCATAGCCTATTTGTTTATTCGAGGATTTAACTCAATTCAAATAAGAATGTAACAAGTAAGTAGTGGATCTACCGTCAAAGAGATCTCACAAAGTAACATCTGTCAAAGGATTCAGAAACAATGTTCATCTACAGACTTGAGAAATTAATTCACTGGAAGAAGTTCAAGAAATTGATCAAGCCTCGGTGATATAAATCAAGATTGTGGATTTAATCAAGTGACAGAGATCTTGTCAGGGTATCAGATAATTACAGGGATTTAATCTGAAGAAAATCAAGTTATCAAAGTCAAGTCATGAAGAAACGTCACGGAAGTTAGTCACTCATGAACCAGACAGTACATCGAGTGTCAACATTAAAGTGGTGGAATTGATTCACAATTTTCAATGATTTTCAGAAGATCTTCAGAAGAGTGGTTGTTGTTCAAGAGTAGTATTAATTCTCTATTAATTAATTAAGTCATATAATTTAATTAAGAAAATAAATTATATCTGCAAAGATTAATTTATTGATTAATTGAATTAATTGATTAATTAATTTCGAATTAATATTATTGATTTTCAGAAGTGTAATTGAATTAAAATCAGTTTTAATTCAATAAGACAATTAAACTTGAACTAGCATGACAATCCAGATTGTCATACCGATTGTCATGCCAGGTAATTTTTAATTGTCTCACCGAAAGTTCTACTGGCTGTGGGATTGTCTTGCTAGTTCAGGAGATTGTCATACCGAAAGTTCTACTAGCTATGGATTTGTCTTGCTAGCTCAAGTGATTGTCTCACTGATTGTCATGCTAGTTCAAAAGTTTGTCTCACCAAAAGTCATGCCAATTCTCAGATAGTCATGCTAGTTCAATTGATTCTGTTGATTGAATTATTAAAAAGACAAGTAGCAGAAGACATTAAAAACATTCAACCAACCAAGAACACAACAGCCGCAGAAGAAATGTAATAACCCCAAATTTTGGAAATTTTTGAAACACGGATGAATAGTAACTTTTGCTGATGATGCTGATTAAGGAAAATTATCAGACCACGCTATATAGGAGTATTGTTATGGAAATTCTAAGATCGCATTAGTACTCCATAAAGTAAATAAGTGTATGTAAAGATCGCCAGAATCCAAATTCGAACACTTTGATTTTTCCCGAAAATCCACCAGATACCGAAAGAATTGAGTATAAGGTAACATGATTAAAATGATTTAAATTCAAGGATTATAAGAGAGGATCATAAAAGGAATATAAAATATTGAGAAAGGTTTAGGGGAATCCAAGTAATAAGATCCCGGGTATGATCCCTCAAACGATAAACGAGAACGAAAGTTAAGCGAACCATATAACAGATCAGCGATCATTAGCCAAGTAATTAGGAGTTAATCAAAGGGGTTAGTGGAGGATGATGTCATCACACCAACAAGAGGAGGACAAGTGTAACAAGATGACATAAGTAGATGACATAAGCATGACCAAATGGGAAGGGTTGTTTGGTTGATTGTGAGCCACACAATTTTTACCATGGTGAAAGGTTAATTAACAAACAAAAAGGAAGCAACCAAGCAAACACATTCATTTCTCTTCCCCCCATCTCCTTGCTCACGGTTTTTTGAAGAAAAACAAGAAGAAAAATTTCCAAACCCAAGCTCCACTCAATCATAATTCAAGAGGTTTGTTTCTTTGGATCCTATATTTCATAACTAAGAAGAGCAAGTAGTTTGAGTGCTTGAATCAAAGGTTTTCTGTCTCAAACAAATCATTTTAGTTTAGGGTGAATAGTAACTTTCAAGAACAAATTTTTGATTCTTGATTTTATTTGTAAGGTCAAGGTAGCTTAAGCATAGATTAAGGCTTCCATGGGCATTCCAAGGATCTTTCATTGATTAAAAGCTTCAAGAAAGGTATAAAACTTCAAACCCTAGTTTTACTTTGAATATTTAGGAGTGGTTTTGATTAATATAGTTCATGAGAAGCATGATGCTTGTGTGTTTAAAGTTTGGTTGGGTTTGTAGTGATTTGGATGATTGAATCTTATTTATAGTTAATGAAACTTAAGTATAGCTAGTAGTTCATGTTTATGGTTGAATAAATTGGAAACTCTTGAGGATATGGACTTATGTATTAAGGTTTGGATGAAGTTTGGTTGTATTGGTGGTTATGGGTTGATTTGTGAATGATTGGAGTAGTTAAAATTTGGTAATCGCGTAAACATAGCTGTCGTAATGCCTGATTTACCTTAGACTGCTTTTGTTCTTAACATCAGGACCCGTGAACTCACTTCTAGGTATTAACCATTGCCATGATTAGATAGTTCATGTTACGAGCTTCGTTTTGATATATGGTTCGCTTGAATCCGATATGCGGTTTAGGAGAAACGACCGTTTTAAGTAACGGCGTTTCGCGAACGAACCATTACCCCTCGCCTTACTTTGAAACCTTGGTTAAGGTCCTTAAATGACTAATTGGAGTATGAAAAAATTATGTAAAGTGGATTAGGCAGTTGGTAGGGTACTCGCAAAAGAATCGCCTTAAAATTCTTAATGGTTAATTTATTAAAAATGGTGGAGCCGAGGGTACTCGAACAACTAATGTGATTTGTTAAGCGTAGAAATGATCATAAGCGAACGTTAGGGTTCAATTGGTTAAAGTCTAGTTTCTTAAGCGACCGGGGTTTAATTCCGACTTATGTTGTTGTTCATAGGTTATCGGACCCACTCTAAGCTTAAGTCTATCCGGGAACACTTAGGCAAGTTTTCTACCCGTTATACTCTTGTTGTGATGTATATATGTATATGCATTATCTTGTGATAAGTGCATGATTGTTATTAGCAAATCTTGCGATATATTGGAGCATGTGATATGATATTTATATGCATGCCTATTTCATAATCTTGATATCTAATTGTTGATTCAATTGCTTATAAACTGCATAATACCTATGCTAGAGATAAGCACTAGTTGCGTATACCCTTAGTATAGGAAACCCAAAGGTGGATATTTTCTAAACCGGGAGTCGATGTTCCCGAGTATATTATATATATATTTATATATATATAGTTATAGTTTTCAAAACTATTAATCGAATAAGGTTTATTCGATAACTTTATTTTATTTAATGAATATTATTTTGAATATTCATTCGAGGACTTATGACTCCGTTTATTTTATTAAATAATATTCTTTATTTTATTAAAGAATAATGTTTCGATAATCAAACTTATTTTCGATTATTCAAATAAAGATCGTACTTTCGTATAAGTATATCTTTGGTCATTTATTATTCATTTCAAGTATAAGTTTTAAAACTTCTACTTCAATTATTTTTATAAGGATTACCCTTCATGGGAATATTATTTAAATAATAATATTCAGATATTTTCTAATATATCGGGACTGATTTATTTCATTAAATCAGCATTACTCCAAACATTCTTACAAATGTTTTCGAGTCTTCAAAATGATTTTTAAAAGTTAGGGCGGATCCCAAAACTCATTTTTTTATATTTAAGATCTTCCTTTCGAAGGGGATTTAAATACTCACTCAAAACCTGAGGGATCCAGCTCTGTGGTGTATTTTATATTCGCAACAAGGTTGCTGTTTTGATAAAAGTGTTTTTGATTACTTACCCAACACTCGGGAAGTAAAAATTCTTGGAACAAGTTAATCCATTAACAGGCATCGCCTGGGAAATATCGGTGAGTTTTCCTTTCCAACTAGATACAACTTCTTGGTGGAGCCGTATCAACAAGTTTCCACTTGGGGAAAGGGGGGACGAGCTTTACGTTTCAGAGTCATGGATTTCATCTGAACTAGGAGTGGCGTAAGTGGTCGAGTGGCGCCGGCCCAGCCTTATTATATTGGCCCAGATGGCCTGGAAGTTCCGCTAAGACGGTCCATTCCTTAGGAGTCCAGGGTTCGGTTGACAAGTAAATCCGACTGTTCTCCTCTACATGTAGAAAATGGTGGGGTTGCACTACTGCGACTGATCATCGTAAGTGGTCTTTCTGGCGCGGCAAACTCCCGTAATGAGTTCATCATCCAGTTTGGATATTTCTGCAACACTACCCGGAGCATTCGATCGAAAGGCTACGGATGGGTGATTGCTGAAGCATTGACAGGGTCAAACAGTTATAATGATGTTTCCCTCAAATGAAGTATCTCGTAACTTTATTTCTTTTAAACAATATTTCAAAGATTGAATCTATTCAAGTCTTATCTTCTAGTCTCATCTATGTGATGAACTTTTGAAACTGGTTATAACTTGAACGGTGGTAGTTCAAGTAGTATTTGGAAAATATATAAGTATATTGGGGTATCTTGTAACTTCATCTTTTCAACTTATATCTGGTTAATGATTATCTTATGCATGACAAAGATTTTCAGAAAAACGTTGAGACAAGGTTAGATATATAAGATCACCTTGCAACGATATTTGTATACAGTTATATACTGGAACTCTATTTATATTATACATGGCAGAGGATTTCAAAGATTTTGAAAAGTATATAAGTATATATACTGAATATTTTGCGACTTCGTCGCATTAAGATATCAAACTTGGTTCATTTCTTCTTGACCAAGACTTTCATGAGTACTATGAAAATGCTCATATATTGTTAATTATTATACATATTATTTCGGTGGGCTTGTTGCTCACCCTTGCTTTCTTCTTTCATCACACAACAACAGATAGACAAGATGAACAGGACCAAGCTCCCAATTTGCGAGCGGATAGGAAACGTTCCGCAGTATCCTGTAGGCGTTGATGCCGCTGTAGCTGAGGTAGAAATTACCAATAGGCTAGGCTTTCAACTTCTGATGTACCAGACTTATGTATCTATATAATTTGTAATAATGGAAAAGAAATGTAAATTTATTCAGAAACCCTTTTAAGGTGTAACGGTTTATAATTGTGGAATAAAATGACTTGTGTTATTTTTGGTATTCATCTCTGAGACTATAACTTATGGTGTGTGTGTGTGTATTGTGGGGTCATAGTACGCAGTAGTTGGTTATTTATTAAGGTTAAGTGTTATTAAGGGAAATGGAACTCGTGACAACCCAGATCCCCGACCCCGGATTTGGGGGTGTTACAGAAATGGTATCAGAGCGAAGCGTTATAAACCTCAGAGATGATGTGGCGTTAAGATAATAAGTTCACTAAGATAATAAGAACTCTTTCCAAGTTCATAGTCGGACTACCTAACGTAGTACTGAAAGTTAAAACCCTTATAGGAACCCTTATAAATATCGTGATAGAAGCGTAGTTCGTTATCGTATATGGTAGCGGGACTCCGAACCCTGAGGTTGAGGAGCAACAGCGCGATGATGTTTTATTACTAATTGGAGATCGGATTGTGGATCCGATAGAGCGTCCTAACACAGGACCGGATGATGTTCATATTGAGGATGTAGCGGTTGAGGATGTTGTCCTAGAAGGGATTGTTGCTGAGGAGGATCCCGTGGAGGATCCTGACAAGAATGAATAAAGGACCATTGAGGAATTGATGACCATGGTTAGGGAAACTACCAGAGGTAGGATTGGCCGGTCACTACCGGAGGTTCGTGTTAGGGGGAACATACACAAGTATAGAACCAAACAAACAATGCAAAACACACACTCAATATATGACGTGGAAAAACCCACGTCCCAACTTGTATTATTTATCAAAACAATTATCAATAATACAATCAATCTCACCAAACGGTATTCACTCAAGCGATACTTAAGTCAAACAATACTCAAGCATACATCAAAACAATAACATGACTATGTATATATAGCCATCACAAACTTAGCCAACAAGACATACCTAATCTGATTACAATAATAATTGTCTACCCATACAATTATTACACATTCCCATTATAATAATAATTGTCAACACATACAATTATTACCCAACTCAATTATGATAATAATTGTCTACCCATACAATTATTACCCAATTCAATTATGTTTTCTATTACCAAGACCATACTACCTATTGGGTTTAACCCCAACAATCCTCCCCTTCAACCCAATATGATTTCATGCACAACCGAATTAACGGTCACCATCAAGCCATCGACGTCGATCACCCAATACCTCCCCTCGAACAATAACCCCTCCTTCTAGTACAAAAAGATTTCTCTTATCTTTTCAACCTTTGAGTATCTCTAAATCTCCTTTAGTGACTTTCAACATACTGTTCTTCATCATAACAGTATATCCCAAATCAACTAATTTACCCAATGAAATCAGATTTCGATTTAACTCCGGTATGTATCTTACTTGAGTTAACTTCTAAACACGACCGTTGTGACGTTTCATTGTTACCTCACCAATGCCAGCAACCTTTACCGTTTTACCGTTCGGTAAAGTTACTATCTTTCCCTCACACTTTTTATGGGACGAGAACCACTCCCTCCTACCACATATGTGATGAGAACATCCCGAGTCAAGCACCCATTCTTCTTTTGATCCCTTCTCTTCTTGAACCAAAAGAACATCTTCATCAGCTTCTACAAGCGAAACACTACCCCCTCGATTTTTCTTCAACTCTCTCAAGTCTTCTCTTGCCTTTGGACACATAAATTGTATATGACCCAATTCCTCACAATAAAAACACCTGATATTAGGGTTATGTTTCTTAGCATACTTCTTTTCCGTGTCACGCGCATGTACCACAAATGCACTTCCATCAGATGTGTCACTCGATTCTTGTTTCATCAATCTTTCGGCCTCCAGAAGAACAACAATAATCTCATCCAAATCTAACTTCATTTTCCCAACCAATAAAGAAGTCATCACAGTATTATACTTCTTCGGTAGAGACACTAGTAGTAGAACAGCTTTGTCCTAATCCTTTAATTTTTCATCCAAATTATTTAGCTGGTTGATTAAGCCATTAAAACGATTCAGATGATCTCTTAAATCTCCGTCTTCTTCCATCTTGAGCCCAAATAAATCTTTCTTGAGAAACAGCTTGTTGGCCAAAGACTTTGAGTGATAAGTCTTCGTTAACTTCTCCCACAAATTCTTGAGATTGTCCTCTTCAAGAACATCATACTTGATTTCCGGTGCAAGGGCCAACCGGATCGTTGATGCCGCACGTAACTTCATGTCTCCCCACTTTGTATCATCAACTTCAGTAGGCTTCTTCCCTCCGAGAGTCGCATATAACCCTCGTTGAATTAACAGATCTTTTACCGTACTTTGCCACAAGGTAAAATTGTTTCTTCCATTAAACAATTCAATTTCAAATCCCCCAACCTTCTCCATCATGAACCTTGGCTCTTGATACCAATTGTTAGGGGGAACACACACAAGTATAGAACCAAACAAACAATGCAAAATACACACTCAATATATGACGCGGAAAAACCCACGTCCCAACTTGTATTATTAATCAAAACAATTATCAATAATACAATCAATCTCACCAAACGGTATTCACTCAAGCGATACTTAAGTCAAACAATACTCAAGCATACATCAAAACAATAACATGACTATGTATATATAGCCATCACAAACTTAGCCAACAAGACATACCTAATCTGATTACAATAATAATTGTCTACCCATACAATTATTACCCATTCCCATTATAATAATAATTGTCAACACATACAATTATTACCCAACTCAATTATGATAATAATTGTCTACCCATATAATTATTACCCAATTCAATTATGTTTTCTATCACCAAGACCATACTACCTATTGGGTTTAACCCCAACAGTTTGTTCAAGTTTGTAAAGATAGTAGCCCCTTTAACGCGGCTTACTCGTAAGACTGAGAAGTTTGAATGGATAGAGAAATGTGAGAACAGCTTCCAAGAACTGAAGAAAAGATTGGTGACGGCCCCTGTGTTGGCGTTGCCGGAGGGAAAAAGGAGATTTTGTGATTTATAGTGATGCTTCACACAAGGGATTAGGGTGCGTGCTTATGCAACACGGTAAGGTAATCATGTACACATCAAGATAATTAAGGGAATATAAAATTCGATATCCCCCCCCATGATCTTGAGCTCATGGCAATAGTTTTACCCTAAAGATTGGAGGCACTACTTGTATAGAGAGAATTGCGAAGTTTACACAAACCCCAAGAGCTCAACATGCGCCAGAGGAGGTGGTTAAAGTTAATCAAGGATTATGATTATGAGATTATTTATCAGCCAGGTAAAGCCAATGTGGTGGCTAACACCCTTAGTAGAGAGGAGAGACTCAAGATGATAATGTCTTCTGAAGAGTTGATAGGAGATTTTGAGAAAATGGAAATAGAAGTGAAGGTAACCGGAGCCGGTACCGAAAAGCTGTTTGAGATTGCAATACAGCCCGAATTCTTGGAAAATATCATATTGTGCTAAGAAAAAGTGATGAATGAAGGCAGGAGCCAACAAATAGAGAAGAGATTAATACCGAGAAAGATGATAATGGAATAATGAGGTGTTCCTACAGAATTTTGGTTCCAAACGTTCAAGAGCTTAAAGACGGGATCTTAGATGAAAGTCATAGTTTGAGGAATAAGATTTAGGGCAAACCCTGAATGTGATAGTCAGGGAGGTCGCCATCAAGATAGAAGGAACCATAACATAATGAAATGAAAAACAAGGATTTTAACGTATAAGATAACCCTGATTATGGGAAAAGAATGAAATATTTCATACTGAGAAAACAGAAGTCGAGCAAGATAAGGAAACCCGAGACGGTACTCCTATACGGAAATTCATGGACCTGTCTAAACAGAACTTATACTCTTATTCCCAACCACCACCTTGAGGAAACAATACGGTAGGAAATCCTTTCATGACCTTTAAGTCGCTAAGCTCTCAGAGTTCCAAGGAACAGGTTGACCCAATCGAGGCAAGAGCTTGGCTAAAGGAAATATAGGAATTATTTGAGATTCTAAATGATTGATGAAGCGCAAAAGACTGTTTTTGTCACTTACCTTCATAAGAGAGAAGCCACCCGTTGGTGAAAGGCCAAGAAAGGCACAGAGACAGAGGTTATAATAAACTGATTAAAATTCAGACAATTGTTTTCGGGAAAGTAATTCCCAAGGTTATGGAGATAGTGTAAAAGCTTTAGAGCCGAAATAAAGGCGGACGAGTATGATAAATTATGAATCTAAGATTGTAAAAGTTGTCAAGATTCGTTCTGATGACAAGAATCCCAGAACAACGTGATGTTTGAAGTCAGTGATTAGTGGGTTCGTGAAATGATTGTAAGAGAGAGGTAAATAAAAAGAAACTGAAGTGGAAAGGAATATAAAGGCAATAGAGTTTGAGGAATGATAAGGGAGTTGGGTATGAGGAAACCCTAAAGACTCATAGCAATAGAAGTAGAAAAGTATGTAATCGTCAGGATGATGGTGATTCACCATGAGTTAAAGTTGATGATTGAAGGAATAAGAGATACATATATTTTATCCCCTTTAAGTTGGGAGGATTCGAGGAAACCTTGAGATAGTTCGAAGGATAAATAATGAGACGCGGATAGACGGAAGAGACAAGAAAGTAAGAAATTAGGAAATTGGATGAAGGAAGTAACCTTCAAAAATGGAAAGTGTATGTAACACCTGTGACTTGATACCCAAAAGGGAGACACCAAGTACAAAAGATATCCCAACATTGAGATGACTGTTGAGATAAACAACAAAAGTAAATAAGGATTTATTAAGAAGAAGTTCACGTTGAACACAACCAATATCTTCTAGAACATCCATGTGATCATTACCAAATTAGGAAAGAAAAGTGGATAACCATTTTTTTATCTTTTGGAGGCCATATGGATTGACCTCAACTTGAATAAGGATGCTATTGTGAAATTTGGTATAGACTATCGAGGTGGAAATGATTAAATAAGATACCCTTATCAGGGATATATGACTTTATTTATCCATGGAAGGATGCATGTACCTTTTTAAAGGTGGAATTAAGGATAGAACCTCGATAACTTGAGATGAATCCTAGGGGAATGCATAAAGGTTGGCATTTCGCCCTTAATAGGGACAACATGATTTTTGACAATATAAATTGGAAAGGATCAAGGTAACAACATGTTAGGTCCCAATATGTTTGTAAAAGGGGGGTTGAATACAAACTATACCGTTTAATCGAATAAAATGCGGAATAAAAATTGAAACAAAATTTAAGTTAAATAAAACTTTTATTAAACTTGAAATGTGTTACAACAACGGTATCTGTTACAAGGAATTAATCTCAAATTAATTATCATAAATTTAGAATAAATTCGACATGAACTTTTTCTATTTTTGCAATAATTAGAATCAAATGCTAAAAGCGATTTGAGATTAAGTTCTAGGGATTTTGATCCGCTAGATAGTTACACAAGAACAACAAAAGAATTTCTAGTGGATTGGATTTAACAATAACTGCTAGAAATAAATGCTCTGAGAATTTTACAATAATTTCTTTGCTTCTGTTTGTTTTGTGTTCTTCAGTGGTTGGATGTGTATTCAATTATTTTTAAAATGATCTGCTTCTGTTTGTTTAAGTAAACAGATCACTCGAATTGAATTAGCATGACATTCGGCAAGACAATCCAAAATGAACTAGCAAGATAATCCAAAATGAACTAGCAAGACAATCCAAAATGAACTAGCAAGACAATCCTTTGAACTGGTAGAACTTTCGGTAGGACAATTACTTGACTTGGAAAGACTATCGGTAGGACAATAGAATGACTTGGTAGAACTATCCAGAAAGACTTGGTAGGACTTTCGGTATGACAATCCAATTGTCATACCAATTCAAATCTGTTTTGCTGATTTTCTTTTTGAATATAAATTCAAAATCATTTCTGAAAAATGCATAATATTAATTCAGAATTAATTAACCAATTAATTCAATTAATCAATAAATTAATCTTTGCAGATTTAATTTATTTTCTTAATTACTTTAAATGACTTAATTAATTAATAGAGAATTAATACTACTCTTGAACAACAACCACTCTTCTGACAATCTTCTGAAAATCACTGAATCCATTTCACCACTAGAATGTTGACACTCGATGTACTGTCTGGTTTATGAATGACTAACTTCTGTGATATTTCTCCAAGTCTTGATTTTCTTCAGATTAAATTCCTGTAATTAATTGATACCCTGACGAGATCTCTGTCACTTGGTTAAATCTACAATCTTGATTTATATCACTGAGGCTTGATCAATTACTTGAGCTTCTTCCAGTGAATCTTCAAGTCTATAGATGAACAATGTTTCTTAACCCTTTGACAGATGTTACTTTGTGAGATCTCTCCGACGATAGATCCACTATTTACTTATTACATTCTTATTTGAGTTGAGTTAAATCCTCGAATAAACAAATAGGCTTAACCCCAATTTTTGGAAATTTTTGAAACACGGATGAATAGTAACTTTTGCTGATGATGCTGATTAAGGAAATTTATCAGACCACGCTATATAGGAGTATTGTTATGGAAATTCTAAGATCGCATTAGTACTCCATAAAGTAAATAAGTGTATGTAAAGATCGTCAGAATCCAAATTCGAACACTTTGATTTTTCCCGAAAATCCACCAGATACCGAAAGAATTGAGTATAAGATAACATGATTAAAAGGATTTAAATTCAAGGATTATAAGAGAGGATCATAAAAGGAATATAAAATATTGAGAAAGGTTTAGGGGAACCCAAGTAATAAGATCCCGGGTATGATCCCTCAAACGATAAACGAGAACGAAAGTTAAGCGAACCGTATAACAGATCAGCGATCATTAGCCAAGTAATTAGGAGTTAATCAAAGGGGTTAGTGGAGGATGATGTCATCACACCAACAAGAGGAGGACAAGTGTAACAAGATGACATAAGTAGATGACATAAGTATGACCAAATGGGAAGGGTTGGTTGGTTGATTGTGAGCCACACAATTTTTACCATGGTGAAAGGTTAATTAACAAACAAAAAGGAAGCAACCAAGCAAACACATTCATTTCTCTTCCCCCCATCTCCTTGCTCACGGTTTTTTGAAGAAAAACAAGAAGAAAAAATTCCAAACCCAAGCTCCACTCAATCATAATTCAAGAGGTTTGTTTCTTTGGATCCTATATTTCATAACTAAGAAGAGCAAGTAGTTTGAGTGCTTGAATCAAAGGTTTTCTATCTCAAACAAACCATTTTAGTTTAGGGTGAATAGTAAATTTCAAGAACAAATTTTTGATTCTTGATTTTATTTGTAAGGTCAAGGTAGCTTAAGCATAGATTAAGGCTTCCATGGGTATTCCAAGGATCTTTCATTGATTAAAAGCTTCAAGGAAGGTATAAAACTTCAAACCCCAGTTTTACTTTGAATATTTAGGAGTGGTTTTGATTAATATAGTTCATGAGAAGCATGATGCTTGTGTGTTTAAAGTTTGGTTGGGTTTGTAGTGATTTGGATGATTGAATCTTGTTTATAGTTAATGAAACTTAAGTATAGTTAGTAGTTCATGTTTGTGGTTGAATAAATTGGAAATTCTTGAGGATATGGACTGATTTATTAAGGTTTGGATGAAGTTTGGTTGTATTGGTGGTTATGGGTTGATTTGTGGTTGATTTGTGAATGATTGGAGTAGTTAAACTTTGGTAATCGCGTAAACATAGTCGTCGTAATGCCCGATTTACCTTAGACTGCTTTTGTTCTTAACATCAGGACCCGTGAACTCACTACTAGGTTTTGACCATTGCCATGATTAGATAGTTCATCTTATGAGCTTCGTTTTGATATGTGGTTCGCTTGAATCCGATGTGCGGTTTAGGAGAAACGACCGTTTTAAGTAACGGCGTTTCGCGAACGAACTATTACCCCTCGCCTTACTTTGAAACCTTAGATAAGGTCCTTAAATGACTAAATGGAGTATGAAACAATTATTTAAAGTGGATTAGGCAGTTGGTAGGGTACTCACGAAAGAATCGCCTTAAAATTCTTAATGGTTAATTTATTAAAAATGGTGGAGCCGAGGGTACTCGAACGACTAATGTGATTTGTTAAGCGTAGAAATGATCATAAGCGAACGTTAGGGTTCAATTGGTTAAAGTCTAGTTTCTTAAGCGACCGGGGTTTAATTCCGACTTATGTTGTTCATAGGTTATCGGACCCACTCTAAGCTTAAGTCTATCCGGGAATACTCAGGCAAGTTTTCTACCCGTTATACTCTTGTTGTGATGTATATATGTATATGCATTATCTTGTGATAAGTGCATGATTGTTATTAGCAAATCTTGCGTTATATTGGAGAATGTCATATGATATTTATATGCATGCCTGTTTCGTAATCTTGATATCTAATTGTTGATTCAATTGCTTATAAACTGCATAATACCTATGCTAGAGATAAGCAGTAGTTGCGTATACCCTTAGTATAGGGAACCCAAAGGTGGATATTTTCTAAACCAGGAGTCGATGTTCCCGAGTATATTATATATATATATATAGTTATAGTTTTCAAAACTATTAATCGAATAAGGTTTATTCGATAACTTTATTTTATTTAATGAATATTATTTTGAATATTCATTCGAGGACTTATGACTCCGTTTATTTTATTTAATGAATATTATTTTGAATATTCATTCGAGGACTTATGACTCCGCTTATTTTATTAAATAATATTCTTTATTTTATTAAAGAATAATGTTTCGATAATCAAACTTATTTTCGATTATTCAAATAAAGATCGTACTTTTGTATAAGTATATCTTTGGTCATTCATTATTCATTTCAAGTATAAGTTTTAAAAATTCTACTTCAATTATTTTTATAAGGATTACCCTTCATGGGAATATTATTTAAATAATAATATTCAGATATTTTCTAATATATCGGGACTGATTTATTTCATTAAATCTGCATTACTCCAAACATTCTTAAAAATGTTTTCGAGTCTTCAAAATGATTTTTAAGAGTTAGGGCGGATCCCAAAACTCATTTTTTATATTTAAGATCTTCCTTTCGAAGAGGATTTAAATACTCACTCAAAACCTGAGGGATCCAGCTCTGTGGTGTATTTTATATTCGCAATAAGGTTGCTGTTTTGATAAAAGAGTTTTTGAATACTTACCCAACACTCGGGAAGTAAAAATTCTTGGAACAAGTTAATCCATTAACAGGCATCGCCTGGAAAATATCGGTGAGTTTTCCTTTCCAACTAGATACGACTTCTTGGTGGAGCCGTATCAACAAGTTTCTACTTGGGGAAAGGGGGGACGAGCTTTACATTTCAGATTCATGGATTTCATCTGAACTAGGAGTGGCATAAGTGGTCGAGTGGCGCCGGCCCAGCCTTATTATATTGGCCCAAATGGCCTGGAAGTTCCGCTAAGACGGTCCATTACTTAGGAGTCCAGGGTTCGGTTGACAAGTTAATCCGACTGCTCTCCTCTACATGTATAAAATGGTGGGGTTGCACTACTGCGACTGATCATCGTAAGTGGTCTTTCTGGCGCGGCAAACTCCCGTAATGAGTTCATCATCCAGTTTGGATATTTCTGCAACACTACCCGGAGCATTCGATCAAAAGGCTACGGATGGGTGATTGTTGAAGCATTGACAGGGTCAAACAGTTATAATGATGTTTCCCTCAAATGAAGTATCTCGTAACTTCATTTCTTTTAAACAATATTTCAAAGATTGAATCTATTCAAGTCTTATCTTGTAGTCTCATCTATGTGATGAACTTTTGAAACTGGTTATAACTTGAACGGTGGTAGTTCAAGTAGTATTTGGAAAAGATATAAGTATATTGGGGTATCTTGTAACTTCATCTTTTCAACTTATATCTGGTTAATGATTTTCTTATGCATGGCAAAGATTTTCAGAAAAACGTTGAGACAAGATTAGATATATAATATCACCTTGCAACGATATTTTTATACAGTTATAAACTGGAACTCTGTGTATATTATACATGGCAGAGGATTTCAAAGATTTTAAAAAGTATATAAGTATATATACTGAATATTTTGCGACTTCGTCGTATTAAGATATCAAACTTGGTTCATTTCTTCTTGACCAAGACTTTCATAAGTACTATGAAAATGCTCATATATTGTTAATTATTATACATATTATTTCGGTGGGCTTGTTGCTCACCCTTGCTTTCTTCTTTCATCACACAACAACAGATAGACAAGATGAACATGACCAAGCTCCCAATTTGCGAGCGGATAGGAAACGTTCTGCAGTTTCCTGTAGGCGTTGATGCCGCTGTAGCTGAGGTAGAAATTACCAATAGGCTAGGCTTTCAACTTCTGATGTACCAGACTTATGTATCTATATGAATTGTAATAATGGAAAAGAAATGTAAATTTATTCAGAAACCCTTTTAAGGTGTAACGGTTTATAATTGTGGAATAAAATGACTTTTGTGTTATTTTTGGTATTCATCTCTGAGACTATAACTTGTGGTGTGTGTGTGTATATTGTGGGGTCATAGTACGCAGTAGTTGGTTGTTTATTAAGGGAAATGGAACTCGTGACAACCTGGATCCCCGACCCCGGATTTGGGGGTGTTACAAGAAATATTTTATCTCTCAACTGCACTTCAAGATTATCAATTTCTAGGAATCAAAGTTAAATCTAAACCACTAGAAATCATTCTCTTGTTCTTGTGTAACTATCTAGCAGATCAAAATCCCTAGAACTTAATCTCAAATTACTTTTAGCATTTTATCTTTTTATTGCAAAAATAGAAAAAGTTCATGTTGAATTTATTCTAGATTTGTGATAATTTATTTGAGATTAATCCCTTGTAAACGATACCGTTGTTGTAACACCTTTCAAGTTTAATAATAGTTTTATTTATCTTGAATTTTGTTTCACTTTTTTATTCCGCATTAAATTCGATTAAACGGTATACTTTGTATTCAACCCCCCCTTCTACAAACATATTGGGACCTAACAATTGGTATTAGAGCCTTCTGATTAACGAACAAATCAAGATCCTAGACTTTTGTGATTTTTCAACTCCTTGAATTTTTATTTATTCAAAAATTCATAATGACTTCACAAAAAGTTGGAACCGTTAAAATTCCACTATTTGATAAAGAAAGTTATATTATGTGGAAGAAGAAGATACTCTTGTTTTTACAAGTTGCAAATCCCAAATATCTGAACTTGTTAAAGAAGGGTCCAAAAATTCCGATGGTTATTGAAACAGAGGTGATAAAAGATGGTGTTGTAATTACCAAAGCTAGAACCTATACAAAAGAGCCTGAGGATTTTACTCCTGCTGAAAAGGAAGAAGCCTCCTTGGATTCCAGCATTCAATTAATTTCAGTTGATTCCCTTAATTCCTTGATGAACAGACATGTGATGAACTATAAAATTCCAAACATATATGGGAAACTATTGAGGTGATTAATGAAGGCACAGAGGAAGTTAGGGAGAACAAGTTAGAGATCCTAACCTCTGAATATGAACATTTTAAATCCAATCCACGAGAAGGAATTACTGAAGTGTTCAAGAGGTACAATGCATTGATCAACAACCTGAACATAAATGGAAAATATTATTCAATCAGGGAGATCAATAAAAAGTTCCTTTTAACACTGCCAACTCATCTTGAACATAGAATCACTGCCATAAGAGAAGCTAGAGATTTGAGTGAGATTTCTTTGGATAGACTCTATGGTGTGTTAAAAACCTATGAATTGGAGCAGATTCAGCAGAAGGAAGTCTACGGGAAAGGTAGAGTGGTCAGCACTTCTACTGCTCTAGTAGCTGAAGGTCAACAACAACAACAGCAATCTCAACAATCAGAGAGAATCGTACAGTCTTCCAAGGCTAAGGAAAATGTGTTAGTAGCAGAATATGATCCTCCTACTATAAATCAATTCGGTGATGATTTTTACTCCTTGGAAGAGCTAGAGCAATTGGAAGATGAGTCAATGGCCCAGATTGTCAAAAGATTCTCCAATGTCAAATTCAAGAGAAATTCCAAGTTCAAGTACAAGTCCAACTACAACAGATTCCAGAAAGGTGGATCTTCATCATCTAACACCAGCAGTGGTGGATACAAAACATGGATGGTTGATCGGAGCACCATTCGATGCTTTAACTGCAATGAGTTGGGATACTTTGCCACATAACGCAGGAAGCCAAAGCAAGTAAGGAAGAACTCTTATGATTCAAATCAGAAGAATAACTCTGAAAGGGCTTATCTGGCAAAGGGAAGAAGCTGGGATGATATTGATAGTGAAGATGAAGAAGTTGGGAATCTTGTTCTTATGGCTATTGATGGAAATACTTCATCATCAAGAAAAGAGGTAAAATTTACTGATGCTGAATTAATTATCATCTAGGAGGTTCCTTAGATTGTGCTCGTCGTGATAATGAACTGTTAAGTCAGCAGATCAAAGACCTTGAGAAAGAGGTCAATGAATTAAGACTTGTGCACATTAATAAAAAAAATTAAAAGAACAAGTATCTTTTCTAGAGAATAGAGTTAACTGTTATAGACAACTCAAAACTATTCTCAAAGACAAGATCACCGGTCTTGAGACTAAGGTTAAAGCTTACTTTAATTCTTGTTCGAAGGCTAAAGAGTTCTACAGTAAGCAAGCTGTTAATCAAACATCTGGAATATGTTTTGATTATAATGCTGCTATTGGAGAATAGGCATAAACTCCCCTCCTCATGTCTGTGCTAAAGGTAGGGAAGTACCACATGTGCTTAAGGGTGTTGATAAACCCCTTTATAAAGGATCAATTGCTGAACCATTTGATGGACCTCCTTTATTATTCAAGAAGAAATACGTGCTGAAGATCGTGCTAATGAGAAGGTTGTTTCCAAGCCAAGTGTGTCGAAAGTTCCAGTCAAAGTTGTGAAAGCAACTGAGACTAACTCAGACACACATGAGTTGGATAACAAAAATGCCATGTCTACCATGCATAATTTGCCTGTTGTTAATCCCTCTAATAAAGTATGTGGTGTTCCTAATTGTATGTCTTGTGCTTTTAATTTGATGTATGCTTATTTTAATGGTAAGCATGTTTCTAGTGATAAGACTACTCCTCGTCAGCATGTGAATAATAGGAAGCATGATAGGTCTAAGAATGCTAGTCCTCCTAAGGCTAGAAAGGAGATATTTGTGCATAAGCCTAAAGAGAAATTTGTTAAGGCTGTTTACAAGGTCAAATGTCCAGTCATTGAGAAAGTTGAGAACATTAAAGTTAAGAATGTTGTGTTGCCTGACAAAGGTCAATTCTACAAGTATGCCGGACCCAACCAAGTTTGGGTTCCGAAGAAGGTTTAATCCATTTATGTTGCAGGGCATTAAACAGGTGGAACCGATAGTGTGGATTCTTGACAGTGGATCGTCAAGACATATGACCGGAGATAGAGCCCTGCTATTAAATGTGGTTGAGAAAGCTGGCCCAGTGGTTACCTTTGGAGATAACAGCAAAGGTTTAACTGAGGGATATGGCTGTTTGCAAGCTGGTAATGTTATCATTGAACTTGTAAATATTCTCTGTATTTTTGCTATATTAATATAAGTTTTTATTTGTACTTTCTGTAATTGTAAATATTGTTTGAGATATTACAGTTGTTAGGAGTTAACAATTGTATGATATATGAAATTGAGTGCTGATATCTCTTTGATAGATATTTGGTATTTAATTCATTGATATTTTTTTAATTAATTATATTAAAATAAAATGAAACATAATTATTGGTATCTAAAGTACTTGACAAGTATCGGTCAATGATATATTGTTAATATTTTGTTGCAGATAGTTGTGAGATTTTAAGTTCTAGTGAATTTATATAAGTTGTTATATCTGAAAATTCACTATAATTTGAAATCAGCAGCATAGTCATTCTTATTAATATTATTTTTCAACAAATAATGTTATTGATTATAATTTTATTAAGATAGATTATGGAGCTTTTGACATGAATGAGAATTACTTAGACTTTACCCTAAGTGATCAATGATTTAACAAAAACTCATTCATATTGAAAGTCAAAATCTTTCTTTCTCTTCTTAATACTGCTAGGTCATCAGTATGTGTCTTATCAAAATCCTTTATCTTTTTAGGCATAAAAACAGACTTGTGCACTCGAACAGTTTTAGGAGAAAATTAAATTTCTTTTAACATTAGTGATTTCTTATTTCATTTAAAATCTTTTGAAGTCACTATTGTACATAATCTCTCTCAAAAGATTAAATGTATAATTTTCATTCACTATAGATCTTAAGTACATTTTATCTCTATATTTCCATATGTTATATGATACAGGTTCAGCCTCCAATGGTCTTCTTTCATTGACAGTCATGAGGTTGAAAACCCACAACATCTATCCCAGACTGTAACGACAAATATAGAAACTGAACCAACCAACACTCTCTTACCACTAAAATGTAGTATGAATGAGCGTGAGGGAGATAGTGCCTTAGTGTACCACATAAGGAAGGTTCTGAAGTCAACCCAGCAGCTCTGTCTCCTACAAAGATGAGTAGTATTTAAACTGAGACAACTGCTAGCCCCCATACATCTTCTCAAAAAGATGTAATGGCTGAAAAGGCACAAAAACAGTTACTAGATTCATTCTCTCAATAGGGTGCGTCTATTGAAATTTTCCTGTCGGCCAAGGCATCCGATGTAGTGTCACCACCTCAAACATAAACAATTCTTGAAGGGTAATGAATGATTGTTTAAGATTTTTGACTTCTTTTTCAATAGTACTCAGATCCATCCTAGTCATTTGATCAGCAAAATGCTTGAATTTGGAGGTGATGTGTACTTGAGATGGTATGATCTCATCCATTTTCCCCTTCACCAGCTTCCTTATCTTGTCTTCATGACCACTCAACTTGAGTTCTAGAGCTTTACCAAATAGATGAAAAACCTTGAGTTGAGCTTTGTAGACCTCAATTACCGCATCATAGACATCCTGTGGAGTCAAGACCTTGGCATTGCTTCCAAGAATAGTGACATATTTATCCCTAAACCTAGTCAAGACTTGATCCATCTCCAATACAAAGTTCTCAAACAGCCATGCATCTACATTACCATCTTGTTTTTTATCATTCACAATCTTGTTTTTCTGTTTTACAACATCTTCATTGTATGTTAGCATGATGGCTTGATAGTCTTGATTGCTCATGTCAGAAATGAGTAGATGCTGTGAGATGTTTGCCAATCCAGAGATCTGTTCAACAAGAAGATTATCTACAGAAGTAGGTTGAGAGTTAGATTCTTGCAGCCATTGAGAGAGAATGTGTTGTTGTTTCAGTTGTGAGGTTGAAGGTTGAGCCGTTGAGGGATTAGAACCACCTGTGACTGAAGTCACAGTTTTACTCACAGATTGCTCTATGTTTATGGCAGTGTGTTGTCCTCCACTTGTAGTGGGAATCTCCAATTGAATTGGAGGGGATTTGACTGGGTTACTGTCATGTACACTGGATGAATGTGATAAATTTGTCTCTCCCATAGCAGGGTCATTGGCAATTATACTACTAGCATCAACTGCTAATGCAATTTCTGCTAGGGTTTTGAGGGTAGTTGTTCCTACATGAGGAACCTTCAATTGAATTGAAGAGGATTTAGATAGCTCTCCCTCAGGAGTAGTACCCTCAAACCTAACAGTCTGTGAAGACTGATTTGCACATGAAGGTACATTTATGACATCCATAGGATCTTCAGTAAAAACTGATGAATTCCCCATGGTTTTGATGGTGTCATCAACGTCTACCCCAGCTAGTAGCCTCTCACCATCTGATTGTAGTGTCTGGGTGGTGAGTAAGGTTTCTTGAACCAAGTCACTTGATTTAGCTTGCACTTGAGAAATAGATTCAAGTGCTGTATGGGAAGAAGAAATTTGAGAGATTAGAAGTTGTTGTGCAGACATGAGTGTTGGCAGCTCCCCCTGAGTAGATGAGGGAGCTTCAATAGATGTGCTCTCACTGTATATGCCATCCTTATTTCTCCTACGATACACTTGAATTTCTTCAGGTGCAGGCTGTGCAGACTCTATACAGGGTGCATTGGGGTGAATGCTCTTTTCAATAGACACATCTTGTTGAGATGATGTATCTAGAGTCTGTTTAGTCCCCATTGTTACAACTGCATCCTTTTTGGAGGATACAGAGTTGGCTTGAGTGGTCAGCTCAATTTTCTTACTCTTCTTTGTTCTCATGAATAATGGTGACTCAGCTTCAGTTTGTTCCTCACCACTCTCATTCATAACTGTTAAGGTTATCTCCTTTATCTTCTTTTTACTCACTTCACCCTTTTGAAAGGATGAAGTGGTTGGTTTCTTAGATTTTATTGGTAGAGAAGGAATAGACTCAACATGGGTAGGTTTCTATAGGTGTGCCTGTGTTTGTGCTTCCACAGACTCAGAAACCATTGTTGCACTAGGTTGACTTGCATTAGTTCTCATGTCTGGCATATAATAAGGGTAAGTCTTAAATCTTTCAATCATGTAAGGTGTTAACTTAAGACTTACTGGAACCTTATTCTTAGTAAGAAGTGATCCAAATAGAATTTTAGATACTTGCTTACAATTTCCAATTAGTGACCTATTTACTCCTTCAAGCATATGTATGTCATTAACTTTATAGTTTAAAGCTGACATAATAAATCTAGGTAGAAAAATTTCCTTACCTCTTGACTCCAATGGAATTGTTAGCCTGATGCTCAATTCCTCCAGTATGTAGTGTCCTACATTGATCTGTTTATTGTGAGCCATTGAGTAGACCAGCTTCTGGACAACACTTGATATGTTGTCAAACCCTGACTTCCTGTAGGTAAAGGCCCTTATTACTGAGTCAAAAAGAAAGGACCATTCCCTCCTTAGATGCTTCTTGTTCATGCTGGCCAGGTTGATATTCTCAGAATAATTGATGAAGTTCATGAATTCATACAGCTCATCCTGAGTCGGAGCCTCCACCATCTTGTCAGTAGGGATTTCTAATGCCATATTGACATCATCCTCAAGGATCTTCACTAGTTTCCCTTTGATTGTGCAGTTTATCACAATTGTTGCAGCCTGGTTCTCATGCACAACTGTCCTTGTTGTTTCTGTGTTCCAAAAGTCCCCTAACACATCCAAGTACAACACAGGATTAACATTAAGAGCTCCTACAAAGTAGGTCTCGAATAGGAACTTGACAAAACTTTGGAAAATTTCAGGTGCTTGGTTTGCATCCAGAAATGCAAGGAAGTTAGTCTCCTTTGGGATGAAGGGTACAATATTGTTGGATGTCATTGATATGAGTATGAAGTTTAGTGGGTAAAAGAAATTAGTGAGAAAGAAGTGAAAATGAGAGAGAAATTGGTTTTGGATTGAAAAGCTAGGTCACTTGAGATCTCGAAAGTTGTAAGTATGTATATCTATCGAGATGTCTGGGTATTTATAGTAAAAGCAAATGACTTGTCGAGAACTCAAAAATAGACGTTTGGAATTAGTCTATCGAGAAGTCATTTTAAGAAATGAAAGACCTATCGATAAGTCATTTTATTTATTCTTGTAGAGAAGTAAAATTGAGCTTATCAAGATGTCAAATAAATATCCAGTTTTTCCAAAATGGACTGAATTTGATTCCAATTTTTATTTGAATAAATTTAAAATAAAATCAGAATAATTTTGCCAAAAGTATTTTACTAAAATAATTTATTGAATTAAATTATTTTAGTTTTGAGTTATCTATAAATTACACACAGGTGGGGGGTGAATGTGTTTTTGTGTTTTTATGCTTTTATTTAAGTATTTATGGTTTTGAACAAAGTAAATTAAATCTTGCAGTGAAATGTGTTAATACTGAAATTAAACAAGCAATAACAGTGAACACAGATCTTTCAAAACTCACTTAATTTTATATAAAAATTAAAATTGTTTTGCTACAAAATTTCTAGGCTCTTTGTTGATAAAGAGCTTAGCTGCTTCTTTGAGAGAATACAAGATTTTCTTATCTAAATTGTTACAACTAACAGAGGACCAGTGTTGACTTTATATCATAGTTAACTACTGGTTTACATAGTGTATAATATGAGATGCTATTTACTTTAGTAAACTGTCACTTATCATTTCCATTTTAGGAAAAGTATATCTTCCAATTCTGGCTTAGCATATCTTTGCATACTGTGTTAACTTTGATCTTACTTTGTCAGTTAATCTTCACCCTGTTCTTGCACATTCTTCAAGCTTCTTTTTGTAGACTTGTCAATCCAACTGGTTGGATTGTTTGTTGATTGTTAATCTTGGATATTGAACTGGTTTGCAATTTGTACTTTGAGATTTTACCTCGAGATCTCGAGTTAGGCATATAGAGAACTTGACATCTCGATAAGTATATTGAATTATCGAGATCTCTAATCACTCTATTGTTGATTTGACTTGTATAGGTCTCTGAATTCTCTATAAGAGAATTTGGCTTTTCGAGATCTCTCAACTTCATGTCTTCACTTTGGCTTATCGATATCTCTGAGTTCTCTAGTGACTTATTGACTTGTCAATAACTCAGAGTTCTCCAGGCAAATTTGTCTTGTCGAAACTCAAAGTTCTCTAGTGAATTTTGGCTTGTCGATATCTCTGAGTTCTCTAGTGAAATTTGACTTATCGATAACTTCAATCTTCATGTCTTCAGTTTGACTTGTCGATACCTCTGAGTTCTCTAATAGCTTTCCTGAGTTCTCTATGAGTCATTCTGGAGTTCTCGAATGACTTCTCTATAACACTAAATATGTGACTTGTAGAGATCTTGACTTAAAACATTTTTCTCAAAATAGATTTAATCAACTCCAAACTTCTTCATAATTCTTCTGAGGCATGATCTTCATGATCTTCTTCCAGAAAGAATTCTTAGGTTTGATACTGTTTACGGAAAAAGACTCCAGTCTGCTCTTTGATCATTTTTACAGACTTTAAATGTTATAATACAAAATACAAACTAAGATTATAATACAACTTACTTAAGGTTGTCAATTTGACTTAATCTTGTTAAAGTACAGGCATGTCTTGCACAACAATATAAAATTAAGTGAGTTTTAAAAGATTTGAGTTCACTGTTTTATCTGTCTAAATTCAGTACTAACACAATTAACTACAAGATTTTAATTTACTGTGTTCATCACCATAAACACTTCAAGAAAAGTATAAAAACACCGAAAGACATTCATTCCCACCTCTGTGTGTGATTCATTATCTAACATGGTATTTTCTAATGTCCTCTTTTCTTTTAACCATATACCTTCATAGTCCCTTTTAAAAATCAGCTAAATTGGACAATGTATCACAAGTGACACCATATATATTTATCTAAAAAGATCTTAGAACATGAAATGGTGGTTGGTGGAAGTGAGACAACATCGAACTCACTGAAGTTGCATTGGACGAGATGATGAACAAACCACAAGTAATGGAAAAAGTTCAAAATGGATTGCAGATTGTAGTTGGAGATGATAACATAGTAGAAGAATCTCATATTCATAAATGAACTTACCTATATGCAGTAATTAAAGATATTCTTAGGTTACATGTTGTGATCCTGCTCATGGTGCCTCGTTGTCCTACTGAGACCCGTGTTATTGGTGGCTAAACAGTTTTAAAAGGATTCCGTATTTTCATCTATATACTTGGATCCTAGCACCGGGGAAAGTCTTCTGAAATTTATTCCTAAAAGATTTTTGGATGAAAAATGGAATTTTTTTGCAAAAGTTTTAGTTATTTCCCATTTGGGCCTGGACGAAAAATTTGTGCTAGTATTACTATGGCTACAAGGATGTTCTTGGTTTCTCTTGCGTCACTATTACATTTGTTTTAACTAGAATCTCCCATAAGGAAATAAACCAAATTTGACCAGTACATTCGTCATTGGTACATTCGTTTAACTAAAATCTCCCGTAAGGATGTTGTGACTTTGTCAAATTAAAACTTGGAATTTAATAACATGTTCCCGTAAAAATCATGATAAAGCAAATATTGAACATAAAATTTATACTTTTCTAACTAGCTGGTAGGTATATTGTTCAACTATCAGAGCGCATCATGATGCCTCGTTGTCCTACTGAGACCAGTGTTATTGGTGGCTACACAATTTTAAAAGGATTCCGTGTTTTTGTCAGTATACGTGGATACTAGCACCGGAGAAAGCCCTCTGGAATTTATTCCTAAAAGATTATTGGATGAAAAATTGGAAAGTTTTTGCAAAAAATTAGTTATTTCCCATTTGGGTCTAGACGAAGAATTCGTGCAGGTATTACTATGGCTACAAGGATCTTTTTGCTTTCGCTTGCGTCACTAGTACATTCATTTTAACTCGAATCTCCCAAAAGGAGATAAACCAAATTTGACTAGTACATTCGTCACTGGTATATTAGTTTAACTAAAATCTCCCGTAGGGATTTTGTGACTTTGTCAAATCAAAACTTGGAATTTAATAACATGTTCCCGTAAAAATCATGATAAAGCAAATATTGGACATAAAATTTATACTTTTCTAGCTAGCTGGTAGGTATATTGTTCAATTATCAGAGTGCATCATGCATGTAATGTTTATAATCAGTCCAAAAGGCTTTTCAAGTTATATATCAGGTTGTTCAACCAATAATGCTGAATTCGAAAAGCCTTATACTGTGTTCTATAACTTTTTTGGAAAGAAAAGAAAAGAAATGTAAACAATTGATTTCTTCAACCCGTTCTTAAATAAATTTTCACTACGCCATAGATGAATGCATAGGTATGAAATTTTGGTTCTATCAAAACACTAGCACTTGGGGGGTTACCAAAGGCATAAAAACGTGTTGTTATAACTCAATAAGGTGTTATCCACACCAACATATTATAATATGTTGCGATAGACTATTAACTAAAAAAACAATTGTAACTCATGATTAAATTTATAGGTAAAATAAATTGATTTTAATTTAATTATTTATGAAATTTTCTTCGATAGATGCATTTGAGGTTATATCGAGTTTTTATAAAGTATTTTAAAAAATCGTATTTTAGTAAATAAAAACTTTAATAAAACGTATTTTTAACTTAAAAACTCTTAATTTTCAAAAAATCCTATAATATGTGCAGTTTTTAAAATATTATAAAATTTATAAAATTGAAAGAAAGGTGAATGATGGATTCGGGTCGCACTGCTGAAATTTGGGTTTGTGAGCTAAATTTTGGGTTGTGCGCCAAATGAGATTTCAGACTAAACCCAAGTCAAATTCAATGAACAAAACACAAGTGAACAGAAATTACATTGGAGCTTACCCTCTCCGGCGGCGACGAGCAATAAAGTGGAGCAAGGTGACAAGTTTGAACGAAAAATGATAAAATTAACCAAATTTTTAATAATATTAACAAATATAACCATTCAAAGGTGTTGGTTGGTATTTTATCGGCGACGGAGAAGCCGCCACCATGAAGGTAGTGGCGAGTCGGCGGAAAAAACGAAGAGGGAGAGAGATCGAGTACGAGGGAGAAGGGGAAAGGCGTGAACGAGAGTTGAGTTCGATGGGATTGAGTTGTAGAGAGAGATATGGAGATTTTGGCCAAAATTTAAGTTGGAGTTCAAATTATATAAAATGGAGAAGGTAGGGACATAGATCAGGCCTAGGGGATTTAGAAATAAGAAGAGAAATCAAGAACGAAGCTCGTCGGAATATGGCCGGAGCTCCGGTCGGCCGGCGGCTGCCACTGGCGGTGATGATGATGGACTGGGTGAAAGAATTAATAAATGGGCAAAGTATCATTAATTGAATGTAAATAAAATGGTATTGTTTGATTGAGGGTGAGTCGAACTCGGGAAGAAATCCGGATTCCGAGTTCGCCGAAATTTCACCAGCCAGCGGTGACGGCCGGTTGCTGCCATGAAATCTGGTGAGTGGTTGGGTGGGGATGAGGAAGGAGGTGGAGGAAGATTTTAATATTTTGTTGCAGATAGTTGTGAGATTTTAAGTTCTAGTGAATTTATATAAGTTGTTATATCCGAAAATTCACTATAATTTGAAATCAGCAGCATAGTCATTCTTATTAATATTATTTTTCAACAAATAATGTTGTTGATTATAATTTTATTAAGATAGATTATGGAGCTTTTGACATGAATGAGAATTACTTAGACTTTACCCTAAGTGATCAATGATTTAACAAAAACTCATTCATATTGAAAGTCAAAATCTTTCTTTCTCTTCTTAATACTGCTAGGTCATCAGTATGTGTCTTATCAAAATCCTTTATCTTTTTAGGCATAAAAACAGACTTGTGCACTCGAACAGTTTTAGGAGAAAATTAAATTTCTTTTAACATTAGTGATTTCTTATTTCATTTAAAATCTTTTAAAGTCACTATTGTACATAATCTCTCTCAAAAGATTAAATGTATAATTTTCATTCACTATAGATCTTAAGTACATTTTATCTCTATATTTCCATATGTTCTATGATACAGGTTCAGCCTCCAATGGTCTTCTTTCATTGACAGTCATGAGGTTGAAAACCCACAACATCTATCCCAGACTGTAACGACAAATATAGAAATTGAACCAACCAACACTCTCTTACCACTAAAATGTAGTATGAATGAGCGTGAGGGAGACAGTACCTTAGTGTACCACATAAGGAAGGTTCTGAAGTCAACCCAGCAGCTCTGTCTCCTACAAAGATGAGTAGTATTTAAACCGAGACAACTGGTAGCCCCCATACATCTTCTCAAAAAGATGTAATGGCTGAAAAGGCACAAAAACAGTTACTAGATTCATTCTCTCAATAGGGTGCGTCTATTGAAATTTTCCTGTCGGCCAAGGCATCCGATGTAGTGTCACCACCTCAAACATAAACAATTCTTGAAGGGTAATGAATGATTATTTAAGATTTTTGACTTCTTTTTCAATAGTACTCAGATCCATCCTAGTCATTTGATCAGCAAAATGCTTGAATTTGGAGGTGATGTGTACTTGAGATGGTATGATCTCATCCATTTTCCCCTTCACCAGCTTCCTTATCTTGTCTTCATGACCACTCAACTTGAGTTCTAGAGCTTTACCAAATAGATGAAAAACCTTGAGTTGAGCTTTGTAGACCTCAATTACCGCATCATAGACATCCTGTTGAGTCAAGACCTTGGCATTGCTTCCAAGAATAGTGACATATTCATCCCTAAACCTAGTCAAGACTTGATCCATCTCCAATACAAAGTTCTCAAACAGCCATGCATCTACATTACCATCTTGTTTTTCATCATTCACAATCTTGTTTTTCTGTTTTACAACATCTTCATTGTATGTTAGCATGATGGCTTGATAGTCTTGATTGCTCATGTCAGAAATGAGTAGATGCTGTGAGATGTTTGCCAATCCAGAGATCTGTTCAACAAGAAGATTATCTACAGAAGTAGGTTGAGAGTTAGATTCTTGCAGCCATTGAGAGAGAATGTGTTGTTGTTTCAGTTGTGAGGTTGAAGGTTGAGCCGTTGAGGGATTAGAACCACCTGTGACTGAAGTCACAGTTTTACTCACAGATTGCTCTATGTTTATGGCAGTGTGTTGTCCTCCACTTGTAGTGGGAATCTCCAATTGAATTGGAGGGGATTTGACTGGGTTACTGTCATGTACACTGGATGAATGTGATAAATTTGTCTCTCCCATAGCAGGGTCATTGGCAATTATACTACTAGCATCAACTGCTAATGCAATTTCTGCTAGGGTTTTGAGGAGAGTTGTTCCTACATGAGGAACCTTCAATTGAATTGAAGAGGATTTAGATAGCTATCCCTCAGGAGTAGTACCCTCAAACCTAACAGTCTGTGAAGACTGATTTGCACATGAAGGTACATTTATGACATCCATGGGATCTTCAGTAAAAACTGATGAATTCCCCATGGTTTTGATGGTGTCATCAACGTCTACCCCAGCTAGTAGCCTCTCACCATCTGATTGTAGTGTCTGGGTGGTGAGTAAGGTTTCTTGAACCAAGTCACTTGATTTAGCTTGCACTTGAGAAATAGATTCAAGTGCTGTATGGAAAGAAGAAATTTGAGAGATTAGAAGTTGTTGTGCAGACATGAGTGTTGGCAGCTCCCCCTGAGTAGATGAGGGAGCTTCAATAGATGTGCTCTCACTGTATGTGCCATCCTTATTTCTCCTACTATACACTTGAATTTCTTCAGGTGCAGGCTGTGCAGACTCTATACAGGGTGCATTGGGGTGAATGCTCTTTTCAATAGACACATCTTGTTGAGATAATGTATCTAGAGTCTGTTTAGTCCCCATTGTTACAACTGCATCCTTTTTGGAGGATACAGAGGTGGCTTGAGTGGTCAGCTCAATTTTCTTACTCTTCTTTGTTCTCATGAATAATGGTGACTCAGCTTCAGTTTGTTCCTCACCACTCTCATTCATAACTGTTAAGGTTATCTCCTTTCTCTTCTTTTTACTCACTTCACCCTTTTGAAAGGATGAAGTGGTTGGTTTCTTAGATTTTATTGGTAGAGAAGGAATAGACTCAACATGGGTAGGTTCCTATAGGTGTGCCTGTGTTTGTGCTTCCACAGACTCAGAAACCATTGTTGCACTAGGTTGACTTGCATTAGTTCTCATGTCTGGCATATAATAAGGGTAAGTCTTAAATCTTTCAATCATGTAAGGTGTTAACTTAAGACTTACTGGAACCTTATTCTTAGTAAGAAGTGATCCAAATAGAATTTTAGATACTTGCTTACAATTTCCAATTAGTGACCTATTTACTCCTTCAAGCATATGTATGTCATTAACTTTATAGTTTAAAGCTGACATAATAAATCTAGGTAGAAAAATTTCCTTACCTCTTGACTCCAATGGAATTGTTAGCCTGATGCTCAATTCCTCCAGTATGTAGTGTCCTACATTGATCTGTTTGTTGTGAGCCATTGAGTAGACCAACTTCTGGACAACACTTGATATGTTGTCAAACCCTGACTTCCTGTAGGTAAAGGCCCTTATTACTGAGTCAAAAAGAAAGGACCATTCCCTCCTTAGATGCTTCTTGTTCATGCTGGCCAGGTTGATATTCTCAGAATAATTGATGAAGTTCATGAATTCATACAGCTCATCCTGAGTCGGAGCCTCCACCATCTTGTCAGTAGGGATTCCTAATGCCATATTGACATCATCCTCAAGGATCTTCACTTGTTTCCCTTTGATTGTGCAGTTTATCTCAATTGTTGCAGCCTGGTTCTCATGCACAACTGTCCTTGTTGTTTCTGTGTTCCAAAAGTCCCCTAACACATCCAAGTACAACACATGATTAACAGTAAGAGCTCCTACAAAGTAGGTCTCGAATAGGAACTTGACAAAACTTTGGAAAATTTCAGGTGCTTGGTTTGCATCCAGAAATGCAAGGAAGTTAGTCTCCTTTGGGATGAAGGGTACAATATTGTTGGCTGTCATTGATATGAGTATGAAGTTTAGTGGGTAAAAGAAATTAGTGAGAAAGAAGTGAAAATGAGAGAGAAATTGGTTTTGGATTGAAAAGCTAGGTCACTTGAGATCTCGAAAGTTGTAAGTATGTATATCTATCGAGATGTCTGGGTATTTATAGTAAAAGCAAATGACTTGTCGAGAACTCAAAAATAGACGTTTGGAATTAGTCTATCGAGAAGTCATTTTAAGAAATGAAAGACATATCGATAAGTCATTTTATTTATTCTTGTAGAGAAGTAAAATTGAGCTTATCAAGATGTCAAATAAATATCCAGTTTTTCCAAAATGGACTGAATTTTATTCCAATTTTTATTTGAATAAATTTAAAATAAAATCAGAATAATTTTGCCAAAAGTATTTTACTAAAATAATTTATTGAATTAAATTATTTTAGTTTTGAGTTATCTATAAATTACACACAGGTGGGGGGTGAATATGTTTTTGTGTTTTTATGCTTTTATTTAAGTATTTATGGTTTTGAACAAAGTAAATTAAATCTTGCAGTGAAATGTGTTAATACTGAAATTAAACAAGCAATAACAGTGAACACAGATCTTTCAAAACTCACTTAATTTTATATAAAAATTAAAATTGTTTTGCTACAAAATTTCTAGGCTCTTTGTTGATAAAGAGCTTAGCTGCTTCTTTGAGAGAATACAAGATTTTCTTATCTAAATTGTTACAACTAACAGAGGACCAGTGTTGACTTTATATCATAGTTAACTACTGGTTTACATAGTGTATAATATGAGATGCTATTTACTTTAGTAAACTGTCACTTATCATTTCCATTTTAGGAAAAGTATATCTTCCATTTCTGGCTTAGCATATCTTTGCATACTGTGTTAACTTTGATCTTCCTTTGTCAGTTAATCTTCACCCTGTTCTTGCACATTCTTCAAGCTTCTTTTTATAGACTTGTCAATCCAACTGGTTGGATTGTTTGTTGATTGTTAATCTTGGATATTGAACTGGTCTGCAATTTGTACTTTGAGATTTTACCTCGAGATCTCGAGTTAGGCATATAGAGAACTTGACATCTCGATAAGTATATTGAATTATCGAGATCTCTAATCACTCTATTGTTGATTTGACTTGTATAGGTCTCTGAATTCTCTATAAGAGAATTTGGCTTTTCGAGATCTCTCAACTTCATGTTTTCACTTTGGCTTATCGATATCTCTGAGTTCTATAGTGACTTATTGACTTGTCGATAACTCAGAGTTCTCCAGGCAAATTTGTCTTGTCGAAACTCAAAGTTCTCTAGTGAATTTTGGCTTGTCGATATCTCTGAGTTCTCTAGTGAAATTTGACTTATCGATAACTTCAATCTTCATGTCTTCAGTTTGACTTGTCGATACCTCTGAGTTCTCTAATAGCTTTCCTGAGTTCTCTATGAGTCATTCTGGAGTTCTCGAATGACTTCTCTATAACACTAAATATGTGACTTGTAGAGATCTTGACTTAAAACATTTTTCTCAAAACAGATTTAATCAACTCCAAACTTCTTCATAATTCTTCTGAGGCATGATCTTCATGATCTTCTTCCAGAAAGAATTCTTAGGTTTGATACTGTTTACGGAAAAAGACTCCAGTCTGCTCTTTGATCATTTTTACAGACTTTAAATGTTATAATACAAAATACAAACTAAGATTATAATATAACTTACTTAGGGTTGTCAATTTGACTTAATCTTGTTAAAGTACAGGCATGTCTTGCACAACAATATAAAATTAAGTGAGTTTTAAAAGATTTGAGTTCACTGTTTTATCTGTCTAAATTCAGTACTAACACAATTAACTACAAGATTTTAATTTACTGTGTTCATCACCATAAACACTTCAAGAAAAGTATAAAAACACCGAAAGACATTCATTCCCACCTCTGTGTGTGATTCATTATCTAACATGGTATTTGCTAATGTCCTCTTTTCTTTTAACCATATACCTTCATAGTCCCTTTTAAAAATCAGCTAAATTGGACAATGTATCACAAGTGACACCATATATATTTATCTAAAAAGATCTTAGAACATGAAATGGTGGTTGGTGGAAGTGAGACAACATCGAACTCACTGAAGTTGCATTGGACGAGATGATGAACAAACCACAAGTAATGGAAAAAGTTCAAAATGGATTGCAGATTGTAGTTGGAGATGATAACATAGTAGAAGAATCTCATATTCACAAATGAACTTACCTATATGCAGTAATTAAAGATATTCTTAGGTTACATGTTATGATCCTGCTCATGGTGCCTCGTTGTCCTACTGAGACCCGTGTTATTGGTGGCTAAACAGTTTTAAAAGGATTCCGTATTTTCATCTATATACTTGGATCCTAGCACCGGGGAAAGTCTTCTGAAATTTATTCCTAAAAGATTTTTGGATGAAAAATGGAATTTTTTTGCAAAAGTTTTAGTTATTTCCCATTTGGGCCAGGATGAAAAATTTGTGCTGGTATTACTATGGCTGCAAGGATGTTCTTGGTTTCTCTTGCGTCACTATTACATTTGTTTTAACTAGAATCTCCCATAAGGAAATAAACCAAATTTGACCAGTACATTCGTCATTGGTACATTCGTTTAACTAAAATCTCCCGTAAGGATGTTGTGACTTTGTCAAATTAAAACTTGGAATTTAATAACATGTTCCCGTAAAAATCATGATAAAGCAAATATTGAACATAAAATTTATACTTTTCTAACTAGCTGGTAGGTATATTGTTCAACTATCAGAGCGCATCATGATGCCTCGTTGTCCTACTGAGACCAGTGTTATTGGTGGCTACACAATTTTAAAAGGATTCCGTGTTTTTGTCTGTATACGTGGATACTAGCACCGGGGAAAGCCCTCTGGAATTTATTCCTAAAAGATTATTGGATGAAAAATTGGAAAGTTTTTGCAAAAAATTAGTTATTTCCCATTTGGGTCTAGACGAAGAATTCGTGCAGGTATTACTATGGCTACAAGGATCTTTTTGCTTTCGCTTGCGTCACTAGTACATTCATTTTAACTCGAATCTCCCAAAAGGAGATAAACCAAATTTGACTAGTACATTCGTCACTGGTATATTAGTTTAACTAAAATCTCCCGTAGGGATTTTGTGACTTTGTCAAATCAAAACTTGGAATTTAATAACATGTTCCCGTAAAAATCATGATAAAGCAAATATTGGACATAAAATTTATACTTTTCTAGCTAGCTGGTAGGTATATTGTTCAATTATCAGAGTGCATCATGCATGTAATGTTTACAATCAGTCCAAAAGGCTTTTCAAGTTATATATCAGGTTGTTCAACCAATAATGCTGAATTCGAAAAGCCTTATACTGTGTTCTATAACTTTTTTGGAAAGAAAAGAAAAGAAATGTAAACAATTGATTTCTTCAACCCGTTCTTAAATAAATTTTCACTACGCCATAGATGAATGCATAGGTATGAAATTTTGGTTCTATCAAAACACTAGCACTTGGGGGGTTACCAAAGGCATAAAAACGTGTTGTTATAACTCAATAAGGTGTTATCCACACCAACATATTATAATGTGTTGCGATAGACTATTAACTAAAAAAACAATTGTAACTCATGATTAAATTTATAGGTAAAATAAATTGATTTTAATTTAATTATTTATGAAATTTTCTTCGATAGATGCATTTGAGGTTATATCGAGTTTTTATAAAGTATTTTAAAAAATCATATTTTAGTAAATAAAAACTTTAATAAAACGTATTTTTAACTTAAAAACTCTTAATTTTCAAAAAATCCTATAATATGTGCAGTTTTTAAAATATTATAAAATTTATAAAATTGAAAGAAAGGTGAATGATGGATTCGGGTCGCACTGCTGAAATTTGGGTTTGTGAGCTAAATTTTGGGTTGTGCGCCAAATGAGATTTCAGACTAAACCCAAGTCAAATTCAATGAACAAAACACAAGTGAACAGAAATTACATTGGAGCTTACCCTCTCCGGCGGCGACGAGCAATAAAGTGGAGCAAGGTGACAAGTTTGAACGAAAAATGATAAAATTAACCAAATTTTTAATAATATTAACAAATATAACCATTCAAAGGTGTTGGTTGGTATTTTATCGGCGACGGAGAAGCCGCCACCATGAAGGTAGTGGCGAGTCGACGGAAAAAATGAAGAGGGAGAGAGATCGAGTACGAGGGAGAAGGGGAAAGGCGTGAACGAGAGTTGAGTTCGATGGGATTGAGTTGTAGAGAGAGAGAGATATGGAGATTTTGGCCAAAATTTGAGTTGGAGTTCAAATTATATAAAATGGAGAAGGTAGGGACATAGATCAGGCCTAGGGGATTTAGAAATAAGAAGAGAAATCAAGAACGAAGCTCGTCGGAATATGGCCGGAGCTCCGGTCGGCCGGCGGCTGCCACTGGCGGTGATGATGATGGACTGGGTGAAAGAATTAATAAATGGGCACTTTATCATTAATTGAATGTAAATAAAATGGTATTGTTTGATTGAGGGTGAGTCGAACTCGGGAAGAAATCCGGATTCCAAGTTCGCCGAAATTTCACTAGCCAGCGGTGACGGCCGGTTGCTGCCATGAAATCTGGTGAGTGGTTGGGTGGGGATGATGAAGGAGGTGGAGGAAGATTGAGGGCAAGATAGTCAATTGTTAATTGATTTTTAAATTGATTTGATAGTTAATCAATCAATTATTTGATTTGATAGATAATTTTAATGAGTGCCTTGATTGAAGGTTTTTATGTGTATCTTGTATTTTGGCCTTTTAAAGGAAATGATGTGCCAATTTATTTAGGTTGTCTTGGCCTTTTAGAGGAAATTGTGTGCTTTGTTTGTGTCTAACTAAAGTTTCCTTTGGTTAGATTTTAATTTATGCATTATACATATATTAATTTTATAATAAATTTTATAATCTTATATAATATTCTCTTTCATTATTTTTAATATTTCTCTTTGTCTCATTTGTTTTTGGATAATATTTTAGGGGCAAAAAATTTGGCCTTTCAGAGGATATTGAGTGTCAATTATTTTGGCTTATTTGTGTCTAACTAAAAGAATTTCCTTTGGTTAGATTTTTACATAAAAGTTAATATTTCTACCTATCATATAATTATGTTATTAAATTGAATTTCGGTATTAATTAAATCTATATCTCTGATCGAAAATATTTAAGTGATGAAATTATTTTGTTATTTTAATTCAGGTGTGGTCTTTGAATAGAATGCTTGCTGGACTAGATTCGAAAGTCGAAGATTTGGATTAATGTACAAGTAGTCTGATCGAGCATATACTTCAGGTGGGTATTTTAACAGGATGGTTGATGGACGATGTACGAAAATCAAAATGTTGGATCCCTCAACAAGCAGTCTACTGGAGCAGAGATTTCAGATAAGTAATCGTATTTTATTTTATTTTTTGGGTGTTCTCTCTTCAGACCTTAAGGCGATATTGTCTAAGCTTCTGAGGCCATCACATGACCTTCGGTTAGATGATAAACTTTATTGTGTGAATAAAACTCCTTTTTTTCTCTTTTATATCTCGGTACAAGCTATATTCGAGATTACATATCTCACCGATAAAAAAAATACATTAGCAACGAATGCGTATTCTATATATGACGATTCTGTGGTATGTGTTTCTGGGTCAGCTACTAGCCTGCTACTTGCAAAAGCACAGAGTATATGGGTTAAAAAAGGGGTTAAAAATGATGTAGGGACCCACAACTCACATGGGTTGTTCTTGAGGTTTGTTATAATTAACAGTAATACGCATTGGGCGAATGCATTTTAAGTTTATATACTCTTATGCCAATTGCGTATCCTTTGTTATATATTTTTTAATCCTTACTTTAGATTGCATAATGCAGGTTACTACTCCTAAATGCGTATAGCATAATGCTCCGTTTTGATATGCGTAATTTGTCGGCTAAATTTGGCCAAGTATTCAGGATCTGTTATTTTGGTGATTTTTATTTTAAAATAGGCTATATTTATAATGACTAATATATTTTTATATTATTTAAATGTGTAATTATTGAATAATTAATTAAATAAAATATGTGTATTGGTTCTGTCAGGTGTGTGATGCTTATTATTAATTATGTGTAATTTATTAGAGTATGAAGATTAATCGTATAATTAATTGTTAACCGGTATTTTTTTGTTGTTACTTGTAAAAGAGATTTATTGAAGATTTATTTTCATAAATATTTGAATTGTTTCTAAAATTATTTTTATGATTTTATAATTTTAATAATTATTTTTGAGAATTTATAAAATTTACAAAATAATATTTTATCGATTATTTATTCCTAAATGATTTTCTAATTGTAATTATGAGTAAATTCAGTATTAAATTCTAGAATGCTTCAAAAATTATGAAACTCATATTTTATTAAGCTTGAAATATTTTAAGAATTTTAAAATTATTTCGGAAATTTTCTGGATTAAATTCACCCGCACGTTAAATCGTAAAATACGGGCATGATAAGCGATCCAAAAATGCTTTAAAATTTATAAAAAATTTATTTTATTAGTTTCTAATTATTCTGGGAATTTGAGAACTACTTTGAAATTTATCCGACTTATTTTTACCCGCAAGTTTGTATCGTTATTTGTATAAATCACGGGTGAAATTTTGCTTTCAGTTCAGAAAGGGAGTATGTGTCCTTTTAATGGACACGTGTCTTGTGCTCCCATTGTGTGGCAGAACTGCTGAGTTTATAAAAAAAAGAGAAAAAACAAAACAACAAAACAAAAATACATTAACACAGACACACAATCGAGCCTGTCTCTCTCCTTGCTCTCGATCAATCTCTGTTCTATATCTCTCTGATTTCCTCTTCCTCTCTTATTCCTCCCTTTCTGTGGTCGTCGCCATTCTCTTTTTTTACGGTAAGCCTCCGGCCCGTCTCCGGCGAACTCGCCGCCCTCATTTCTCGTTGTGCCCGCAATTTAGTTTTGAGTCTGCATAGCTATATACACACACATATACATGTGTGTGTATATGTATGTATTGTTGATTCATATTTTCTGATTCTGCAGCCTTGTTTGTGATGGAAAATTATTCGATTGTTGCCTTAGTTATTTGAAGTATTTTCTGAAAAATCCGAAAGAAATTTCGCTATGTTTATTCGAATTATTTTAGGAATATTCGAATGAATTCTTATGATTATTCAGATGATTTGATTATTGGGATATTAGTATTTCTTATCGATGAAATTCGTAATGGACATCCGAATTAATCGGGCACCGACGAATTTTATCGCCGTCGGCGATGAGCCTCGGCGAGCCGACGGTGGAATGTGATGATCATTCTGAGTCCTAAATTTATAAAAAATTTAAAATAAATAATATAGTTCATAAAGTTATTATTCGAAACGAAAAAGAGTTAATTATTTTAGAAGTCTTATTAGCGGTTGGGGTATGAAATTGGTTTGAATTGTGATTGTTGGTTGTTGTGACGTCGATTATGTTTCAACGGGTAGTCCGATAAACAAAGGAAATGCTGCCCGATTTTCGGGAAATTTGATCCAAAAATTCGGGGATGTATCCTCTATATATCGGGAATATCAGTCGAACGTATATATTTATATAATTATAAATATTTTGCGAGATCTACTTATGTATCATGATCGCATATTTTGTATGATAATTGACAACCCTATCTTATGCAGCGATGGTTGTACGTACTTTCTGAAAAAGATTATCGAACCAAGTTTTGAGTATGTGGACCTGATTGTTGTGTGTATTGCAATAATACGTATAATTACGAGTTGGGATATGATATCGCTCGGGTAGAGATAATAGTAAGGATATGTCAAGCATAACTAGTCATCTAATGTAGGGTATTTCGACTCTGTAGGTTTTAGTCGGAGGACCCGAAAGTTGACATCGGACTAGAGACAGCGTAGTGATAAGTCGACAAGCTCAGCAAGGTTCCAATCGAAGGACCTGAGTGTTGAAGTCGGATCCAGGATAGTCTATTAGTTAAACGATAAAGCCGAGCGTCCAAATCAGTTCAAGGTCAATCAGTGATAATTATAAAGATCTGCAAGGCAAGTATCCCTGACCATACTCTTATGGTTCATTATATATGAATAGACTGTTGTTTTAGTCTCGTACAGGAACAGAAAATGTTTTAAGTTACGTATCCCATGTATTTTAAAATGTTGTTTTAAATCTGTTTTGGGGAGAAGTAACTTCTGAAAGTACCCATCTCTAAAATGTAATTGAAATGGAAAAGAGGTTTTGAATAGTGTGGTGTAACATAATTATTTTTAACAAGAGATAGGTAAAAGTGATTTTGAAAACTGGATAAAACAAATCAAATATTAGATAACATTGCGTAGGTGGCTAATTCGGTTGTGCACCCTATCTTCACCGATTAGTCCAACATAGTTAATCAGAGAACTAGCTAGTCTCTACGGATCCGATTAATTTATGTGAAAGCCCGATCAACTTTCCTAGATAATTAGTGTGATAGCCCGACCAACTATCCTAGATAACTTGTGTGGAGGCCTGATCAGCCGACCCTAGATAACATCCAATGTATATCTGATTTTAGTTTTGTGGTTTCCGTAACGGAACAGATGAATTGGTGGTTCCAGAAATGGAACGGTGGTTTGGAAATAAAAATAGCATGCTAAAATTGGCCTCTGGTATTTACACACAGCACACGACTGATGATGTTGTTTTACAGAGCATGCTAGTTCTTGATATCCGGTTTATAAAATGTTTTACTTGTTTTTGTAACAAGTTATCAATTCTGTTCATATAACTGTTTTATCATAAATTGTTTTATTTATTATTCATATAGTGGTACTGCTGGGCAATTGATTGCTCACCCTTGCAGAATGTTTTGTATATATGTATTGCAGATGCCTAAGAGACTCTTTCGTCGTAGTCAGGGCAAAATTCCAGTTCTTTCCATACCAGAATCCTCTGAGGTAGCTGTGTCAAACCATAGATAGTCTGCTGAGTTGCTATATTAAGTTAGTTATGTCAGGATTGTTGTAGTAAGTAGGTTTTGTAATAGTTGTAACCTAAGTCATACTTAAACCTGGAAAAGATCTTGGTTGATGGGTCGTGTTTATGTATTAATATTGAATTGGATTATATTATGTTTGTTATTACTGTTGGTTGGTGACGTCAACTCCTGACCCCGGGGTTGAGGCCATCACAGTTGGTATTAGAGCTACAGGTTTGAGTCCCTGATTTAGGTTAGGAGTAGAGTCAAAAGAGTGTAGAAAGGTTTATATAAAGGTGTGAGTCGGCAACTCAATCAGAGGAGCGAGTCTAAGATTTCAGTCGAGGGTTTCAAAGGCGTAACCCCGACATCTATTGAGGATTGGCTGGAACTGCCCTAGCTTTTAGTACGTCTCCCTCGTATATATGTATTATTGGCAATATCCGATAGAGGTTCCTAGTTTCCCCTCTCGAGAAAACGAGTCTGATCATGAGAGTTCAGCTTCTGAGCAGACCCTTGATGTGTCAGCTGAAGAGACACCAATGTTATTTGTAAATATCGCATTTTCTATGTCAAGGGATGTTACTGGACCTAGTGTGTGACCTTGGTGAGTTCAGATAGTATGATAGTAGTCGGCGGCTGCTATAACAACCAAGTCTCAAGGTGTATGTGGACCAGTACTGTTGTTTATATCTTGAGCCCTTACATGTATTTCTTGATACACATTTTGTTTCTAGAGTAATTGTTTACCATCTAATAAGTTGCTTGTTTTTCCGTAAGAAAGTCAAACTCGAAGCAAGCAACTTAAGGTTTTGTTGATTTCATCATAAACCAGATTTCCCCTCCCTATCCATTAATTTTTAATTTAAAAGTTGCTTCTTACCTCAGTAATTCTATCGGTTGATTGGGGCAGACAATGCATAAGAGTTGACTATTTGTCTGTGTGACAAAGGGTCTGGTGGGACGCCACCGAATTATGTGTTGTACACTATGCGATACTAAGACTGGCCATCTTATGTACTTGTATGCTTGCTCTCAGTCATATCTATATCTTCTTCACTTTTCCTCCCTTTATAATTGATTCCCTGATTTCGAAATTCCATGACAATGAATTCGTCAGTAACCTCTGTAGTTAGACAGTCCTAGTTATTGAGGGTAACAAAAGTTGACTGTCAGGAGAAATATAAGTTCTATATCGGGTTGCTATTTTCAGAAATAAAGATAGCAAAGAGGATTCAGGATCCAATAGCGAAGGTTGCAGCTTTAGAAAAGTTAACTCAAAGGTAGATGAGTCATTTATAGGAGATATGAAATCATCTTTGGAGGAATGGTTGGTTGAAATTCGGACTGGTGGGCTCAGCAGAGTCCAGAGTTCCTTAAGTTCGACTCGGTTTACTAGTTGATCTTTGTAGTTGGTGGCTGATATAGTCAGCCCAGTTGTGTGGTCTATCAGATTAATTATTGTTCCACTTAAGTAGTGGTGGGACGTTAATCAGTTGTTATATTGAGAAGCTATACTATATTGTCCAGTACCTTTATATTCAAGTTTTCCTGCATTGTTGTTGATTCTGCTACTGTCATTGTTGCTATTGTTGCTAGGGTTGTTAATCTAGTTATCTTTTATAAATGGATCCTGATACTAAAGACATGGGTACTTTGATTGGGTAGCATTTTCCTGATACAGGTGCACCGTTTGAACGATGATATTTTCTGTTATACATTCTCATTATGTTTTTGAATAAATTCCCTGCTATATTTCAGGAAAATGCCACACTACCCAATCTAAAGGAAATAATAGTAGTTTTGCTGAGGGTCCAGCTATAAATGAAATTCTAGATTTGTTGCGCCAGCAGCAACAACAACAACTGCAGTTAATCCAATAGATTCAGCAACAGCAACATCAGCAAAGAGAGCCAAATCAAACTATTAGTTTTAAGTCCTTTCAGTCTGTTAAGACCCCAGAGTTTAAGGGTGAAGTGGACCCTATTGTTGCCAGAAATTGGCTTAAGGACATGGAAAAAGCTTTTACCCTCACTCAAATAAGTGATGATCTTAAGACGGATTATGCGAGCTATTTTCTTAAGGGTGAGGCAAATTATTGGTGGAAATCCACTCGTGTGTTGGAAAGAGAAGGTCCTGTTTCTTGGACCATATATACAGAATTGTTCTTGGAGAAGTATTTTCCAGATTATCTACAGAATCAGTTGGAAGTCGAGTTTTTAGAATTGAAACAAGATGGAAGGAGTGTGTTAGAATATGAGGCCAAGTTTAAGGAATTAACCCGATTAGATCCTGAGTATGTATGTACGAAAACCTATAAGGCAAGGAGGTTTCAACAAGAGTTGAAGCCTGAAATTTGCAGTGGAGTTGTGGTGTTGCAACTCAAGACATATCCTTCCGTAGTTTAGGTCGCCCTATTAATTGAGAGTGATCAGAAGTTGGTCGTCAAGGAAAAGGGTGATAAGAAGAGGAAGTCTGAGGGTGTTATTGACAAAGCGGATCAAGGAAAATCCAGTCACAAGTTTCAGAAACAGTTTGGCCGAAATAGGAATAAAAGATTCAGGAGACAGAGTTTCTCTCAGGCTAGGCCCAGTGCTACCTTAGTTGCTTCCACTTCAGCTCAATCAGTCAAGTCGACAGTGGATTGTAAGTCATATGGTAGGAGACATAGTGGTCCGTGCAAAAAGGATATTCAATGTTTTAAATGTGGTAATAGGGGTCATTACGCATCGGAATGCAAGCCATAAAATCCATGAGTTACTTGTTACAATTGTGGGAAGGTTGGGCATATTGTAAGGAGCTGTAAAGTGGCTACTCAAGGTACTACATCCCAAGGACCAGCATCCAGCACAGCTAGGGGTAGAACCTTCAAAATGACCAAAAGATCTAACGCCTAGGACTCGGACGTAGTCACAGGTATGATTTCTCTCAACTCCGAACCTGTTAAAGTTTTGTTTGATTCAGGAGCGTCTAAGACCTTCATATCAAAGGAATGTGTGAATAAAATAGATTTGATGTTGGGTGACTTAGCTTAGCCCTTAACCATAGAAGTGGCCAATCAGGACAGAATTTCAGTGAGTCAATTATGTCTTAAGTGTCAATTAGAAATCCACGTGCATTTTTTCGGTTAATTTGATACCCTTTGAGCTAGGAGGGTTCAATGTGATTCTAGGAATGGATTGGTATTCCCAACATAAGGCAAATATTGACTGTAAGAAAAAGAAGATTGTGATGTTTACGGGGGTTAACCTTGGGGTGAATTATCAAGGATAAAGGCAGGAAAAGAATTTCTCTCGATATTGAAGGTAAAGAAACTGTTTAGACACGGGTGTGAGGCTCATTTAGCCCACATAGTAGACATTGAGAAAGAGGCACCTAATTTCGACGAGATTATAATAGCCAAGGAATTTCCGGACATCTTTTCAGACGAGTTACCAGGATTGCCAGCAGATCGTGAGATTGATTCTTCTACTGACTTAATACCCGGAGCCAAATCAGTGTCAAAGGCTCCATATTGGATGGTCAGTAGGAATGAAAGAATCTGTTAGGCAACTGCAAGGGTTATTGGTTCTGAGAGTGATCATACTAGGTGTATCCCCATGGGGAGCACCAGTGTTGTATATGGAAAAGAAGAATGAAAGTATGAGATTATGTACTGATTAACGGAAGTTTAACAAGTTGAAAAATAGGAATAAGTAACCCCTACCTAGAATTGATTTCTTATGTGATCTAATTAAAGGAGCGTGTTGATTTTCAAAGGTTGACCTAAGATCAGGCTACCATCAGTTAAAGGTTAAGCCTGAGGTCATACCAAATACTGCGTTTAAAAGGAGATATGGTCATTACGAGTTTCTGGTGATGTTATTTGGACTAGTAAATGCACCAGTCGCCTATAAGGATTTAATGAACATAGTGTATAAGGAGTACTTGGATAAGTTATAATTGTATTTATTTATAACATCTCGCCCATTCAAAGACTAAGGAAGACCAAGTCGAACACCTGAAGATATATATGTGAAGGGTTGAAAAGTAGAAACTGTATTCTAAGCTTCAAAAGTATGAATTTTGGTCAAGATTGATTAAGGACTACGATTGTTTGATTAACTACCACCCAGGCAAGGTCCATTTAGTGACAGATGTCTTAATTAGAAAATAAAGATTGAATATCATTAAGGTTGCTGAAGAATTAGAAAAGGATTTGGGGAAGTTAGAAAAATTGAAGTTCGAATACCCGAAGGTGATAAGGAGCAATTATATGAGATTATTTCCAGCCTTAACTGTTGAAAAGGATTAAGAGGTGTCCGGATGAAGTTGTGGATCAAGGATTAGATAGTTTAACTGGGAAGGGAAATTGTACTTAAAAGGGAAGCACTAAGACGTACCAGAATTCGAAATAGAACTTTTGGTAACCAGGAATGTTTGAGAACTAAGTAGAAGATGAATACCGCCTACCATCCTCAGACGGATGGTCAAAGTAGAAGGACAATTTAAACGATAGCAAATATATTGAGAGTATGTGCTTTGGATTTTAAGGGAAACTGAGATGATCATTTGTCGTTAATAGAGTTCTCCTATAATAATAATTAATATGTCAGCATTAAAATGCCACCTTACGAAGCCTTGTATGGACGTAAGTGTAGGTCCCACTTTATTGAGATGAAGTGGGAGAAAAGAAGTTGTCAAGTCCTAAGTTAATTCAGCACAACAAGGACGCAGTAGTGTTGGTTTGGAAAAGAGTTGAAGCATCTCATGATAAACAAAGAAAGAGTGCGGACTTATATCGAGAAAATATGGATAGAGGAATAAGATTGTTTCTATTTTTAGAAATGTCACCTTGAAAAAGATTGGTCAGGTTCAGACAGAATGACAAGCTAAGTCCTAGGTAAATCAGACCGTTCGAGGTATTGAGAAAAGTAGGTAAAGTTGCCTATGAATCGGCGCTGCCACCGCAGCTGCAGCATGTTCATTGTTAGGAATATGTTGTGAACTTGATGATAAGTTAAACAAAACACCTTAGTAGATTTAACTTAGTGAATTTTGTAGCTCTCGACGGATGATCTAATATAGTCTCGACGGATGAACCTTATAGTCCCGACGGATGACAATTTGACATCCATCGAGAGTGTAGCTTATGTAAAAAATAAGTACTGTAGCACATTCCTGCAAACAACATGTTTTAGTCTAGTAGATTGTATAGGGTTTTCTAAGTCATGTTGACTACTAGATTGATATGCAGAATAGGTTGACCAATTGTAAATATGAGATGTCTTGTAATTATGTTTAAGTGAAATAACGTCAAGTGGCAGATAGACTCTCGACGGATGATCTACAAGACTCCTGACGGATGACAAACATAGTCCTAACGGATGATCAAATTTAAAATAGCTGTTGACAATGACAACACAGTCACATGTGTTGGGTGTGTTGAGTGGCATTTATGACACTTTATAATGCTCTAATAAGCTTTGAATTGATGCATTTGTACTCAAGTTGTAAAGTGTTTTAACGTGTTTTCAAGTGTTTTTGCATTTCAGACATTATCTAGGTAATCAGGTGAATTAGCCTTGTTTTGGTGCTAATTTGGTGTCAAGGTGGTGTTGGAATAAAAGCTCGTTGAAGCCGGCTCAAATCTGCAAGAAAAATGAAGAAGTTGATTTCTGGCAGAAGCCCAGAGCACCTGTGCTAATCAAGCGCGCGGCCGCGCCCTAAGTACAGAAAGCTAGCGTGCCCGCGCTGATCAAGCGCGCGGCCGCGCCGTGTCGGGATGGCAGAATCCTGTTTCCACTTAGTTTCTGAGAGAAAGAATTCTACACTGCATGGGGCTGCTATAAAAACAACTTTAGTTCATTTTTAATAATATATCAAGCTAGAGACATATCAAGGAGAGCCGTAAAAAGACCGTTTAGCACAATTCAACGAAGACAAAGAATATCTTATTTTTACTTGTGAATCTTTGTTTTAAGTTGTAACTTGGAAGCTAGTTTTCTTATTTTATGAACCTTACTCTTGTTTCATACTTAGTTTGTTTATTTGTTATAAAGACTACGTTTGTTATATCATGCTTTCATCGGAACCCACTTTGTTGATGAGTCCGATCATGGGCTAATCGTTATCGTGGGGTTCTAGCGGATTTATTTATGGATTTCTTTAGTTAAATTATTTTTATGCCTTAGTATGTGGTGATTGTATGATAACCTAGTATTGGTTGTGCGTATTCGTCTTATGAGCGTCGCGAACTTGTAAGATAGTGTGTTAATTCTTAATGAAGTGAAAGTGAATTTAAGGATTTAGAACTTTCCATGCTAGCATAGGTTCATGTATTGTTATGCATGATTCGTAGGTAATTTTAACCATCTTACTTGCCCTGTGTAATCAAGATAGATGACTTGTGCTTAAACCGTTATGTTGTCAAATTCTATAGACATATAGGGTCTCAATATAATTGGTGTCTATTCAGCTTCTATCTCTTTTATGGATATCTGGTAGTATGGTAATCGTGCAACGAATGTTGGCGGTTATCAGTTTCATGTTATCTGATTAGTGTCATCACCATTGCATGCTAAGGTTAAGAACAATAAGGCTATTGAATGAAGTAATTAATGAAGTTAGAATCCCATGTTGTCATATATATTAATTCAGTCAATCTTATTCTCGTAGCTATAATTGTTAGTTTAATTCTTAGTTATAAACAACCACAATTTGTTATCGTCTTAGCATTGAATAATAACCAGACATTGTTGCTTAAGTTCATAAATTAATTAGTTAACAAAAAGCCAGTCTCTGTGGGAACGAACTAGAAAGAATTCTATATTACTTGGGAACGCGTATACTTGCATGTATTATTAGCGCGTATTTAGCGACTAACAAGTTTTTGGCGCCGCTGCCGGGGACTGCAGTGTTAATTTTTAGTTTATGTATTTTCCATCAGTGGTCGTTAAAGTTCATTGACTCGGACATTGTTACTTATCTGTTTCCTTGTCTTATTTCTGGTGATCTAGCGAGTGTGTATGCATACGCGTTCTCGGACTCATAAGAGAAATATGGATCAAGCCGAGGAAGAAGCGATAGTGGTTCGTAGGGAAGTTTGCAAGGACGAAGAGAAGGTAGAGGAAAAAGAAAAAAGTTGAAGAACCAGTTGTACTAGCGATGGGAGATCAAGCAGAAAATCCGAAGGCTTTGATGGACTATTCTCAGCCTAAGATACATGATATTCAGTCTAGCATCATCAGACCAGCCATCAGGGCTAACACTTTTGAGATCAAGTCAAGCACGATTCAGATGATACATAACTCAGTTCAGTTTGGGGGTTCTCCTACAGAAGACCCCAACATGCACATCAGGGATTTCATCGAGATCTGCGACACTTTCAAATTCAATGATGTGACTGAAGATGCTATCAAGATGCGACTCTTCCCATTCTCTCTAAGGGACAAGGCTAAGTGCTGGTTATATTCTCTACCACCAGGGTCTATCACCACATGGGAGGATCTTGCGCAAAAGTTTCTCACTAAATTCTTTCCTATGGCGAAGACTTCTGCAATCAGGAATGCTCTTACTCAGTTTGCTCAGCAAATAGGAGAATCTCTATGTGAGGTTTGGGATCGATATAAAGAGATGCTAAGGAAGTGCCCACACCATGGCATGCCTAATTGGATGATTATAAACTGTTTCTACAATGAGTTGGGTGCTACTTCTAGACCCATGCTTGATGCAGTATCAGGAGGAGCCTTGTGGGCTAAGAGCTATACTAAAGCTTATGAACTTATTGAACTGATGGCTGCTAATGAATACCAGAATTCTTCCCAAAAGCTGACTCAGGGAAAAGTCGCAGGAATTCTGGAGTTGGACGCAGCAACTGCTATCGCTGCCCAACTTAAGGCGTTGACGATGAAGGTGGACACTTTGACTAATTATGGAGTTAATCAAATCGCTAGTGTCTGCGAGCTTTGTGCTGGTGCCCATGAGACTGATCAGTGTGTAATTTGTAGTGAATCCGCTCAGTTCGTAAGCAACTTCCAGCGATCGCAGCAACCAGTGCCAGCCACCTATCATCCCAACAACCGCAATCATCCAAATTTCAGCTGGAGCAATGCTCAGAATACAGTTCAACAGCCTTATCAGCAGTATCCAGCTAAACAGTACAACCCCACTGGTTTTCAACAACCACAGTATGCTCCTAGACAATAACTTCAGTTGTAGCAAGCTAATGAAAAATCTGAATTAGAGGAGCTGAAGTTTATTTGTGCAAGAGTCAAGCTATTTCTATCAAGACCTTGGAAAATCAAATTGGGAAAATTGCCAATGCCTTGCTAAATCGTCATCCTGGTATACTACCTAGTGACACTGAAGTGCCAGGAAAGAGGGAAGCTAAGGAGCAGGTAAAGGTAATCACTTTGAGGTCTGGAAAGGTTGCGAATCCCGAACAAACTCAAGAGTTGACTGAAGAAGCTGGGGATGAGAAAGAAGTAGAGCAGCAGGTTGAAGAAGTGGAACCAAGGAAGACTATTGTTGAGCACACTCCTCCCGAGGACAATACAGGGGAGAAACAGATTTATCCTCCACCGCCTTTCCCTAAGCAGCTGCAGAAGAAAAAGCTGGACAAGCAATTTGAGAAGTTTCTGGAGGTGTTCAAGAAACTTCATATCAAAATACCTTTCGCTGAGGCTCTTGAGCAGATGCCTAGTTATGCAAAGTTTATGAAAGGTATTCTCTCTCGAAAAGTGAAGCTAGATGATTTAGAGACTGTCGCTCTCACGGAGGAATGCAGTGCTGTACTGCAACAGAAGTTGCCTCCGAAGCTTAAAGATCCAGGAAGCTTAACTATTCCGTGTACTATTGGAAAAGTGTCTTTTGATAGATGCTTATGTGACTTGGGAGCTAGCAATAATCGGATGCCTTTGTCAATATTCAAGCAGTTAGACTTGCCGGATCTAAAACTGACTTATATGACCTTGTAGTTGGCCGATCATTCTATTACATATCCACGAGGTATTGTGGAGGATATTTTGGTCAAGGTTGATAAACTCATCTTCCCTGCTGATTTCGTCATTCTTGATTTCGAGGAAGATAAGAAGATTCCCATAATTTTGGGAAGACCTTTTTTGGTAACTGGCCGAACTTTGATAGATTTGTTGAAGGGTGAGTTTACGATGCGAGTTCTGGATCAGGATGTTACTTTTAATGTGTTCAATGCTATGACATTTCCTACTGATAATGAGGAGTGCTTTAAAGTGGAGTTGGTCGATTCTGTGGTTACGTCAGAATTTGATCAATTGCTAAGGTCTGATGCTTTAGAGAAGACCTTATTGGGAAATTCTGATAGTGAAGATGACGAAGGTAAAGAATAATTGTAATATTTGAATGCTTCTCCCTCGAAAAGGAAGATTAATATGCCTTTTGAAGCTCCTACTCTTGAGCTTAAGCCTTTACCTGAGCATTTGAGGTATGTATTTTTAGGTGATGCATCTACTTTGTCTGTTATTATTGCATCTGACCTTTCAGGTAGTGACGAGGAAAAACTTCTGAGGATTCTGAGAAGTTCAAATCGGAAATTGGCTGGGCTATAGCAGATATCAAGGGAATCAGCCCTTCTTACTGCATACATAAAATTCTACTAGAGGAAGGTAGCAAGCCTACGGTTGAGCAGCAAATAAGGCTCAATCCGATCATGAAGGAAGTAGTGAAGAAAGAAATTCTTAAATGGCTAGATGCAGGGATCATCTATCCTATTTCTGACAGTTCATGGGTAAACCGGGTTCAATGTATGCCAAAGAAAGGTGGAATTACTGTGGTAGAAAATGAGAAGAATGAGCTTATTCCTACAAGAACAGTCACGGGGTGGAGAGTTTGCATGGATTATAGGAAGCTGAACAAAGCCACTAGGAAGGATCACTTCCCTTTGCCCTTCATTGATCAGATGCTTGATAGGCTGGATGGGCATGAGTATAACTATCTTCTGGATGGCTATTCGGGTTACAATCAGATTTGTATCGCTCCTGAAGATCAGGAGAAAACTACCTTCACTTGTCCATTTGGTACTTTTGCCTTCAGACGAGTTTCTTTTGGTCTGTGCGATGCACCAGCCATATTTCAGGGATGTATAATGGCCATTTTTTCTGATAAGATTGGCCAGAATGTGGAGGTGTTCATGGACGACTTCTCAGTCTTTGGCGATTCTTTTGATCAATGCTTGCAAAATCTTGGACAAGTTCTCAAGAGGTGTGTTGAGACCAATTTGGTTCTCAATTGGGAGAAATATCACTTTATGGTGCGACATGGCATTATTCTTGGGCACAAGGTTTCTAGTAAAGGTCTTGAGATGGACAAGGCCAAGGTGGGGGTCATTGAGAATCTTCCTCCACTCATTTCTGTTAAGGGAATTCACAGTTTTCTTGGTCATGCGGGTTTCTATAGGCGTTTCATCAAAGACTTTTCTAAGATTTCGAAGCCATTGTGCAGTTTGCTAGAAAAAGATGTTTCTTTCAAGTTTGATGACGAGTGCCTTACAGCTTTTGAGACATTGAAGAAGAGTTTAATCACGGCACCTGTCATAACTGCACCTGATTGGAGCCAACCTTTTGAGATGATGTGTGATGCAAGTGACTATGCGATAGGAGCAGTTCTTGGGCAGAGGAAGAACAACATATTTCATGTGGTCTACTATGCTAGTAAGACCCTAAATGGTGCTCAACTGAATTATACTACTACGGAGAAAGAACTTTTGGCTATTGTCTATGGTTTTGAGAAATTTCGATCTTATCTACTTGGGACTAAGGTGACATTTTTCACTGATCACGCCGCAATTTAATATCTCGTCTCAAAGAAGGACTCGAAGCCTAGATTGATTAGATGGGTTCTTTTGCTCCAAGAATTTGAACTAGAGATCAAGGACAGAAAAAGGACTGAAAATCAAATCGCTGATCATCTCTCGCGTTTGGAGAACCCTAATGCTACTTCATTGGATAAGACATTGATAAATGAGTCTTTTCCTGACGAGTAGCTGTTTGGAGTGCAAGAAGAAGAACCGTGGTTTGCAGATATTGTGAACTACCTTGTGAGTAATATCATGCCTCATGACTTATCTTATGCTCAAAGGAAGAAGTTTCTACATGAAGTGAAGAGGTATATGTGGGATGAGCCGTTTCTTTTTCGACAAGGAGCTGACCAAATCATTAGGAGATGTATTCCTTACAGCGAAACGGGGGGGGGGGGATCTTGCGAGATTGCCACTCAACGGCTTATGGAGGACATTATGGTGGAGAAAAGATAGCAGCTCGTATTCTTCAGGCAGGTTTCTTTTGGCCGACCTTGTTTAAAGATGCTCAATAGTTCATTTTGAAATGTGATCGATGTCAACGTGTGGGTAATATGTCTAAGAGGGATGAGATGCCTCTTAATATGCTTTTCCAGGTTGAGGTATTCGATGTTTACGGAATTGACTTCATGGGGCCATTCGTCTCATCTTGTAACAATCAGTATATCTTGTTGGCGGTTGATTACGTGTCAAAATGGGTTGAAGTTAAGGCGTTGCCAACGAACGAAGCAAAAATGGTGCTTAATTTTCTTCACAAGCAGATATTCACAAGGTTTGGAACTCCAAGAGTCATAATCAGTGATGAGGGGTCGCATTTTTGCAATCGCAAATTCACTGCTATGATGTAAAGATATAATGTGAATCATCGCATTGCTACGGCTTATCATCCTCAAATGAATGGTCAAGCTGAGGTGTCTAACAGAGAGATCAAGTGCATTTTAGAGAAAGTGGTGTGTCCATCAAGGAAAGATTGGTCTTTGAAGCTTGATGAAGCTGTTTGGGCTTATAGAACAGCTTACAAAACTCCATTGGGAATGTCGTCATTTCATTTGGTTTATGGTAAAGGATGTCATTTGCCTGTGGAGCTCGAGCATAAGGCATATTGGGCTTTGAAGAAATTGAACCTGGACTTGGATGCAGCTGGAAAGAAGAGGATGCTTCAATTGAATGTACTCGACGAGTTTCGACTTCAAGCTTATGAGAACAACAAAATGTACAAGGAAAAAGTCAAGAGGTGGCATGATAGGGGCCTAGTGCTCAAAGCATTTGTGCCGGGGCAACAAGTTCTTTTATTCAACTCTCGTCTTCGTCTTTTCCCGGGAAAGTTGAATTCAAGATGGTCAGGGCCGTTTATTGTCAAAACTGTGTTTCCACATGGAGCGGTGGAAATTTTTTAGAATGATCCAGGCCAGGCATTCAAGGTTAATAGTCAGAGGTTGAAGCATTACTATGGTGACACGGAAAACCGCGAGGTGGTTAGTGCCGTTTTATTGTCCATTTGATCAAGATTCTACGTTGAGCTAACGACGTAAAACAATCGCTTCTTGGGAGGCAACCCAAGTATGTTGTACATTAGTAGGTAGAGGAAGCAAGAAGAGAGGAGAAAAACACAAAAAAAATCAGAAAAAGAAAAAATTTCAGGGCCAACTATAGAAGCTGGGCGCGCCCGCGCCGTTTTTCCAGTAACCAAGCGCGCACGCGGACCTAGCGCGCAGCCGCGCCGATTTTCCAAAGAGTGAGCACGGCAGCGCTGTCCTAGCGCGCGGCCGCGCCATGTCCCTATTCGAAAAAAAATAAAACAGCAGTTTATAAGGTAATTTCGGGACTTTTACTCCAAAATCAATTCCAACCCGATTTTTACTCTTCCACATCCCATAATTTCCTCTCCAATCAAAACCATTATTCCCACGATTCCCATAATTAATTCCCACTTCTATTCCTTATAGAATTCTCACCTCTCCACCTATAAATACATACACTTATACACCACTTCTCCACCAATTCACAAACTCTCAAACAAAAATTCTCTCTAAACACCTAAACTTTTATTCTCTCTTCTTCAATCCCGATGGCACCCAAGAGACAAAGAACACAAGTAAGCAGTAGCACCACCGATTCTTCATCTGCGGGTGGTGTGAGGCCCAGGTTTTCTACTCCTGAGGCTGAGGAGGAGTACACGAGGCTTCTCTCGAAGCCTATTGCTAAGGAGCGGGGTTTTCTGCCATTAGGGAACGATGGTAAGATGTTGGAGATAATTCTTAAGATGGGTTGGGTTCCTTTTTGTAAGGCTCCCGCTGCTGTGCCCATGAGTGTTGTGAGAGAGTTCGATATCAACGCTAAGGCGGAGAAGAATGGCTTCACGGTGGTTAGGGGGATGAATGTCGAGTACAGTGCCGATGCTATTAGGAGGGTGATTGAGCAGCCTGCGAGAAAGCCCAATCAGGACACTTGGAACAATAAGACTCCCGAGGAATTCAACTTGGATCTGATTATTGCAAGTCTGTGTGTGCCTGAGACTCACTGGAAGTTCAAGAGGGGCACTACTGATTACTCCACGTTCCCTGCGTCGTGCATGAATAGGTTTGCACGAGCTTGGAACTCGTTTATTTGTGCTAACATCATGCCATCTTCGCATGTGCATGAGATTACTGTGGAGCGTGCTCGTCTGCTATTGGGTATTCTTCAGGGTGATTACATTGATTTGGGGATGGTGATTTATCAGGGGATTCTGAGATTCTGGAGAGGAGGTACTACAAGTGTTATTCCGTATGCGTCCGTTGTGACGAAGTTGTGCATGGTGGTTGGTGTTCATTGGCCAGCACATGAGCAGCTGCAGCTTCCCAGTGCTCCTATTGATAGTTCTACGCTGCATAACATGGTTTAGTGGTATGGCGGCAAGCCCGATCCTAAGGGGCTTGGGTACTCTTATGATCATCTACCAGGTAATAGGCCCATAGAGGCTGCTACTGCGGGAGGTTCTCAGCATGCCCGTCGAGCATCTTGGAGAGCTTAGTATGGAGAGGAGGCTGGTCCATCGTAGCAGGAGCAGGAGCAGATATGGGAGATGGTTTGAGTTCGACACAGTTTAGGTGTCTCGCGAGGAGGATGGATGCGATGCACGACATCCATAGTCGGTTTGCACATGATCTCACCCAGGCACTTGGGACTGTATTTAGAGCTACCGGAGTTGACATCCAGTGGCTAGTATTTGGTGAGGACTCCTTGTATCTGCCTCCTGACACGCCTGACACTCTACCCGTTGATATAGTTGTGATAGTATATATGTAAGCAGTTGCACACACGCACGTCTCTAGTTTATAATTTGATTTATGAGGTTTAACTGAACTTTATGCGAGTAACTGCATTTGCTGAGGTGTTGCTTGTTGATTGGTTTAGTTATTCTATGGGGATCGTTGCATTCATGTAGTTGCATTCATGCATTTTTATTTTCTTATTCTTTGAGTCTGTTTATGCTTGAGGACAAGCATCGGAATTAGTTTGGGGGTATGTTGAGTTGCATTTATGACACTTTATAATGCTATAATAAGCTTTGAATTGATGCATTTGTACTCAAGTTATTAAGTGTTTTAACGTGTTTTCAAGTGTTTTTGTATTTCAGGCATTATCTAGGTAATCAGGTGAATTAGCATTATTTTGGTGCTAATTTGGTGTCAAGGTGGTGTTTGAATAAAAACTCGTTGAAGCCGGCTCAAATCTAAAAGAAAAATGAAGAAGTTGATTTCTGGCAGAAGACCAGCGCGCCCGGGCTGATCAAGCGCGCGGCCGCTCCCAAAGTACAGAACGTCAGCGCGCCCGCGCTGATCAAGCGCGCCCGCGCTGATCAAGCGCGCCCGCGCTGATCAAGCGCGCGCCCGTGCCGTGTCGGGATGGCAGAATCTTGTTTCTACTTAGTTTCTGAGAGAAAGAATTCTACACTGCATGGGGCTGCTATATAAACAACTTTAGGTCATTTTTAATAATATATCAAGCTAGAAACATATGAAGCAGAGCTGTAAGAAGACCGTTTAGCACAATTCAACGAAGACGAAGAAGATCTTGTTTTTACTTGTAAATCTTTGTTTTAAGTTGTAACTTGGATGCTAGTTTTCTTATTTTGTAAACCTTACTCTTCTTTCATACTTGGTTTGTTTGTTCGTTATAAAGACTACATTTGTTACATCATGCTTTCATCGGAACCCACGTTGATGATGAGTCCGATCATGGGCTAATCGTTATCATGGGGTTCTAGCGGATTTATTTATGGATTTCTTTAGTTAAATTATTTTGATACCTTAGTATGTGGTGATTGTATGATAACCTAGTATTGGTTGTGCGTATTCGTCTTATGAGCGTCGCGAACTTGTAAGATAGTGTGTTAATTCTTAATGAAGCGAAAGTGAATTTAAGGATTTAGAACTTGCCATGCTAGCATAGGTTCATGTATTGTTATGCATGATTCGTAGGTAATTTTAACCATCTTACTTGCCCTGTGTAATCAAGATAGATGACTTGTGCTTAAACCGTTATGTTGTCAAATTTTATAGACATATAGGGTCTCAATATAATTGGTGTCTATTCAGCTCCTATCTCTTTTGTGGATGTCTGGTAGTATGGTAATCGTGTAACGAAAGTTGGCGATTATCAGTTTCGTGTTATCTAATTAGTGTCATCACCATTGTAAGCTAAGGTTAAGAACAATAAGGCTATTGAATGAAGTAATTAATGAAGTTAGAATCCCATTTTATCATATATATTAATTCAGTCAATCTTATTCTCGTGGCTATAATTGTTAGTTTAATTCTTAGTTATAAACAACCTCAATTTGTTATCATCTTAGCATTGAATAATAACCATACATTGTAGCTTAAGTGCATAAATTAATTAGTTAACCAAAGCCAGTCTCTGTGGGAAGAACTAGAAAGAATTCTATATTACTTGCGAACGCGTGTACTTGCGTGTATTATTAGCGCGTATTTAGCGACTAACAGGGTATTTGTAAAAGGAATGTGGCAGCCTGTTAAGCATGATTTTGAGAACAAAGAAGCATTACCATTTCCATGCAATTGTGAAGATATTCAAAGATGCTGGAATAGAGTAGTGAAGTAGCATGGAGTTAGACTAGATATGTTTTATTTTATTATCTTGTCTTACTGTCATGTAAACTTGGTGATATATAAACCAAGTGTAGCAAGTAGAACAATTAACGAAGCAATTACATTTCTCAAAGAAACAGATAAGGCAACATTTGTAAGAATTTCTCTGTAGTTTTATTTGTTCAACTTGTAAGCAGTTGTGAGCTATTCAAAGCGTCACAGAGTTCTCAATTTGATATATATATCTCTGGTGGATACATTCAAATCCACCAGAAAGTTTTAAAGCTTGTGTTTTATTACTTAGTGTTTTGATTTCTACTATTCTTTTATTCCTCATTACTGTAAATCAAACACAGTTATATATATTAAATTAGAACAGTTTTATAATCTCAAAAAGAAGCCAGAATTACATTCAACCCCCTTCTGTAATTCTTGTTGTATTATTAGGGATAACAATTGGTATCAGAGCAAGCTCTTGAAGAACAAAGAGTATAAAGATCACAACAAATAACAAGATGAACAAAAAGGATGTTGGAGTAAAGATCCCATTTCTGGACAAAGATAATTATCACCACTGGAAGGTGAAGATGCACCTACATCTTCTCTCCCAAGATAAGGCCTATGTGGACTGCATAGAGAGAGGTCCTCATGTACCAATGAGAGTTGTAACTGGCAATGAACCATCTATTCCAAAACCTAGGCATGAATGGTCAGATCCTGACATTGAGCAAGTCAGGAAGGATAAAAAAGCCATGAACATATTGTTCAATGGAGTTGATGGTGATATGTTTGACAACATCATTAACTGTAAAACAGCCAAAGAGGTTTGGGACACAATACAGATTATTTGTGATGGTACTAAGCTAGTAAGGGAGAACAAGATGCAGCTCCTGATTCAGCAATATGAGCATTTTCACTGTGAAGAAAATGAGTCACTCACTGACATATTTAGTAGATTTCAAAAGCTATTAAATACTTTGAAGCTGCATGGAAGAGTCTATAAAAAAAGACTATAACCTCAAGTTCCTTAGATCTCTTCCCAAGGAGTGGAAGCCAATGACAGTCTCATTAAGAAATTCACAGGATTACAAGGAGTTCACCTTGGAGAGACTGTATGGCATCTTGAAAACCTATGAGCTTGAAATAGAGCAAGATGAAAGGATGGAGAAAGGAAGGAAGAAAGGAGGGTCCATAGCACTGGTTGCTGAGTTAGAGAAGGAGAAAGAGATGAAGGTGGAAGCTGTTGAGTCTACATCAAAGGTCTGTGAAAGCAATGGTAAAGGGATGGTAGCTGAAAATGAAGATCAGTTGAGCCAAGATGACATGGATGATATTGATGAACATCTTGCATTCTTATCCAGGAGATTTGCCAAGCTCAAATTCAAGAAGAATTTTGGAGCAGCTAAGCCAAACAGAAACATGGTTGATAAGTCAAAATTCAAGTGCTTCAAATGTGGCTTGGCGGGTCATTTTGTCAGTGAATGTAGAAATTCTGATTCCACCAAAAAGAAGTTTGAGCCTGTTTGTTATAAACAGAAATACTTTGAGTTGCTCAAACAAAAGGAAAGAGATTTCATCACACGGGAGAATGACTGGGCTGCAGATGGATTCGATGAAGATGAAGAAACAAGCTATGTCAATCTAGCCCTAATGGCCAAATCTGATGAAACAGAAACAAGTTCTTCAAGCAATCAGGGAAACGGAAAGAATCTTTGGTATCTGGATAGTGGTTGCTCAAGGCACATGACTGGAGATTCTACCCTGCTCACTGAGTTCAAGGAAAGAGTTGGCTCAAGTATTACTTTTGGAGATGACAACAAGGGTTATACTGTGGGATATGACTTGATTTCAAAAGACAATGTCATCATTGAAGAGGTTGCCCTAGTGGATGGTCTCAAGCATAATTTGTTGAGTATCAGCCAGCTTTGTGATAAGGGCAACTCAGTCACTTTTAATTCTAAAGCCTGTGTTGTGACAAACAAAAAGAGCAACAAAGTGGTTCTCACTGGAGTAATAAAAGGAAATGTGTACCTAGCTGACTTCAACTCATCAAATGCAGAATCAGTCACTTGTCTTCTCAGTAAAGCAAGTCAAGATGAAAGTTGGCTCTGACACAAGAAGCCGTCTCATCTAAACTTCAAGACCATGAATGAGCGTGTTAAGAAATAATTGGTTAGAGGCATTCCTCAAGTGGAGTTTACTAAGGATGGATTGTGTGATGCCTGTCAGAAAGGAAAGCAGATTAAAGTATCATTCAGAAAGAAGCTTGATTCAACAATTGAAGAACCTTTGCAACTGTTGCACATGGATTTATTTGGACCAGTCAATGTGTTGTCCATCTCAAGAAAAATATATTTCCTAGTAATTGTAGATGATTTCTCAAAGTTCTCTTGGACATATTTTCTAAAGACCAAAGATGAAGTTAGTGAAATTATCATCAATCACATCAGGCAAGTCAATAATCATCCTGACTTCAAAGTAAGAAGAATCAGAAGTGATATTGGAACTGAGTTCAAGAATTCTGTGATGAGATCATTTTGTGAAGAAAGTGGGATTATGCATGAGTTTTCTATAGCAAGAACTCCACAACAAAATGGAGTAGTGGAAAGGAAGAACATATCTCTTATTGAAGCTGCAAGGACAATGCTTGAAGAATCAAAGTTACCAACATATTTTTGGGCTGAAGCTGTGAATACTGCCTGCTACACTCAGAATATCTCTTTGGTTAATCAAGCAAAATGCATGACACCCTACCAATTGTTCAAGAATAGGAAGCCAACTCTAAATTTTCTTCATGTCTTTGGCTGAAATGTTATATCTTAAGGAATCAAACTGATCAACATGGAAAGTTTGATGCTAAAGCAGATGACAGAATCTTTGTTGGATATGCTGTTGGAAAAGCATATAGAGTCTACAATTTAAGAACCAACATTGTTATGGAATCCATACATGTTGTGTTTGATGATAAAAAGATTGAAGGACTGCAAGATGGAGATTTCCATGAAAGCCTCAAGTTTGATAATGTGGAGATGGTTAGTGATGATGAAAGTGATCAAGAGACATTGGCTAAGGATAATGAAGAAAAATCTACAACTAATGAAGCACATAATTCAACATCCGTCGAGTTACAGAATGCTTCATCCGTCGGTAGACAACCAGCTTCATCTGTCGAGATACAAAGTGCATCATCCGTCGGAACAATGAGAGAAGCTGAGAGTCAAAACAGATCACCTACAGATAGCACCCCTTTCTCAAATCAAAGATTCACAAACTCAGGGGGAGTTTCTCATAATCAAAACTCAGTCACACATCAAGACAACAATGAGGCCTCTTCATCTAGAGCTAATCTACCACAACAGAGAAAATGGACTAAAGATCACCCTTTTGAGCTCATTATTGGTGATGCCTCTTCTAGAGTTCAAACAAGGAAAGCAACTCAAGAAGAGTGTCTGTATAGCAGCTTTCTTTCTAAGGAAGAACCAAAGAAGGTAGAAGGAGCTTTGTTGGATCCTGATTGGGTTTTAGCTATGCAAGAGGAGCTAAACCAATTTGAAAGGAACAAGGTATGGAAGCTGGTACCCAAACCTAAAGGAAAGAATCCAATCGACACCAAGTGGGTATTCAGAAACAAGATGGATGAAAATGGCATAGTGGTCAGGAACAAAGCTAGATTAGTTGCTAAAGGCTACTATCAACAAGAAGGAATAGATTTTGATGAAACTTTTGCTCATGTTCCAAGACTTGAAGCCATCAAAATTTTCTTAGCCTATGTAGCCCATGCCAATTTCAAGGTCTATCAAATGGATGTCAAAAGTGCCTTTCTAAATGGAGATTTGGAGGAGGAAGTCTATGTTAGTCAGCCTCCTGGTTTTGAAGATCCAAATTTTCCAGAATATGTCTACTATCTTTTGAAAGCACTTTATAGATTGAAGCAAACACCTAGAGCCTGGTATGACACTTTATCAAAGTTTCTTTAGGAAAATCACTTCACAAGAGGTACTGTTGATAAAAACTTTATTCTTTCGAAATGTTAATGGCTCTAGTATACTTGTTCAAATTTATGTAGATGATATTATATTTGGCTCTACAAATGAAAAACTTTGCAAAAAGTTTGCCAAATTGATGCAAAGTAAGTATGAAATGAGCATGATGGGAGAGCTAACTTATTTTCTTGGTTTACAAGTTAAGCAAGTTAGTGATGGAATATTCATTAGTCAAACCAAATATATTTTTTATCTCTTAAAGAAGTTTGATCTAATGGATTGCACACCTGCAAAAACTCTCATGGCCACTGCAGCTAAACTTGAATTATACACTACTGAAGAGTCTGTGGATATTTCAAGCTATAGGGGCATGGTTGGCTCACTTCTATACTTAACAGCTAGTAGGCCAGATATAATGTTTGCTACTTGTCTTTTTGTGCTAGATTTCAGGCTGATCCTAGAGAATCTCACTTAACAGCTATTAAGAGAATCTTCAGATATCTCAAGGGAACACCAAAACTTGGCATTTGGTACCCTAGAGATTCTGGTTTTGATCTAACTGTTTATTCGGATGCAGATTATGCAGGTTGTAAAATTGATAGAAAAAGTATAGCAGGAACCTGTCAATTTTTAGGGGACAAGCTTGTGTCCTGGTTCAGTAAAAAGCATAATTCAGTTTCTACTTCTACAGCTGAAGCTGAATATATTACTGCTGGTAGTTGTTATGCACAGATTTTGTGGATAAAAACCAATTGTTGGACTATGGTCTATAAGTGGACAGAATCCCTATTTTCTGTGATAACACAAGTGTAATTTCCATCACTGAAAATCCAGTACAGCATTCAAGAACAAAGCACATAGACATCAAGTACCACTTCATTAGGGAACATGTGATGAATGGTACTGTGGAACTTCATTTTATTCCAAGTGAAAAGTAGCTTGCAGATATCTTTACCAAGCCACTTGATGAATCCACCTTTTCTAGGTTGGTAAGTGAGTTAGGCATGCTTAATTATTCTTTAATCATTTCAGATATTTTTGTAAGTTATAATGCAGACAGAAACTTAATTGATTTTTCTGTGTTAGATGAAATTTTGGCTATGTTAAAATTTATATCCCGACGGATGCTCATTATCCATCGAGTTTGATCATCTGTCGGAATAGAATATCTTAATAAAAATCAATTACTTTTCTGGATTATTTTATTCCCGACGGATAATTGCTTTATTCTCATCCGTCGAATTGTCTCAATCTTAGCTGTTGGAACTCTAAACATTATCCATCGGATATACTTACAGTCTGTAAGTATATCACGACGGATAATTGACAGAATTTTGACAGTTTATTTATTTTAAACGGCTATTTTTTGCTATTTTGATTGGTTACTTTATTTCACTTTATTACTTTTGACAGTTTATTTTTGAGATAGTATAAAAGCAAAATTCATTTTTATTCTATTATTTTATCACTCTCAAATCAATTGCTCTAACTCTCCTCTTCTCCAAAGCAAATACTCTCCTTCTCTCTGCAAATTCCCTTTCCTTAACAATGGCACCAGTAGTCAAAATCATGTCTCAGTCTGGATTCATCTATAAAAAGAACAACTTTGTAGCTCTTGTGAACAAGGAAATTCTACAATCTGAAGATTTTCACAAAATGATAGACTTTATGAAGGGATGCAAACTCAGTCCTGCTATGATGGAATCACCCACAATCTACTATGAAGTTGTGGAAGAGATGTGGACCACTACTGTGTACCAGTCTACAGACAAAACCATATCTTTCAATCTCAAAGGTAAGAAATTATGCATTAACAGTGACACAATTCAAGCATGCTTTAAGATTCCTGAAAACACTACTACTGTTCCACACACAGATGCTAATTTAGTTACCATGCTTAATTCTGTTGGCTATGCACTCACTACCTCTAAGTTAAGTGAGATTAGGAGGCTAGGTCTTAGAAAAGAATGGAGTTATCTGTGTGATGTAGTTACCAAGGTATTTTCTGGTAAGATAGATAATTTTGATTCTGTCAATACTGCCATGCTTAACATGCTTTATATGTTAGTTATTGATAATTATCATAATTTCAGTGACATGGTTATGTTTGAATTAGGCTATAAGTTAGGAGAAGTTAATAAGAGAGGTAAAAGTGTCTATTGTGCTAGATTCTTTATGATGCTTGCTAACCATCTTATTGAGAATATTTTTTTTTTTTTTTGCTAAATGTCTTATTGAGAATATTGCTATTGAGAACCCAACCAACAAACTGAATTGTTGGGTTCAAGAAAGGAGAATCATTGCAGATCTCAACAGAGTAAGTCACCACAAAGAGGTGCCCCTCTTCTACTTTCCAATCATTGAGGGCCTTCAGGTAAGTGAGGTAAGCACCAATGTCCCTACTATTCCAACTTCACAAATTTCTTTGCCTTTAAGTATAGCTATGACATCTGTGTCAATGACCCAACAGATGCCTACCCAAGCTACCACCACAAAGACTTCAAAATCCAAAGCAAAGAAAGCTCCCTCTGGTTTCTCTCAAAAGAAACCAATTGCAAAACCTACCAAACCTAAAGAGGGGAGTGTGCAGGGTAGTGAGTTGGGTGAGGGACAGGATAAAAATCAAAGAAACTCTAAGGATAAGGTTGGTGAGGAAAGTGTACCCAAGCCTAGACACATCACAGTTTCCCAACAAACTGTGGTAGGTTAATAAGGAAATCAACACAATTCTAGTCTCATCCTCCCAAAAGGATGTTGCTATTGAAACAAGCTCCCAACCAGAAGCACAGGCCAAGAGGGTAAGGGAGACAAGTTCAACTCAAACCTATGCCAGAAAGAAGAGATCTAAAACCCTTGGGAATGCACAAAGAACACACACAGTGCAAACTGGAGCTAAAGTTTCAGTCACTGCACCATCTCAAACTCAGCTTGATGTGGCTCCAATAAATGTGGAGTCACAGCCAAAATCTTTAGTGATAGAAGCACCTCAAACACCAAACTCTCCCATAAATTCTCTGGATGTGGATATGATTAACACATCAATTCATGATTCCCCTTCTTTAACTCTGTTGGGGAAGCCAAAATCTAGTGCAAGTGAGCATCATCTTTTAGATGATTTGTTGGTTCACTTGCCAATTCTTTCGGGAACTATTGAGACATCTGTGCCCGAATTTTCATCAATCTGCACAGAGTCTACAATAGTCTCCACTCTAAAATAATTCATTTCTTCTATTCCGGTGGATATTGTTCATCTGTCGGTTAGTGATTGTATCCCGACGGATGTGCCTAACAACAGTCATCCGTCGACTAGCCTAATTACTATCCCGATGGATGTTCCTCATCCGTCGGTACTCTCTACACACACTGAAAAATCAATAATTGTTACAAGTGTAGATGAGTTAGTAGTTGTACAATCACTCTTAGGACTGAGGGAAGGGAGTAAAATGAGTGAGAGGCTGGGTTGCTCCCAGGAAAAATGAGAGGAAAGGAGTGACCAAATGCAGACTATTTCTTCCAGCCTGGAAAAAGAGACTGAGAGGAGTTCCACCTTAGAAGGTGAAGGTGAAGGTGAGGGTGTGAGGGTGGTGAGCCAAGGGGAGCCCTTGATACAAGAAAATAGAGAAAGTGAGAGAAATGCAGGTACAGGAGAAATAAGGATGGACATCATTGTTAGTGAGTCAATGAATGTCAATGATGCAGACAGAGAGACTCTGTTTCAGTATGATCAAGCTGTCATAGATTCCATCTCTTTGGATGCTGAGACATTTACTCATCCTGTTCCAGCATATCAACTTTTGGCTGGACAGGGCAATGAAAATGCAGAAAAGATGCTTAACTTGGTGCATACAACTGAATCAATGCAAAGAGCAAAGGATGCCATCACATCCATGCCACCTAGAGCTGGTGATGATGTTGACTATGGTACTGGTGAGTCTGAAGACTTCTTTGGAGATGATGGTGATGATGGTGAAGAGTTCATGGACATAGGGGGAGAAGCAGGCTCTAGCTCCAGATCAAACATCCCTCCTTGGGTGTTTTCTAAAGAGTGTGATGAGCAACATTTCAAGACAACTCTTTTCCACATCATCCAACAAACACACAATGCTCTTCAAGCCACTACCAATGCTAGCACTAAGAAGCTTCTACAGGCACATCTCAACTCTCTGCAACTACATCAAATCCAAGCTCTTCAACACAACCAAGATGTCACTTCAATCAAGACTGAGATTGACCAAGTCAAGAAGAGTGTCTCTGAAAGATTAGATGCTACATTTCCAAACACAACAATGCTTGACATCAACAGACAGTTGAGGAGAAATTCTAATCTTACAACCAAAGTGGACTCTTTGGATACTAGACTGAAAGCTGTAGAAGCCCCTCTCACAACTATTCATCTTCATCAAGCACATCAAACTAAGTTGCTACAAAAGCTGGTGGCTGCACAAACTTCTACCTCCACTCTACTTGATGATATCAAAAAGGGGGAGAAAGAATCATCAATCCAAGTCAGTCAAGCAGAGCCAACCAGTGAGGGGGAGCATGTGATAAATGTTCAAATCAGTCAAGTAATTGTTCCAGAAATTATTTTGCCAAAGCCACCAGTATTGGACAGCGTTGATCTGATCCAAATAGCAGCTGCTAAACTTGATTCAAAGACAAATCCCAAGATGCTTGATGTTGCAGCTATTGAGAAGGAACTAGATAAAAAATGGAGGAAGATTGATACAGATATTCAGAAAAAATTTGGTCAGCTACAGAAACCAGACAAGACTTTTCATCACCATTCTCAAGTCAAACAAATCTTAGTGCATGAAATGAGTATTGGCAACTTGGAAAAAGGCCAAACTTCATGCATCAAATCTCTAAAAGCTAATCTGATTTTGAAGCCTAAAAGGAACTGTTCAAAGTTATTAGACAAAAATCCTATGGATCTTATGTTTAAGACACCTAAGCCAGATGAAAAGAAGCTGTTGGCAAGGTCAATTGCATTTTATAAAGATCCGTCTGATTCAGTTCAAAAGAAGAGAATTGCCAAAATTTACAAGAATGGAAAAGAGATCCGTGTGGTGGTTGGACACCCTCTTTTTGTAGAAGCTAAGAAGGAAGAAAAATAAAGGATCAAGCAAGAAAAGAAGCAGGCTGCATTAGATGCTAAGAAGCTCAAATAAAAGAAGGAGCAAGCTGCTATCTTGGCCAAACTTCAAGCTGTCAAATCTATAATTGAGATTTCTGAAAACCCACCTATGATTACTAAAGCTCAAGATCAACAAATGCAAGATGAACCTCCACAGAAAAGAAAGTTCAGATACAAGCTTCACTCCAAAAGAAAATTGGACTTTAGTGATAAGGAAATGGAGGACTACATTCCCAAAAAGTCTACAACATCAACTCAAACATCCATGCCCTCAGTGGTGCATGAGGAATTCAAGGTGGATCCAACAAAGAACTTTCATGGTGAGCATATTATTCCCAAGGATGAGCCAATAGACTGGGAAAGTTTTCCAATTCCTGAATTCAATTTACCTATCTTCAACAACCCAAATAAGACAAAGATTAGAGAAACCAAGAAAGTGAAGCCTGTGCCTCTTAGATCCAAGACCCTAACCAAATCTCAACCCACAATCAACAAGGAAGATCTCTTATACATCTGTGACATCAAGGAGTTTTCTGAAATAAACCTCTACTTGGATGAATTGGAAGAATTAAGAGGGATTGATGCTCATAGACATCTTCCTGAAAGGCTAGTTTTCAAGTACAAGGGAGGGAGAGAAATCACATGGCCACTTTACAGGATTCTTCAGGAAAGCTGCTCTATACTGATAAAGATCTTCTCATCCTTCAAGAAAAACTTTGGTTTCAATGTAACTGCAAGGAAATTAGTCCTAAAGAAGATAGAAGATCTAAGGAGTAGTAAAGCCAAGAATGCACTTCCAAGAACTCTAACAATTCCGTTCACAGGAAAGAGAGTGCATTTGAGGACTTATTGGCTGATGGAATTCATGGATGACAAGGGTGTTAGAAGATTCTTCAGACTGGATGATCAATTGAGCATTTCTAGCAATGAGACTATATTAAAAATGCAAGAGAAGATGGATCTATATGAAGCTGATGAACTTGAATTCCACAGACAACTCCAAAATCAAATAGAAGAAAATGACAGAAAGCTTGGGAAGAAATCCAGACAATCAAGGAAATAGAAATCATCTGCTCAAACTAGAGGATCACCTTGATTATAATTGTGAGAACTCTTTGTACAATTTGCTTTGTTCAATTTTCAATAAATCTTGTAGCACTTATTAGTTTTATCTACTATTTTTTAATCTGTATTTTTAGGGTGTTTTGTTATCATCGAGTTTTTCTTAATTTATGGCTACAATTCCAGTAGGCATAAATTGGGGGAGATTGTTAGGAATATGTTGTGAACTTGATGGTAAGTAAAACAAAACACCTTAGTAGATTTAACATAGTGAATTTTGTAGCTCTCGAAGGATGATCTAATATAGTCCCGACGGATTAACCTTATAGTCCCGATGGATGACAATTTGACATCCATCGAGAGTGTAGCTTATGTAACAAATAAGTACTGTAGCACATTTCCGCAAATAACATGTTTTAGTCTAGTAGATTGTATAGGATTTTTAAGTCATGTTGACTGCTAGATTGATATGCAGAATAGGTTGACCAATTGTAAATATGAGATGTCTTGTAATTCTGTATAAGTGAAATAGAGTCAAATGAAAGATAGACTCCCGATGGATGATCTATAAGACTCCCGACGGATGATCTACAAGACTCCCGACGGATGACAAACATAGTCCCGACGGATGATCAAATTCAAAATAGCTGTTGACAGTGACAACACAGTCACTTGCGTTAGGTGTTTGCAAAAGGAATGTGGTAGCCTGTTAAGCAGGATTTTGAGGACAAAAAAGCATTACCATTTCCATGCAATTATGAAGATATTCAAAGATGCTGAAATAGAGTAGTAAAGTAGCATAGAGTTAGACTAAATATGTTTTGTTTTATTATCTTGTCTAACTGTCATATAAACTTGGTGATATATAAACCAAGTATAGTAAGTAGAACAATTAACGAAGCAATTACATTTCTCAGAGAAACAGATAAGGCAGCATTTGTAAGAATTTCTCTGTAGTTATGTTTGTTCAACTTGTAAGAAGTTGTGAGCTATTCAAAGCTTCACAGAGTTCTCAATTATATATATATATATATATATATATATATATGGTGGATACATTCAAATCCACCAGAAAGTTTTAAAGCTTGTGTTTTATTACTTAGTGTTTTGATTTCTACTATTCTTTTATTCCTCATTACTGCAAATCAAACACAGTTATATATATTAAATTAGAACAATTTTATGATCTCAAAAAGAAGTCAGAATTATATTCGACCCCCCTTCTGTAATTTTTGTTGTATTGTTAGGGAATAACATTCATAACGTGTTCCACGTATGTTAGGAAATGAATAACACACAGAGGGGGGGTGAATGTGTTTTACTATTTTTAGGATTTTCTTGAATGTTTTTAGCTTTGTTGAACAAAATAAATTTAATCTTATAAAATTGTGTTACTGCAAGAATTTCAGCTTGCAGAAAATAAAGAATACATATCTTCAAAATTCACTTAATTTTATATTAAAATTAAGAATGTTTTGCTACAAAATTTCTAGGCTCTTTGATGTTAAAGAGCTAAGCTTCTTCTTCAGAGTGTTACAAGAAATTTGATCTGAATTGTTACCACTGACTAAAGGACTAGTGTTAACTTTATAACTTAGTTAACTTCTGGTTTACACGGTGTGTAATAAGACATGCTATTAGCTTTTCTAAACCGTCACTTGTCATTTCTATATATAGAAAAGTAGATCTTCCATTTATGGCTTAGCATAACTTTAGCATCCCGTGTTCACTTTGATCTTCCTCTGTCAGTTAATCTTTGCCATTGATCTTGCACATTCTTCAAGCTACTTTTTGTAGACTTGTCAATCCAGTGTTGGATTGTTTGTTGATTGTTTATCTTGGATATTGAACTGATCTGCAATTTTGTACTTTGAGATTGTACCTCAAGATCTCCAGTTTAGGTCTATAGAACACTTGACATCTCGATAAGTATATTGGCTTATCGATATCTCTAGTACTCTATATTTAGTTTGTCTTGTAGAGGTCTTTAGTTCTCTATAAGAGATTTTAGGCTTGTCGAGATCTCTAGGCTTCAGATCTTCACTTTGACTTATCGATAACTTTTAGTTCTCTAGTGGCTTCTTGACTTGTCGATATCTCAGAGTTCTCTAGTCAAATTAACTTGTCGATATCTCAGAGTTCTCTAGTGATCTTGTCGATATCTCTGAGTTCTCTAGTGAATTTTGACTTATCAATATCTCTGAGTACTCTAGTGGAACTTGACTTATCGATAACTCAGAGTTCTCTAATGAATGTAGACTTGTCGATAACTCTGAGTTCTCTAGTGAAGAAATGACTTGTCGATATCTCCAATCTTCAAGTCTTCAATTTGGCTTGTCGATATCTTCCTGAGTTCTCTAGTAGCTTTCCTGACTTCTCGATAAGCCATTCTGGAGTTCTCGAATGACTTCTCTATAACATTAAATATGTGATTTGTAGAGATCTTGACATAGAGTATTTTTCTCCAAACAGATTTATTCAATTCCATGCTTCTTCAAAATTCTTTTGAGGCATAATCTTCTTCCAGATAGAATCCTTAGGCTTGATACTGTTTCAGGAAAAAGACTCCAGTCTGCTCCTTTGCATTTTTACAGACTTTAAGTGCTACAAGTACAAAGTACAAACTAAGATAACAATCCAACTTACTTAGGGTTGGCCCCAAGCTTAGCTGATTACCAAAGGTAACAGTTCATTAATCTCCTTAGATCAGATGTCCATTTGTCTTCGCTTCATACTTTGATCAGGGACACTAATGATATTGTTATCTCCAGTAATCTTTGACATCATCACTTATATATTACAATCTCCCCCAAATTGTTCATTATGGAATTATGCACATGTTCTGATTGATGATGTCAAAACTCTAACTAAATGCAGAAGTCAATCTCCCCATCTTGTCTCCTTTTGTAAGTTGCATTTAGATTTACTATTCTCTCCCCTATCAAGAATAGATTTACTCTACTCTCCCCCTATCAAGAAAATAATATTATTATCTGGAAACATCCATCAGCTGTTTTGGCATTTAGATATAGTATCCCCCTTTTTGACATTATCTCCAGGTAGAAAATCCAGCTAATGCGCATTGTTCAAGCTTTTGTCATTGTCCATTTAGAATACTATCTGCAGCTTCAAGCTTCAGTGAGATCTATAGTGATGAGTTCATCAAGTAGAATAGGAGTTTCACTCAGATCTGCAGAAGAAGTCTGTTAGTAACAAAAGTCATAAGCTCTCTGTTCTTTTGAATAAGTAGTCTCACTACTTCTCACTGCACTAGTCTCATGACTTTTAAGAGTCAGAGTTTCCTCACAAGGATTACTAAATCCAGACACTCATCTACCTCTCATTTTTCCAGGAAGGATCCCGCCTCTCTTATTTTCTATTTTTCTCTCAATCTTTTCTCTCATTCTCACATGAAAGGCTTAATTGTTGTTTGACTTACAGAAATAAGAGGTGGTTGAGAAGAGATGTTTGTGATCATATGATTAGGGGTAATCCATATAGGTCTAATCATACTCATTTCATCAAAAGAGTGAATACCAGTTTGAGGTTGTGAGGTGAATGGTTCATCAGAAACACATGTGACTAGGGTCACAGTTTGACTCACAACTTGCTCTGTGGTTTTGACAGTGTGTTGTCCTCCACTTATAGTGGGAACCTCCAATTGAATTGGAGGGGATTTGACTGGGTTGATGTCGTGTACACCAGCCTCAAACCCTTGTGTGTCTTGCAACACACTGGCACTTAAATGTGCTATAATTGCCTCTCTCATGACAATATCATAGGCAATTGTACTTCTAGCTTCAACTGCTAAGGCATCTTCTGCTAGAGTTATGAGGGGAGTTGTTCCTTCTTGAGGAACCTCAATTGAATTAGAGAGGATTTAGATAGCTCCCCCTCAGGAGTACTACCTTCAAACCTTTCAGTCTGTGAAGATTGTTTTGCACATGAAGGTGCATTAGTGATATTCATGGAATCTTCAGTGAAAACTGATGAATTCCCATGTTTGTGGTGGTTTCTTTTCTCAAACAACAAAACAACTTAAGAACATTTTGAAGTTTCTGTCCTTTTATAAAACAGGTTTCTTTTGAGAGTCACCTGAGTGGGATTGTGTTTGAGTTTGTGTTTGTGTTGTTGTGCCTTTGTGAACTGCAGTTTGGTTTTGAAATGTTTTAGCTGCAGTTTAGCATAAATACCAGTTGATTGATTATCTGAATTTCCTGTTGTTGTCTGAATAGATTGTGTTGGACCTGTAATGCATTGAACATATGTAATTTTTTGGAGTTTAATTAGACATATGCATTGTAAGATACTTAGTTGCAAACATTATTGCAGAAAAGATAATAATCAATTCAGATATAAACACATAGCAATCATTACACAAAAAGACAAAAATAATGATAGAGAAGAAGTAGAATTTTCATTAATAATGGAAACAGAGTACATTAAGATATAGATTTTAACGAGTAAATCCTAATCCTAACTACTCTAGTTTCTGCTTCTTCTTCTCGGCCTCTTTCCTCCTTGCCCGACATCAAATGATGAGCGGGTTGATAAACTCCATTTACAAGCTTGTAGAAGACTGGGGCAGCCATTGGAGAGAGAGATGAACAAGAGGTGAGTTTTGAAATTAGGGTGTTTGTTGAGAAAGAAAGTGGTGATGAATAATGAAGAGTGAAGGGTTTAAATTTATAGAAGGAGAAAATAAAGAAACCAAGAGACTCTTGAATTGTCCGGTTAATAAGTGTAATAATCACACAAACATATTTTACGAGTATCTAGACAGTTAGAAGTGACTAGTTACTGTTCCCCATGCAAGTACTCAAGAATTTTAGTTCACTTTCTAGGTTAACTATTCCCCATGCAAATAAACAAGTTCTCCCTACACAAAAAGTAACCCTTTCAATCAGCAAAATATCCCACTAGCTAACTCATCAAAACAAATACTAATAAGGAATTATTTGAATAAATTCAAAACACATAATTAGCATATAGTCAAATAAATTTAACTAATATCAGCATTCTTAAAATATCACATATAATGTACTGGTCTACTTACATTAGACTAACATATTCCACATTTAAAAAGAAATTGCACATAAGCACGTAAATGTGTCAATAAGTCTGAGTAATTATAGGCAAAGTATGTCAAAAGTATTTTGCTGAACATAATTTATGAATTAAATTATTTCAGTTTTTCATACTTTTTGCTTCTTTTGATCTTTTATTTATTAACTTCATATATTCAGGATATGAATTATTAAATATTCAGTTTGCTTGGAATTTTGAGAAATTCTAAGTTAAAATATGTATCGAGAAGTCTGGGTATTTATAGTAAACGTAAATGACTTGTCGAGAACTCAAAAATAGACATTTGGGGTTTGTCTATCGAGAAGTCATTTTAAGAGATAAAGTACATGTCGAGAAGTCATTTTAAATTACTCTTTTAGAGAACTCAAAATTGACTTATCGAGATGTCAAATAAATAACCAGTTTATCCAAAAAGTGGACTGAATTAATTCCAACTTTTATTTGAATAAATTCAAAATAAAATTAGAATGAAATTTCCAAGAGTATTTTACCAAAATAATTTATTAATTTAAATTATCTTAGTTCTAAGTTATTAGTCAAAAATTGTACTTGTAGATAACTCTATGAATAAACACTACTAGAGAACTCTACAAGGACTTATCGATAAGTCATTTTTAAGCTTATTGAGAAGTCACTCGAGAAGTCAGTAAATTGACTTATCGAGGACTCATTCGAGAAGTCCTAAAATGACTTGTCGAGAAGTCAATTTTTACTTATCGAGAACTCAGTTCTCTATATACTTTTGGTTTTTGTAATTATGCCTTATGTTAATTTGCCTTATGTTAATTTTACATATTAAGAATATAAATTAACAGCTGAGCAATTTACTTAGAATTTGAAAAATTCCAAGTTGAATATGAATTTGAAAAACAAATATGCAGAGATTTCTGAAATATTTATAATACATATTTCAGTTAATTTCCAATTTAATCAAATTAATTTTGAATTACTTGAGATTAATCTGCTGTAAAACATTAACTGAGTTCTTGCCTTAGGATGAAGAGTTAAGCATTCAAATTTCACCTACAAGTCTAGTGAAAGTTGCTTCATCCAAAGGTTTAGTAAAAATGTCAGCTAATTGTTTTTCTGTTTGTACAAAAATGAGCTCAATGGTACCATTTGTAGCATGTTCACTGATGAAATGATACCTTACATCAATGTGCTTTGTCCTAGAATGATTAACTGGATTAGCTACTATAGATATAGCACTAGTATTGTCACACATAATAGGAATTTTGTGTAACACTAGGCCATAATCCATTAGCTGATTTCTAATCCAAAGAACTTGAGCACAACAACTTCCTGCAGCTATGTATTCAGCTTCAGTTGTAGAAGTTGGTACAGATTGTTATTTCTTGCTATACCAAGATACAAGTCTTTGTCCAAGAATTTGACAACTTCCACTGGTACTCTTTCTGTCAACCCTGCATCCAGTAAAATATGCATTTGTGTAACCAATAACTTTAAAACCAGTTCCCTTAGGATACCATAATCCCAAGTTTGGAGTTCCCTTTAAGTATCTGAAAATCCTCTTTACAGCCATCAAGTGTGATTCTTTTGGATTGGCTTGAAATCTTGCACATAGACATGTTGCAAACATGATGTCTGGTCTACTTGCTGTTAAATAAAGCAATGATCCAATCATCCCTCTATAGCTTGAGATATCTACACTTTTGCCCTTTTTATCTTCATCCAACTTTATTACAGTAGACATATGTGTAGATGCAGGTGAACAATCAACCATTCCAAACTTTTTCAAAAGATCCTTGACATATTTAGTTTGGCTGATGAAGATACCATCACTTCTTTGACTGACTTGAAGTCCAAGGAAGTAACTCAGTTCCCCCATCATAGTCATTTCATATTCACTTTGCATAAGCTTGGAGAATCTTTGGGCAAAGCTTCTCATTAGTAGAACCAAAGATGATATCATCCACATAAATCTGAACTATGATCATATATTCACCATATCTCTTGTAGAAGAGAGTTTTGTCTATGGTTCCTCTAGTAAAACTATGCTTCAGTAGGAAATCTGATAGTGTGTCATACCAAGCTTTAGGTTCCTGTTTTAGTCCATATAGAGCCTTGAGTAACTTGTACACAAAATCTGGAAATTTTGGATCCTCAAAGCCAGGAGGCTGTTGCACATAAACTTCTTCTTCTAGCTCACCATTCAGAAAGGCACTTTTGACATCCATTTGATAAACTTTGAAGTTTGAATGTGCAGCAAATGCTAGGAAAATTCTTATAGCTTCAAGTCTTGCAACTGGAGCAAAAGTTTCATCATAATCAATTCCTTCTTCTTGTGAGTAGCCTTTTATAACCAAACTTGCTTTATTTCTGGTAACTATACCATTTTCATCCATTTTATACCTGAACACCCATTTTGTTCCAATAATGCTTCTATTCTTTCGTGCAGGAACTAACTTCCAGACTTTGCTTTTTTCAAACTGATTCAGCTCTTCCTGTATTGCAGATATCCAGTCAGGATCCAGTAGAGCTTCATCAATTTTCTTAGGTTCTACTTGAGACAGAAAACATGCATATATGCACTCATTAGCAGTTGCACTTCTAGTCCTCACACCAGCAGTAGGATCACCAATAATTGCTTCTCTAGAGTGAATTTTATCCCACTTCCTTGTGTGAGTTTGTTGACTTGTGCCTTCATCATTTTCTTCATAATTGGTATGACTGCTAGATCCTTCTTCTCTTTCTCCCCTGAGTTTGTGCTATCAAATTCAGGTGTTTGAGATGAGCTTCCATTCCCATGATTTTCCTGTTCAGTAGTCTCTTCATTCATCATCTGTTGTGCATTAACTTCATCTTCTCCACCAGAATCACTATCAATATTGAGGTTTTCAAATGCAAGGGCTTCAGCTTCATTATCATCAAGGCATTCCAAGCCTGGACACTTGTCATCATCAAAGGTCACATATGTGCTCCCCATAATCTTCTTTTGATCAATCACATAAACTTTGTAGGCTGTTCTTTCCAGTGAATATTCCAGAAAAATTGCTTCAAAAACCTTTGAGTCAAATTTTCCCACATATTCAGAGTTGTCTTTTAAAATGTAACACTTGCTTCCAAACACATGAAGATGCTTTACAGTAGGCTTTCACACAAGGAAGTGGGATAGAATTCACTCTAGAGAAGCAATTATTCAGAGTTGTCTTGCAACTTATTTACATGGACTTATTTGGGCCAGTGAATGTCTTATCAATTTCAAGGAACAAATATGCACTTGTGATGGTGGATGATTTCTCTAGATACACTTGGGTAGAGTTCATGTATTCTAAAGAAGAAACTCCACACATCATAATTGAGCACATCAAGAAGATAGAAAAACAGGCTGAAGATTACAATTGTGTGAAAAGATTGAGAAGTGACAATGGAACAGAATTCAGAAATGCTACATTAAGTGAATTATGCAAAGGCAAAGGCATTGTTCAAGAATTCTCAGCTGCCAGAACTCCTCAACAAAATGGAGTAGTTGAGAGAAAGAACAGAATAGTGGTTAAGCTACCAGGACAATGCTGCAAGATGCCAAGTTGCCAACAAGTTTCTGGGAAGATGCTGTTAACACTGCATGTTATACTCAGAACAGATATCTAACAAGGCACATGGCAAGTCACCCTACTCAATCATGTCTAAGAGAAAGCCTACTGTAAAGCATCTTTATGTGTTTGGAAGCAAGCATTTTTCTCATGGTACTGACCAACCAATTCAGATACATTTCTGAAGGACTTCAACTTTACTTCATTTTTCTCCAATTTTTCCCTTAGCACAGCCTCAATCTCATTTGCACACTTGAGGTTGTTCTTCAGATAACCATTTTCTTGTTTCAAGGCTTCAAGCTCCACTATCAACAATTCAGTTTCTTGTTTTTCACTTTCAAGCTTCTCATTCAACTTTGTTAATCTGCTAACTTCTTCATTAGCAGCAACCATGCTTGTATGAATGTGAAACATTTATGTGCTCATCTTTTCAACAGTTTCCTTTTATTGATTCACATTTAAATCAGTAGAGGTAAGAGTTGGTACCTGTGATTTAGATGAGGATGATTCTCCTTGCTCCAAGGCCATGAGTGTATAGTTTCCAAGTTCTTCATCTTCATCATTTTCAGAGTCATCCCAACTTTTACCTTCTGCAATATAAGCTTTGCTTTGTTATTTCTTCAGAAGAGCTTCATACTTTGATTCAAGTTCAAGATAAGCTTTATATTTCTTTGCCTTCTTGGGTTGCCTGCATTCTGTAGCAAAGGGGCCTAGTTCATCACAACTGAAGCACTTATATTAGATCTGTCAACAGATCCAGTTTTATAGTCATTCTTGCTATCAGAATTGTACTTCCCTTTTCCTTCCAGCTGTTATCTTTGTTGAAAGACTGCCCTTTACTCTTGAAGTATCTTGGTTTCCTTACTCTAATGTTAGAGAATTTTCTAGCCAAATAGGTCATCGACTGATCTAGCTCATCCAGTTCTTCAAGAGTATATAACTCATCTTTTTCCAATTCCAGAATGACTTGTTCCTGTGAATCATTTGTTCTTTGCTCACTTGTTGAGGCAACTGGAATTTGAGATCTTGGTTCATCATTAGATGTTTGACTTTCATTTACAATTAAAGCACTTGAGCCATCTACAACATGTCCTTGGCCAGATCTCAATTATTTTCTCTGAATCATTTCAAGTTCATATGTTTAAAGAATTCCATATAGAACTTCCAGTGTTATCCTACTCAAGTCTCTCCCTTCCCTGATTGCTGAGATTTTCTATTCCAAATGATCAGGAAGAGTAAGCAAGAACTTCAGGTTCACTTCTTCAGCTTCATAGTATTTTTCATGGAGCTGCAAGTCATTTATCAGCTTGTTAAACATTTCAAACACTTCAGTAATACTTTCATTTGGCTTAGCCATGAAACCCTCATACTGTGAAATCAGTATCCTTCTCTGATTTGACCTAACTTGGTCAGTTCCCTCACAGAATATTTTAATCTTTTCCCATATTTGCTTGGCAGTGTCACAGTTGACAATGTTGTTGTACATCACATTGTCAAGTGACTCAATCAATGTCAATTGCAAGCTGCTATCCAGGGAAACTTTCTCCTTTTCAGGGTCACTATACTCAGAAGGAATTTTTGGAGCATAATAAGCTGGAATAACCATGTCTCCATCTGTAGATTACTCAACTCTAACCATAGAAATGAAGGGTCCATTCTTGAGGATCTGAATGTAGAGTGGATTGGCCATCTTGATAAACAACATCATTTTCTTTTTCCAAAGAGTGTAGTTAGTTTTGTCAAAAGTAGGAATTTTGATGCTACTGATTTTTTGTGTATTCATTCTTCCAAGATCTTGAATCCATTTACTTTCAGATACTGCTCTGATACCACTTATTAGGAAATGAATAACACACAGAGGGGGGGCGAATGTGTTTTACTGTTATTAGGCTTTTCTTGAATGCTTTTAGCTTGGTTGAACAAAGTAAATTTAATCTTGTAGAAATGTGTTACTGCAGGAATTTAAGCTTGCAGAAAATAAAGAACACAGATCTTCAAAACTTACTTAATTTTATATTAAAATTAAGAATGTTTTGCTATAAAATTTCTAGGCTCTTTGATGTTAAAGAGCTTAGCTTCTTCTTGAGAGTGTTACAAGAAATTTGATCTGAATTGTTACCACTGACTAAAGGACCAGTGTTAACTTTATAACTTAGTTAACTGCTGGTTTATACAGTGTGTAATAAGACATGCTATTAGCTTTTCTAAACTGTCACTTGTCATTTCTATTTATAGAAAAGCAGATCTTCCATTTCTAGATTAACATATCTTTAGCATCACGTGTTCACTTTGATCTTCCTCTGTCAGTTAATCTTTTTCATTGATCTTGCACATTCTTCAAGCTATTTTTTGTAGACTTGTCAATTCAGCTGTTGGATTGTTTGTTGATTGTTTATCTTGGATATTGAACTGATCTGTAATTTTGTACTTTGAGATTGTACCTCAAGATCTCCAGTTTAGGTCTATAGAACACTTGACATCTCGATAAGTATATTGGCTTATCGAGATCTCTAGTACTCTATATTTAGTTTGGCTTGTCGAGGTCTTCAGTTCTTTATAAGAGATTTTAGGCTTGTCGAGATCTCTAGTCTTCACATCTTCACTTTGACTTATCGATAACTCTTAGTTCTCTAGTGGCTTCTTGACTTGTCGATATCTCAGAGTTCTCTAGTCAAATTAACTTTTCGATATCTCAGAGTTCTCTAGTGATCTTGTTGATATCTCTGAGTTCTCTAGTGAATTTTGACTTATCGATATCTCTGAGTTCTCTAGTGGAACTTGACTTATCGATAACTCAGAGTTCTCTAATGAATGTAGACTTGTCGATAACTCCGAGTTCTATAGTGAAGAAATGACTTGTCGATATCTCCAATCTTCATGTCTTCAATTTGGCTTGTCGATATCTTCCTGAGTTCTCTAGTAGCTTTCTTGACTTCTCGATAAGCCATTCTGGAGTTCTCGAATGACTTCTCTATACCATTAAATATGTGACTTGTAGAGATCTTGACTTAAAGTATTTTTCTCCAAACAGTTTTATTCAATTCCAAGCTTCTTCAAAATTCTTCTGAGGCATGATCTTCTTGATCTTCTTCCAAATAGAATCCTTAGGCTTGATACTATTTTAGGAAAAAGACTCCAGTCTGCTCCTTTGTATTTTTACAGACTTTAAGTGTTACAAGTACAAAGTACAGACTAAGATAACAATCTAACTTACTTAGGGTTGGCCCCAAGCTTAGCTGATTACCAAAGGTAACAGTTCATTAATCTCCTTAGATCTGATGTCCATTTGGCTTTGCTTCATACTTTGATCAGGGACACTAATGATATTGTTATCTCCAGTAATCTTTGACATCATCACATATATATAACAACGTATTTATTTTAAAGCAATATATCCCTGATTCGAACTAAGGCGTTGAGTTTGATCTAATCGAGCTCTAGTCAGATTTGTAGTACATCGAGCGACCAATCCAGATTCTAGATTGTGAAGAGCGAGTCATTAGGAATAAATCTATTCCTATAGTTAAAGTACTTTGGAGAAATCCTCGAGTATAAGAGTCTACTTGGGAGTTAGAGTCAAATATGCTTAACAAATATCCTCACTTGTGTAGTTTAATCAGATTCGAAGGACAGAATCTTTTTAAGGGAGGAAGGATATAACGACTCGTATATTTTTGTATTATTTAAATGTGTAATTATTGAATAATTAATTAAATAAAATATGTGTATTGTTTCCGTCAGGTGTATGGTGCTTATTATTAATTATGTGTAATTTATTAGAATATGAAGATTAATTGTATAATTAATTGTTGACCGGTATTGTTTTGTTGTTACTTGTAAAAGAGATTTATTGAAGATTTATTTTCATAAATATTTGAATTGTCTTTAAAAAAAATTTATGGTTTTCTAATTTTAATAATGATTTTTGGGAATTTATAAAAAATACAAAATAATATTTTATCGATTATTTATTCCTAAATGATTTTCTGATTGTAATTATGAGTAAATTCAGTATTAAATTCCAGAATGCTTCGAAAATTATGAAACTCATATTTTATTAAGTTGAAATATTTTAAGAATTTTAAAATTATTTCAGAAATTTTCTGGATTAAATTCACCCGCACGTTTGTTCGTTAAATCGTAAAATGCGGGTATGATGAGCGATCCAAAAATGCTTTAAAATTATAAAAATTTTATTTTTTTAGTTTCTAATTATTCTGGGAATTTTAGAACTACTTTGAAATTTATCCAACTTATTTTCACCCGCAAGTTTGTATCGTTATTTGTACAATCGCGGGTGAAATTTTGCTTTCAGTCCATAAAAGGGGGTACGTATCCTTTTAATGGACACGTGTCTTATGCTCCCATTGTGTGGTAGAACTGCTGAGTAAACTACTGAGTAAATAAAAAAAAGAAAAAAAACAAAACAACAAAACAAAAATACATTAACACAGACACACAATCGAGCCTGTGTCTCTCTCTTTGCTCTCGATCAATCTATGTTCTATATCTCTCTGATTTCCTCTTCCTCTCTTATCCCTCCCTCTCTGTGGTCGCCGCCGTTCTCTTCTTTTCAGATAAGCCGCCAGCCCGTCTCTGACGAACTCGCCGCCCCCGTTTCTGGTTGTGCCCGTAATTTAGTTTTGAGTCTGCATAGCTATATACACACACATATACATGTGTGTATATATGTATGTATTGTTGATTCATATTTTCTGATTCTGCAGCCGTGTTTGTGATGGAAAATTATTCGATTGTTGCCTTGGTTATTTGAAGTATTTTCTGAATAATCCGAATGAAATTTGCTATATTTATTCGAATTATTTTAGGAAAATTCGAATGAATTCTTCTGATTATTCGGATGATTTGATTATTGGGATATTAGTATTTCTTATCGGTGAAATTCGTAATGGACATCCGAATTAATCGGGCACCGACGAATTTTACCGTCGTCGGCGATGAGCCTCGGCAAGCCGACGGTGCACTGTGATGATCATTCTGAGTCCTAAATTTATATAAAATTTAAAATAAATAATATAGTTCGTAAAGTTATTATTCGAAATGAAAAAGAGTTAATTATTTTAGAATTTTATTGGCGTTTGGGCTATGAAATTGGTTTGGATTGTGATTGTTGGTTGTTGTAACGTCGACTATTTTTCGACGGGTAGTCCGATAAACAAAGGAAATACTGCCCAATTTTCGGGAAATTTATATGCTAATATATCGGGGACGTATCTAGTATATATCGGGAATATCAGTCGAACATATATGCTTATATAATTATAAATATTTTGTGAGATCTACTTGTGTGTCATGATCGCATATTTTGTATGATAATCAACCCTATCTTATACAGCGACGGTTGTACGTACTTTTTGAAAAAGATTATCGAACCAAGTTTTGAGGATGTGGACCTGATTGTTGTGTGTATTGCAGTAATACATATAATTACGAGTTGGGATATGATATCATTTGGGTAGAGATAATAGTAAGGATATGTCAAGCATAACTGGTCATCTAATGTAGGGTATTTCGACTCTGTAGGTTTTCATCGGAGGACCCAAAAGTTGACATCGGACTAAAGACAGCCTAGTGATCAGTCGACAAGCTCAGCAAGGTTCCAATCGAAGGACCTGAGTGTTGAAGTAGGATCAAGGATAGACTATATGTTAAACGATAAAGCCAAGCGTCCAAATCGGTTCAAGGTCAATCAGTGATAATTGAAAGCTCTACAAGATAAGTACCCCTGACCATACTCTTATGGTTCAGTATATATGAATAGACTGTTATTTTAGTCTCGTACAGGAACATAAAATGTTTTAAGTTACGTATCCCATGTATTTTGAAATGTTGTTTTAAATCTGTTTTGGGGAGAAGTAACTTTTGAAAGTACCTATCTCTAAAATGTGATTGAAATGGAAAAGAGGTTTTGAATAGTGTGCTATAACAAAATTTGTTTTTAATAAAAGATAGGTAAAAGTGATTTTGAAAACTGGATAAAAGGAATCAAATATTGGATAACGTTGCGTAAGTGGCTAATTCGGTTGCGCACCCTATCTTCACCGATTAGTCCGGCATAGTTAATCAGAGACCTAGCTAGTCTCTACGGATCCGATTAATTTGTGTGAAATCCTGATCAGCTTTCCTAGATAATTTGTGTGATAGCCCGGCCAACTATCCTAGATAACTTATGTGGAGGCCTGATCCGCCGTCCCTAGATAACATCCAATGTATATCTGATTTTGGTTTTGTGGTTTTGGTAACGGAATAGATGAATTGGTGGTTCCAAAAATGGAACGGTGGTTTGGAAATGAAAATAGCATGCTAAAATTGGACTCCGGTATTTACACATAGCACACGACTGATGATGTTATTTTAAAGAGCATGCTAGTTGTTGATATCAAGTTTATAAAATGTTTTACTTGTTTTTGTAACAAGTTATGAATTATGTTCCTATAACTGTTTTATCATAAATTATTTTACTTATTATTCATATAGTGGCACTGTTGGGCAAATGATTGTTCACCCTTGCTGAATGTTTTGTATATATGTATTGCAGATGCCTAGGAGACTCTTCCGTCGTAGTCAAGGCAGAATTCCAGTTCTTTCCATACCAGACTCCTCTGAGTTAGCTGTGTCAGACCATAGATGTTCTGCTGAGTTGCTGTATTAAGTTAGTTGTGTCAGGATTGTTGTAATAAGTTGGTTTTGTAATAGTTGTAACATAAGTCATACTTAAACCTTGAAAATATCTTGGTTAAGGGGTCATGTTTATGTATTAATATTGAATTGGATTATATTATGTTTGTTATTACTGTTGGTTGGTGACGTCAACTCCTGACCCCAGGGTTGAGGCCGTCACAATATTTGTCCATTACCCAGCTTGAATTAGGGTTATTTCCCTCCCTCCCCCTCCATCCCCTTCGCTTGCACTCCCCCCCCCCTCCGTTTTCCCACTCCCCTGCGTGTACACACATTAGTCCTATGTTTATTGATTAAAATTTTTAGTAATTCCCGACATAGGGTTTTATGTCCATTACTGTTATATTTTTAAATTTTAAATTCAATTGGATGTTTTTTGTTTAATATAGTGTTTAGTTTCATAAAACTTATTAATACCATAGAAATTACCGAAATATCTGACATTCTGTATCGTGGCTTGCTTATAAATTAATTGGATATTACTCATTTCTAAAAGCAAGTAACATTGCCATTCAGTGTTATGTCTAGATGCCAAAATATATATAGAAGAAATTTTAAGTGTTGCTAGGAAATTAGCCCATTAGTGTTTGTGTGTGTTATCCCTAGGTTATTTGGGATTATTTTTCTCAGGCTTTCTAATTCGTGATTGTTCATTTCTGGAATTCGATGAAAATTAATCTTGATAGTAGTGTCCACATGTAGAAAGCTTTATACTGCTGTAATTTCTTGAATGTACAAAACTATGATACGGTGTTAGCTGATTTGTGTTTTTGATGTAACAACATTGTTATGCATGTATATGCCCGTGAATCTTTGATTTGATACTATTATTGTTTGTTTGAAATATCTTGCTAAATTGTGATTTTGATGATTTTTCTGAAGATAATTATGATGGAAGCGAAGAAGTGTTGAGGCAATTCGAAATGAATTTTTTATCATCTTTTTAAACTATGTATGTATATTTGATGAGTAATTTTGTTCAATTAGGTGTCTAAATGCTTGTGTTATTCTCCCTCCCTCATCTCGCACTCTCTCTCTCTCTCTCCCGCTCTACTATCATCAATGGAATCAGTACAGGGACGCACAAGAATTGTAATATTATGGAATCATGGTTTAATTTGCTTTTTATGATTTATTTTAAATGACATCCATGGTTTTTTTCTTAAATTAACTTCACTTGCGGCTATGTGTATGTCAATATGCTTATGGATACATGCTAACAATTATCTGACAATTTGAGTGGTGGTTAACAGATGACACATATTCACCCTGTAGCTCATTTGTACGATAACATATGTGCACTATGAAGAATGTCAACTTATCGGGGAACACCCAAAGAAGAAGTCATAGAAACATTTATCCTCGTACTTCTTGATATTAGTTGCTCTTTTATAGAGCTTCTAATTTCTTCTTATTAAGTGTTATGTGTAATTGACCTCTTTCAGGCTTTTTTTAAGGCAACAAATCTGGACGGTGATGGATTTCTTACAACTTCCAAACTTAGATCCCTGGTTTTAAGAATTCATTAGATCAAATAAATTTGAATCATGATGAGACTGTGGCTAAACTAAAGAAGGATTTTGACAAGTATGATGATTATCAAGTTGATTTGTAGAGTTCATCAGTGGGATTGCAGATGGCTTGAGGATGTAAAAAGGTCAAAAGCTTCCTCTATTGTGAATAGGTCTAAAACAATTAAGTACATGAACGACTATCACGAGGTTCGTGATGTGTCATTAATTCTATTTCATATGTACATATACTCTTTCTTTTTATTGGAGTTATATTAACTACATTAGAATGCGATTAATGCATTGGTGGCAGAAAACAACGAGAGAATATGATCTTTTGGAGGAACAACATAATAATGTTGTTGATGTTGTTAAAAATCCTAAGTGGACAACCATCTATTGACTTTTAGGACTGTTTTTGCAGATATTTTTGTTGATCCTCTAATACAATAAGAGGCTCGACAGTTGAGGAAATGACAGTTAAATTAGTTGGGGGTAAAATAATTGAGACAAAGACAGAGGATATGGGTATTAACATCGAAATAATAAATAAAAATGTGGAGGAAATTCAAACATGTGTCCAAACCGATTAGAAAGAGGAATGACGGCTGTAACAAGGACCACACAAAGGCCAAGCCAGAGAAGGTGCATTTGGATTAGCATTTCATCTTACTTAATATGTTATTGTCATTTCATTTATGGGACAACTATATAGAATAGCATAAACCAGACATGGAAGCTTTATCTGTATTATTCATTCTCTGTACTGATGTACCCTCTCTCTCTCTCTTTCTTATGGCTATGGTTATGAACCTTGTATGAATATTTTCATAATATTTTCCTTCTCATTCGGCTAATACTATGGGAGTACTCAGATTAGTCTTTATTTCTTTTAAGGAATCAGACTCATATATCTATTTTTCCCATCGTCTCGTCTCTTCTTGATTATTAAAAGTGTTACCATTCTATTTATATTGATATTCCATCATTGGTATCAGAGCTCTACGACTTTGGAAACATGGGGCCAGGAAGAACAAGATCATGTACTACATCTGATGAAGAAGGAGGGGACACAACAGATCTGAGCAAAATAGAGATAATCTTACAAACCTTATTTGAGGCTCAGAATCAGCGCCCGATACAGACTTGTAATAATAACAATCTTAATATAGAGTATAATGCTAAATCAATTGTGGAGTTGAATGAGTTGTTATTGGGCCTTTCTGTACATCTCTCCAAACTGGTAGCTAGTGATAGTAAAGAATCAAAGAATACTGGTAATGGTAGAAGTAATAAGAGGGATAACACATTCCATGATAACTATAATAAGAACCACCCTTTTTCTGCTAGAATGACAAGGGTTGATTTCCCAAAATTTGATAGAACAGAACTTGGGTCATGGTTATTGTATAAGTGTAATCAATTCTTTCAAATTGATGAAACCTCTGACGATCAAAAAATGAGGTTAACAGCTATTCACTTGGAGGGTAAGGCCCTTCTGTGGCATCAAACTTATATGCACAGGTGCAATAATGTGGTACCTACTTGGGCTAAGTATACTGAAGATATCAACATAAATTTTAGTGACCTCTACGATGACCCGATGGCTGATTTGAAATCACTAAGGCAGACGGGAACATTCAGGACTATCATGATTCATTTGATGCCTTAACCAGCCTATTAAATTTGTCTGAGGAATACCTTCTCAGCTGCTACCTAGGGGGTTAGATGATGAAATATAGATAGTTGTTAGGATATTTTCTCCCAAATCTATCCAGCAGGCCTTGTGTTTGGCTAAATTACAAGAAGCAGCGTAAAAGGCAAAAAAATCAAAGTACAATAGCAAGCCACCTCTACTGCCTACTCCTTCACCTGCTAAACCTTACTCAGGAACTATCAATACCTTTCAAAAATTATCCATTCTAAACTCTGATAAAAAGAATACCCTCAAAACTATAACCATAAATAGACCTCCATTAACCAAAAATAGAAGGACTTTGAAACCTGCTGAACTAAGTAAAAAGAGAGCTAAGAACCTTTGTTTTTAGTGTGATGAACAATACACACCTGGGCACAAGTGTAAGAACAAGAAACCACAGTTTTTCCATATTGAGGTGGATGATGAAGATGAAGGAGTGGATCAGGAAGAACCTCAGGGTGAGGAGCAGTTAATACTGGAGAACCAATATGCTCAGATCTTCTTAGAAGCTATTGAGGGCGTCACTAACTTTTAAACAATAAGAGTCACAGGACACCATGGGAAGAAAGCCTTGCAGGTGCTACTGGACACATGTAGTACTCATAACTTCATTGACATTAATGTAGCTATGAGATTCGACTACAGGGTGGAGAAAATTACACCAATGGGGGTGAAAGTTGCAGATGGTGGACAATTGGTCTGTGATAAAATCATCAAGAATTTTGGTTGGAAGATGCAAAAGGTTGAATTTCAAGCTGATGTGTTGCTCTTACCATTGAGTGGTAGTGACATGGTCATTGACATTCACTGGGTTATCACAGCTAGGACCAATGGTTTTCGACTTTGCCAAGCTGTCTATGCAGTTTAATTATAAAGGAGGAAAGGTGAAACTGAGAGGGATATCTCAAAAGAAACTGAAAAGTACACATTCACAGAAGATTAATAAGTTGTTGGATTCCCATGGTTAGTTATCTATGCTGTAATTGATTCAAGTAGCAGTAGGCTATACTCTTCAAGTATCCTCTATATCCGCAGATCAGAAAAATCAGGATCCAGAACTGATCAGTTTGTTGGACCAGTATTCTGAAGTTTTTAAGGAACCACAAAACCTTCCCCCACCAAGAGACAAGTTTAATCACAAAATACTTCTCATTGAAGGTAATGATGTAATCAACTTGAGGCCTTATAGATAATCCACTGTGCATAAAATAGTCATTGAGGACATGATACAAGATTTGTTAGATCAAGGGGTAATCAGACCTAACAATAGCCCATTTGCAGCCCTTATAGTATTGGTAAAGACGAAAGATGGAGGATGGAGGATGTGTATTGACTATAGAAGTTTAAATAAAGCTATTGTGAAGGATGAATTCCCTATCATATTGAGGAGCTACTACATGGCACCACGTACTTTTGTAAGATTGATCTCAAGTCTGGATACTATCAAGTAAGAGTTAGCCCTGAAGACATACATAAGACTGCATTCAAGACTCACTTTGGTCATTTTGAATATTTATTTATGCCTTTTGGCCTAACTAATGCGCCCTAAACATTTCAATCATTGATGAATCAAGTTTTTAATCCTCTGTTAGGAAGAGGAGTCTTGGTCTTCGTCTTGGTCTTCTTTGATGGCATATTGGTGTATAGCTCCACTTGGGATGAGCACATATCTCACATAAAACCGGTCTTGCAGCTGATGAAGGAGAACTCATTGCATGCCAATACCAAAAAATGCTCTTTTGGAGTTTCTGAGATACATTATTTGGGTCATATCATATCCGCTGAGGGGGTGTACACAGAACAAGATAAAATTGCAGCCATCATAGAATAACCAATCCCAAAGAATCTGAAACAACTCAGAGGATTCCTGGGGTTGATAGGATACTACAGGAGGTTCATCCAAGACTATGGTAAAATTTGTAGCCATTTAACAGCCTTGCTAAAGAAAAATGCATTTATGTGGGAATGGGAAGCTCAAGAAGCATTTTGAATACTTAAATTCAAGATGACCAACCCACCTGTATTAGCTCTTCCTGACTTCCAGAGGCCATTTATAATTGAGACAGATGTATCTGGCAAGGGGATGGTACAATTCTCATGCAATGAGGGCATTCTATAGCTTTCATTAGTAAGGCATTTTCTGATAAAACAACTTTAATGTTAGCATCTGAAAGGGAGTTGCTAGCTATAGTATTTGCTGTCACAAAATGGCAACACTATCTGATGGTTCTGCCTTTTACTATCAGGACATATCAGAAGAGCCTCAAGTTCTTACTTGAACGCAAACTCTCTACCCCATTTCAACAAAAATGGCCATCCAAACTTGCAGGGTTTGACTTTATAGTGGAACATAAGTGTGGTAAAGATAATAGAGTTGTTGATGCCCTATCAAGAGTACCTAGTTTTCAACTCTTCAACATGGTTGTATCATTTATTCATTTCCAGTTGTAGATAGACTTGCAGGAACACTGGGCTACGGATGCATCTCTACAGAAGCTGATTTCTGACTTACAAGTAGATTCTACATCACACCCTCACTGTAATAACTCGAATTTTTGAGACTTTGTAAAAACGCTTAATGAATAGTGACCCTGACAGACGGGGAAAACTTTTTAGCCCACACTTTGTTGTGCATGATAAATTGAGTTTCGGAGTTGATAACATGATTATACGTACCAAATGAGTGTATGTAAACGCTATTAGTTTTCGAAGAAAACGAACTTTGAAAATAATTGTATTTACGAACCATCAAGGATTACGAGAATCACAATATAATTACGAAATTAAAATCCTACGGATTTATATCCAAGAACGATATTTTAAAACATAAAGAATGTATACGAAAGGATTTACACCGCGAACCGTTTACGAGAAATCATCACGAAAATGATTAAGCGACCGAGAAAACGCGTGAACGAATAAATAAACATATCGAACCAAACTAACTAAACTAATTAATCATGGTAAGAAACTAACCATGGTTAAATCATCAAATAGTAACCTAGCTATATAGGAATAATAACCTAAAGCTAGAAATAGTGAAGCTAAAATCTAAAACCATGTAGATTAGCTTGTATGTAACCTAGGAAGCTAGCAAGATTTGTTCAAAGATATGCCAACATACTCTAGTTCTAGGATATATACTAGAAGATATACAAATCAAATACAAATCTTATGCAAGAAGCATTCAAGAAACACAACACAAATTTTCTCTCCCCATTTTCTTCTTCTTCATTCAGCTTCTTCAAAAAGGGGAAGGAAATCAAATTCAAAAACCTCTCTTCTAGTCATGGAAAAAATCCCTCATTAATTCCTAAGCTTCAGACATCCTAAACTAAGATAAGATGAATTTTTAAGCTCATTTTATCAAGGTTTGATGGGTGAAAAAAATTCAAGAAAGAGGATAATGAATAGTATGAATAGTAACTTTTCTTTGGATTCTTGATTTTAATGGTTGATTTTGGTTCCGAAAACCCTACCAAGCACTCCCAAGACTTCACCATCATCAAGAACACATCTCAAGCTTTCAAGAAAGATATAAATCTTTGACCCATCTTTATTTAAGGTTTAAGTTCAAGAATCTTTTGAACATAGATGTAAACTTAGTTTTGGTGGTTGATTTGTTGTAATCTTGATATTTGGTTAATTAGATTTAAGGTTGATGATTGTTGCCTCAAGAATATGATGTTCTTCAGAGGAGTTAGTGTGGTGATGATAATTTGATGATTGTTGGTGGTAGTATAGAGATTTAAGGCGTAAACGAAACTCGGATCGTAATCGTAATCTCGCTAAAACGAACAAAACACAACATTACGTTTCTGCAGAAAGTCCTGAAGATATAAACTGTAGTTTTTTGAAAAATAATACTTTATTATTATAGAAAATATTATAAGGATTGTTTAGGTGCTTAAATCTCTTGATTCCGATTTACGGATCAAAAGTTATGACCATTTTACTAAAAGTGATTTACGCGACAAAAACTGCTACGAATTACGAATTTTGGAAATAGAAATGATCAAATTAAAAATATTCATAAATCATGAAATTTTTACAGAGAGTATTAAATAGAGTTCCTTAACTTCTATAAAAATTTCAAGTGAAAATAATGATTTTTCAGTTTTATAAAAATATCGGAACCAAGATCGCGCGATTAGAAAACCGTTAGAATTCATAAGCGGAGCCGACGTTGAAAATGAAAACGAACATAAGATACTTCGAAAAAGAAGCGACCGTGACATGAATAAGTACTTAAAGAAATAATAAGGGTAATATAAGTTGATAAGATGAATAATAAGTAGCATATGAGTACGAGTCGCCATAAATTAGGACGGGAACTAACGAAATGATTTATGTTTATGGTTATAGATTTCCGAGCGGACCTTAGAGCATCCTCCACCTCGAAATACCTAGACAAGTTTACGAACCCAACTCGATATACTGTTGTGTTGTGAAAGGATTGTTTTACTATCATTTGCATAAATGTCATGCTTGCCATGATACTAAGTAATTGAATTTTCGCATAATGTAGCGATGTTGTACGATATGTATATGTCGTAGAATGTTTATCGCCACCATGAGCGTGATGTATAATTATAAGACCGAGAGTCGGTCGTAGTTTTAAAATGAAAACCCGGAAATCATTCCGGTGATATTTTGGACGATTAAAGTCTGCAGTTATTTTATTCCAAGGGACTCGACGTCCACTTGTGAAACATTAAATACCTCGAACTTTATTAAAACGATTTCCAAAGATTGTATTCCCTCAACTATGTTTAATTACTCGAATAATGAATATTATTTCATTTATTTTATTTCATATAAGAGAACTATTCACAAATGATTATTTATTTCGAACTCGGTCAATTATTTAAGGATTATTCTAACTATTTCAACATAAACTAGTTGAGGAATATTATTTCAAATATTCTTTTAAAATATATAATTATTCGAGGTTTATTTATTTAATAATTATTATTTAATTATTAAAAATTTAAAAATGATTTATATATTATTTAAAAATAATAAAACCTGATTTAAAATACATTCTGGTTTTCGGAAAATCATTCGAATAAATTCAGATCGTCGGAGAATATTATCTCGACTTATTTTAAATATTTGAATACAGTTTCAAAAGAAACTCCCCTTTATTTAATTATCTGTTGACAACGGTCAACTCACATCCTTAGTACTTCCTCCGGAAATTCTCGGAAGTACATATATATACATACAAATCAAAGTGTACCTATCAACAAGCAATATGCTTGGGGAACAATATAAGTTCCAGATATATGATGAGATTCTTAAAAGGACAAGGAGGGGTAGACTCCAGTACTTCGTGGACTGGGAAGACTACCAATTTACTACCACATGAGAAGGTATCTTATATACTGATGAACATGTGGAGTATGCGTACCTGAGAGGGATGGACGCAAAAACCGTGTCTTGAGAGGGATAGACATGAAGTGTGTACCTGAGGGGGATGGACACAGAAAAGGCCCGAATGCGGTCAGGGTGATAACCGATAACAAAAGGGAATCGTCCTTCTATTAGTAGAAAAGGTTATTATTTCTGTAGTACGACTGATCATCGTATGCGGTGGCTCCAGTGAATGTCCTATTCTTCCAATTGGAATTGTGATGCAATACCATAACCCAAGCCTAGGTGTTGGGTTTACCATTAAGGTATTCGCAAGATAATAAATCCACTAAAGAATTATTTTCAAAAGAAGGTGTGTATCACCAAGGAAAACTATTTTTGACTAAAATTCCATTCATCATTTATGGTATTATACTTGAGTTATCATACAGTCATTTCATATTGTACATTGTTATGCTGGGCATTATAGCTCACACTTGTTTTCTTAAATTTACACAACACAAAAGTAAATCAAGATGCCTATCATGAAACTCACAGCCAGGAAACGGGTAGGAAACGGCCAGCTGTTCCGTAGGATGTTTGGTGTTGTACCTCATGTAGGTCGGATAAACTAGATTGGTTCTCAGTTGTTTTTAGTCCGGCTTATTTATAAGTATGACTTATGTAAGATAATAAATAAGAAACGAATATTTGGCCGACGGACTAAACTTACTTAAAGGTTATTTCCGCGGTAAGACTTAATTACTTTTGGGTTGTAATAATTATCATTTTGTGGATTGATTACTCTAATAATGAATGGTTCGTTTCCAAGATAATAACCTATAAGTGTGTGTGTGTGTGTGTGATAATTTTGGGGTCATAAAGGTGTGAGTATTTATATATTGTGATACGAGATAAGTGTTATGTAGCATTCAAGTTGGCGTGGCCTCCTAGATTCCTGACCCCGGATTTTGGTGCGCCACACTCACTACTCTTGGCATCAACAAACTTTAAGGAGAAAAGGGAAATTGGTGGTAGGGAATAATGATGCCTTGAAGCAGTCAATTTTAAAGTGGATGCACAGTTCAGGTAGTGGTGGTCATTCTGGAATCCAAGCTACACTTAAAAGAATTCAAGCTCTTTTTCAAGCTCTTTATTAAATAATGTCAAGTCTACCAAAGATGTAAGTATGATCATACTGCTTCTCCAGGGTTGTTGCATCCATTACCTTTACCCACCACATTATGGGAGGAAATGACTATGGATTTCGGTGAAGGTCTTCCTAGTTCTGGCGATAAGATTGTAATCATGGTGGTGGTGGATAGACTGAGCAAGTATGCCCACTTCCTTGCACTGAGTCACCCTTTCACTGCTGTCACAGTTGCTCAACAATATTTAAACCAAGTGTATAAGTTACATGGATCCCCAAAGAGCAACATTTCTGACAAGGATAAGATTTTTATCAGTAAATTCTGGACTGAGTTCACGAGACTGCTGGGAGGGCAACTTAAGCTATCTACCGATTACCACCCTCAAACGGATAGCCAATATGAGGTCCTCAGTAGGTACTTAGAAGGTTATCTAAGATGTATGTGCCATGACTTGCCTTAAAACTGGCTCAGATGGTTACTTCTTGCGGAATTTTGGTATTACTCTACCTTTCATTCTGTCATCCAAAAAACCCCCTTTGAGGTTATGTACAATCAACCTCCGCCCATTCACAGACCATACATCATTGGTTCAAATGTAGTGGACATAGTTGATAGGAGCTTTCAAATGAGGGAACAAGCCATTGTGGTCTTGAAGTTCAATCTGCACAAAGCCTAGAATAGAATGAAGCAATTGGCTGACAGAATATGAAGTGATGGAAACTTTGAAGAGGGTGAGTGGGTGTATATGAAATTAAAGGCATATAGACAGACATCTGTCCACTCCAAAAGCAATCACAAACTAACTCCCAAATACTCTGGACCTTATATGATTCTCAAGAAGGTTGGCGCATTAGTTTATCAGCTGCAACTGCCACCTCACTCGAAGATACATCCTACATTTCACGTGTCCCTGCTAAAAAGGCACCAGGGGTCTCTACCTACCACACTCGACAACTCTCTCCCTACGGATTATGATACTACAGCTAGTGTCGCTGAGAAAATTCCTGCAGCGGTATTGGAAGTAAGAACCATCAAGAGGAGAAATGATGTAGTAGTACAATGGCTAGTCTTATGGGCTCAATTTCCATGAGAGGAAGCCATGTGGGAAGATGCTTCTCTCATCATATCGCAGCATCCAAAATTTGATCCTTGGGGTCAAGGATCTTCAAATGGAGGGATTATTGATACAATAAGAGGCTCGACAATTGAGGAAATGACAATTAAATCAGTTGGGGGTAAAACAAATTAGACAAAGACAGAGGATCATGGCATCAACATCGAAATAATTAATAAAAATATGGAGTAAATGCAGACATGTGTCCAAACCGATTAGAAAGAGGAATGACAGCTGTAGCAAGGACCACACAGAGGCCAGGCCAGAGAAGGTGCATTTGGATTAGCATTTCATCTTAATTAATATGTCATTGTCATTTCATTTAGGGGACAAATATATAGAAAGCATAAAATAGGCCCGAAAGCCTTATCTGTATTATTCATTCTATGTACGGATGCACCCTCTCTCTTTCTTTCTTATGGCTATGGTTATGAACCTTGTATGAATATTTTCACAGTATTGCCCTTCTCATTCAGCTAATACTCTGAGAGTACTCAGATTAGTCTTATTTCTTTTAGGGAATCAGACTAATATATCTATTTTTCCCATCGTCTCGTCTCTTCTTAATTATTAAAAGTGTTACTATTCTATTTATAATGATATTGCATCATCCTCTTGTAGATGATGTCGATAATTTCTCAAGTACTGCCACAAGTATTCATCCTTTCTTTATATCATTCATTGCTCCTCCCCTGAAAACTAATGCTACTGAAGCAGTGTGAGCAATTATATTTTCTAGCAGAAAAAAGTTGAGGTCTGCATCCTTAACTTTTTCTGAGTTTTGTTTCTTCGTTAGTTTAGTCTATCGATTAGCGACAAGCTTATCTGTTCTAATCTCACTTGCTACTAGCTGCATTAATTATTTCAATTCTTGTCATATAAATTTTCTTAGTTCACCACTATTGCTAATGAATATTTAAGAAATTGAAGTCTAGAATCAAGACTTGTTTATTTATATGCATATTGAGTTTTTTTTTTGCACTTGAAAGGAAAGCTGAACTTAAAAATTCCAACGGCACCAAACTTGTAGGACTCGATGAAAAAACTAATAATCAAGCAGTGGGTTTTCGTATAGTTAAGATGCAAGTAAATAATTTAAAATATATGGAGCATCAACCATGAAAATATTCTATGCCTGTAAATCTTCTTAGTATTTGTTCTAAGTGCTATTATCTTGTTTCAGTTGTTTAAATAAATATTGATCGACTTGTACTAATTAAATATGTATTTATGGAACAATAAGTCAAATATTCGTTATTTGGTTGCAGGGCTTTCTTATGAATTGGTCAACTTTTAAATTCAATTATTTGTAACTTATTCAATTTTTTCTCGTTATGAATATTAAATCCAAATCATGCATCATTTTTCTTGTTATTGATGTTTTTATTTTTAGAGGGGATGGTGTCTCATGAAAGTAAGAAGAAGACTACCCAAAAGAAGACGGATGGCTAGAAGGGGTGAAAAATCAGTAGCAGCTGCTATTGCTAAGATTGTGTAGTTTTAGAAAACTTGACATAGCTTTTGATGATACTCGAATGTAATTTTTAGAGAACTTGATTTATGTATTTGTAATAATTCATGAGTTTTATATTGGTTAATTTAATTTGAGTTGTTAGTCTAATTATTCTTGTAATATCTTTGGTTTAAATATTTTTCTATAAATTAATATATTTGTGAAAATTTAAGGAAAAATAAGTAAAAATAAAATATAAATTTTTAAAAATTATTGTTGTGGGTCACATATTAATGTAGGCCCCTAATTTGTGGAGCCCACTTTTTTTTTAGAAATTAGAACATCTATTGCAACATAGCAAATTATGTACTTTAGGGTATTTTTACAACATCTGTATGAATCTATTACAGCATATCGAGCTATGTTATCTTAGATATGTTTTGATATTACTATAGATACCTATAATAACTAGTTAGGACCTGTTGTGCAAGACATGCCTGTACTATAATAAGACCAAGTCAAACTGACAATCCTAAGTAAGTTGTATGATAGTCTAAGTTTGCATTTTGTATTGTAATACTTAAGTCTGTAAAAATGTAATTAGATTAGACTGAAGTATTTTTCTGTAAACAGTCTCAAGTCTAAGAATAAACTCTGGAAGAAGATCACGAAGATCATGCCTCAGAGAAAGTGTGAAGAAACTTGGAGTTGAATAAATCTGTTTTGTGAAAAATATTCTAAGTCAAGAAGTCTACAAGTCACAGATTAAGTGTTATAGAGAAGTCATTCGAGAACTCCAGAATGACTTATCGAGAAGTCAAGAAAAGCTTATAGAGAAATCTCAGAGATATCGACAAGCCAAATTGAAGATATAAAGATTGAAAACATCGACATGTCATTTCTTTACTAGAGAACTCTGAGATATCGACAAGTCAAAATATCATTAGAGAACTCAGAGATATCGATAAGTTGATTTTACATGCAAAGAAATGGAGACCTCGATAAGTCAAGTTCATTCGAGGACTCAAAGACCTCGATAAGTCAAGTTCATTCGAGGACTCAAAGATCTTGATAAGTCAAGTCCATTCGAGAACTCAGAGATCTCGATAAGTCAAGATTACACTCGAGAACTCAGAGACTTCGATAAGGCATATCAACTATAGAGTAATAAGAGATCTCGATAAGTCATTATAGTTATCGAGATGCCGAGTTCTCTATATACCAAACTGGAGATCTCGAGGTAAAACTCAAAGTACAGAATGCAGATCAATTTAATATCCAGGATTATCAATCAACAAACAAATCAATCACTGATTTGAAAAGTCTACAAAAGTAGCTTGAAGGGTACAAGATCAAAGGCCGAGATTATCTGACAAAGTAAAGTCACAGGCGTGCACAATTTGCAAAGTTACACTAAGCCAGAAATAGAAAGATTTAGTTATTTAAAAGTAGGGTTTAGTACATGCTATTACATGTTGTGTAAAACCAGTGTTTACAGTTCTATAAAGTAAACAATGGATGCTTTGTTTTGAAGTAACAAATAGATCTGAAAAATCTTGTAACTCTCAAGAAAGAAGCTGAGTTCTTAACATACTAAGAACCCATAAATTTGTTGCAAAACACTAGCTTGATTTTAATATAAAATTAAGTGAGTTTTGAAAGATAAGTGTGTTCATGTGCATGTTTAAATTATTTTATTAAAACACATTATCTCTACAATACAGATTATTTTGTTCACCATAAGTTCAAAAGTCATTAAAATTGTCTAAAACACATTCACCTCTGTGTTGTATTCATTACCTAACAGGACCCAACATACTTTAGATGTTACTATAACCATTGTTTGGCCTATAACAACATCAAATGGAGGGATATATAGAGACACGGTTTTAGTGTTGCAAGAAACCATCTACAGCTTAGTGTTTATAAAAGAAAGGTAAAGAAATATGTAGATATGCGAATAAGTTTTGTTTATTTTTGTCTTCAAAATCTTCTTCTTAATTTTGGAAAAATTAGAAGTGAAAGGAAGATAATAATTATTTTTTATTCTTTTCTTTCTATCCCGGATTCGAGAACACTTTATATTCCTTCGTGAATTCTTAATTTAATCATATTCAAATTGATTATGAAGACTAAGCATGATATTGTTGACAACATTGAGCATGATATTGTTGACAACATTGATTAAAACTTAGTCTAGATATACATTTAGTTCTACACATTTTGATTTTCAGTCCCACGAGAAAATCCATTTAATTAATTATTGAAAGTAGAGTTGTAAAAATCAGAAATCGGATCTAATCGGTTCACTTATCAATTTAGAATTAATCAAAAATCGGGATTAATCGGAGTGAAAATTGGTTGTATTTTAATATCAAAATATTATTTAATATGTTATTATGATTATATTGATTATTTACTAACTAATTTTTACCATATCATAAATTTTATAATTATTATATTTAAATAAATATAATATTTTAATTTTAATAAATTAATATATATATATCCCGACAAAGAAAATCTTAGAAGGATTAATCGGATTCAAAAAATCAAATCGGCCGATCACCTTGTATAGCACAAGATTAATCAGGGATTAATCGGTTTAAATCTAGAATTTTTAAAATACTAATTGAAAGAAAAAAAATGCTATTATTATTTTCTGCTAAGAATAAGCCGAGAAATGAATAATCTTACATGAATGGCTTAAGCTCACGAAATATAATTAAGAATTTCACCGATAGCCACATTCCCACAAATTTGAAACACGAGGAAGAAACAATAGCAAATCAAAGAATAATACCTCAAAGTTTCACCATGTCAATCAAAATATTAAAAAATATCAAACTAAAACAATAAAAGACATATCTTTTGTAACTGTAAGAGTTTGAAAATCCTGGTTAAGCACACAAAACTTAATCATATTTAGATTGATTGCGAAGTCTAAGCATGCTGTTTACGACAACTTTGATCGAAACCTGTCAGTCTAAATATACATTGAGTTCCACATTTTTTTTTTGATTTTCAGTCGAAACAAATAGGAAAACTGAGCAACTACAGCAACTCCCATCATAGTCCATAGACATTGACCCTTCAAGCATAAATTTTGTATACATTTGTCTTCATTTTACATGTAGTAAGCCCATGCATGGATGCTGTAAAAGCATGAGTACGTAGCAGAAGTTGTTAATTAGGAAAAATTGCAGGGCTGAAGTGGTAAATTTGAGGATGAATTGGATTCAGATTTTTCGGTATAAATAGGTAAACTCGGATATCAGAAGCACACCTCTAAATGTGCAGTTGTCAACTACAGACTAATCTTGATCTATAAAAAATGATTCGGGAAACACAAACAACTCTTACTGATGCTTGGTCATGGTGGTTGCTAATGATCAACACAAATGACTTCACCTTTGTGCTTACAGTTACAGCCACAGTCCTTCTTGTCATTTCATTGGTTACTATAATATTTACCAAGTCGAATAAGTTCAGCCCTCCACTGCCACCAGGCCCCAAAAGCCTGCCTTTAGTTGGCAATCTCTTGTCCCTTGACCCTGACCTCCACACGTATTTTGCAAGGCTTGGTAAGACTTATGGTCCGATTTTGACGCTCTGGCTAGGCCATAAGGTTGGAATCGTGATCAACTCGCCTGGTTTAGCACGCGAAGTGCTCAAAGACCAAGACACCAGCTTTGCTAATCGTGATGTTCCAGCTGCAGCCTACGAAGCCTTTTATGGTGGCAATGATATAGTGTGGACACCACATGGCCCTAAATGGCGAATGTTGAGGAGGGTGTGTCTGACTGAGATGCTTAGCAAGAGTGCATTAGACTCCTTCTATGATCTTAGAAGAAAGGAGATCAGACAGACTATGGGGTATATCTACAGGCGGGTCGGGTCCCCAGTTGATATAGGTGAACAGATGTTTTTGACTTTGATGAATATAGTCACTAGTATGATGTGGGGTGGTACAGTCAAGGGGGATGACAGGGCTGGGCTTGGGGCAGAGTTTCGGCTAGTAGTACATGAGATAACTGAGCTGTTGGCTACGCCTAATATATCTGATTTCTACCCAGGTCTAGCTCGGTTTGACCTTCAAGGGATCCGTAAAAAGACGAAGGTGTTGACAAAAAAATTTGATGATATTTTTGAGACTGCAATCAAACAAAGGCATGAAATGGATGCTAAAGAAGGTGGTAAGGCTTTTCTACAGTTTTTATTGAAGTTAAAAGATAACCAAGATGCAAAAATGCCATTTACAATGACCGACCTCAAAGCCATGTTAATGGTATGTGCTTTACTACCATCTCCTTTTTATTTAACATGCTATTTTTCTTAATAAAAAAAAATAGCATTGCATCTATCTCAGATATCTATTTTAATCATATTTTTGAAATAGCATTGTGACTTTTTGGATTGGTGTTTACTCAGGCAAACAAATGCAAGTGTGAAAAATGAAAATGTCCTTAAACCCTTACTTTAAATAGCTATTTTTATCTAACAAGGTTCTGAAATAGGATATGGTGACTGGTGGGACTGATACAACTTCTAACACAGTGGAATTTGCGTTGGCTGAGATGATGAATAAGCCACAAATAATTCAAAAAGTGCAAGAAGAGCTGGAAATTGTAGTGGGGGAAAATAACATAGTTGAAGAATCTCACCTTCCCAAGCTACCTTATCTGTATGCTGTTATGAAGGAGATTCTGAGATTACATCCTGTTGTACCACTCTTGGTGCCTCATTGTCCAAGTGACACATGTGTTGTTGGTGGTTACACCGTTCCCGAAGGATCTCGTGTTTTCATAAATGTATGGTCAATACACCGTGATCCTAGCATCTGGAACAAGCCACTGGAATTTATTCCAGAGAGATTTTTGGATGGTAAACGGGATCAAAGTGGCAAGGATTTTGATTATCTCCCATTTGGGTCAGGACGAAGAACGTGTGTTGGGATTGCTATGGCTGAAAACATGTTCTTGTTTTCACTTGCATCGCTGCTGCATTCATTTGACTGGAAGCTCCCTCAAGGACAGAAATTAGATTTGACAGAGAAGTTTGGGATTGTGATGAAGAAGGCAGTACCTCTTGTTCTTATTCCATCGCCAAGGCTGTCTAATCCCGAGCTCTACCAGTAACTAAGGATCAAATGATATCCGTGCACTTTTGCAGCTTTATCCAAGTTAAAGTCACAAATAATGATGTAACATTCCTGTAATATTTTGAAATATGCAGAAGAAAAAGTAAGATTTTTATTTGGATTCAAGGTCCGTTTTTTCCCCATCTTGCCTCGAGTGTGGACAACGTCAATTGTTCTAGATCTATATGAGTGCCCGATTATAAATCTTAATTTATTGTCTTGTCCGTGACGAAAATTGACATCAACATTTGGCAAGGCGCAAGAATCGTATAGATAAAATTTTGATATCTCACGGTGAATCTGCTAGCCATATTGGAGACGTCTATAAGATCGTAAAATAGCTGATCAGTATTCAGTACATCCTCTAACCGGCCAAACAATACTCGCAGTAAACAAAAGATTAAAGGAGTTATGCATCTCTATGCTTTTGACATTATGCATCTCTAGTCTCGATGTGTGTAACATGACATTTTTATGTTTATGTATGACGTGTCCCTCCGCACCCGTATCCCCATATTTTTAAATTTTCGAAATCCACACACGTGTCCTTGTTTCGCAGGACATAGAGCTGTTTTATTGATCAGTGGTCAAGCTGTTCAGATTTCTGATCTAATACTAACCGGCGATTTCCTTTCCACAATACACGCTTTCTATATTACCCGTTGTCCACAAAAGAAATTTTTGTGATATTTATAGTAGTCAGTCATAGCCTACATGATAGTGAAGATAGCATTGCTTGCACCATCAGAAAATACAAGAAATCACGGAGAAGTAAAGGCAAAAAAAGCATCAGAACATAAAGACAGAAAAACGGAGGGTCTACAAGCAGCGAAAACTTTCTCTTTGAATCTTTTCATACACATGATGAAGAACTTTCATGGAAGGAAACATAAACCCTAATCTTCCACCAAAATTGCCATGGATATTAAATCGTAACATATAGACGGAAAAAATGGAAGGTCTACAAGTGGCGAGCTCACTGGAGTTGCATTGGCCGAGATGATGAACAAACCACAAGTAATGCATGAAGTTCAAGTTGAATTGCAGATTGTGAGATGACAACATAGTAAAAAAATCTCATATTTACAAATTACCGTAAACTTAAACGTCACCTTAAAAAACTTATATAGTTATCTGAAAAAATAAATTTTGGAAAGATATGTGTGAGGTCACATTGTTATATGGTCATTCTATTGACAACCCCTTGTTAAAGGTTGATCCTTGTGGACGAGGGGAAGTGATATAGTTAATTTTTTGTTAGCCAAGTTTCTTAGGATAATATCATTCTTCCTATTTCAGTCCATCCAGCTTTTTTATGTTTATAAACTCTGATATCTGAAACACACCTCTAATTGTGCAGTTGTCAACTAGAAACTAATATCTAAAACAAATGATTCAACAAACAAAAATCACTTTTACTGATGCTTGGTCATGGTGGTTGCTTATAATCAACACAAATGACTTTGCCTTTGCGCTTACAGTTACAGCCTCAGCCCTGCTTGTCATTTCTTTGATTACTTTAAGATTCACCAAGTCGAAAAAGATCAGCCCTCCATTGCCACCAGGCCCCAAAAGCCTGCCTTTATTTGGTAACCTCTTGTCCCTTGACCCTGAGCTCCATACATATTTTGCTAGCCTTGGTAAGACTTATGGTCCGATTGTGATACTCTGGCTAGGCCATAAGGTTGGGATCGTGATCAATTCACCTGTGTTAGCACGCGAAGTGCTCAAAGACCAAGACACCAGTTTTGCTAATCGTGATGTTCCAGTTGCAGCCTATGAGGCCTTTTATGGTGGCAAGGATATCGTGTGGACACCATACGGGCCCAAGTGGAGAATGTTGAGGAGGGTGTGTGTGAATGAGATGCTTAGCAAGAGTACATTAGACTCTTTCTATGATCTTAGAAGAAGGGAGATCAGACAGACTACGGGGTATTTCTACAGCCGGGCTGGGTTACCAGTTGATATAGGTGAACAGATGTTTTTGACTTCGATGAATGTAGTCACTAGTATGATGTGGGGTGGTACAGTCAAGGGGCATGACAGAGCTGGGCTTGGAGCAGAGTTTAGGCTAGTGGTAAATGAGATTACTCATATGTTGGCGACGCCTAATATATCTGATTTCTACCCAGGTCTAGCTCGATTTGACCTTCAAGGGGTACGTAAAAAGATGAAGGTGTCGGCAAAGAAATTTGATGATATTTTTGAGGCTACGATCAAACAAAGGCAGGAAATGGATGGAAAAGAAGGTAGTAAGGATTTTCTACAGTTTTTGTTGAAATTAAAAGATAATCAAGACGCAAAAATGCCATTTACAATGACCGACCTCAAAGCCATGCTCATGGTATGTGCTTTACTGCAATCTCCTTATTATGTAACATGATTGTTTTTAATAAAAAAAATAGCACTGCATCTGTATCTGATATGCCATTGCATCTATCTCTGATATCATTTTAATCATATCTTTCAAATAGCATTGTGACTATATGGATTAGTGTTTTCTCGGGCAACAAACACATGTTAGGATAAGAATTGAAATTACCTTGGACCTTTTTCTTTGAAGCCCATTCATTGAAGAAAAAAACCTCCAGTTGTAGTAGAAGGGTTAGAAACATAGTAACGGAAAACCCCGAACACAAACAGAAAAACAAGACATAGACTACTACAAAACAGACTAAGACACGCAAACAAGAAAACTAGCAGCTGCCACAAACCACTCTAATATCACTCACTTCCCAGATAAGAGTCTAGACTCAAGCATACTCAAGAAACTGGACTTAGAACAAGTCGAACAAGTCATCAGTATCCACCTCTTCATTCAGTTCATCCTCATAGACCACACCGTGTAACTGGATCTCTTCTCCAGGAGCTTGCAGGTTCAAGTTTGCAAATCTGTGCAATTCCTAATTTATCATTGCTATTAAGCCGCCTTCCACCAAGTACTTAACTGACAGCATGACTTTAAATATTCAGTTTAATAAAGTTCATGATTTATACGGAGTATCAATTGTACTATTCGAGCTATATGTGCTCCATGCGTTAAGTTATCATTCAGTATAATTATATCTAACAAGGTTCTTGATAGGGATAAATAAATTATGATTGTATTATTAAATACTGTATTAATTATACAAGCTGTGGGCTGCTAGGCCCAATAAAAAGATATATGATACTCAGACCAGAAAGGTTAAGCCTGGTGGACCAGATCAGGCCTGATGGAATAAAAAAGGCCCAAAAGCCCTGATTATTAATTAATTTCGTAATTAATTAATAAGGGACAAAACAGATGTTGAAAAGAGTCCCGATAAGGATATAAATCCTTGGAGATTAGCCTCAAGGGGACCTAAAAGGATAAGGAATCAGTTTCCTACTATCTAGGACTCCAAAGTCCATTCTAACTATGAGACTTGCCCACCAAGTCTCCTATACCAAGTCCAATTCAAGGACTCCCAACATCTATATAAGGGGCCTCACCCCACAAATCAGAACTACGTTTTTTGGCTTGATTCTCTAATTCACAGAGATACGTAGGCATCTCGTAAAGGCAGATCGAGTCACGAAACACGAGAGCAACCATTAAAGGTCTTGAGCTCCCGAATCTTAGTATTAAATACAGCAAGTAATAACCTTGGTTTTTTATCCATAACATTTGGCGCCGTCTGTGGGAATCACAACAACAACCATGGCGAGAACACGGAGAACAATTGGAGCTCTAGAGGAAGGAACACCATTAGAGACAACCCAGGTGATTTCATCAACCGTGGAGGTTCCTCCTCATTCAACTTATGCATCTACTCAGGAGGAAGCCCAGACAGGGGCAACTCAACCCCAGCTACAAGGGACAACTCCCCCGATTCAAGGTACGAATCCTCAAGTTCAACAAATACATATACCTGTGAATTCTCGACCCGTCGGGTATGAATATTCAACTATTGTCACTACTAACCCCCCTTATGGGATGCCCCTTCACCCTGAGGTTGGAGGAAGCGGATATGCTGGGCGAAGCGAAGCACGAGGGCGGTCGCCCCCCTATATACGAGGTTTGGATCCTATCCCTGAGGATCGGGAATTTTCTGGTCCATACACTGAGAGAGACTCCGAGTCTTCGGATGATGAAGTGGCACCGAGAAGGAGGCGTCCTGGAAAAGAGCCAATGGCCGATGGAAGGCAACGCCCCCAAAGCACCCCAGGGGCGAATCCCCAAGAAGTGCAGGAAAAGATCAGGGCTCATGAGGCTGAAATCCAAAGGCTGAGGCGTGATTTGGAGGCTCACCAAGCCACCAGACCCCACATACCTCCTAGGGGGAGAAATCCTCCTCCTATCATAGACCTGGATGGTCCGGTAAGAAGAAGGGCTGCTGTCCCAAGAACTGATCCAAGCAATCTTCTTCCCCTTGGAGATCCTGATGATCCAACTCCACCCTTCACAGAAGAGATAATGAATGCCCATATCTCAAGGAAATTCAAGATGCCCACTATCAAAGCCTATGATGGCACGAGAGACCCCGCTAATCATGTTAGGACATTCTCTAATGCACTGCTGCTGCAACCCGTGAATGATGCTATAAAATGTCGGGCCTTCCCTCAAACCCTGTCGGGAATGGCTCAAAGATGGTACAGTCGCCTACCCCCAAATTCTATTGGATCATTCAGAGAATTAAGTCAGGCTTTTATTAAGCAATTCATCAGTGGAAGAGTCCATGAGAAAAGTTCAGCATCTCTTATGTGTCTTGTGCAGGGAGCTAAGGAATCCTTAAGAGATTACCTGAATCGTTTTACAAAGGAGGCTTTAAAAGTCCCAGACCTTGATGATAAGGTAGCCATGATAGCACTGCAACAAGGAACTAGGGATGAGTTTTTCAAGATGTCTTTGGCCAAACGACCCCCTGAGAGCATGTTGCAGCTCCAAGAGAGGGCTGGGAAGTATATCAAGGTTGAAGAAAGTATGAGGAAGACCGTAGTAAGTAATGAGCCCACTGGAGGCAAGAAACGAAAAACTGATTTGGAGTATATCGCTAAGGACAAATATCCTAGAACCGAACAAAACCCTGATTCAACCCCCAAGAAGGGAGGACCTGGGCAAAAGTTCACTGAATACGCTAAGCTGAATGCTCCCAGAAGTCAGATTTTGATGGAGATTGAGAAAGACAGAGATATTCGCTGGCCTAAGCCCTTGAAGGCTGATCCCGCCAAGCTAGATAAGGGCAAGTATTGCAGGTTTCACAAAGATGTTGGCCATGACACCGATGAGTGTAGGCAATTGAAAGATGAAATTGAGTTTTTGATTCAAAAAGGAAGATTAAACAAGTATACTGGAGATGGAGGGGACAGAAATAATAATGGAAGGAAGAACTTTGAAGATCGTAGGAGGGACCAAGAAGATCAGGGGCGAAACCCCCAGCCTAGAGGACCAGTTATAAACACCATTTATGGAGGGCCGAGACCTCGAGGGCCTGTGATAAACACGATCTTTGGAGGTCCAACTGCTGCTGGATTGTCCAAAAATTCCAGAAATGCATATACTAGAGAGGTTATGCATATTGTTGGAGAAGCCCCGAAGAGGACCAGGACAAAAGTAACATTGGCTTTTGATAGATGGGATTCTTTACAAAAGATCTTTCGTGGTTCCCTACTTGAGGTGTCTCAGGCCCGATGAGGCACGCTTGGCTCTTGAAGAAGTGCATGAAGGTATTTGTGGACAACACTTGGGGGGCAGGGCCTTGGCTCATAAGATAACTCGTTTAGGCTTCTATTGGCCAGAAATGATGGCTGATGCCAAAGAATATGTGAAGAAGTGTGATCGCTGTCAGAAGCACGCACCAGTTGTTAGACTACCCCCCGAGATGCTGACCTCTATCAACTCCCCAATCCCCTTTGCTATGTGGGGGATGGATATTCTAGGGCCTTTCCCTATGGCCACAGCACAAAGGAAGTTTCTGATTGTAGCCATTGATTATTTCACTAAGTGGATTGAAGCCAAACCCTTGGCCAAAATCACAACTAAACAGGTTGCACAATTCCTGTGGGAAAACATTATGTGCCGATATGGAATTCCCCGTATCCTCGTCACTGACAATGGAACACAATTCAACAACGAGGAATTCAAGAAGTATTGTGAAGAAAATGAAATTGAGTTACGGTTCACCTCTGTGGCTCACCCACAAGCTAATGGGCAAGCAGAAGTAGCAAATCGAATAATCCTGGATGGATTAAAGAAAAGGATCGAGAAGTCAAGAAATAATTGGGTGGATGAGATACTTCCCATATTATGGGCCTATAGGACTACCTGTAGAGTTACGACAGGAGCAACTCCCTTCATGTTGGCGTATGGGGCAGAAGCAGTAGTTCCAATAGAGATATCACATTCCTCTCCAAGGATTCAGGCTTTCAATGCAGAAGAAAATGAGGAAGGGCAGAGGTTAGCCCTGGATCTGATCGATGAAGTGCGAGATACGGCACATGCAAAGGTAGTAGAATATCAGAAAAAGGCTTCATTCTACTACAACCTAAGGGTTAAAGAAAGGTTTTTTAAACAAGGCGATCTAGTCTTGAGGAAAATAGAGGCTTCTGGTGTCGGACAGAAAGGAAAGCTAGCCCCAAATTGGGAAGGGCCGTACAGAGTCAAGAGCGTTCAGGGTAGAGGAACCTACAAGCTGGAAACTATGGATGGTTTTGAAGTCCCGAGGACCTGGCACGCACAAAACCTGAAGGTTTACTATGTGTAAGATAGGCGAAGTACGATTCTCACTTGTCATTATGACAAGTAGGTTTAAAAGCACCTTGAAGCTTTGCTTGCGTAGGATTTTATATTTCAGTAGAATTTACTTTGTCTAGTTATTATTAATTAGGGTCGAACCCATGCTATGTAAGGTTTTGAAAAACCAGACTTCATATTAAAGAGTTTGAAATTATTTCAATCTAAGGATGTTTAAGATTCAAATGCATATTAAGATTGTAAAGTCAAAATAGAAAGAAGCAAGAAAAGCAACATATAGAATACAAGCCCCGAAGGGTAATAAGTTCTGAATGCGATTAAGTCAATACATAGAAAGCCACAATGGGCCAAACAAGAAAAACAAAATACTCAAAGATCCTTGAAGAAGTCATCATCGATGTTTCCTTCATTGGCAGCAGAAGAAGGAACTGGAACATGATCAGCACCTCGAGGAGAAACAGCTTCGGCCTCAGCAGAAGAAGCAAGAATAGGAGAAAGAGGGATATCATCAAGAAGAGGCTCTTTCCCAGGAATATCAGGGACTGGATAGGCAGTAAGAGTCACCTCCGGAATCTTCTTCCCAATCTCCTCTACTATCTGCTCCCAACAGCTAGAAAAGGTCTCCGGGAAGTTAGCATCGTACTCAGCATTTAGGACATCCTGAAAGTCCTGAGATGCCTTATACTCAGCTATCACCTCAGCTCGGGCCCTTTGAGCATCCAGCTCCAGCTTACGAACTTTCTCCTTCTCGTCCGCCAGCTCCTTCTCTACCTCACGAAAACGAGTGAAGTTGGCCTCGGAAGCCTTGAGGTACCTATCCCTGTCCCTCTCAGCAATAGTTAGGCTGGTCCTCACATCCTTCAAATTGTGAAGGGCAGCCTGGAGATAGGTATTCATCTGCACGAACATATCAAAGTACAGTAAGTAATAATAAACAAAAAAAAACAGTTAAAAAAGGAAGAGGCTTACAGAAGCCACGGCCTGAGCACCCAGACGTTCAATCTGTAGGTCATCAGAAGACTCGACGATCTCAGCCCTGTCACGAGGCGTGATCACACTCTGAGACCAAACGGCGGCAGCCTCGGAACTCCCTACCACCGTGTCCCTCCTCTGAAGGCCCCAAGTGACGGTGAAGGGAGAGTTATCTTCATCAAGGCTAGGAGGCCTCTGGGATAAAAAAGTAGGGACGGCCTCCTGAACCGTGACTGAAGGGTCGTCACCAATCCTAACCCGCTTGTCGCGGTGGCTCTCAACAGCAGAGCCCTTGGCGGCACGGGCCTCCCGCTTCTTGAAGATCGTGTCCAAAGCGGCCCTAGCTGCAGGCAAATACGAGCACGTAAGAAAAAGGACAAATAGAGAATGGAGGAAATGGAACAAAAAGGGGAAAGAAATACCCTCGGGACCAAGGTCACTTAGACCTAAACCTTGTAAATTACCCTCTGAAAGGATGAGAGCGCAATGGTGCAAGTTATCAGCAGTAATGGCCTTGATGGCCGCATCCTCATCTATCCCCAATTTTAGGTCTCTTAAAGACCCGTCTATACTTTTTGAGAAGTTGGGCCTGAAAAAATGGTCTCAACCCTCCTCGGAATCCAGAAATATATAAAACCACTCACTCTTCCATGTTGGATACGAGTCGGGATTGGTGCCAGAAATAAAGCAGGAACGAGCCAAGGATCTATGAACTATTTTGACCCATCCTTGGTCCTCAGAAGCATTTACAAATTTAAATAAATAACGAAAGACACAAACGTTTGGCTCAAAACCGTGTTTACGAGATTGGGCCATATAACAGTGAATAAAACGCCAAGAGTTGGGTGTGAGTTGGGTCGGACAGACTCGGGCCTCAGCCAAAAGGCGAAAAACAAAAGGATGAGGAGGTAGGCGAAAACCAGCATAGAAGGTTTCCTTATAGACCCGAATGGCCCCAGGTTTTGGGTAGCAGACCCTATCATTTGGTCCTGGAGCCTCGGCCCTATAAGGGTGAGAAATGCCAAAAAGGCGGGCTATGGTACCTACTTGATCTGGACCAAATCTAGAAGGATAATTATATGCATCTAAGTGTAACATGTTAGGAAAGGCTTGCCCAAATTCGGTTAAAAGATCCCTAAGAGAAATAACTGAGGAATGTACAAGAGATTTTTTACCTCGGCTGGCCCTAGAGGGACGGGCAACAGCTTGGGGGACATGGGAGTGAGATGAATCGGAATCCGCCATGGATGAAGACAAAAACCCAGGAAGCTCTTGAAAGTAAGTAAAGAAGATGAAGATTCAGACGGAATCTTCAAAATAAGCCCAGAAAGCGGCGGAGTAGAAAGCCGGAAATCGCTTGGAGGTGGCGATTCTTAAGAGACTAATTGCAGAGTTGAAATTTAGAAATTTTTGTGAAAGTGAAGTGTGAGAAATGAACTCACACTCCACCTCTTATATAGAGGAGCTCAAAGATGCACAAACGGGCCTGGGCCTAAGAAAAAGGCGGGAAGCCCATAAGATTTGAATTTTGAAAAGATTTAAAATCAAAGTTCAATGAATGAATCAAGGCTCGAACAGCCTCAACAACGCTCAGGATGCATCGTCCCTAGCCGTTGTTAGAAGTGTGGCTCCTAGGCGTGGTACAACAACGCCCATGAAGCATTTGTCCCCAACAACGCTCAGGATACATCGTCCCTAGCCGTTGTTAGAAGTGTGGCTCCTAGGCGTGGTACAACAACGCCCAGGAAGCATCTGTATTCAACAACGCCCAGGACACAAGTTTCCTAGACGTTGTTAGAAAACCGTCTCCTAGGCGTGGGTGCACAACGTCTAGGATCTATGAAAGCATCTGTCTTCAACAACGCCCAGGACGCAAGTTTCCTAGACGTTGTTAGAAAACCGTCTCCTAGGCGTGGGTGCACAACGTCTAGGATCTATGAAAGCATCTGTCTTCAACAACGCCCAGGACGCAAGTTTCCTAGACGTTGTTAGAAAACTGTCTCCTAGGCGTGGGTGCACAACGTCTAGGATCTATGAAAGCATCTGTCTTAAACAACGCCCAGGACGCAAGTTTCCTAGACGTTGTTAGGAAACCGTCTCCTAGGCGTGGATCAACAACGCCCAGGAAGCATCAGCCTCCAACAACGCCCAGGACGCAAGTTTTCCTAGACGTTGTTAGGAAACCGTCTCCTAGGCGTGGATCAACAACGCCCAGGAAGCATCAGCCTCCAACAACGCCCAGGACGCAAGTTTCCTAGACGTTGTTAGGAAACTGTCTCCTAGGCGTGGATCAACAAGCCTAGGATGTATTGAGCAACAAAAATTCTGTTTTTCTGATCATTTAATTAGAAAAATAAGAAAATTCCTTAAATATTTTCTGAAAAATGTTAATATTTTCAGAAATAAGGAATAAATCCAGAAAATTAAGGATAAATCCCAGAAATTAGGGAAAAAATCCAGAAATTCCTTAAATATTTTCAGAAAATAGGGAAAAATCCCAGAAAATTAGGGAAAATCCTAGAAAATTAGGGAAAATCCCAGAAAATTAGGGAAAATCCCAGAAATTAGGGAAAATCCCAGAAAATTAGGGAAAAATCCAGAAAATAAGGGAAGAATCCCGGAAATAAGGGAAAAATTCCTGGAAATTAAGATAATTCCTGAATAAAAGGGAAAATTCATTGTAAATGTGTAGGTCGCTCCACACTTTACGGAAAAATGAAACCCTGTAAGGGAACGAATAGACTTAACTTCTGCGAAACCTAATCGATGTTTCCCAAAAGTTGGGGGGCAAATGATAGGGATAAATAAATTATGATTGTATTATTAAATACTGCATTAATTGTACAAGCTGTGGGCTGCTAGGCCCAATAAAAAGATATATGATACTCAGACCAGAAAGGTTAAGCCTGGTGGACCAGATCAGGCCTGATGGAATAAAAAAGGCCCAAAAGCCCTGATTATTAATTAATTTCGTAATTAATTAATAAGGGACAAAACAGATGTTGAAAAGAGTCCCGATAAGGATATAAATCCTTGGAGATTAGCCTCAAGGGGACCTAAAAGGATAAGGAATCAGTTTCCTACTATCTAGGACTCCAAAGTCCATTCTAACTATGAGACTTGCCCACCAAGTCTCCTATACCAAGTCCAATTCAAGGACTCCCAACATCTATATAAGGGGCCTCACCCCACAAATCAGAACTACGTTTTTTGGCTTGATTCTCTAATTCACAGAGATACGTAGGCATCTCGTAAAGGCAGATCGAGTCACGAAACACGAGAGCAGCCATTAAAGGCCTTGAGCTCCCGAATCTTAGTATTAAATACAGCAAGTAATAACCTTGATTTTTTATCCATAACAGTTCTGAAACAGGATATGGTGCTTGGTGGGACTGAAACAACTTCTAACACAGTGGAATTTGCGTTGGCTGAGATGATGAATAAGCCACAAATAATCCAAAAAGTGCAAGATGAGCTGGAAATTGTTGTGGGGAAAAATAACTTGGTAGAAGAATGTCACCTTCCCAAGCTAACTTACATCCTGTTTTACCACTCTTGGTGCCTCATTGTCCAAGTGAGACATGTGTTGTTGGTGGTTACACAGTTCCCGAAGGATCTCGTGTTCTTATAAATGTATGGTCGATACACCGTGATCCTAGCATTTGGGACAAGCCACTAGAATTTATTCCTGAGAGATTTTTGGATGGTCAACGGGATCAAAGTGGCAAGGATTTTGATTATTGTTGGTTTTTAATCTAAACGTTTGAATTATGTTTTATTTATATTTATTTGTTTTATTCACTCTGGTTAGACCGAGTTTTCAGCTGAAAGGATCAGGTGTCAAGTAGTTGCTAGTTAGTAGGACAAATGGTGGAATAACGTTCTAGTCATGGAGAGTTTGTAGGAGTCAGTTTAGTTCTCTATTTTTCAGTTAGTTTTTTCTTTGCTTATGAATTCTATATATGTAAGTGTTGCTTCATAAATAAAATACGTCAGTTGGACAAATACTGTTTTGTCTTCTCAGCTACATTACATTTTGTTAACAAAACGCATATATATATATATATCTGTGATTTCCCAACAATCTGGTATCAGAGCATTAGTAAATTGATTGAGTGGCTGATGCCCAAATATATGCCAAAGACAACAACAACAATGGAGCCAGGAAGAAACAAAGACGGTACAGTGAGTTTGAATTATCCCATGTTGACGAGAACGAATTATACAGCATGGGCGATGAAGATGAAGGTGTACATGCAGGCCAATGGCGTCTGGGATGCAGTGGAACCCAAGGATCCCAATGGGGTGGTAGAAGAAAAGATAGACAAGCTCGCCTTGGCTGCTATCTATCAAAGCATTCCAGAAGACATTCTTTTATCGCTTGCAGATAAGGAAACTGCCAAAGCAGCGTGGGAAGCAATTAAAGTAATGAGCCAAGGTGCTGAACATGTCAAAAGTGCAAAAGTTCAGACCCTCAAGGCGGAATTCGAAGCAATGAACATGAAAGATACAGATTCTTTAGACGATTTTTGTCTGAAAATCACAGCCTTGGTGACAAACATTCGTGCATTGGGAGAAGTTGTTGCTGAGTCATACGTGGTAAAGAAATTATTAAGAGCTGTACCTCCGAAATTCTTGCAGATTGCTTCCACAATTGAGCAGTTCGGAAATCTGGAAACAATGACTTTCGAAGAAACTGTTGGTTCTTTGAAGGCTCATGAGGAGAGGATGCGAGGACCAAGTGAAGGAAATGGAAGTCAGTTGCTTCTTACGGAAGAGGAATGGATGAAGAAAGAAAATGAGGAGAGCAAATTGTTGCTCACTCGTGATGAATGGAACAAACGCTCGAATCGGGGTGGACTCGATCAAAAGGTGCGAGCAAGAGATAATAATCGAGGTGTAAGGGACAGGAGTCGTGCAAGATGTTTTAACTGCAACCTACTCGGGCATTTTGCAGCAGATTGCAGGAGACCAAAACGAGACAGGGACAACAAGGAAGAGGTTAACATAGCACAACTTCCCGATGATGAACCTGCACTGTTATTGAATGAACTTGAGGATGAAAATGAGAAGGTGGTTCTCATAACCGAGGAAAGAGTGTCTCCAAAATTGAGTCAAGAAGCCGAAAGAAATCAGATGAAGTCCAACCTATGGTACCTGGACAACGGAGCTAGTAATCACATGACGGGTCAACGTTCGAAATTCAGGGTACTGAACGAGAAGGTAACTGGACAAGTCAAGTTCGGAGACGGATCGGTTGTCCACATCAAGGGAAGAGGATCAGTGGTGGTCAGAGGAAAAACTGGAGAGGAACGAACCCTACGTCACGTGTACTACATCCCATCCCTCTGCAGTAACATAATCAGCATTGGGCAGTTAGCAGAGGAAGGGAACAAGGTGACAATTAGTGGGGATTACTTGTGGGTACGTGACGCATGTGGAACTCTACTTATGAAAGTGAAAAGAACTCAAAACAGGTTGTACAAAATCATTCTAGAAGACGGTGAATCACATTGTATGTTGTCAAAAGCGGAAGAAGACACCTGGCTGTGGCATTCTCGATTGGGACATGTAAACTTCAAGGCCTTAAAGCTGATGGAGAACATGAAGATGGTGCATGGGTTGCCAAAGCTATGTTTCCTCAAGGATGTGTGTGCAGGGTGTCTTATGTCAAAACAGGCCAGGAAAAGCTTTCCGTCACAGTCAAATTACAACACAAAGAAGGAGCTGGAGTTGATTTATGGAGATTTATGTGGTCCCATCTCGCCAACTACGACTGCAGGTAACAAATATATATTTTTGTTGGTTGATGATTTTAGCAGAGTCATGTGGGCTTACTTTCTAAAATCAAAAGATGAAGCCTTTTCAGTCTTCAAGAAATTCAGAGCAAAAGTTGAAAATTGTCCGGAGAGAAAGATCAGAGCATTTAGAACAGATAGAGGAGGTGAGTTCTGTTCAAAGGAATTTGTGAATTATTGTGAAGAGGAAGGCATCGAGAGACAATACACCGCCCCATACTCGCCGCAACAAAATGGCATCGTGGAAAGAAGAAACAGAACAATGGTGGAGATGGCCCGTAGCTTATTGAAGGAAGCACAACTGCCAAATCACTTTTGGGGTGAAGCCATTCGGCATTCAATTTACATTTTGAATCGATTACCTACGAGAGCAGTGTCTGATGTAACTCCGTACGAAGCTTGGTCAAAAGTGAAGCCCAATATTGAGCATTTGCGTGTTTTTGGCTGCCTGGGTTACATGAAGTTACCAAGTGTTCAGGTGAAGAAACTAGGAGATCGCAGCAAGCCAGTAATTTATCTTGGAAAGGAATCTGGTACCAAAGCTTACAGGTTGTACGACCCTGTAAACAAAGTGGTACATGTTAGTAGAAATGTAACATTCGATGAAAAGAAACGTTGGTCATGGGAGTCCGATGCATATCCAGAAACAGTTGAGACTAGAACATTCACGGTATTTGGAGGAAGTGCACCTACAGTGGAGGAAAACACTTCTGGAGCTGGTTCAGATATGGTGTTCGAGTCTGAGAGTGAAAATGAATCTCATTCAGAATCCACAAATGCAGACTCAATGGACTCTCGAGAATCGACTCAACACTCAAGCTCCATAGCATCAATGACAGACTCTGACACGAGCAGCGAACCAAGGAATCTCAGATCACTTGATGACATTTATGCTAATACGGAAGAAGTTGTTCTTGAAGACGAAGAGCTGTTTCTCATGGGGGTGGACGAACCTGTAAATTACAAAGAAGCTGAAAAGGAGCAGAACTGGAGAGAGGCAATGGCAAGGGAAATAGAGGCTGTCAATCGCAATGGAACCTGGAAACTTACCACATTGCCATCTGGGCACAAGGTCATTGGTTTGAAGTGGGTGTACAAGGTTAAAAGAAATGCAGACGGGAAAATTCAAAAATATAAGGCGAGGATCGTGGCTAAAGGGTACGTTCAGAAGCAGGGAGTTGATTTTGAAGAAATCTTCGCCCCGGTGACTCGGCTAGAAACTGTGAGACTACTACTTGCTCTTGCTGCGAAGAACGGATGGGAGGTTCATCACCTCGATGTAAAAACTGCATTTTTGAATGGAGAGCTTCGAGAAGAGGTCTACGTTTCACAACCCGAAGGTTTTGTCAAGGCAGGAAAGGAGAACTTAGTGTACAGACTTGTGAAGGCCCTATATGGTTTGAGGCAGGCGCCTCGAGCATGGTACGCAAAGCTAAATAGCTGCCTGGAAGAGCTGGGTTTCGAGAGATGTCCATACGAGCATGCAGTTTACACGAATAAAAGCAATGGGGAAACTCTAATCGTCGGAGTATATGTAGATGATTTACTTGTGACCGGTTCTAGTGTTGGAATGATAAACGAGTTCAAGAAAAGAATGAATGAGAGGTTTGAGATGAGCAATCTGGGAAAGCTTTCTTATTATTTGGGTATAGAAGTCAGACAAAGCAAGGGATGTATTGAGTTAAGGCAAACTAATTATGCCAAGAAGATTTTGGAGAAAGCTGGCATGAGTGAATGCAACGCAACCAAATTCCCAATGGATCCAAAAGAAAACATTGGCAAAGATGAAGGTGGGAAATTGGTCGATACAACACAGTTTAAAAGCTTGGTTGGAGGTTTACGATACTTGGTCCATACACGACCAGATATCGCGTTTTCTGTCGGTATAATCAGCAGGTACATGGAAACACCTACGGTAATGCATCTTAATGCTGCAAAAAGGGTCCTGCGTTATATCAAGGGTACCTTGAATTATGGTCTCGTGTACACAAGAAACAGTGGCAACAATGTGTTGACAGGCTATAGTGACAGTGATTTGGCAGGACAAGTCGAAGATAGGAAGAGTACCACTGGGATGGTGTTTTATTTGGATGAAAGCTTGATAACCTGGGTTTCACAAAAACAGAAGTGTGTGGCTCTGTCATCTTGCGAAGCGGAGTTTATGGCTGCTACTGCAGCAGCCTGCCAAGCCATTTGGCTACGAAAATTGTTGGCTCAGATTACAGGTGAGTTTATCAGTCCTGTAGTAATCTACTTGGACAACAAGTCCGCTATCGATTTAGCTAAGAATCCTATATTTCACGGACGCAGCAAGCACATAGATATACGATATCATTTCATCCGGGAATGCGTTGAAAAGGGAGAAATCATTGTCAAGCATGTGAATACGGACATGCAGCGAGCAGATTCTCTAACTAAGGCTCTTGCAGTGGTGAAATTCGAGAGGATGCGTAAACTTCTGGGCATCAAGGAGCTGCTGGAATAAGTTTAGATTACGGGGGAAATTTGTTGGTTTTTAATCTAAACGTTTGAATTATGTTTTATTTATATTTATTTGTTTTATTCACTCTGGTTAGACCGAGTTTTCAGCTGAAAGGATCAGGTGTCAAGTAGTTGCTAGTTAGTAGGACAAATGGTGGAATAACGTTCTAGTCATGGAGAGTTTGTAGGAGTCAGTTTAGTTCTCTATTTTTCAGTTAGTTTTTTCTTTGCTTATGAATTCTATATATGTAAGTGTTGCTTCATAAATAAAATACGTCAGTTGGACAAATACTGTTTTGTCTTCTCAGCTACATTACATTTTGTTAACAAAACGCATATATATATATATATATATATATATCTGTGATTTCCCAACAATTATCTCCCATTCGGGTCAGGACGAAGAATGTGTGCAGGGATTGCTATGGCTGAAACAATGTTCTTGTTTTCACTTGCATCGCTGCTGCATTCATTTGACTGGGAGCTCCCCCAAGGACAGAAGTTAGATTTGTCGGAGAAGTTTGGGATTGTGTTGAAGAAGACGGTACCTCTTGTTCTTATTCCATCTCCAAGGCTGTCTAATCCCAAGTTCTACCAGTAACTAAAGTAAGATATATTCTGAGTATAAGCGGTTGTTTTATCAGATTCAAAATACTACAAGTACTGCACAAATTTCAGTAGATGATGTTTGAGATCAAAAGCAAAATTTAGTGACTTGTAAAATAAGACGATAGATGAAAACTGTTAGAAAAGATTATGCATCGTGCAACATTTGTATTTAAGCGCCAACATTAAGCGCCAACAAAGTGTTGGTGCAGTGGTTGAGCTCGTGTCCCCTTGCGGGAATTCGACTCCTGGCACAGACGTGTGTGTGTGATTAACTATAAAAAAAACATTTGTATTTCAGCACCGGGCAAGCACTCTAAACTTATGTCATGTTGAATACAGAATATCCCCACTCCTCTTCTACAATACAAAATTAACAATTCGAGACCGAATAAAAATTTATTTTCAAAATACAACAATTTCAGGATACAAAAGGAACGTTTTTCAAATATCAAAGCAACACTTTTTGTTTACAGTTGTGACATGAATAATTAAAGAAATTCCAGCCAAATGCCCAAAATCCCAAAGAATTTGTTCATTTTACAGCAGATGTTCTCCGTAAATATACATATTTATGCTTAGACGTGTATAGGTTTGTTCTCATAGATATGAGCTACCAGCTCCGCAAACTGGAAGATCCTTTTCGAAGTTGGGCTTGGCCCTCAGAATCGGATTGCTTTCGAAGAAGTTAACTGGCTTCAAATCAAAGCTTGACATAACAGTTGGCATCACCGGAAAGTCCTCTTGGCATGGTACGTGATGGAATCCGAGAGTGTACCACAGAACGACATCTTTGTTCTCAATCGAACGATTCCTATTCATGAATTAAATAAATTACAACATAATTTTGACGACATTCTAACTTCATATAATAGCGCTTCAAAAGAAATACTAGTAGAACTAAAAGAGCTGCATGTGCAGTTTATACCTAGCAGACCACACAGCAAGACCATCATCTCCCTTGCTTTGATAGACTAAGAGTCCACCAGCCCATTGCTCAGACCGATTGTATCTTGTGACCCATATCTGTTGCATTAGTATTTGATTATTTGTTAAAATTTGTACTATGTTTCATCCAAAACAACTGATGAAATTAGCTGTAACACCTAATCTTTTACGTAATAAGATGTTGAACGTTCGAGTCTCATTGGGGACACGAGTGTGTGGGTATTTAAATTTCTACGATTGAGTATTTCAAGAAGAAAAATAAACGGAAACTTTTACCTGATTATTAGTAAAAGCGGCCCTCAATTGTGGAGGATCGTCAAGATCAAGCAAGCTGGCAGAAGTACCACCAGGAACAATCTTGTAGCCTGTGGGATTCCCCGGTCTAGACCGCCTCAATGGATTAAACACATGAAATTCAGATGGATCGTAGAGCTTAAGCTTAATCTGCGCTTCATCCTCTGTCTTCACGATTTTTCTATTAGGCTTCAAAATACTTTTCCTAGGAGAATTTCCGGCCAAAGTTTTCTCTTTAACTAGATGAACCTTAGCAAATGAATTGTTAGTGCCATCGATGTCCATGTCGAGGTGAAACGTAATGAAGTGATCATGCACTACGCCAATCGCATTTTCAGACACCAGCGGACCATCCAATTCATTGTTTTCGTAAACTTGATCAACATTGTCATGTTTAGTTCCCTTCACCATCAGCATTCCGGATAGTCCTACCTGTTTAACCATCATCACAAGTCCTCTTTAACTACCAAGAACAACTTATAATCATATAAATTTATAAGGCCATAATTGAGAAGCGCGGCATTACCTTAACTCGAATCAAACCATCTGTTTGAAATTCCCAGTCGAAAATGTAGTCGTAGTTTCCAATAGATGCTATCATGCGAGCAACCAGAGTCACTTTAGGCCTAGATTCTCTGTTCTGTAATATAGTGACAAGTAAAATTCTTAGTTGGTAGTTGTGTGATGTAAGAATAATTCAAAGAAGCTATGTTTAGCGCCTAATAAAAAATTTAAAATTAATTTGCTATAAGATAAAATGCATTAGTACTTAAAATTTTGATTATCTGACATACCTGGAAACCATTAACAGGAAGTTCAGAATGTCTCCATCCAATATCACCTGCATAACGCTCAAAAATACAAATAATATTGGGCTGAATAAATGGGCTTCCATCGGCAGCGACAAAAAGCCCATCCATGTAATATGCATTTCTTGGACAGTCATTTAGTGGGACAAGTGGCATTGCTGTTGCTCCAAGCCCAAACTCACCTGCATCCATATATGTTCTAAAGTACCAGCCCTCCTCTGTGTCCATGTATGGCACATATAATTCCGAAGCAAAGCCTTTGTACATTACACTCCTGGGCTCACCCGTCTCCGAGTCTTGAATACTAGCTTGCGAAATTATTAGTCCGGCCCGTTGATCCGCCTTGAGATGAAAAACCCAATTGGCCCATGTAACAATATGTCCATCTTGGACGGTAAAACTAGGCCCATTGGGCTGCTCCATGGAAATTGGATTGATGGGCTTCATATGCATGGGCTTGTTTTGCGGCACGTACCGATAATCCGTATTCTCTCCTTTCGGGATCGGTAGGCCGCGATTTTTATCGAATATTTTCAAAACTTCTTTCTTGTCCATGTCGACCGTCACAACAATACCCTCAATGGGCCTCATGTAAAAATTGGTGGTGCCTTCGCTTGAAAAACATTCGACCTTAACTATCCTTTTTCCTTCCTCGTCAGGCCCAAACCAACCCGGAGAAAGTGTGATACAAGACAAGTCCGACATCTTAACACCTCGGGCCGCAATGGACTTTCTAAAATCATTATTAGCATATGTAGTTACCAGGGCTTCCTTGAGGTCATCATTGGTCACAATAGGATAGCCCGAATACGGGTCCGTAGCGTGGCTTATGACAAGGCCCAAGCCCAAGTCCACAATGAGAACATGAGTATGGCCATCCAATACTGTAATAACAGATGCTTTTCTAGGAGGAAGTGTGTCACCTTTTTTCCAGGCCAACACTTGAGATTTATCAGGCTCATCAAGAGATAAAGAATTGATAACCGGAAAAGAAGCTAAAAAAGGCTCATATTTGGTCAGAATGGCTTTGACCTGGTTGATTTCTGGGACAGTGAGTGGGTCAAGTGGGTGAAGTGGGGTGGCATTAATGAGCTCATTGAGGTTGTGACTTTGACCCTGACTCGAGTTCGAGTTCGAGTTCGAGTTCAAAACCTGCAAGCCCGAGCCTAGGTGCTTGCGGCTCGAAAAGGTGCACCCAAGTGAGTTGGATCCTGTGCAGTCAAAGCACCCTGGATTACTTAAAGTATACCATGTCAATGCTGCTGCAAAAAATATGAAGACAACAAAAGAAAAACGATTTAAGAAATAAATCTCCATGACTTTTCAAAGTTTTCTCTCCTTGCTTGCCTTTTCTCTGTACACAAGGTTCGTGAATGACGCTCTTAAAAATAAAATAAAAGTATCTGAGATTCATAAAAAAATCATATTTCTTTAATTATTTTTATACAAAATAAATATATATTTCCATTTCAGTTGGCATAATTAATTTTTTTTGGAAGCATGAGAAGAATATCTGAAATACTTAAAATTCTTTACTATTTTGAAATAATTTATGTCATAGGAGATTATCTCGTTTTCCATTTTAAGATAGTCATCTTTTAAATCTATGTTTTAAATATTTTTGTATTGAGGAAATAAAGCGGATAATTGTTCATTTAAAATATTTATTTTTCAACTTGATTATATCGGTGATTAGAAATTTGTTCTATCTGACTGCCTTTAAAATCAATGAAATTTGATTTAAATTTGTAAAAATAAAATTTGACGGTATTTAAAAAAATTAACTTTAAAATATTAGTTAGAGAAAAATAATCCTAAGATTAATTTTAGGAAAAAATTCTAAGATAATGGTTGGCTTTAGTGTATTATATTTGTTATTATATTGCTTTTTTTCTAATTTAAAATATGCAAAATATATGGTAAGTAAATATTTAATAATAAATGATTATGATTAACCTACATGTGTGGTGAACTTATTTGTGATAACCTTAGGAAAAGTATCTAGGGTTTATTCTCAATTATTTATTGATGAACTACATTGAATAATATAATATTTTATTTTGATTCAAAAAGATTAAGTATACTTCTTGAATTTCAAAAGAAAATTGATTTTAATCATAAGTGAATTCTCGCAAAGTGCAAAATTTTGAACAAAGTATCCCCAGAGAATTTGTTCATCTTGTTGCAGATGGTCTGCTTAAAATATAATGGTGTAGCTTTGTGTTAGCATCAGCCATTTAAATATCAAAAATTTACATAAAACTACAGGGTTCTTTAAGATCAAGTATACTACCAAGCTTTTTTATTTTCCAGAAGATATGTGACAGGTTGGTAAATATAAAAAGCAACAGACAATTAACATTGTCTCTGCTGATCTAAGATTGAACTCCAATTTATGCTAATAACCTGTATACTATAGTGAGCTCTCATTGATATGAGCTACCTGGTCCACAAACAGGAAGATCCTTTTCGAAGTTGGGCATGGCCCTGAGAATTGGATTGCTTTCGAAGAAGTTAACTGGCTTCAAATCAAAGCTTGATGACACAGTTGGCATCACTGGAAAATCTTCTTGACATGGTACGTGATGGAATCCCAGTGTGTACCACAAAACGACATCTTTGTTCTCAATCGAACGATTCCTATTCGTGATTAAAATTAATTACTATGTAATTTTGACGACATTATGATTATAGATAGAACTACGAAAGTAATAGAGCAAGTAAAAGATGAGCTGCAAAATACAGTTTGTACCTAGCAGACCACACCGCAAGACCATCATCTCCCTTACTTTGATAGACTAAGAGTCCACCAGCCCATTGCTCAGACTTATTGTAGCTTGTGACCCATATCTGTAGCATATATATTTGTTAAACTTTGTGCTTCTCTAATCCGAAAAAAGTGACTTCAGAATTGCAAACCCCTCTCCTTTTTTGTAACAAGGTGTTGAACATTCGAGTCTCAATAGCGACATGTGTCTGTGAGTATTTAAATTTCTATAACTGACTACTCGAATAAAAAACACTATTACCTGATTATTAGAAAAAGCTGCCCTCAGTTGTGGAGGATCGTCAAGATCAAGCAAGCTAGCAGCAATACCACCAGGAACAATTTTGTACCCTGTGGGATTTCCCAATCTAGACCGGCTGGAAGGATTAATTACATGAAATTCAGATGGATCGTAGAGCTTAAGCTTAATCTGCCCTTCATCCTCTGTTTCTGCGATTTTCCTATGAGGTTTTAAAATACTTTTCCTAGGAGAATTTCCTGCCAAAGTTTCCTCTTTAACTAGATGAACCTTGGCAAATGAATTATTAGTGCCATCGATATCCATGTCGAGGTGAAAGGTAATGAAGTGATCATGCACTACTCCAATCGCGTTTTCAGACACCAATGGACCGTTCAATTCATTGTTTTCATACACTTGATCAACATTGTCATGTTTAGTTCCCTTCACCATTAGCATTCCTGATAGTCCTACCTGTTTTAGCATTAGTACAACTGTACAAGTCCTCTTTTAAACTACCAGGAACAAATATTAAATTTATTAATATACAAGGACAAAATTAAGTGCAGCTGCATTACCTTAACACGAATTAAACCGTCTGTTTGAAATTCCCAGTCAAAAATGTAGTCGTAGTTTCCTACGGATGCGATCATGCGAGCAACTAGAGTTACTTTAGGCCTAGATTCTCTGTTCTGTAATACAATGAGAAAAAAATCGGTTTCTAGTACCATAGTGGTGCAATGCTTACGAACTGTTAGCAGACTGCGATGCACAAAAGGTCCATCCCGTCCCTTAAAAAGCCCAGATTTAGATTGAACCTGACTTTCCGAAAATATCAGAGCCCATTTGGGCTCTCGACGCGGGTCTCACCGGGCTTTTTCTCGGGCCAAATTGGATCGGGCCGGTCTTTTTTCTAATTTAAATCGGATCGAGTTTTATTAGATATTTATGAAGACTAAATGTATTAGTTTGCCTGAAATATTTTATGAAAACATTACTTCGTTAAAAATATTTAAATTCGGAAAAAAATAAACATTTTATAGAATAATATGTTTTATCAATATTATCCAAGTGTACTTACTATATCTTCTTTCATTAGTCCTGCAATAAAGTATATATAAATAATATTATTAATCACGAATATGTAAATATATATGTGTTTAAAGTATTATTTATATTTATAGTAAATGTAAATTCATAAATATATAAGAAAATCTATATATTATAAATTGCGGGATAACCCTTTCCTAAGGTTTGGTATCCATATTTTGGTTCGGATATAATTTTTAACTTGAATTTGACCCACTGGACTATCCATTTTTAGGTTTGGTATCCATATAAGATTTATAAAATATCCATCTACTTATTATGACCCATTTTAAATATAGAAACTTTGCAATACAATTTTAAATATGAATTGTGTTATTTATGGTAAGTTTTTTTTTTAAAACCACTTATGGTAAGTTCTTAATACAAATTTGAAGTAGAGTTTAAATTTTAACATATCTATTTATAGAAATAATCTCATAAAATATATAATATAAAAATAACATATGTAACGAAAGTAGTTCTTAAATAAATTTATTATAATATGTAGATGTCATACACTTATTATATAGATAATTTAATCTTTCATAATCATATTATTCAATTTGAAATATAAATTTATTTATTTATTTTATTAAATAATTTTTGAGATGCCGAGCGCAAAGCACGGCTTATAAACTAGTATATTAGAATAATCAGATTTCAACCGGGTTTTTTCAGACTTTTAATCGGGCCGGGCCGAAGCCCGAGCTTTTAGCCGGGCCGGACAGGGCTTTACCTAAAAATATAGGGCTCGTTGAAGCTCTAAGCCCGGGCCGGGATCGGGTTTTGACCAGGTCGGATTTGACCGTGTTTTGACCGAATCAGGCCGGGCCAGATTTTCGAAGCCAGACTTTCAAAATTTTATTGCAATAAGATAAAAAGTTTTAGTGCTAACAATTTTGATATTCTGACATACCTGGAAACCATTTACGGGAAGTTCAGAATGTCTCCATCCAATGTCACCAGCATAACGCTCAAAAATGCAAATCATATTGGGCTGAATGAATGGGCTTCCATCTGCAGCTACAAAAAGCCCATCCATGTAATATGCATTTCTTGGACAGTCATTCAATGGCACAAGTGGCATTGCTGTTGCTCCAAGCCCAAACTCACCTGCATCCATATATGTTCTAAAGTACCATCCCTCCTCTGTGTCCATGTATGGCACATACAATTCTGAAGTAAAGCCTTTGTACATTACACTCCTCAATTCACCTGTCTCCGAATCTCGAACCTTGGCTTGCGAAATTATTAGTCCGGCCCGTTGATCCGCCTTGAGATGAAAAACCCAATTGGCCCAAGTTACAATATGTCCATCTTGGACCGTAAAACTAGGGCCATTGGGCTGCTCTATAGAAATTGGATTGATAGGCTTCATATTCACGGGTCTATCTTGAGACAAATACCGATAATCCGTATTCTCTCCTTTCGGGATCGGTATCCCTCGATTAATATCGATTATTTTTAAAACTTCTTTTTTGTCCATGTCCACCGTAACGACAATACCTTCAATGGGCCTCATGTAAAAATTGGGCGTGCCTTCACTCGAAAAGCATTCGACCTTAGTTATTCTTCTTCCTTCCTCGCCAGGCCCAAACCAACCCGGAGAAAGCGTAATACAAGACAGGTCCGACATCTCAACACCCCGGGCCGCAATGGACTTCTTAAAATCTTCATTACGATAAGTAGTTACTAGTGCTTCCCCCAGATCATCAATGGTCACAACAGGAAAGCCCGAATACGGGTCCATAGTGTGGCTTGTAACAAGGCCCAAGCCCAAGTCCACAATGACAACATGAGTATGGCCATCCAACACTGTAATAACAGATGCTTTTCTAACAGGAAGTGAGTCACCTTTTTTCCAGGCCAACACTTGAGATTTATCTGGCTCATCAAGAGCCAAAGAATTGATTACTGGGAAAGAAGCTAAAAAAGGCTCATATTTGGATAAAATGGCTTTAACCTGGTTGATTTCTTGGACAGTGAGTGGATCAAGTGGATGCAGTGGGGTGGCAGCAATGAGCTTTTTCAACTTGTTGTTAGAGTTCGAGTTCGAGTTTGAGTTCGATGAAGCCTGCGAGCCCGGGCTTATATGCTTGCGGCTCGAAAAGGTGCACCCAAGTGCCTTGGATCCAGTGCAGCCAAAGTAGCCTGGTTTACTCAAACTGTACCATGTAACAACAGAAATTAAAAACATCAAGATGATGAAAGAGAAACGATTTAAGGGAGAAATCTCCATAACTTTTCAAAGTCTTCTCTCCCCACTTTGGGCTCTTGATTCTCCACAGACATATATAATACATTATTTTTGTATTATATAAAGATATATATTTATGCGTCTATTTCGCAAGAGGAGACAATGACAAAATGGTTATAAATAAATAAAAAATTATTGTGGCTGAGGGAGCTTTTACATATTTTACATGTAAATAGATAATCTATATAGATCTGCCGATCCATCAACTGGCTCTTTTTATTACAATCTTAGTAGTTTATGTCGAAACACTTGTCTTTTTCAATTTAAAATGAAATATCTTCCTTTTTGAGTAGTGGGAAGTAACCAAGTATCTTTCCCAAAAAATTTACCAAATAATTTGATTGATATATGATTGATTTTAATTTATGGGCGCGTATAAATACACACGGGTCTCATATTATTATTAGAAATGTTACCAAATATTCATATGACACATCAGAGTTGGAAAAAATTTTTGATATAAAAATTTGGGGTCTCTAGTATTTTTCATTTTAAATTTGATTATAAGTCTTTGTCTAAAGCAAGGGCCAATTTGGCTATACGACATATTAATGTTTGGTAAACCACGAGGGTTGTTTTGTTATTTTTTATTAAGAACTAATCATACATATTTAATCGGATAATCAAAATAACTTAATCAAAATCAAAACTATTAATTGAATTCGTAATTATTAACGGCTAATCATTAATAATTAAACAACGTTAGATGTTAAATAACATCTAATAGTTAATTTAAATCGAACCGTTATTTCAACTATTAAATACTAATATTAATATCATGAGTTTTATTTGATCACATCTTTAATTTTGTTCAATAAAATAATTTTTTTTTCTAAAAACTAACTTCTACAAAGGGTCAATATCTGTAATAATACGGAATAACAAAAAATGCACATGTACTTGCTAAAAAGAACAAATTAGGATGTATGGATGAGAGTCCAGCACACGGGATAGCGATTTTGTACTATACTCTGTCCGTGTCCCCTCAATTATTTATACGGTCAACGGGTACTCGCCACTCACTTTTTAATATTTTTATAAAATATAATTTTATAATTTTTTTAATTATTTTATTATTTTAAATAAAATAAAATATTTAAAATTTTATATAAAAAATTAAAAATAAATTACAACAATATATTTTATAATTACTTTAAAATTCATTTTAAAATTCGTGTCAAACATACGAAAAAGAATCATAAGAAATAAGAAGGACGGAAATACTACCGAATGAATTGTTGGTGGCACCCGTGAGACTGTGAGAGACTGAGAGTGGTACTCCATTCTTTCTTTTTCTATATAAAGTGATGAGATCCACAGACAGCATAGTAAACGGACGCATCACTTCTCTTCAAGACCCACCCACAGGTTTGACTAACTATTTTTCTAGGCGCCAAGCAGGAACTCGAGCAATAATTGAGGATCACGATAAAGCATTTTGTTGGAAAAAATTAATCGCTAGGATCCATGAGTTTTTACCGGATAGACAAGCACATTAACAGTTTTACATGTACTGCCTTTGAGCACCGTTCACTTTATCTACCAGTGACTAGTTCTGGTGGCTTTAGATGACTTTCTAGTTGTCTACAACTTGGCAACCTATGCTTGGAAAGCCTTAAGTTCGGATTGTATTGTGTTGCATATCTTTTTATCCCCGGAACTTTTCCCTCCTAATTTGTTTACTATCCAAACCCTCGTGTTTAGATTTACTACTTCCTCCATATCATATTATCATATCATATTATGTGTTTTGTTTTGACTAATATATGGTTAAATTGATCAAGTTTTGACCGATAATTATGATAATTTTATGTATTATTTTTAAAAAATAAAAAATACATTTGAAAGAGAATTAGATATATTTTCTAATGATACTAGTTTTAAAAATTATCTAATTATATTTTATATGTAATTTACGGTCAAAATTTAAATAATTTAACTGTTGACTGGTCAAAATATGACACATAATATGAGATGGAGGGAGTAATTAATAACCCTTGTGAAACACGGGCCGAATAATAATGATTATAGAAGTTTATTCTAAATTATAATTAAATATATAATAAATAAAAATATATTATTATTACAATTTTTCTAAAATTATATGTAGTTTTCATTAACTCAAATTTTATGAGAACAACAAACTCAACCTTATTATGTCTCTTATCCGAAAAAATATAACTAACATTTTACATCGAAACCTAGGCCAAGCAATAACTAACACAATTGACGTATAATTTAGCAAAATACTAAATCAACATAATTAAGTAATTGCATATTATATTTCTTATTATTAGCTGTATTTGTGTTTTTAAATAGTTTGTGATCACATATTTTTTTATAATAAAATATTCTTATGTACATATACTTTCATTTGGTGGTAAAATAGAATTTTACAGGTATAAATCTAGAAATTACAATGCATAAATGGTTCCATTTATATAAAATATGAAAAATCCAAAAATTAATAATATTACTTCTATATTATACTATTTTAAGCGAAACATAATTTCGTTTGATCGGTCGGTTGACACCTTCATTAAACCACATACTTCTTGTGAAAACTCCTGGTGGCGGGGCTGCTCCTTCGTCCCCGTGCCTGGATCCTTCGCTGCTGTGGTGGTGTAGCTGCTGTGGGGCTCCTACAAAACAACACCGGAAGGGGGGTTTGGTCCCACGACGCCTCTGGCGTGAGAGTAAGAACTCGCTTTTGGGGAAGATGAAGATAGTAAGGAATGAGAGATGGTTGTGTGTATATGTCAGTATGTGAGAATGATTAACCCCAAAACCTCACCTTCTTGGGCTATTTATAGCCCAAGGATAGGGTTTTGGGGTTGGTACCTTTGAATCGTAGCCATTGGTTCTTGGAGCGGAGGACACCTGGCGGGAGTGGATGCTTTACACGTGTCAGTGCGGGACTGGCCGAGTAATATTCTGAGGATCCTCTGACACGTGCCTTGATTATTCCCATGATTGATGCGTGACAGTTACTCCCATCATGTGTTTGGGCCAGCGTCTCACGTGCTGGGATTACTCAAGGTTGGGGTCGCGGGACTAGACTAGTCAGGACTGGTAGTGTTACGACTAGACTGAGTTGGGAGGCCAGGACTAGTCCTCCCAGGAGCTGTATGGAGTTAGGAGTCTGGGGCCAGTCCTTCTAGGAGCTGTATGGAGTTAGGAGTCTAAGACTAGTCCTCCCAGGAGCTGTATGGAATTAGGAGTCTAGAACTAGTCCTTCCAGGAACTGTATGTAGTCAGGAGCCTAGTCCTTCCGGGAGCTGCGTGTAGTTAGGAGCCTAGGAGTAGTCCTCCCAGGAGCTATGTGGAGTTAGGAGCCTAGGAGTAGCCCTCCCAGGAGCTATATGGAGTTTGGAGCTTAGGAGTAGTCCTCCTAGGAGCTGTATAGAGTTAAAAGCATAGGAGTAGTCCTCACAGGAGCTATATGTACTATCATCTTGGTTTATCAGTTCACAATTGTAAAATTTAAACATATACCGCTTTCAAAAAAACACCCATTCCTATAATAAAAACATACAAATTAAAGAAATAAATTAGAAAAACAACTAACAAAAAAACACCCATTTTCTTAATTAATAAAAAGAGAAAAATTAATAAGAAAACAAATAAGAAAAACACACAACATGTACCATCCACGGCTAAAGAGTCATGCACGACTCTATACCCGCAAGTCCAAGTCTGTAACACGACAACTCCTCTGTAACACTAATAATAATAAAAGTAGATGTTTTCAAATTTCTTACTCAACCTACATAATTATAAAATAAATTACTTGAAAGTGCTGGTATTAAAATAGTACTATACTGTCAAATTTTTGATGTTTTGATTTTAATAATACTACCTTAAACCCCGTATAATATACGGGTTCTCATTAATATATTTTTTTTCAAAATTTTATTTATCCAATTTAATATAATTATATAAATATATAATATTATAGAATTATAATATAAATAATCAAATATTTACCAAGAAGCTGTGTTTGCAGTTTAGTAAGATAAACTGTGGTCGTAATGTCTAATAATTTAGCAATTTAGTAGTTGAGTAGATATATAACACTATTTATTTTATTTTTATTAACCAAAATAAGGAAATTATTGTTGAACCAAATTACACTTCATTCTGGTTATCATAATTTAGCCAAGTCTGATTATCATAGTTTTTTTATAAACGATTATCATAGTTAGTATAAACTAACTTATAACCCGTGTCATGCACAATATTTAATAATATTAAAAAAAATGAATTGCAAATTAAATATTATTTCATTAATTTAAAATATATTAATTAGTTGGTTATTAATAATTATAAAATCATTATTTCATATTATTTAATATAACTATTTTTTAAAAAGGGGGGTTTGTTAGAAAAAATGGAGACGTTAATTATACTTTAGCTGAAAAAGATAATTTGTTAAGTATCAATAATTATAATATTATTATACTATCTGTTATGGATTAAAAACTAAGGTATATAATTGTTGTATTTTTACTAAGGAACGTGAGCTTCGAGGCTCGATTTGACTGCTCTTGTGTTTCGTGACTTAATCTGCCTTAACAAGATGCCTACGTACCTTGCTGATTGCCAAGGATCAAGTCAAAAAACGTAGTTCTGATTTGTGGTGTGAGACCCCTTATATAGATGTTGGAAGTCCTCGAATTGGACTTGGTATAGGAGACTTGGTGGTCAAGTCTCTGAATTAGAATGGACTTTGGAGTTCTAGGAAGTAGGAAGCTGATTCCTTATCTCATGAGGTTCCTTGGAGGTCAATCTACAAGGATTTATATCCCCACTAGGACTTATCTTAATAGTTGTTTTTCTCCCTTATTAATTAATTACGAAATTAATTAATATTCAGGGTTTTGGGCCTTCTTTGTTCCATCATGCCTGATCTGGTCCATCAGGCCCGATCAATGTGTTAACCTTTTTGGTCTGAATGTCATACATCTTCTAATTGGACCTTGTAGCCCAAATCATGTGTAATTAATGCAATATTAACTATGCAATCAGGATTAATTTTCTTCTCTATCATTTGCCCCCCAACTTTTGGGAAACAGTGACTAGGTTTCGCAGAAGTTACGTTCATTTGTTCCCTTACAGGGTATCGTTTTTGCGTAGAGTGTGGAGCGACCTACACATTTACAATGATTTACTTTTATCCCTTTTATTAGGAATTATCTTAATTTTCGAGAATTTTCCCTGAATTCTAGGATTTTTCCTTGATTTTATGGATTTTTCCTTTAATTTTCTGGATTTTTCCTCAATTCTGGAATTTATCCCTAATTTCCAGGATTTTTTCCCTGAATTCTGGGATTTTTCCTTAATTTTCTAAAAAATATTAATATTTTCAGAAAATATTTTAAGGAATTTCCTTATTTTTAAAAATATTCAGAATATAAAATTCTTTTTCAGAAAACATTTTTTCTCCCTTTTTTTTCTTCTTTTTTCTTCTTTTTTCTTTCTTTTTTTTTACACCTGGTTCGACCAGGAATCCTGTTCGACCAAGATCCTGGTCGAATTACCCTTCATTGTGCCTTGGTCGACAGCATTTCGAGGAGGATTCTTTCGAGCAGGAATCCGGGTCGAATTTCGGCCGGGATTTTCTTATATTTTTTTTTCGAGCAGGAAATTTTCGGTCAGGGTTTTGGGTCAAAATTCCCTGTCTTAACCGAATTAGCCATCCTTTTAAGCCCTGATCGAAGCAATTTCGTCCTCAAGAGTTTCGATCAGGATTTCTATATAATTCCTGGTCGAATAGGTTTAAATCCTGGTCGAAATAACCCTTTTCTTCAGCCCTTGTCGACAGAATTTCGACCTCAACTCATTCGAATAGGAATGTAATGCAAGTCCTGATCGAATTGGGTCAGGATATCAACCTTTTATTCCTATTTTCCTGGGCCTTTATTTGGGTTTTGTATTTGGGCTCTTATTCCCCAATTAATTAGGCCCTTTTCTGGGTTTACCTCTTATTGGGCTGATCTTTGCCCTAAACCTGGGCTGGATTTGAGTTTATTCTTAGGCTTGAGACTATTTTACAGAAAAATACTCTAGTCTAATTTATTTACACTTTTATAGACTTAAGTGCTATAATACAAAATACAAACTTAGATTATCATACAACTTACTTAGGGCTGACAGTTTTACTTAGTCTTGTTAAAGTACAGGCATGTCTTGCACAACACGAAAGAAAAAGGATACAACCAAATTCATCCTAAATTTTCTATTTCAATGAACGGGCACTTCTTAGGATTTTAGTTTTAGATGGATACTAAATAAGGCCCAACCCCCTTTTTTGTTTCCCTCTTTACTTTTTCCTGCTAAAGAAGAATTTTTTTTAAGTGTATGCATAATTTCTACGAGAAAAAATTAGGCATGGTAGTTGTATAATGAGAGAGTATGCATAATAAGATCTTGACTTGAGAGTCACATATTGCACACTTACCGATTCTTTTATTTTTTTGAAATTACTTAAACTATTTAAATTATTCATTCAAAAATGATTTATTGGAAAATATTTCTTTTGACTGAATAAAATGAATCATGTTGTGCAAACCTAAATCCTATTGATAATTTCTTAGTACTTATGTGACAACTTACTCACAAAGAATTACGTTAAAAATCTAATTTTCATTTTTTTGAGATACGTATGATAATCTATGAGAATGATCGATGTTATCTCAGGAGGAAGGACATGTAATAGACACAAAATCATCCATTTCAGGTCTGTATTTGTTTGAATAAAATTTTTCGATAATTCCATACGCTTAACCAAAAAATCCTTTCATCTTGCAACTTTTCGATCTTCCCACTCATTTGCTATGTGACTTTCCCCAACTATTTCCATTCTACCAATGAAGAATCTATAATAATCCGTAAATCTAGATTGACTAATTGTTCTCGGATAGCACTTACTGCCAGTCGAGATCTATCAATTTCAAAATGTATTGTTGTTACAAACAATTGTATCACAAATATGAATTTCCATTAGGTCAAAGATGAACCCATGTTAAATTTTAAGTTTACAACAAAGAGTTGTCGTACAAAGAGTCAACAAATAGTTGACGAACCCATGTAAAAATCCTAACATCTTTCGATAATTATACAATACATTAAAAGTCAGATTAATTCAAATATAATAATGCGGCTCACCTAATTACATATAAATCACATATCCGTAAAACTAGACTTTTACGATCTAGCTAACATAATATACACTCAATTTTGAATAACCTAAAATCCTGATCAAAGTAGCTCAAAACAAACACAAAATTATCAATTTCAACTACTTTCTGACAAAATTCTAAAATTCAATCAAAATTTCAGATCCTTATATCAATATTAATAAATTAACAAAGATAAAATCAAGGATTAACTAACAAAAATTAAATAAAGACAGTACCAATCAAACAGTACAAATCAACAAATTAATTAAATAATTACAGATCTTATAATCGAAAATTAAAAGAGTTAGGTATGTAAATATTGTACCTTTAAAGGGAAGAGATGGATATAGTCGAGAGTGATGAGAGATGATAGAGAAACGAAAACTCACAAGATAGAGAGATGAGAGAGAGACGAGAGCTCGAAAGTAGAGTTAGGTTAAGAATTGAGTAATTTTAATTTGAATGACGGGTATAAATTTGTAATTTGAAATTCTCTTATTTGGGCTCCGTTTTTAAACGGCTGAAATTTAATCCAAAATATAAATTTAAATTCTTTATCTATCCAAATAAAATATTTGATTTTAATCCAGAATTTCAAATAAAATGAATACATCCAAACGAATTATCAAATTATTCTTATGTATAAATTCAATACAAAAATAATGTGATTACCCGTACGAAAGCAAACATGAAAATTAATAACCTTTATTAATAAGCGAAATCCCTTTTTAAGTGGTAATCTGGTTTCACTTATTTGTTGGTTCCACCACCTTTTTGTTTCACCTTTTATGATTCATGTTATAAATTTAAGTGTATTATTTTTATCCTTTTTAATTCCTATAAGACATATAATTCTACATGTATTATTTTTCTAGTCCCAAAGTATCGTAGAAGGGGGGTTGAATATGATACCTACAATCTTTTCGATTCATTTGCAAGTTCTTCATTAAAAGTACAGAATCAAATTAGACACAAAACAATTCGAGGAATATATCGTTGTATTAATATAATCCTTGAGGTTGCTACAATCTAATCAATAAATTGATTAGCTACAATAAACTCAACAACATAACAATATGTTTACAAGCTTAATAAATGAGGTGCTTTAATGGAGCTCCCGTAAATACTCTGTTGAAAGCTGAAGAAGATAACTGAAATATATTCAATTTATTTAGCCTCTAATTTAGTCTTTCAAATTCAGTGGATAGGTGGCATTACTATTTCCACACAATCCTTTGTTTTTGCTGCAACATATTCTCTTAATATCACAACTCTTCTATGGCAACTTGAACATTCTCTGCTTGCTCTTTTATGGCGACCAGTAGCTGTGTTGCTCTATGGCGACCTGTTGAAGCCCTATGGCGACCAGGTGATGGAGGCCCTATGGCGACCAGGGAATTACTGTCCTATTCTATGGCGACCAAGCTCTATGGCGACCACTGGTGCCTTAGAGATTCTCTATGGCGACCACTGTGGTGCCTTAGAGTAATTCTCTATGGCGACCAGTTCTGTGGTGACCATAGAGTACTAGAGAACACTTCTATGGTGACTAGAGTGAAGAATATTATGCCTTAAAATGTTCTTACTTCTGTTTAGCCATTCTTCACTGTATCAACATTTTAATCTGTAACTGAATCATAATTCCTTCTTGAATACTAATGCTTGGTGCACTGGTCTGGTTCATCAACAACTAGCATTGAGAGAACTTAATTCAGTTTATCTTGAGTTTTTGATCTGATACAGATTTGTGAATATCCATTGCTTCTTTCACTGAACCCTTGATCTATAACACTTGAAATCAATTCATGTAACTGATGTTTAAAGTACTTTGATGTCTTATTCTTCATGGCTTCTTGAACATGTTAATGAACTTCTTCCCACGATCTATTTTGAGGACTTAAGGAGTCAATTGCATCTTTTGGTTCTTTGTGTTTATCCTGTCTTTATCTGTAGGGTTCCTGTGCTTCACAGTTTAATATTGTTTATCTGTTTCTGTTTTCATGTTGAGTTATAATTCATCGATTACATGTTACATTACATTATGCTTTACAATCTCCCCCTATTTGATTGTTAGAGTTCGACAAGCAAATCCCTAAGGATAACTCAACTTATAGAAATAATAAAAAGTACAACCTCAAAACAGATAAAGATATTAACTACATTTTGGATTAATTATTCAATTCCAAATTTCTTTAAGTTATAAGTTACAAATGAGTGCTCCTCTAGCCTAAACATATATATTCTATTTCTTCTTTGTCCTTGTTCTTTTCTGCTTCCTGCTTCCTTCTCCTTCTTGAGTCTGATCAGATTTTCTCTAAGTGACTTTTTTCTTAGGATCTGAAGGTTTTGGAGGGGATTCTTTCAACTCATTCAATCTAGCTTGCACACAATCACGAGCTTCTATTTCTAGTACATTGACTGGAGGTGGATTGTTCAGCTCATGAAGCATTATCTCAAGATATTTGACTTTAGTGCATTTAGGAACAATATCAAACAATAGTGATGATTTTCTGGACATTACGAAGACTGTTATCCTTTTAGGATGTCCTCGTACTCTTTTCGTATCATTGATTGATTCTTCTTCCAGCACCTCATCAAGTATCTTAATGATAGGAATTAGAGCAACCTTGTCCTCCTTGCATGTGGATAGTTTGACATCCATCAATGCTTGCTTTATTGAGTCTGATTCACTTATCCTGAAGTCTTTGATTCTGATCTTGTATTTGTTGATTTTGTAGACTAGCTCCCCTTCACTGTCAATGTTGATTATGGGTTCATTGTCTTTTAGAAGATTAATTTATGGTTCTCCATTAATAAAAACCATCTCATTATACGCTCTTGTAACATTCTTCATGTCCTTCTCTGTATCTCTGATCATTTTATGGCCTATAAGCATATAGAACTTCAGCAGCTTTATAATCTGCTTCTGATCTTTTAACACCTGGAGATTCCAGTTAAGCTCTTTTGCTCCTGAGTTGACTTTCTAGGAAAGTAAGTTGTAGAAAACGGATGGTTCTTATGTGTTGGTCAGACATGGTGATGTTTTGCATCCTGCCACCCATAAATACTTTGATCACGAATGGATACATAAAGCTTGAGGGGATACATCCATCATTATTCTCCAAAGTTTGTCTCTGAAATATTCATTCTGATTTGATTTCAACCATGGGATTTTTGAGGCTAAGACAAACAGTTCAACAATGTTCAACTTCTTCAGCACACTAGTAGACACCTTCATCTGTATACCATCTCTGTGATTGATAGTGATCTTCCATCCATTCTTTAGAATGTTCACAGTAGTTCCTGTGATCAGTTCAGCAAAATAATTACGGATGTTTCCAGTGCGCGAGCTAGAACTCATGAATGTTTTCATATTCTTTTCTGTAATGCTCCACAGTTCTTAACAGATTAGAGTTACCAGGGTCTAAATAGCGATATGTTTCTGGTTGGTCCATTTTCTTCTTTATTTCTTCTCATTTGCTTCCTTTTCTGTTAGCTCGAAGATATGCTTCTCTTGCTTCTCTGTTCTCCCTTCTTCGAATGGCTCTCTGAATTCTTGCTCTTGATCTTTCCATTTCTTCTTGAATCTTTATATAAGAGCGAATGATTTTCTCTGGAAATCAATAGAATAAACAGTCGTCTGAGAAGGCATCTTCATCTTCAAACTCTTTGTCCTCAGTAATGATCTTTCTTTCTTCCGTAGTCACTTTTTTAAATCTTGGCTCAGACCCCATCGGGACATCACTTTCATCTATTTCACCTTCTTCCAGTTCCTCTTCAGAGAATAAGTGTGCGGCCCTCCAAACCCGGGTCAGAAGTGTGGGGTCCACACACACACACCTTATTTATAAACCTGCTTATAACAGTAATAAAGATAATAATATGCAGTGACCCTACTTATCAGCTTCCACAGATCGCAATAGGTTAAAGTATGCACATAAGCCACACACACACACTTATATTACAAACGTCCCAAGTTCCAACTATATAAACTTACATCTGAATAATAAACATTCTTACAAACTTCACAAGCTTAAACTATCAAAAAAGTCTTCAGCTAGCTTATTCCTCTTAACTTAGAATCCTAGATCGCGCACTGGATTGGGGATCCTCGCTACCAACGGGTTCCTTCTTAACTGGAAAAGAACATAAACAAAATCGCACAAATGAGCTAACTAGCTCAGCAAGTCACATTGACAATACTGAGATTAAACAATGATCAAGTGAAATGATTTAACGTATCAAGTTTGTGGATAAGAAATGATTAGAATTGGATATCTAATTTTCATTTTAAAACCCAAGGTTAGGCTGCTGATCAGTCACGCACTAACCCCGAGCAAGGCGCACAACTTTGCTCTAATTACTGGATCCAAGGTACACATTGGCCTAACTTGACCACCAATCTGGTCTGACCACGAATCCAGTCCATATTTTTTAAAACAATCCAATTCTATAGCAATAACAGAATAAATAATGTAAATCAATAAACAGAATCATAAACAACATTAGGTTCCAAGCATAACATGGTTTGCAATCTTCACAAGGAAATAACATGGCAATCACCAGGGTTGGCTATCAGCCGGTACAAGAATTGGAAAATAAAAGGATCAACGTCTCGTGGTTATAAGGATTTGTCTTTCAGTGTGTAAGATATAAAGGTTTGAGTGTTTAAACAATTTTGGTTCAGTGTTCGGTATATAGTTTGCATGTATTTGTGGAATAGTATCGTATGTCTGGGGTCCGTATCAGGGTATTCAACAATCAATGGTTCAGAAAGAATAAGGCTTACGGCTCAAAGATCAATAAATGGGATCAAGGTTTATGGTTCAGTACTTCAAAGCACTTGCAGTATAAAACAGAACTATCAATTATTCACATTGTATCTTGAGAAAGTTCAGAACACTTGCCTCGTCTTAATTTGCTAACGCTTCACTGGCTTTAAATCACAATCTCCTATTCTCCGATTATCTACTTCCCTTTCCTACGCCTTGCCTCTTCTGCTCACATATCACAAGTATCTATCAATACTCATCTCGTATGATTATATTCGATATAAACTTCTATCTACCCTTCGTTTTACCCAAATCTGATTTACGGATTGAAAGATATGATTAAAACAGTCATATGATATACACATACGCATTTAACACGTCAATCAATGCACATATAACACATAACACATAAGGTGTTTGATGAAAATACTTTTTCAAAGAAGATTTGATGTTAAAAGAATTTTTCGAATATTTAATATGAATTTTTAAACATTTTACGGAATTAAATCGGGCCGTTGAATCATTTTAAAACAATAAACATGGTTCGATTGGCTGAATCTGGCTTTAAAATAATTTTATAATAATTATTGAGCCTTGAAAACAATTTAAAATAATATTTTAAAGCTCGAAACAATTTTTCATAATTTTTAAATCAAAAATAAAGAATTAAATCTAATTAAATAATTAATTACAATCAATTAATAATTAATTAAATCAATTAATCAATTAATTTTTGAATTAATTGACCAATTAACTAATTAATTATTAAATAAAATTGATTAACTAATTAATTCAGATTTATTTTTGAATTAAAAATAATTTTTAGAATTAGAATAATAATTTCTAGAATTTTTAATAATTAAAAATGAATTTTTGTAATTAAAATAAATAGAGAATATGTTTTTTAAATATTTTTAAAACAACAATCTTATTTTTGCAAATTCTGGAAACTACAGGGACTAAAGTGCATCGTTTTTAAAAGTTTAGGGGCCTGTTTGCAATTTTGCAAACATCTCGCCGGAAAACGACGGGAATCGCCGGAGAAGGCGTTCTCGGAATCGGCACACCACCATCTCCTCCAGATATCATCTACACAACACCATGAACTCATTCATGCAATCAAATCACGTTAATAACCCCGGAGTTGGCCGAAAATTGATGAAGAAACTCGCCGTCTCCGGCGAGTTTTGTTTGCTTTGATTTAAGCAAACCAGGAATCGTCTGTTGATGTATTATACATCGATTGCAAATTCAACCAGGAACACGATGCAATCAACAAAAACGTCTAATAACCCATGGGGAAGAAACCCCCAAATTTCGATTGAAAACATTCATACGGGTTATAAACCCTAATTTTATAATTTGAAATTAAAACTCAGTTTTGAACACGTTATTGAACTCCAAATCAGTCATATAATATATCAAAATCATTAGGAAGGAAAGCTCTACAACATGCAATCATCAAATCACACAAACAATCTCTCGAACAAAAATTCATATTTTAAATCAAATTAATTCGAAAATAAATAAAAATATAGAAAATACCAGTAGTTTCTGAAGTTGTAAGGCTTATTGATTCTGATAGAACACCTCAAGACCTTCGTTTTGAGTACTTCAGCTTTCCAATCGGAATCCGGTAACGCCTTGAAATTGCAGTTTGATTTTCAGAAGTTTATATGAATATACTGTTTTTCTCTGTAAAATTATATAATTACTGACTACAAATGATTTTTTGTACAAAATAAAATACGGTAAGGGCTATTTATAATAACGGAATATTGGTACCCCATTGGATCATACCGGATATAAAATATTACGTTTATTTGAGAAAACAAATCCAAAACGGTACCGGTTTTGGGATAATTATCCAAATATGTACATTTTATACTGCGGTCTTGGTCTCAGCACTTTAATTACACGTATTACGAGATGATAATTATAATAGTTTAGTAAAAATATCCCGTTTATCAAAAATACGGGTTTTATCGATTTACCGAAACAAATTTTGTATCGAAAATATCACGCCGGGACCCGCACGGGGAAAACCGTATGCCGGATCGAAAAAGTCAAAACATGGAAAATGCTCAGAATATTGCAATTAGGTTAGAAAGGATTTCTCGGAAGAGTTTTGGGTTATAAAAACTTAAAAACGAGTGAGGTCGGCTGGTTCCCGATTATACAAAATAGTTTTTAAATACTCGGAAAAATAATTTATTAAACCCATAAATCTTTTATAAAATCATAAAATAATATAAAAATTGATAGAAAAATATGACAATTATCTACACATTATTTTAGACATATAAAAATTAAAATACTCAAATTATATCATATTTAAACATCCAAACATATATACCACTTAACAGATAATTCATAAAATAAATACAGATCATACATAATATTTATTTATTAACAAAAATAATTACACAATATATCCCAGATATTACAATAAGGGTCTTGGAGCATAAATCCGAGACAACAGATTTTTCTGAGTTGTAATTATTTGGCTCAGATGTCCTGATTGCTCCCCCTGAGATGTTGCACTTTTCTTAGTGAATCTTTCTTTGAGGAGCACCCTTTCATCAATTCTCTCTTCTTGCTCTTCCCTTATCTCATCTCCAAATTCATTATAGGCATCTTGAAGTAGATCAACATCAATGGCTACTTTTTCTTGTTCTTTTACCCTTTTCTCCCCCTCAGTTGGGTTATCCTTCAGAGCTGGTGTTGATTGAGCATGTAAGGTCGAGACAGGGATCTCAAGAGAAATAGGAAGTTGCTTAATGATTGAGGTCATTGGCCCAATACCAGCAAGAGTTGCTTTAGAAAAGACCGAGATCGGCGCTTGCTTGCTAACTGAGAGCTTTGGCTCAGTATTGGCAATTGTCTTTCCTTTTCCTGTGTGAGATAAAGATCGATCAACGAATTCTCGTAAACTAGCAAATGTTGCTTGCTGATGTTCTAGTTGGTCGGAAAGACTGGCAATTTGATGATCTCTAAGAGATAATTCTTCCTGGAAATGTTGGTCTTTAAGAGTCAGCTATTCTTTGAGATAATTGTCTTTGAAAGCCAGCTGCTCTTCAAGATAGGATTTAGTGACATAGTTTGATAGATCTATGGGTGTATTTTGGATGGTGGGTGTCTCAAAGGCTTCTCGAAGTGTATCACTCATCACTCTAGCACTCGGCTTGGGGTGATGTGTTTCCCTCGTTCTCACATGTTCACTCCGCTCAGAGCTCCGAGTCCATCCTTAAGGAGGTCAGTAGTGGTGCAATGGGAGTTCGTAATTACCGATCCTTGTCTGAGACAAGTTTCCTGTCATCATTAGATGACTCATCCAGAGATGGAATCTCTGGTAGGAGCACTGGGGCCGTCATATTTGGCATCATATCCCCAGCTTCCCCTTGTATATGTGAAGATACATTCCCCTTAGGCTCACTAGTTAAATCTAGTTCATCGCCAATGGGTTGTCGATCCGCGCCCATGTCGGATCCACTATCTGCAGATGCATCCAGGGTTATCAGTCCTAGGGAGGTAAGTATTGTGCTAGATTTGGCAGCGATTACAATACTCTCTCCTAACACCTATGAAGGCAGTTGATCCATTGAAGGACCTCGAACATGATATTCTAACCATAAAATGGTTGAATGCCCTGTTTCCGTCAATACTTCCTCACCAAAAAGAACTCTTCTTATCGACTTATATAAAGCTTCAAGAGCTTGAAGATTGGAAAGTGTGTTTGACTCATTACAGGATGCCTTGGCCGACAAGCGAATTTCAATAGACCCACCTTATTGAGAAGATGAATCCAGTAACTGTTTATGTGCCTTTTCAGCCAGTGTATCCTTTTGGGAAGATACATGAAGGATTACAGTTATCTCAGTGGGGGTACTACTTTTCTTCGTTGGAGACAGAGCTGTGGGTTCTCTCAAAATACCTTCTTTATTTGTTGCATCTAGTGTAGTTTCTCCGTCTATATGCATTGGGTCCTTGTACTCCAGGGTTTGGGCTAAGAGAGTTGAAGGTGTTTGATTTGGCTCTAGAAGGTGGTTATGAATTTGTGGTATACCAAACTCACTACCTCTCCTATCTACTTGTTCAATAAGTAGCTGTGTGTGATGAGTGTCAAGTTGTAATTGATCTATACTAATGAAACCAGAGCATGCTTCATAAGTATTACTCATAGCAGATGTACCCATACTTGAGAAAGCTGGTCTATAGACAGATGTATTAGAGTGGGTAGACTCAGCAGCTTCTGGAGTTTGTCTAGCAGCTTCAGGTTGAGATTGTTGAGCATTTTCAGGTACAGCTTCTTGTTGTGGTTAAACTTCAATCTCTGCTTGATCAACATCCTCAGGCTCAGGTTGATCTGCTTCTTCATGTGCATTCTCTTCAGGTTCATGAACAATGTTCTCATGTTGTGCATCATCAGCTTGAGGCTCACCTTCATTGTCTTCATCTTCATGTTGAGCAGTGATAATGACAAAGACATATGTCATGTAATCTGTTAGGAAAGCAACATTTGCATTTGGATAGTTTCCTTTTCTGTGCAACTTAGCCACTATCAATGGGGACATGATAAGAGAATCTTCCAAGATGTCACTGTGAGTTGATGCCTTTTGTGCTTCTGACAATTTTCCATTGAGCACAATCTGAAGAAACCTTGTATATAAGATAAAGTTTTGATGCTGAGATTGGTTCTCCAAAATATGCCTCATGAATATACGCCCAAAGTTGATACGAAGATTATTCGCGACAACAACACCAACAATTTGATTGAAGTGAGTCAGTCCATGGAATCCACCAGTCTTGGGAGCCAAGCAGTGAGATAATATGTTGAAAAACAAATTCCATTCCTTGGGAAGATGACTCTTGTTGAAGTGTTTAGGAAAATCGCCATTCCTTGTTAATGCGCTTCTTATACCTCGGAAGAAACTGAATATTTCCCAGTCAAGTGAAATGGCATCAAAGTTATCACGAGGTAGCTGAAGATGTTTATTTAAATCGTCTTTTGTGATTCTGATGGTCTCATTTTCAATTACAAAAGAAAAGGCCAGTTGGTCTTAGCAGAGGAGTTTGTTGATGTTTTGTTAACATGCTTGAGAAGCTCAACATTTAATTTGACATTAGTAGTTAATGCGAAGCGCACAATGGAGTGTTCATTTAAAAAATGGATCCATGTCTCAAAATAGGCCATCTTAACTGGATCACGTTCAATAATTGAAACAAAATTTGTTTTTAGAATCTGAATATTATCCGCCATTTAATTAAAAATGAGAATAAAATTTGGATTTAAAACAAATAAATGTGTGCCCTTCGAATTAAAAAATAAAACAAATTGAACAAAATTTTAACACACTTGTTAAATTAACCAAAAAAGCCTTAAGAAGAAATTAAATCAAAAAAATCAACTTCACTTAACAAGTTATGCCAAATAAAGCCTTAACCAAAAACTAGGGTAATTCGATCTCCACAAATCTCCGGTGAAATTTGTTGATTTTGGTATCAAACTAATCTTTGTGATCTGGGCTTTTAAAATCTTCAAAAGAATGAAAACCAAACCAAAGATTCTAACCTCAAGTTTCTGAGATCCCTACCAAAAGAATGAAAACCAATGACAGTCTCCTTGAGAAATTCACAAGAATACAAGGAATTTACACTAGAGAGACTGTATGGCATTCTAAAGACTTATGAGCTTGAAATAGAGCAAGATGAAAGAATGGAGAAAGGGAGGAATAAAGGAGGGTCCATTGCACTGGTTGCTGAGTTAGAGAAAGAGAAAGAGATGAAGATAGAAGCTGTTGAGTCTACTTCAAAGGTCTGTGAAAACAAGGGCAAGGGGCTGGTTGCAGAAAATGAAGATTCTTTGAGCCAAGATGACATGGAGGATATTGATGAACATCTTGCATTTCTTTCCAGAAGATTTTCCAAGCTCAAGTTCAAGAAGAACTTTGAAACAACTAAGCCAAATAGAAACATGGTGGATAAATCTAAATTCAAATGTTTCAAATGTGGCTTGGCAGGGCACTTTACCAGTGAGTGTAGAAAGTCAGATTCCAGCAAGAAGAAGTTTGAGCCTACGGATTATAAACAGAAATAATTTGAGTTGCTCAAACAAAAGGAAAGGGCTTTCATTACACAAGAAAATGATTGGGCAGCATATGGTCTGGATGAGGATGAGGATGTCAGCTATGCCAATCTAGCCCTAATGGCCAAGTCTGATGAAACATAAACAAGTTCTTTAAGTAATCAGGTAATCATCACTAACCTTGCACATTTATCTAAAGCTGAGTGTAATGATGCTATAAATGACATTTCTACAGAATTATATCATCTGCGTGTTACACTTAAGTCCCTCACTAAGGAAAATGCTAAAATTAAAGAAAACAACTTGTTTTTAAGTGAAAGAAATAATGTGCTAGAGTCTCAATTTATTGAGTTTGAAAAATTGAGAATTGAGTGTAAAATTGCTAAGGATGAATTAACTGAGTCCTTGAAGAAATAAGAGATCTTGAAGAAGCAGCTTGAACGAGAACCGGAGGTGATTAAGGCATGGAAAACATCTAGAGATGTTCATGCTCAAATCACCAAAGTTCAAAGTATTGAGTCCTTTTGTGATGCAGCCTGGAAGAAGAATAAGGAGAAGCTAGAATCCAATTTGGTTGGAGGAGTGCTAACAGATGTGGACTCGACGGATGATGAGAGTCATCCGTCGGATAATCAAAAGGATTATCCGTCGAGTGATATAAACCCTCATCCGTCGACTGTTAGCAAACCTGTGAGTAAAGCCAAACTTGCCAAGTTCAATGAAAAATATGGATCAGTTTCGAAAAACTTCATTTCAGGAGAATCTAGTCAAGTGAGGAAGGAGAAGAAAGTGAATGTTGGTCATCTGTCTATCAAGCAATTGAATGAAAGACTAGAAAAGATTGAGGTTAAAACAGAGGCTAAAAGGAAAAACAATAGAAATGGTAAAGTAGGGATTAACAAGCATAACAACTACACACCTGATAAGTATGCTCCAAGAAAAATATGTGTTAAGTGTGATAGTGTAAATCATTTGTCTGTTAATTGCAAAACTGCCATGCCTACTTCCATATCTGTGCTACCTCCTTTTCCCAACATGAATGCCATGCCTTCTATGCCTATGAATGCTATGTCTACACAAAATATGAATGCACAATTTGCTAATATGCCATTTGCATGTAATCCATATTATGCTGCATTTAGTATGCCTCAAATGCCATTTAGCATGCCCTACTGGAATAACATGTTTACTAATAGCATGTCATTTCCTATTAATCAAAATGTGCATGATAATTCTGTTGCAATGAATGGTTTTAAAGGTCCAAATCAAATGACTAAGGATGAATCTGATATCCCCAAGTCAAATGAGATCAAACCTAAGAAACAGAAAAAGAAAGCTAACAAGGCAGGACCCAAGGAAACTTGGGTACCAAAATCAACTTGATTTGATTTTAATGTGTACAGGGAAATAGAAAGAATCTGTGGTACTTGGATAATGGTTGTTCAAGACACATGACTGGTGATTCTACCCTGCTCACAGAGTTCAAGGAGAGAGCTGGCCCAAGTATTACTTTTGGAGATGACATCAAGGGATATACTGTGGGATATGGTTTGATTTCAAAAGACAATATCATCATTGAGGAGGTTGCCTTAGTGGATGGTCTCAAGCATAATTTGTTGAGCATCAGCCAGCTGTGTGACAAAGGCAATTCAGTAACCTTCAACTCAGAAGCCTGTGTTGTGACAAACAAGAGGAGCAACAAAGTGGTTCTCACTGGAGTGAGAAAAGGAAATGTGTACTTAGCTAACTTCAACTCATCAAATGCAGAATCTGTTACTTGTCTTCTCAGTAAAGCAAGTCAAGATGAAAGTTGGCTATGGCACAAGAAGCTATCCCATCTAAACTTTAAGACCATGAATGAACTTGTAAAGAAAGAACTGGTTAGAGGCATTCCTTAAGTGGAGTTTTCTAAGGATGGACTGTGTGATGCTTGCCAAAAGGGAAAGCAAATTAAAGCATCATTCAGAAAGAAGCTTGATTCAACAATTGAAGAACCTTAGTAACTACTACACATGGATTTGTTTGGACCAGTCAATGTGTTGTCCATCTCAAGGAAAAGATTTTGCCTAGTAATTATAGATGATTTCTCAAAGTTCTCTTGGACATATTTCCTTAAGTCCAAAGATGAGGCTAGTGAAATCATCATCAATCACATAAGGCAAGTCAACAATCATCCTGATTTCAAAGTTAGAAGAATCAGGAGTGACAATGAAACTGAGTTCAAAAATTCTGTCATGAGAGTATTTTGTGAAGAAAATGGGATTTTGCATGAGTTTTCAGCAGCAAGAACTCCACAACAAAATGAAGTAGTAGAAAGAAAGAACAGATCACTTATTGAAGCTGCAAGGACAATGCTTGAAGAGTCTAAGTTACCAACATATTTCTGGGCTGGAGCTGTAAATACTGCATGCTACACTCAGAATATTTTCTGGTTAATCAAGCAAAATGCATGACTCCCTATCAAGTGTTCAAGAACAAGAAGCCAACTCTAAATTTTCTTCATGTCTTTGGCTGCAAATGTTATATCTTGAGAAATCAAACTGATCAGAATGGGAAGTTTGATGCTAAAGCAGATGAAGGAATCTTTGTTGGATATGTTATTGGTAAAGCATATAGAGTCTACAATCTGAGAACCAACATTGTTGTGGAATTAATACATGTTGTGTTTGATGATAAAAAGATTGAAGGACTGCAAGATGGTGATTACCATGAGAGCCTCAAATTTGATAATGTGGAGATGGTTAGTGATGACAGTGATGATGAAAGTGATCAACAGACAGTATCAAATGATAATGCAGAAAAATCCACTACCAATGAAGCACAAAATTCAACATCTGTCGAGTTGCAAAATGCTTCATCCGTCGGGAGACAATCTGCTTTATCCATCGGGAGACAACCAGCTTCATCCGTCGGTACTAAAAATTCACCATCCGTCAGGTCATCAAAAGAAGCTGGAAGTTAGAATAGATCACTTACAGAAACTTCCCCTTTCTCAAATCAAAGATCCATTAATTCAAGGGGAGTTTCTAATAATCAAAACTCAATCACACATCAAGACAACAATGAGGCCTCTTCATCTAGAGCTAATCTACCTCAACAAAGGAAATGGACAAAGGATCACCCATTTGAGCTTATCATTGGTGATGTATCTTCTAGAGTTCAAACAAGGAGAGCAACTCAAGAAGAATGTCTATATACCAGCTTCCTCTCTAAGGAAGAACCAAAGAAGGTAGAAGAAGCTTTGTTGGATCCTGATTGGATTTTAGCTATGCAGGAGGAGCTAAACCAATTTGAAAGAAATAAGGTATGGAAGCTGGTACCCAAGCCTAAATGAAAGAATCCAATAGATACCAAATGGGTATTCAGAAACAAGATGGATGAAAATGGCATAGTAGTCAGAAACAAAGCTGGATTGGTTGCTAAGGGCTATTGTCAACAAGAAGGAATAGATTTTGATGAAACATTTGCTTCTGTTGTAAGACTTGAAGCCATCAGAATCTTCTTAGCCTATGCAGCCCATGCCAATTTTAAGGTCTATCAAAAGGATGTCAAAAGTGCCTTTCTGAATGGAGATTTGGAGGAGGAAGTCTATGTCAGTCAGCCTCCTGGTTTTGAAGATCCAAATTTTCCAGAATATGACTACTATCTTTTAAAAGCACTTTATGAATTGAAGCAAGCACCTAGAGCCTGGTACGACACTTTGTCAAAGTTTCTTTTAGAGAATCACTTCACTAGAGGTACTGTAGACTAAAATTTATTCTTTAGAAATGTTAATGGCTCTAGTATACTTGTTCAAATTTATGTAGATGACATTATTTTTAGCTCTACAGATGAGAAACTTTGCAAAAAGTTTGCCAAATTGATGCAAAATAAGTATGAAATGAGCATGATGGGAGAACTAACTTACTTTCTTGGTTTACAAGTTAAGCAAGTTAGTGATGGAATATTCATTAGTCAAACTAAATACATTTATGATCTTTTAAAGAAGTTTGATCTAATGGATTACACATCTGCAAAAACTCCCATGGCCACCGCAACTAAGCTTGAATTAAACACTACTGAAAAGTCTGTGGATATTTCAAGTTATAGAGGCATGGTTGGCTCACTTCTGTACTTAATAACTAGTAGGCCAGATATAATGTTTGCTACATGTCTTTGTGCTAGATTTTAGGCTGAACCTAGAGAATCTCACTTAGTAGCTATTAAGAGAATTTTCAGATATCTCAAGGGAACACCAAAACTTGACATTTGGTACCCTAGAGATTCTGGTTTTGATCTAACTGGTTATTCAGATGCAGATTATGCAGGTTGTAGAATTGATAGAAAAAGTACAACATGAACCTGTCAATTTCTGGGAAACAAGCTTGTGTCCTAGTTCAGTAAAAAGCACAATTCAGTTTCTACTTTTACAGCTGAAGCTAAATATATTGTTGCTGGCAGTTGCTGTGCACAAATTTTGTGGATGAAAAACCAATTGTTAGACTATGGTCTACAAGTGGAAATAATTCCTATTTTCTGTGATAACACAAGTGCAATTGCCATCACTGAAAATCCAGCACAATATTCAAGAACAAAGCATATAGACATCAAGTACCACTTCATAAGGGAACATGTAATGAATGGTACTGTGGAACTACATTTTGTTCCAAGTGAAAAGCAGCTTACGGATATATTTACCAAGCCACTGGATGAATCCACCTTTTCAAGGTTGGTAAGTGAGTTAGGTATGCTAAATTACTCTTGAATCTTTACAGATAATTTGCAAGTTGAAATGTAGCCAAAATTTTAATTGATTTTTCAGTCTTGGATGAAATTTTGGCTAAGTCAAAATTTACATGACGGATGATCATTATCCATCGAGTTTGATAATCCGTCGGTATATATTTTGTTAATAAAATCAATTATTTTTCTAGAATATTTTATGTCTCGACGGATAACTGTTTTATTCTCATCCGTCGAATTGTCTTATTCTTAGCCGTTGATTCTCTGAACATTATCCATCGAGTATACTTACAATTTGTAAGCATAACACGACGGATAATTGATGGAATTTTTACAGTTTATTTTTAAACGAATATTTTGGGAAATTTTTATTGGTCACTTTATTTTACTTTATTATTTTTGACAGTTATTTTTGAGATAGTATAAAAGCATAATTCATTTTCATTGCTTATCTTTTATCATTCTCAAATCATCTGCTCCAACTTCTCTCTTTCTCAAAAGCACTTACTCTCTCTCTCTACAAGTTTTTACTCTCTAACAATGGCACCAGTTGTAAAGATCATGTCTCAAACTGGATTTATCTACAAAAAGAACAACTTCACAGCTTTAGTGAACAAGGGGATTCAGCAGTCTGGGGACTATCATAAAATGATGGATTTTGTGAAGAACTGCAAACTCAACTATGCCATGCTGGAATCACCCACCATTTTTATGAGGTTGTTGAAGAAATGTGGATGACTGCAACGTACAACTCAACTGATAAGACTATCACCTTCACTATTAAAGGTAAGGAATTCTGTGTTAATAGTGATATTGTTAAAACATGTTTCAAAATTCCTAATAATACTGTAACTTCTCCACACACAGACACTGACATTGTTAATATGCTTAATTCCATGGGCTATGCACTCTCTACTTCTAAATTAAGTGAAATTAGGAGGTTGGGTCTTAGGAAGGAGTGGAGTTATCTGTGTGATGTAGTTACTAAAGTATTTTCTGGTAAAATTAGCAATTTTGATTCAGTTAATATCTCTATACTTAACATGTTTTACATGCTAGTAACTAATAAATTCTTCAACTTTAGTGATCTTGTCATATTTGAGTTGGGGTTTAAGTTAGGGGAGCTAAATAAGAGGGGTAAAAATATTTACTATGCTAGATTTTTAATGATGCTTGCTAACCACCTCTCTGAGGATATTGTGCTTGAGAACCCAAACAACAAATTAGATTATTGGGTTCAATAAAGAAGAATCATTGCATATTTGAACAGGGCAAACCATCACAAAGAGGTGCCACTCTTCTATTTTCCTGTTATGGAGGCACCTCAGGTAAGTGAGGTAAGTTCAACAGTCTATACTCTTCCAGCCTCACAAACTTCTTTGCATTCTAGTGTAGCTATGGCAACTGTGTCATTGACCCAACAGTTGCCTACCCAAGCTGTCAAACCCAAAATTTCAAAAACAAAGACAAAGAAAGCCCCTCCGGTGTCTCTCAAAAGATGTCAGTTGTAAAATCCACCAAACCAAAAGAGGGGAGTGTGAAGGTGGGTAAGAAAGGTGAGGGACAGGGTGAACATCAAAGAAACCCTAAGGATAAGGTTAAAGAGGTGAGTGTTTTCCAGCCTAGCCACACTGCAGTTTCCCATAAGCTGCAGTGCTGAATAAGGATATAAGCTCATTACTAGTTACATCCTCCCAAAAGGATGTGACCATTGAACAAAGCTCTCAGCCAAGAGCACAGGCCAAAAGGGTAAGGGACATAAGCTCACCCCAAACTTACACTAGAAAGAAGAAATCAAAGACCCTTGGGGAGGCACAGGGTTCACACACTGTGCAAACTGGTGCTAAAGACACAGTCACTGCACCTTCTCAAAGTTAGGTTGATGTGGCTCCAATAAATGTGGAGTCACAACCAAAATCTCTAACAATTGAAGCCCCTGAAACACCAAACTCCACACACTCTTTAGATGTTGACATGATAAACACATTACTTCCAAATTCTCCATCTTTAACTCTCTTGGAGAAGCCAAAAATCCAAACAAGTGAGCATCATCTTCTAGATGATTTGTTGGCTCACTTGCCATTTCTTTCTAAAACTGTTGAGACATCTGTGCCAAAATTCTCATCAATCTGCACAGAGTCCACAATAGTTTCCACTCTAAACTCATTTATTTCAACTCACTCGATGGATATTTTTCATCCATCGATTAGTGATTGTATCCCGACGGATAAGCTTAACCGCAGTTATCCGTCGGAAAGTCAAACTGCTAACCCGACGGATATCCCTTATCTGTCGAGTGTCTCTGCACAGCTTCTTTCATCAATTATGTTGTGCAAGACATGTCTGTATCATAACAAGACTAAGTCATATTGACAACCCTAAGATTAGTTGTATTGTAACCTTAATCTGTAATTTATACTTGTAACACTTAATGTCTGTAAAATGTAAATGGAGCAGACTGGAGCATTTTTCCCTAAACAGTGTCAAGCCTAAGAATTCTATCTGGAAGAAGATCAAGAAGGTCATGCCTCAGAAGAATTATGAAGAAGCTTGGAGTTGAATAATTCTGTTTGGTGAAAAACATTTTAAGTCAAGATCTCTATAAGTCACAGAATTAGTGTTATAGAGAAGTCATTCGAGAACTCAGAAAGACCTATCGAGAACTCAGGAATTGTCTATCGAGAACTCAGGAAATGCTATTGGAGATATCGATAAGTCAGATACCCATTCGAGAACTTGGAGATATCGATAAGTCAGATACCCATTCGAGAACTTGGAGATATCGATAAGTCATATACCCATTCGAGAACTCATAGATATCGACAAGTATACATTCATTAGAGAACTCTGAGTTATCGATAAGTCAAAGTCCATTAGAGACCTCTGAGTTATCGATAAACCAAAATTCACTAGAGAACTCAGAGTTGTCGATAATTCAAGTCAACAATGAAGTTTCAGAGATATCGACAAGCCAACATGCCTATCGAGATGTCGAGTTCTCTACAGCTTAATTAGAGATCTCGAAGTGAAGAAATTTCTCTAAGTACATAATTGCAGAACAATTCAATATCCAAGGTTGCAAATTAACAAAATATTCACACAGCTGGATTGACAAGTCTATAAAAAGCAGCTTGAGAGATGTGCAAGATTAATGGTAAAGATTAACTGACAAAGGAAGATTAAAGTGAACACGGGATGCTAAAGATATGCTATGCTAGAAATGGAAGATCTGCTTTTTTATAAATAGAAATGACAAGTGACAGTTTAGAAAAGCTAATAGCATGTCTTATTACACACTGTGTAAACCAACAGTTAACTGAGTTATAAAGTTAATACCGGTCCTTAGTCAGTTGTAACAATCTAGATAGAAAATCTTGTATTCTCTCTCAAGAAAGAAGCTAAGTTCTAAACCAAGAACTTAGAGATTTTGTAGCAAAACACTGCTTGATTTTTAATATAAAATTAAGTGAGCTTTGAAGATCTTTGTTTTACATATTTGCATTGTTATTTATGTTTAACATCTATTCTACCAAATCATTGATAACAACCAACTGCTAAAGCCAAAGTCGATCAAAGAGTAAATATTTAAGCCAAAACACATTCACCCCCTGTGTTATATTCATACCTAACAAGTGGTATTAGAGCAAAATATGAAAGCAAACAGATTAGATCTTGGAAAAATGAATACACAGAAAACCAGTAGTATCAAGATTCCTCCCTTTGATAAGGCCAACTACACTTTATGGAAAAAGAAAATGTTGCTGTTTATAAGAATGCCCAATCACCTTTACATTTAGATCCTCAAGAATGGGCCCTTCACTCCTATGGTTAGAGTTGAGGAAACCACAAATGGAGACATGGTTATTCCAGCTCATTTTGCTCCCAAAGTTGCCTCTGAGTATGCTGATATTGAAAAGAGAAAGTTTCCCTAGACAGTGCTTTGCAACTGATACTAATTGAGTCACTTGACAATGTAATGTATAATAACATTGTCAACTGTGACACTACTAAACAGATCTGGGAAAAGATTGAGATACTCTGTGAAGGAACTGAGGAGGTTAGGTCAAATCAAAGAAGGATATTGATTTCTCAATATGAGGGTTTTATGGCTAAACCAAAGGAAGGTATTACTGATGTGTTTGAAAGGTTTAATAAGCTGATAAATGACTTGCAGCTTCATGATAAATTTTATGATGTTGAAGAAGTGAATTTGAAGTTCTTGCTTACTCTCCCTGATCATTTGGAACAAAAGATCTCTGCAATCAGAGAAGGAAGGGATTTGAGTAGAATCACACTGGAAGTGCTCTATGGGGTTCTGAAAACTTATGAACTTGAAATGATTCAAAAGAAATCATTAAGGGCTGGTCAAGGATATGTAATGGATGGCTCTAGTGCACTGATTGCGAATGATGGCCAGACCGCTAATGATGAGCAAAGATCCCAAACTCCAGAAATTTCTACAAGTGAGAAAAGAGTCAATGATACTAAAGAGTAAGTCATACTGGAATTGGATGAAGAAGATGAGTTCTACACTCTTGATGAGCTTGATGAGCTAGACAAATCAATTTCTTACTTGGCTAGAAAATTCTTTAACATTAGAGTGAAGAAACCAAGATTTTTCAAGAGCAAAGGACAGTCCTTCAACAAAGACTGCAGCTGGAAAGAAAAAGGGAAGTACACTCCTGATAGAAAAACTGGCTACAAAACTGGATCTGTTGATAGATCAAACATAAGGTGCTTTAACTGTGATGAGTTGGGCCATTTTGCTACAGAATGTAGGAAACCCAAGAAGGCAAAGAAAGACAAAGCCTATCTTGAATTGGAAGCAAAGTATGATGCTCTTCTAAAGAAGTAACAAGGGAAAGCTTATATTGCTGAGGGCAAGAGCTGGGATGATTTAGATAATGATGAAGATGAAGAAGTTGGAAACTATGCACTCATGGCCTTGGAGCAAGGAGAATCTTCATCATCTAAATCATAGGTACCAACTCTTACCACAATTGATTTAAATGTGAGTCAATATAAGGAAACTGTTGAAAAGATGAGCACAGAAATGTTCCACATTCATACAAGCATGGTTGTTGTAAATGAGGAAGTTAGCAGATTGAAAAAGATCAATGAAAAACTTGAGAGTGAAAAACAAGAGACTGAATTGTTGCTGGTTGAGCTTGATGCTACTAAGCAAAAAAATGCATACTTAAAGAAAAAATTAAAGTGTGCAAGTGAAATTGAAACAGTATTGAGAGAAAGGCTGGAGAAGAATGAAGTGAAGCTGAAATCCTTCAAAAATGCTTCTGAGTTGATTGGACAATATCATGAAAAGAACAAGCCATGTGCAAACATTGCCATTGGTCTTGATTATGAGGGTTTGAACAACAAAAAGAAGTCTGTCAGTGATAAAGGGAAATCAACTGAAACTGAGAATGTTCCAATTATGTTGAAGAAAGTTGAATCACCTTTGTCAAGGCATGTGAGGTGAACTTCAGTGAAGAAGAGTTGATCATCAAACAGGAGATAGCTGATGAGGACAAGAAAAAGAAAAATGATGAGACAACTCAGTCTTTCATCTCTGTTAAAACACCAAAAGCCAATCAAGAAGCTAATGAGCCTGTGAAGGAGATTAAAGCTGAAAAGGTCAAAAAGAAAAAGAAGAATAGAAATGGAAAGATTGGGATAAATAAAAGCAATAATTTTGCTTATGTTGCAGATGCTCCTAGAAAGAGGTGTGAGAATTGTGGATCAATGAATCACCTAACTCACCTTTATAAAAAGATTGTTGGCAATCCACCTGAAGGAGTCTGCAAGTACAATGAAGCTAAGGCTAATGATCCCTATTCATTCTGTGACAAGTTTGACTGCATTCCCTGCAACCTGAAAGTGATGAAGAGTTGTCACAAATTGAGAATTGATCTCATAGAATCAAAAATTGGTTCTATATCTGAAAGGGAAAATGCTCAACAGTCTATGAATTCCATTTTATTTGAAATTTCTCATTCTACTTCTGCAAAATCAGTTAACAAGAAGAAAGTACCCAACACAGCTTGGGTAGCTAAACACACTTAATTCTCATTGTGTGCAGGGCAAAGGAAAGAAGGTCATATGGATCATTGATAGTGGATGTTCCAGGCATATGAAAGGTGATAAGGCCCTGCTATCACAATTTGAGGAGATGGTTGGCCCTTTGGTGACCTTTGGAGACAACAACAAAGGATTCACAATGGGATATGGCAAGATTGTTTCTGGAAATATTATCATTGAAGATGTAGCACTAGTTGCTGGATTAGAAGTAAATCTTCTAAGTGTTAGTCAATTTGCAGACAGAGGTTTTCAAGTTGTATTCAACAAAGAAGATTGTGCTTTTATTAGCAAAAAGACTGGTGAAATTGCTCTTAAAGGAGTAAAAAAGGGAAGCTTGTTTGTTGCAGACTTAGACTCAATAAATAAGGATGGAGTGTGTTGTTTCTACACCAAGGCATCAGAAGAGCAAAGCAAATTATGGCATAAGAAGCTATCTCACTTGAATTTCAAAGCAATCAACACCTTAGTCAAGAAGAAGCTTGTGAGAGACATGCCTAGTCTGGAATTTGCTCAACTGGAAGTTTGTGAAGCTTGTCAGAAAGGAAAAATGAAAAGATCAAGTCACAAGTCAAAATCTATGAATTCTATAAGTGCACCTCTGCAACTTATTCACATGGACTTGTTTGGGCCAGTAAATGTCTTGTCCATTTCAAGGAACAAATATGCCCTTGTCATGGTTGATGATTTTTCAAGATACACTTGGGTTGAGTTCATGTACTCTAAAGATGAAACTCCAAACATTATAATTGAGCACATCAAGAAAATTGAGAAGCAAGCTGAAGGAAAAGTTAGTGTGAAAAGATTGAGGAGTGATAATGGAACATAATTCAGAAACTCAACATTAAGTGAATTCTGCAAAAGGAAAGGCATTGTTCAAGAATTTTCAGCAGCTAGAACACCTCAACATAATGGAGTAGTTGAGAGAAAAAATAGAACATTGGTTGAAGCTGCTAGAACCTTGCTACAAGATGCTTAGTTGCCAACTAGTTTTTGGGAAGAGGCTGTTAATACTGTATGCTACACTCAAAACAGATATCTCATCAACAAAGCTCATGGAAAATCACCTTACTCAATCATGTCTAACAGGAAGCCTACAGTGAAGCATCTATATGTGTTTGGAAGCAAGTGTTATATTCTAAAAGACAACTCTGAATATGTGGGAAAATTTGACTCTAAAGTTTTTGAAGCAATTTTTCTTGGATATTCATTGGAAAGAACATCCTAAAAAGTTTATGTGATTGATCAAAAGAAAATTATGGAAAGCACAGATGTGACTTTTGATGATGACAAGTGTCCAGGCTTGGAATGCCTTGATGTAAATGATGCTGAAGCCCTTGCATTTGAGAATCTAACCATTGATAGTGATTCTGATGAGGAAGATGAAATTGTGGTACAACAAATGACAAATGAAGTGACCTTTGAACAAAATCATGGGAATGAAAGCTCTCTTCAGACACCTGAATTTGGTGGCACAAACTCAGGGGGAGAAGGAGAGAATGGAAATGTCACACCCCCAACTTAACAAACATAATATATAACTATTACAATATTTAAAAGAGAGTAAATATATCTGAATCCAAGATCTTACAGTTTAGGGTTTGGAACAGTCCAACACTACCATCTATTACAACTGATTTTAATATCGAGTCCTCGCACAAAACTATCTCTTATTCTACCTGAGCTCGGACATACGCATCGGCGTCACAAGTCTTACGTGCTGTCTGCTTAAATCTAACCATAGCTGCTAGCTGTAATATCAGGGTTAAAGCAAGGAGTGAGCCAAATGCTCAACAAGTGCTAAACAATACGGTACAAAACATGAATCGACATATATATTAAAGAATGACAATGCGAAGATATAACTAATAATAACAAGAGATGAAATTTTGGGTGATGGCATCATTTGCTTGAATCAAAACATTTTAAAATCATATCTTAATCAAAATCATTTTATGACGCTACGGATTACAACCGGTGATCAGCCGCGAAGTAATCCCGAACCTCGCTGGGTTCTAAAATATTAATGGGATCCCTAGGCAACTTTTAAGCCTACAATATAAGTGTGGAAAGGACTCGCATCTCAGTCCAGATCCACTATTCAAAGAAAACATTTATCCCCCTTTGGGACTGAAAATCCACATTTTAATCATTTCAAAAACCGATGCCGATTTATAATAAAATCTCTTAAACAGTAAACATTTTTATCAAGGGATTATAGATCAACTTTGAAACACTGGAAATATGTCACCAAATCTCAGGGCCATGATTCACTAGACTTTATTCTATCGGGGTACTTGTACAGTTTCTATTTACAAGGTTTCCGACAAGGAGATTTAGTAGGGTTTTTGGATAATAGGAAGGAGTAATGCCAAACTAGGATTTAAACAAGGGTTTTAGACAAGGTATAGGTACTAGAACATCAAGAAGATAAGCTTCACTGGTTACACGTATACTAGAGGTGTTAAGGTATGAAGACGATAATCGTTAGCTTAAGGTATATCAAGATTGTCAAACTTTAGGGTAAGGATAGGGTTATCAATCAATTAAGAACAATTTTTAAAGAATATCTGGCTTTTAGGTATCAAGGTAGAGTTCTATTGGGGTTCAAGCATCAGGGTGAGATATCAAGATTTCTCAGGAATCAATAGCATGTTAATCAAAAGGGTCAATCAAGTATTATAGCAAATCTTTATTTTATCATGGCATTCCAATAACTTTGATATACTAGCATGACACGACTTTTGATCTACTTGCAATAAGTACTTGAGGGTTCATGGCATTTCTATATATTACTAAGATAGATTTGAGAATCACTTGGTTCAAGTATAATAAGATAACTCAGGACACTCGCATTATATATATAAAAGCTAGTTATCATTCATTCACAGTGTAAACGAAAAGCAGGTTGAATCACTTGCCTTGAGAAAGGCTGGACTGGTCTGGCAGGTAGGAGCAACTGGAAGCTTTACTCGACCTTTATGGCAAGTTTACCCTTGTCTCGAGATCCTACAGAATTAATAATAACCTCATTATAATATATTCTCACCAACTCAACCTATTTACAACCCGAAATTAAACACAAGTGGCACTTAGGCCTATATGCACGCAATTTATAATCACCTTATAAATACAATAGTACACATAGCCATATATACTCACATATCATATTTTAATACCAAGTAATATCACACACACCATAATGCAATATTAGGCTTGGATGATCTCGACCCACAACTTAAGTCATTTGATCGCTAAACTAGACAAAGTCTCCAAATTTTGGCCTCCTAACTCGATGTGCCTTTACTAAACTATCCAAAACCTATTGACCCTCACTTGGGCCTTTAATTCTACTGGCTTTATACTATCTTTCAACCATAGTGGTCAACCTAGGTCTCACTCATAAGTGCTCCAAAACTATGTGGTAAGTGAAAGTGCTCACTAAGATAAATTTCAGAATGACATCTATGGTTTATGGTTTCTTGAGTGCATTAGACACTCTTACACTACAAGTTTACCTCCAAAACTTTTACAATAGACTCTTATGACCATAAGGCATCTCCCAAACTTGATGTGGCTCAAGGGCCTAGCTTGGGCCTCCTTGGGCCTAACCTTAAAGTTCATGGTTCCCCTGTTTTTCTGGGCAGAAAATGCCCTGACTTGAACTAACTTGTGACACATGATTCTAACTCAAATCCTATGGATTATGGCTGGAAAAACTTCTCTGACACTCCCTCTAGCTAAGGATCAACATGGCCTAATGAGGGCCTACCCATGACATGGTCAAAACTTCCTATTTCTAAGTTGCAACAAAACTGTCCCCTGCTGGACAGATTTTGTGATCTCACTCGTGCACCTAACCAAACAACTTACAAACCTCCAAAAAACACCTAAAACCTATCATATACTCCTAGTGCTAGCTTCTGGTGGCTTAGGCCTCAAAATGCACAACAGTGACATGGTCAAATCTCACTCTAAACCTCAGGGTACCAAACTGATTTTCTGCAGAAACTAATACTCTCCTTTCACCAAGGTTCTTACTTAACAAACCCAACCAACAACAACCAAAAACCCAAACCAATACTTAAATAAGGTAATCTACTGAACTAACTCTCTTACACTCAAAATAGGCTTAGTGGAGATCATCTTTACCTAAGGTGCAACATAGCAAAATAAAAGTAATCACATTACACAAATTACAAGTCATCAAGTTTTCAAGGACAACAACTTTTACCTTCTTGATAAATATAAACGAAATAACATCACATATTAAGGAGCAAAAATATTAATTAATATCTTAACTTAACTAAAATTAAAGTTTACTAACAAAATATCAATCCAAATGATCAAGAACTTCCAAAATTCAAGAGTGGTTTACATGCATGCATGCCTTCGAGTCTTACAAACCAAAACAACATGATTTCCAAATAAATTTTCATCATAATTCAACATGCAAGCCTAACATGGATTATAACTAAATGACCACCTAGCATGCAAAGGTTTTTACCAAGATTTTACTACAAATTTCATGTTATCATCACAAAAACACACAAAAACGAAACAAGGCAACAAAACACCATCCATTCGGCTCCTATCAAGTCATGGCTGAATGGATTAGGGTGAAAACAATATTTGCATAAGTGTAACACACTCATGTCTATCCATTCTCAACCCTATAATACTATAACTCATGATGAAAGCCTTGGATTCACAAGAATCAAAGATGTTCACTTTGAGTTTAACAAAAACAACACCATGCAAGGTCAAGCACATAAGTTTTTCACTCTAAACTTTTGAGATATATAAGAACAACATGTACGGAGTAAGATTACTTGATTATAAGATGATTGTTTGAGTGAAGAAATGAATAAAGAAAGGGAATGGGGGCCTCGGCTATGGGATGGCCAAGAGGGAGGGGGAAAAGCCGAGAGGGAGGGAGGAGGAGAAAGGGGAGGGTGAAGTGGTGGGGGGAAAATGGAGTGATCATCACTTTTTAGTTTGTTTTTATGTCTTTGATTTGACTAAAATATGAGTGGATTTGGGAAATGACAAGAGTAACCCTCTAGCTAAAGTTAGGTCATTTTGCATGCAAAGTCAAAGAGGTAATTTAGCTAACAAATTGTGAGTTTGTGGGGTTGGAAATGTCTTCTTTGCCCTTTAATTGAATGGAAGAGTGATTTGCATACAAGGGTTTCCATGTAATTTGCTAATTATTAAACAACTAATTTTCAAAGATTTACTTTTATAAAATAAAATAAGAGTTCAAAAATTATAAAATTTATACCCTAAAATAACTTGGATTTTTAGAAATTTTATAAGTTCACTTTTGAAATTTGTGAACTAAATAACTTTTAAAAGAAAATTTCTCCAAGGTTTACAATATTCCTTATAAATTAAAAATAAGGGAAATAAATAAACTCTTGCTTTGAAAAATCATACACCACATAAAGCAAATTTATAATGCAGAATTTTCATTCACACACATACAATCATTAAGCATTTTTTTTACATTCGGCTCTAATATTATACCAAGTCCACAAATAATATTACATAAAATTCCGGTCGTAACATCCTCTCCCCCTTAAGGGATTCTGTCCCCAGAATCTAAGAGAACAGATGAGGATACCGGGAACGCATATCAGACTCTAACTCCCAAGTTGATTCTTCGACCTTAGGGTTCCTCCAAAGTACTTTCACTAACTTTATCGACTTATTCCTAAGACTCTTTACTTGCCAGTCGAGTAATTTGACAGGTTGCTCCACAAATGACAGGTCTGCCTGAATTTCTACAGGTTCATATTCTATCACATGGCTGGTGTCAGGATTGTACTTCTTAAGCAATGACACATGGAACACATTATGCACATGTTGATACTGAGGTGGTAAGGCTAACTTGTAGGCCACCTTCCCCACTTGACTCAAAATTTCAAAAGGACCTATATATCTAGGTGCTAACTTCCCTTTCTTGCCAAATCTAGACAACCCTTTTCTTGGTGACACCTTCAACAAAACGGCTTCGCCTACTTGGAATCTAACATCCTTACGCGCTGGATCCGCATACTTCCTCTGTCTATCTTGAGCAGCAAGCAACCTTTTCTGAATTAACTTGACTATCTCATGCAACTGTTGTACCAATTCTGAGCCTAGAATCTTTCCTTCTCCTACTTCATCCCAACTTGTCGGTGATCTACATTTCCGTCCGTACAAAGCTTCGTATGGTGGCATGCCAATACTGGAGTGATAGTTGTTGTTATAAGAGAATTCTACTAATGGCAAGTGGTCGTCCCAACTTCCTGCAAAATCGATTGTACAACTGCGCAACATGTCTTCGATTGTTTGAATTATCCTTTCGCTCTAACCATCAGTCTGCGGGTGGTACGCCGTACTAATGTTCAACTTCGTGCCAAGACTCTCTTGAAATTGCTTCCGGAAACTCGAGTTAAATCGGGGATCTCTGTCTGAAACTATCGATACGGGTACTCCATGCCTCAGTACGATTTCACGCACATACAGATGAACCAATCTGTCCAATGACGACATCTCATTAATTGGAAGGAAATGCGCCGACTTCATAAGACGATCAACTATAAAAAAGAATGCCTATATTTCGCCGCTTTGACGAGAACAGCCTGAATAGTAATCAAACATATACTAGTAAAACCAAAAGTTCTGCTTTAATTCCCGATACATCTTGGTGCTTCCCGAGTGGATTGAAAATCTTGAATTGTGGGCTTCTTGCAGAATCTCGTTCTTCAATTCAGGTACATGATGAATCCAAATTCTTGAGGAAAACCTTAGTATACCTTGCTCATCCCTTTGAGTGCCAATCTCTTCTCCAGTTAGCTGATTCTTCTCTTTCTCCATTACTTCTTCCTGACATTTCCTTATCTTTTCTACTAGTGTTGGCTGAAAAGTCATTGCACGACAAACTTTTTCAACTATTCCACTATCAGAAAGTTCCAATCCAAATTTCTTAATCTCTTCAGACAATTCCCTTGGTGTTGCTATCATATTGAATATTTCCTTCCTACTCAAAGCATCGGCTACAATGTTCGCCTTTCCAGGATGATAATTTATCGAGCAATCATAGTCCTTAATCAATTCCAACCATCTTCTTTGCCTCATATTGAGCTCCTTCTGAGTAAAAATGTACTTTAAACTCTTGTGATACGTGTAGATTTCACACTTTTCTCCGTAGAGGTAATGTCTCCAAATCTTAAGTGCGAACACTATGGCGGCTAGTTCCAAGTCATGCGTCGGGTACTTCAATTCATGCGGTTTTAACTGTCTTGACGCATACGCGATCACCTTATTGTGTTGCATTAGCACACAACCCAATCCTTTATGTGAAGCATCGCTGAAAATCACAAAGTTTCCTTGGTCGTCTGGTAGTACTAACACCGGAGCTGTTACCAATCTCTGTTTCAACTCTTGAAAGCTATCCTCACATTCTGCATTCCATTCGAACTTCTGATTCTTCCTGGTTAACTTAGTCAATGGCGTGGCGATTTTCGAAAAATCCTTGACAAACCTTCTATAATACCCTGCCAATCCTAGAAAACTTCGCACTTCCGTAGGTGTCTTTGGCCTCTCCCAACTCATAATCGCCTCAATCTTTGTCGGATCTACTTTAACTCCTTCATCTCCAATGACGTGTCCCAAAAATTGAACTTCCTTTAACCAAAACTCACATTTAGAAAACTTGGCATACAACTTTTCTTGTCGGAGTATCTCCAATGCTATCCATAGATGATGCTTATGTTCTTCTTCCGATTTCGAATAAATAAGGATGTCATCATGAATACCACCACGAACTTGTCCAAATACTTTTTAAATACCCGGTTCATCAGATCCATAAATGCTGCCGGGGCATTAGTCAATCCAAAAGGCATTACTAAGAATTCATAATGTCCGTATCTGATCCTGAATGCTGTCTTGGGGATATCTTCTTCTTTGATCTTTAATTGATGGTATCCTGATCTCAAGTTAATCTTTGAAAAGCACTTTGCTCCTTTCAGCTGATCAAATAGGTCATTGTTAGGTCACACTTTCACTGTAGAGGGGGTGAATACAGTGTTTATTATAATCAAATCAAACTTCAAGAACTTATGTAACAGAAAACAAACTTTATTGAAACAATAAACTCTGTTACAATCTGGAACTGTTATCTCTCAGTGATGAACAAAATATCACGAGAGCTGCTAGGGTTACAGTAAATAATATTCTCGATAATGATAACACTTATAGTGTAAACCCTATGTCTGTGTTTATATATTACACAGTTACAAGATAATCGCTAATTGATATGGAATATAATTCTGCTTCCTAATATATATCAATCAGATATCTTTTCTTCCAAGTATTCCATTCTTTACAGAATTCCTTCTTCATGCATATCTCTTCTTATGTTTATCTTGATCTTCTTAACTTTAATCAGCTACTGTCCTTATCTGATCGTCCTTCAGCACTTAAGTTCTGATATCTATCTCCTGATGCTTATCTCCTGATAACATAAGTACTGATATCCCTTAAGTTCTGACGTCCAGTATAAGTACTGATCAGTTAAGTACTGATTTGTTCTGTTCAAATAAGATCTGAAATCTAAACATAAAACTTATTAGCCATGACATTATCAAATATATCTAACAATCTCCCCCAACTTGTAAATTAGCAAAATATACAAGTTTAACAGATATTTGATGATGTCAAAAACATTAAGTACAAATGCATGAGAAATAGACAAGATAACTACAACTTACAGTCCTTAAAGCTTTTACCAATTCAACTTCTGATAACAACTTTAGTCTGTATACACATCAGAATTTAAGTAGTTGTAGATCTTTGACTTGGCTTCATCATTTTCTGATCTCTCTGATGTCAGGAGTTGTTCTGAGATAATTCTTCAACAAACATTTCTCAGCATATCTGAGTTCATCAATCATTTTCCGTTTGACATCTTTAAGCTCTGCAGTATCTTCACCAGTTTGAAATATTGCAGCTCTGAGATCATTAATCTTTGCTTTTCTCAACTCCCGATCTAGTCTTATGACATAAGCTTTGTCAGACTCTAGATTGAATTCAAGCCCCTTAATACCAAGATATGTTCTGATCTGTGCAGTATTAGGCTTCATACCAACAATATCACCATTGTGATTTCTGTACTTTGGAACATATATGCTGTCAGACTTAACAGAATAAAGTCTTTTCTGTCTCTGAATCTGTTCTTTCAAATAATTTGCAGCAGTCCCTGTCAATCTGTCATCCACTTGAAGTAAGAATAATACATGCTCCAATTCTTCAAAATACTTCAATGGAATGGCATTTTGTCTTATATGATAAACCCTACCATCTGTCATGAAATACAACAAGATGTGTTCCTTCAAGTAGGTATGGTAAACCATTTGTACAGATTCCAATTGATTCAATCTTTCAGGAGTTGCTCCAATTCCTGGTTCACACAAGGAAGTTGGATCATTGGTAGTGTTGTGTACTCTTCTTTCATCAGCACTTCCCAATCCAGTTTTATCTCTTGCTTCCTTTCCAGTAACTACTCTAGCTTCAAAACGACTTGCAGTAGTCTTCAAAGGTTGAGTTTGTTTTGCTTTAGTGAATCCTGGTAGGAGTGTTTTTGATCTTTCTTCTGATATCAAGTTAACTTGAGCTGTGTCAGAGGTTACTTGCTTCTTTTGAATATCAGAACTTTTAATTTCTTGACTCTGAACAACTTGAGCTGTGTCAGAGGTTGTTTTAAGAACTTTTCTTGAAGTCAGAGCAAGATTATCTTTGTCATCAGTAATTTCTTCATCTTCAGGAGGTACATAAACTTTAACAGGTTCACCAACCTTTTCTTTACCCTTGGATCTTGGATCTATCTTTGGTTGTGATTTAGCAAATGTTGCTTCAGTTTGTGCCTTTTCTTTAATCACAATACCTTTCAGTTTTGGAAGTGACTTTTTACCAGAAGATTCGGATTTAGATGTGACTTTCTCTGATTTAAGTCTAGCTTCTTCTTCCTTTAAACTTTCCAAGTCCATTCCTGGATTTTCTTGAAGAAATAACTGTCTTGACATTTCTTCATCAAGATCTAGAAGTTCATCAGAATTTATTCTTTTACCGGTATCAGAACTTAATCTCTTCCCAGTATCAGAACTTATCCCGTGACTTGCAATTTCAGCATTTCTTGATGAGAATCTTTTACTTTGACTATGACCTCCACCCATTCCAGAGTTTCCTTGGTCATCTTTTGCATCATCCTTTCCTTGCAGTGTCTTGTCATCCTTGCATTTGGACTTAATCACTTTCTCCCCCTTTTTGGCATCAGCAGGAAGTAGAAGAGAGATAAGCAATTCCACTGAAGATTGGATTTCTGTCAGTTGTGATTGCTGAGAAGCTTGATTTTGCAGAATTTTATCAATTTGTGCTTGTTGGCGATCTTGAGTCTTCTCAATATAAGCAATCCTGTCCATAGATGGTTGAAAGAACTTTTTCTTATCAAGTTTCCAAACTTGTTCTTGTTTGGTAAAGTTCTCCTGAATCTTGTGTATTTCAGCATGAGTAGTTGAATGAAGACCTTGTAGATTTTTAGTACTCAATGCAGTGACACGAAGCTGAGCTTTGAAATCATCAGAATTTAACATTTCATCAGCTTTAGTAAAGTGCTCAGTAAGATGTAACGCAGATGGAATACATGAGACTGAGTTCCATTCCTTAGTCCACTCCTGTCCTGCAGGAGTTTCACTCCAAGGCACTGGTGGTTCCTCTGTAACATACTTCTTTACTAGTTCAGACTTAGAAAGAGGAATGTGTCCTGAAGGACCTGCTGCATCAGTATTTGCAGTTGGAGCAGCATCACCAGTATCTCCAGCATGTGCAGTATCAGAACTTATAGAATCAGCATCATCTGATATAATAGCAGTGTGAGTAGCAATGGAGGCGTCAGCATCCTCTAATTGCTGATCTGATGCTAAGTTCTGATCAACAGCCAAATCCTGATGCTCACTTAAAGTCTGATCATCAGTGTCTAGATGCAGAGAAGGTGACTTAGATAATTCCGGAGTTTTAATAGCATCAGTAACAGTTGTTGGCAAAAGATTTGTTGCTGTTGGAGCTTCTAAGAAAATTACTCCAGGCACAACTAAGTGTTGATCAGCATTATCAGCACTTGTGCCTTGATGACCAAGAGACACAGATGGGAAATTAGCCTTGTCAGATACAGTTTCCTGAGATGGAGTAGATGGAGAAGAAGTAACTGGAGCAAATTTTTTTTCTTGTGAGATCAGAGATTCCTGATCCCCTTCCTTAGCTGCTTCCTCCTCATCATCTGAAACTGGCCTTTTTGCCCTCTGTTTCTTGTATGTCCTTGGTAATTTAGAGTCCTTGGAAGTGTCAGGAATTGTCATTTTTCTAAGCCTCTTGAGAAGCTTAGATCCTCCAAGTTCAGAATCCTTCTGAGAAATCTTTTTCTCAGCTGCAGTTACCACAGGTTCTGAAGAAAGAATCGGTTCCTCAGAATCTGAGTCATCTCTCAAGGTGATCCTCCTCTTCTTCTGAGGTGTGTGAGAAACAGTCTTTGTTCTCTTTGGCTTGGAAGATGTAGGTTTCACATAGGACTTGAGATATGTTCTGAGAGATGGTTGAGAGGTTTGAGGTGGCTGAGTAGAGATGGTAGGTGCTGATGAACCAGGTTCTGAGGTTTGAACATCAGGATAAAGTGCAGTGTACTTAACAGGATCATAGGTGATTAAGGCTTGTTTGACAGATAAAGGTATTAAGAGGGGTCTTAACACAGCCTTTTTATTATCAGAAGATAATAAATCTGTAAAAGCTCTCTTAGCTATTCTGAAAGATGGAATGAGATCACCAAAATTTTGGGGGGAATTACAACAAAAATTATAAATAAGCTGACAAAATCGTGCAAAATATACAGTATTGCGATCTTCTGTCATCCTATCCCAATAAAACCCAAAACTGCACGTGCATAATCAAAATCAGTGTGATTTAGAAGTGCATACCCGATTTGTTGGCTGAATATGGGAATTGCATCAAAATTTGTACATTTGTTGGCGAAAGCTTTGGTAATGCAATCAAAGAAGAAACTCCATTCCCTCCGTATGAAAGATCTCTTCAACTGTCCAAGCTTGGTCAATGTTCCTTCATATCCCAGACTAACCATCATATTTTGAAGAACTGAGTCATCAACAGTAGAATAAACACAGTCCTCAGGAAGCTGTAATGCCTGTCTAACCGTAGACAGAGTCACAACATACTCATTTTCCCCTGATGAAAATATTAAACTTGGGGACCCGTGAGCACCACCATTGTCATATACTCCACTCCTCCAAAACTCCAGTACTTGAACCCCAGAAATTGATGTAGGCTCAGTTAGAGCAAACCCAATATCAGAACTTGTGAGAAAGTCCTGAATAAAATGAAGTTCAGAGGGTGCCTCTGTAGTGTGTAGTATCGCAGAGAAGTTATTAGGAACAAACTTTGCTCCATCAAAGAGAATGTCCTTGGGTGCCATTATGTTGTGAAAAGAAAACGGTAACCTGTAATGTGTTTGAGAAAATTCCTCTGAAAAGAAAATCGTTAGGAGATGAGAGAGTTTAAAAGTAAAGAGAGAGATAAAATATAATGGTAAATAAAAGATTGGACAATCTTTGTTCTCTTTTACTTATACACAAAAAGTAACCGTTGAGGACACATGGCAGACATGCATGTAAAAGTAGTGGTAAATACCTTGACACTTGTTTTACATAGAGAAGGCAAAAAGTAATGGGCACGGTAAATAAGGAATAATTACCACCCACTTGCAGTTTTTCAAGGAAAAACAAACCGTTCCACTTACCTAGATTCCAGTAATCAAGGTGAATCAGTTTTAATTTAAAATTGAAATTGTTCCCACTAATTCAAATATTTTACTCTGCAATATTAATATTCCGAAAAAAAACTGTGTGTGAGAATGAGTAAAATCAATCAGTTAAGTAAGTACTGATAAAACATTATCAGAACTTAAAATCAGACACAATGTATACAATCATCAGAATATTTATCAGGATTTATAAATGCGTATCAAAATTTCTCAGAGACAAGATCATAAGACTTAAAACAAATTCCATTAATATATCAAAATAATACATTGATGAAATTGAAATTACATCAGAACTTTTACATTCTTGTCCTAAGCTTCTAAATCTAACATCAACAGCCTTAGTCCTAGCTAAGAAGCCTGACAAAGCTGAGGATGAAGAAGAACAGGAAGAAGACGAGATTAAGTCATCTTCCTCTTCCTATCTTCGACAAACAAGATAGCGAGTCGAATGATTCGCTCTTGCTGACGGATAGCTTCCCGCCGTTCCGCCTCCAATCGATCAAGATGAAGCTGGTAGTCCATCTCGAAGAACAGAAGTTGGTTCAGCACCGCCTGTGGGACAGAGCCCCATATCTCTTCAGGAATGGCAGTTACATGCCACTCCTGCTGCCAGTCGGCGCAGCTTAGCTCCATATGAAAATTTTGGTAATTCAAAAACATGTTGAATCGAACCATGATGCTTTTGAAAAAGTATATGAAGGTAAGATTGTGAGAAAAATTGATGAAAGGGCTAATGTGAAGTGACTGATTATATAGGCGAGAGAATGCCAGGAGACGCGAAGATATTTAATGCTGACAGATAGAGTTAAGTCTACCTCGTCTCCCTAGACTTGAAAAAGAATAATAGTCATTTTGAAAAGGAATGTGCACATATAACAAGAGTGAACTGTTCAAGGACGAGTGCCATTAGTCCTAACCATAGACTATTAATCTTCCACTTCAACATTTCGAAATTAATCTGAGACTGTTACCAAATTTTACTCACAGATAAGTCAAGTAAAAGGTTAGACTGAAAAATCAGAACTTAGACCTATACCAGAACTTAACAGTCATCAGAACATAATGTCTTAACTCGAACAAGGAATATCTATCTTAGTAAGTTTTCATACAAGTTCTGAGTTATAGTCTTCAGGACTTAATCATCAGAGCATATAACTAGAACGTGTGCTCAGAATTTGTGCAAAGGGACACAGTGACTGTTTGTCTAAAAGAACATAGACCACCACAAAAATTTCATCATTCATATGGAGTGATTTGTGTGTGCATTAAGCTAAATAACTAATAAAGAGTAAAGTCTGATTTACTTCAGTACATCTTAGAAATAAGTCATAATTAAAATTTTGCTTAAGAGCTGTCATTATCCTGAAACCTACTGATAAATGAGTTCATGCATGAGTCCACCTCAACTATTTTTGTGCTAATTTTATGCATCTTTGAAATTCTCTTTTACAGTGGCTTCTCAGTGTAAGTGAGTCACGACTGCTTATCAGAATTTATGCTATTATCAGAGTATTTCTCCAGTAATCGTAGAGTGTGAACAGTCACCAAGAAAATATTTTGCTTTTCTAATGCATATTTACTTAATACCAGCTATGCACTTAGGTCGTCCCATTCACATTTTTACTCTAGATCTCAAAGGAGTACCTGATATTATTCTTTGATCCTTGTTCTTCTTCTTTTGATAAGTGAGGTTTATCAGCACTTAGTACATTCAGCAGTTTTACTAGAATCAGAACTTAAACAGATGAGTAGCATTATTCTAATTTGGGACTTAGTAATAAGATGAATAAAGTAAACTAAACTAAGCTCAAGTATCAGAATTTGCTTGTGTCATAAGATTTCCACAGAAATAATTACTTCTTTCATGGGATCATTTGTTTAGTTAAGACTAGTAGGTCAGTATCTAGCACAATTATCCTCATAGGATTGAATGATTACTTAAACAGATATATCACTTATTAGGGTTAAGAGATATGTATCAGACAACAGTCAGTACTTAAAAACATTTATCAATTAATGCACAGAATATACAAAGAGATTAATTCTGTAAATACTGATCATAAAGTCTGATAACATAGAACAAGTTTAAGCAGATTTAGAGAAAGAACCTGAAATCATTCCAAGTTCATTTACCAATTTTGTAAAGGTAGCTTCACACAGTGGTTTTGTGAAGATATCTGCTACTTGTTGATCTGTGGGAACAAAATGCAATTCCACTGTACCTTCATCCACATGTTCCCTGATGAAATGGTACCTAATGCTGATGTGCTTTGTCATAGAGTGTTGAACTGGATTACCTGTCATAGCAATAGCACTTTGATTATCACAGTAAATAGGGATTTTGAAATATGTTAACCCATAATCCAGTAACTGATTCTTCATCCAAAGAATCTGTGCACAGCAGCTTCCTGCAGCAATATACTCTGCTTCTGCAGTTGATGTGGAAATTGACTTTTGTTTCTTGCTATACCAAGAAACCAATCTGCATCTGAGTAACCTATTAATTTAAAATCTGATTCTCTAGGATACCATAATCCTAGCTCAGCTGTTCCTTTAAGATACTTAAAGATTCTTTTTACAGCTGTTAAGTGAGGTTCTCTTGGATCTGCTTGAAATCTTGCACAAAGACAGGTAGCAAACATGATATCTGGTCTACTAGCAGTTAGATAGAGAAGTGAGCCAATCATACCTCTGTAATCAGTAATATCTACTGAATTACCAGTTTCCTTATCCAGTTTTGTTGCAGTGGCCATGGGAGTGGATGCACTTGAACAATCTTGCATTCCAAATTTCTTCAGCAAGTTTCTGGTGTACTTAGATTGACAAATAAAAGTTCCTTCTTCACTCTGCTTGACTTGAAGGCCCAGAAAATAACTAAGTTCTCCCATCATACTCATCTGATATCTTGACTGCATTAGTTTGGCAAACTTTTTGCAAAGTTTGTCATTTGGAGACCCAAAAATAATATCATCAACATAAATCTGGATCAAAAGTAAGTCCTTGCCATGGTTGAGATAGAACAGTGTTTTGTCAATAGTTCCTCTGTTGAATCCACTTTCCAGAAGAAACTGAGCTAAAGTCTCATACCATGCTCTAGGAGCTTGCTTAAGTCCATAAAGTGCTTTATCAAGCCTGTAGACATAATCTGGATGTTTGGAATCTATAAAGCCTGGAGGTTGTTCAACATATACTTCCTCTTCCAATTCTCCATTGAGAAAAGCACTTTTCACATCCATTTGAAAGACAGTAAACTTTTTGTGAGCAGCATAAGCCATGAATATCCTTATGGCTTCTAACCTAGCAACTGGCGCAAATGTTTCATCATGGTCAATTCCCTCCTGTTGAGAATATCCTTTTGCAACCTGCCTTGCCTTGTTCCTTACAATTATGCCATCACTGTCAGTTTTGTTTTTGAATACCCACTTTGTACCAACAACCGATCTATTCTTAGGTCTTGGCACTAAGGTCCAGACTTTGTTTCTTTCAAATTCATTCAACTCTTCCTGCATTGCTTGCACCCAATCAGCATCTTGAAGAGCTTCTTCCACTTTCTTTGGCTCAGACTGAGAGAGAAAAGAATTGTAAAGACATTCATTCGAAGTACCTGTTCTAGTTCTGACACCTGCCTCAGGATTTCCAATTATCAAATCAGGTGTATGTGATTTTGTCCACTTCCTTGCAGATGGAAGATTTTCTCTAGAACTGGATGCTCCCCCATGATTCATGCTGTCTTCGGTTTCATTTTCTGATGCTCCCCCTGAAACTATGCTCTCTGAGTTGGATCCTTCAGCATTTAGATTTTCAGTACTGTCAGTACTTGGCTTATCAGAACTTGACGAATCAGAATTTGAAGAGCCAGATGTATGTTCTGATGTTTTTTGAGATGTGATAATATCTTGAGTATGCTCCCCCTGCATTGGTGCATCTTCCTTTGACGTAGTCACCACAGTTTCAATAACATCAGAGTTTAATCCATCAGAATTTACAGTATCAGGACTTAGACTGTCAGGACTTGAGGTATCAGAATATGAATCTTCATTTTCAAATCTCAGCTGATCATGATCAATGCAATCTTCAAGTCCAGTGATCTTCTTGTCATCAAAAGAGACATTGATAGATTCCATGACCACTTTTGTTCTCAAATTATAGACTCTGAAGGCTTTTGTAGAAAGTGGATATCCAACAAAGATTCCCTCATCAGCTTTTAGATCAAACTTGGATAGCTGTTCAGGATGAGTCTTGAGAACAAAACACTTACATCCAAATACATGAAAGTATTTGAGATTTGGCTTCTTGTTCTTCACCATCTCATATGGTGTTTTTCCATGCTTGTTAATGAGTGTTGCATTTTGAGTAAAACAAGCAGTCTGCACAGCTTCAGCCCAGAAATAGGTTGGAAGCTTTGCTTCTTCAAGCATTGTTCGTGCAGCTTCCATGAGAGTTCTATTCTTCCTTTCAACAACTCCATTTTGCTGTGGAGTTCCAGGAGCAGAAAATTCCTGCTTTATTCCATGATTTTTGCAGAACTCTTCCATTATCAGATTCTTGAATTCAGTGCCATTATCACTCCTCAAAATTTTCACAGAATCTTTGATCAATTTATCCAGATGTTTGACATGATCAATCAGGATAGATGCAGTTTCACTTTTTGTGTGCAAGAAATACACCCATGTGTATCTGGTGAACTCATCTACTATGACCAACGCATATTTCTTCTTTGCAATAGACATGACATTCACTGGACCAAATAGATCAACATGAAGTAGATAATAAGGCTCAAGAATTGATGATTCAGTCTTGCTCTTGAACGAAGATTTTCTTTGTTTAGCCTTCTGACATGAGTCACAAAGACCATCAGGAACAAACACTGATTTTGGCAGTCCTCTCACAAGATCTTTCTTGATCAGTTCATTAATCTTGTTGAAGTTTAAATGAGAGAGTTTCTTGTGCCAATTCCAGCTTTCTTCAGTTGAGGCTCTACTCACTAAACAGATTGCAGAACCATCAGAACTTGTTGAAAGCTTAGCTTCATAAATGTTACCACGCCTGAATCCCTTCAGAACAATTTTTTCTTTAGATTTACTAACTATTTCACAATGTTCTGCAAAGAAATCAACATGATAACCTCTGTCACAGATTTGACTTATACTCAGTAAGTTGTGTTTAAGTCCTGAGACCAGAGCTACATCTTTAATGATGACATTCCCAAGATTGATATTGCCATATCCCAAAGTTTTTCCAATGTTGCCATCTCCATAAGAAACACTTGGGCCAGCTTTCTCCACAAAGTCTGATAGCAGGGCCTTATTTCCAGTCATATGTCCTGAACATCCACTGTCCAGAACTAAAATATTTTTCCTGTTGCCCTGCAATCAAAAAGACCACTAATTATTAGTTTTAAGGACCCAGACTTGCTTGGATCCTTTGGCCTTTTTAGGGTTGTTAACATTTGCAGCGGATTTAGCATCAGATTTTATGTTAACAGTTTTCTCATCAGAACTTATACTACCAGACTTTGAATCAGAACTTACACTAGAAGGAACAATAGAAACTTTCTTTAAAGAAGGTTTTATTTGATAATAATCATAGTACAAACTATGATATTCCTTACAAGTATAAATGGAATGCCATAAACTACCACAATGAAAACAAGGATTTTGTGGTTTGTATCTAACAGACTGACTCTTAACTCCTGATTTTGAAGATAAGGAGTTAATATTCTTATTCTTCCTGCAAAAAGAAGCCAGATGGTTAGAACTTCCACAGTTATGACACGCTTTCCTAGGAGCATCAGGAACAGATTTACAGTTATTTCTTTTATTCACACCTTCCTTTCCATTCCTGTTTTTCCTAGGTGATTTTACCTTGTTTGCATTCTTAACATCTTTCAGCTTATGCTTAAGCTGCTTCTTTGTCATTAAGCCTATGTTAACTTCAGCTGTCTTTTCCTGTTTTAGTTTGTCAGAAGCTAATTCCTTTTTAACTTCTGATTTCTCATTTTCAGATTTTTCAGTTACAAACTTAACAGGTTTTAACTTCGGCTTTTGCTTATCAACAGGCTTAATTTCTACAGTTCCTTTTTCATTTTTATTTTCTCCATAACCTAAGCCCTCTTTCCAGTTTCCACTGCTTAGCAAATTTTGAGTTGTTTTGCCAGAGTTAGTCCAAGTTCTGATAATCTCTCTCTCCTTTTCTAACTCAGTTTTTAGAGATTCATTCATTTTTAGCACTTCATCCCTAACATAAAAAGCATCATCTCTATCCTTCTGAGTTTGATGGAACATGACTAACTCTTTTTCTAAGAAATCATTTCTTTTCCTAAAAGCAAGATTTTCAGAAGTTAATCTTTCACATGTTAAAGTTTGATCTCTATAACTAACAAACATGGTTTTAAGATATCTTCTCAACTCATTAATATCATCAGTATGAAAAGCATAAGTAGTTTGAGGTACCTTTGTTTCAGCAGCTTCAGAACTGCTCTCAGAACTTGATTTATCAGCATTTGCCATCAATGCATAGTTCTCCTCACTTTCAGAGTCTGAGGTGTCTGTCCAGCTTTTCTGCTTTGTGACAAGAGCTTTGCCTTTGTCACTCTTGGTCTTCTTGTAATCAGGAGATATGTGGCCTTTCTCACCACAATTATAACATTTAACATTAGCGTAATCTCCTCTGTCAGACTTTCCTCCTCTTCCTTCAGATCTTCTGAAATTCTTCTTATCAGAACTTATGCCTTTCCTGGAAAACTTCTTTCCCTTCCTGAACTTCCTGTATGCAATCTTTGTGATTCCTTTCACCATAAGAGCATACAGCTTCATCATCTCCTCATCAGCATCAGTTTCAGGCAAGCTTTCAGAATCTGAGTCATCATCATTCTCAGAACTTGATGACTCAGTATCAGACTTTATGATAAGAGCTTTACCCTTGTCTTTCTTTGAGGAAGGTGGTTTGGGGGATTCCTCTTCAGCCTTGAGAGCAACTGTCCTTGACTTTCCTCCTTTCCTCTTGCTTCTTTGTTCCATCTCAAGTTCATGAGTCTTGAGCATTCCATAGGTTTCATCAAGAGTTGTCTCATCAAGATTGTAGTTGTCTCTTATTGTTGTTGCCTTCAAATCCCAACATTCAGGAAGAGCTAACAGGAATTTAAGGTTTGTATCTTCAAGATCATACTCCTTATTAACCAATGACAAGTCATTCAAGAGTTTGACAAATCTATCATATACATCAGTCAATGACTCATTAGTCCTAGAGTCAAAGTGTTCATACTCTTGAGTGAGTATTGTCTTCCTGTTCTTCTTAACTGTTTCAGTTCCTTGACACCTTGTCTCCAGTGCATCCCATATCTCCTTAGCAGTCTTGCAGTTGATTACCCTGTTTGACATTACATTATCAATGGCACTATGCAATAAGTGTCGTACCTTGGCATCCTTAGCAATAGATGCTATATCTTCAGCAGTGTAATCACTCTTTTCCTTTGGTACGGTCTTTGCTGCTTCACCTGCAACTACAACAGCGAGCTTGGTAGGTTTGTGAGGCCCTTCCTTGATTCTATCAAGGTATTCTGGATCTGTTGCTTCCAGAAACATGGTCATCCTTACCTTCCATATGGGATATTCAGATGGTCTCAATATGGGAACTCTGATAGTCTCATATCGACTCTGAGTTGATGTCTTTGATGATTCCTCAGTTTTGGTAGGCTTAGTTGGAGTTTCTGTGTCAAACATGATTGTGTTTGGATCTTTAACTGTATGTGTGTTAACAGAAGGCTCTGATACCACTTGTTAGGTCACACTTTCACTGTAGAGGGGGTGAATACAGTGTTTATTACAATCAAATCAAACTTCAAGAACTTATGTAACAGAAAACAAACTTTATTGAAACAATAAACTCTGTTACAATCTGGAACTGTTATCTCTCAGTGATGAACAAAATATCACGAGAGCTGCTAGGGTTACAGTAAATAATATTCTCGATAATGATAACACTTATAGTGTAAACCCTATGTCTGTGTTTATATATTACACAGTTACAAGATAATCGCTAATTGATATGGAATATAATTCTGCTTCCTAATATATATCAATCAGATATCTTTTCTTCCAAGTATTCCATTATTTACAGAATTCCTTCTTCATGCATATCTCTTCTTATGTTTATCTTGATCTTCTTAACTTTAATCAGCTACTGTCCTTATCTGATCGTCCTTCAGCACTTAAGTTCTGATATCTATCTCCTGATGCTTATCTCCTGATAACATAAGTACTGATATCCCTTAAGTTCTGACGTCCAGTATAAGTACTGATCAGTTAAGTACTGATTTGTTCTGTTCAAATAAGATCTGAAATCTAAACATAAAACTTATTAGCCATGACATTATCAAATATATCTAACAATCATCAATTCTTGGCAGTGGGTAGCGGTTCTTAATCGTCACCTTATTCAACTCCCAATAATCTATACATAGCCGCATACTTCCATCTTTCTTCTTTACAAACAGAACAGGTGCTCCTCATGGTGACGTACTTGGCCGAATCACTCCTTTATCCAATAATTCTTGTAGCTGGCTCGCCAACTCTTTCATTTCTGTTGGTGCCATCCTATATGGGGCCTTTGAAACTGGTTCTGTGCCCAGAGAAAGGTTGATCTCGAACTCGATTTTTCGATCTGGAGGTAGGCCTGGTAGTTCGTCTGGAAACACATCTAGGAATTCGTTAACTACGGGAATATCTTCTATGCTGGGGTTGCCCTTTTTTGAATCCACTATATAAGTTAGGAATGACTCACAACCTTTTCTAAGTAACTTCTCAGCCTGAACGATTGTAAGAAACAGCTGCTCTTGCCTCTGTCCCTTTAATACTACCTTCTCTCCACTCTTCGTCTTTAAATACACTTTATTGGTCTTACAATTAATCTGGGCATTATTCTTCCCTAACCAATCCATACTTAAAATGATATCGAACTCTCCCAACTTGAAGAGTATAAAATCGGCTGAAAACTTATGCCCCGAAATATCAATCTCACACTTCGGACATAATTGATTCACAGGAATCTTTTCTTGGTTCGCAATTACCACATTTACTACCTCTCTCATAACCATTTTATCACATTGAAGTTTATCAACAAAAGTTTCTGATATGAAGGATCTCGTTGCTCCCGAATCAATCAATACTTTATGTTAGGAATATGTGTATTAGGTTGATGATAAGTTAAATAAAATACTTAAGTAGAAATCTAGTGTTTGTAGCCTCAACGGATAAGACCATCTTCGCTATCCGTTAAAGGAGTAGCTTTACTTAGAAATAAGTTTAGTATTGTAGCACATTTCATTCTCTGTATTTAAGTTGTAATTCTTAGATGTTGTGGGAAATTATCAGTCATGTTGACTACTAGTGGATATGCAAATAGGAGGGCTAATTGTAAATATTTCATGCCTTGTAATTTTGTATAAGTGAAGTAGTATCAACTGATATTAAAGGCCTTCAACGGATGAGAAACAAAGCATCAACGGATGTCTCTAAAGCTTCAACGGATAACATCCATCAACGGATGAGTGCTTCAACGGATAAAGCTTCAACTGCTAATGCATCAACGGATAAAGTTTCAACGGATAAAGCTTCAACGGATGAAAGCTTCAATGGATGCTTAGTTCAATAGCAGTTGATAGTGACAATTCATAAGCTGACAGAGGCACATGGGTTGACAGAGACAAACTGGAATGTGGCAGCCTCTAGGAGGAATCAAGAAAATGCAGCATTTCCATTCTGGTGCAAACAAGGAAGTATTCAAAGATTCACAGCTAAACCTAAATTGCATTGTATAGAGAAATGAAAAAGAAACATGTGAAGAATCTTTTAATTATATTTTACAGTTTTGTCTTCACTTGTAAACTTGGTGATATATAACCGAGTAGCAGCTAGTAATTAGATGGTGAATTTTCCAGAGCTGTTTAGAAGAATCCAAAGAGAAAATCATCTAGTTTGTACTAGGACGCGGCTGTGATTTAATTCTTTGAATCACAGATTTTCTGAAATAACACATCTCTGGTGGAACAACAAATCCACCAGAAAAGTTTTTAAGTTCTTTGTGTTCTTTACATTTGTGTTTGAATACATATCTGTCTGTATTAGCTTCAAGCAATTCACACACATTTGTTCACTAAAACACTTAGCCTTAGAAACTGCTCAAAACTTGAAAAAGTTTTGAGATTTACATTCAACCCCCCTTCTGTAAATCTCATTGTTAGTCCACTGGGAATAACAATTGGTATCAGAGCAAGCTTTTAACATACAAAGAGTTTAAAGATCTATTATGCTAACATCATGAGTAAGAAGGATATTGGTGTAAAGATTCCAATCCTGGAAAGAGATAACTATCATCACTGGAAAGTAAAGATGCACTTACATCTTCTCTCTCAAGATGAGAGCTACATCAACTGCATTGAAAATGATCCTCACATCCCTCACAAGGTGGCCACAGCTGCTACTGCAACAGTTGCTATTGGACAGTCCATTCCCAAGCCAAAAGTAGAATGGACTATTGAAGATATTGAAGAGATTCGCAAGGATAAGAAAGCCATGAACATTCTGTTTAATGGCTTAAATCAAGATATATTTGACAATGTCATTAATGGCCAAACTGCAAAGGAAGTTTGGGATACTGTGCAAATCATCTGTGAAGGTACTGAGCAAGTTAGAGAAAACAAAATGCAGCTTCTCATTCAACAGTATGAATATTTTCATTTTGAAGAAGGAGAATCATTGAATGATACCTTCAACAGAATTTCAGAAACTGTTGAATGGATTGAAGCTGTGTGGTAGAGTGTACCAAGTCAAGGACTCCAACTCAAAATTTCTGAGGTCTCTACCAAAGGAATGGAAGCCTATGACTGTTTCTCTAAGAAATTCTCAAGATTATAAGAAATTCACACTTGAAGGATTATATGGAATTTTGAAGACTTATGAACTTGAGATGGAGCAAGATGAGCTGTTGGAAAAGGGAAAGAGAAAAGGAGGATAAGTTGCACTTGTAGCTGACAATGAGAAGATTGAAGCCAGGAATGAGGAAAAGACAATGTCAAGTCTCAAAATTGGCACAAGCAAATCAGAATCAAGCAAGGGAAAGGAGCAAGTAGCTGAGGATGAAGACAATTCCAGTCAAGATGACTCTGATGATGTTGATGAACATCTGGCTTTTCTGTCCAGGAGGTTTGCAAAGATGAAATTCAAGAAAAATACAAAATTTACTAAGTCAAACAAAAACATGATGGACAAATCTAAGTTCAAATGTTATAACTGTGGCATTAGTGGACACTTTGCAAATGAGTGCAGGAAGCCAACCTCTGATAAGAAGAAATTTGAGCAAGTTGATTACAAAAAGAAGTATTTTGATTTGCTCAAACAAAAGGAAAGAGCTTTTCTCACTCAAGATGATTGGGCAGCAGATGGAACCAATGATGATGATGATATGGAATATGTTAACCTAGCCATGATGGCTAATTCTGATGAAAATGAAACTAGTTCATCAAGCAACCAGGTAATTACTATTGACCTCTCTCAGCTCTCTAAAATTGAATGCAATGAAGCCATAAATGATATGTCCAATGAATTATATCATTTGCGTGTTTCCCTTAAATCACTAGCTAAAGAAAACACAAGAATCAAAGAAAATAATGTGTTTTTAAGTGATAGGAATGCTGTGTTAGAGGATCAGGTAATTGAGCTTGAAAAGATTAAAATTAAATGCTTGACTGTTGAGAGTGAACTAGAAGAAGCTGTTAAGAAAGTAGAAATTCTTTCTAAACAGTTAGAAAGTGAGCAAGAGGTAATCAAGGCCTGGAAAACATCTAGGGATGTTAGTGCTCAGATTGTCAAGGTTCAGGGAATTGAATCATTCTGTGAGAATGCCTGGAAGAAAAACAAAAAGGAGTTAGAATTAATTGATGGATTATCAACGGATGTGGAATCAACGGATGATGAAAGTTATCCGTTGAAGGAAGAAAAAGAGCATCCGTTGAAGGCTCATCAATTAAAACAGGCAAGTGATTCTAAAAAGAAAAATCTCAATAAGAAGGTTGGTTCGACTTTCAAGAACTTTGTCAAAGAAGGAGCTAGCACATCCAAAGATGCCAGTAAGGTGAATATGGGACACATGACTTTAGATCAGTTGAAAAATAGGCTTAAATTGGTTGAGGATAAAAAGGAAACTAAAAGAAAATCTAATAGAAATGGGAAGGTAGGGATTAACAAACACAACAATCACACCTGATAAGTATGCTCCTAGAAAAAGCTGTTTGCATTGTAAAAGTGTTAATCATCTATCTGATAACTGCAAATATGTTAAGAATGCTCCCATACATTTAACTCCCTCCATGCCTAACATGTCTATGTCACCTCTGCATGATATGCCTGTTATGTCTCATCAGAATCCTGATGCACATTTTGCAAACATGCCATATGTTAATAATCCTTATTTTACTGCATTCAATATGCCTCAGATGCCATACAACATGCCTATGTGGAATAATATGTTTGCACAATCTATGCCTTATCAAATTCAACCAAATGTGCTAAATGATTCCGTGACTAACCCTACACCTCAACCAGCTACATCTGAGACCAAGGTTGACCCAAAGTTACCTAAGTCAAAAGATGCAGGAGGAATGAAGTCTAGGAAAAAGACTAACAAGGCTGGACCCAAGGAAACTTGGGTACCAAAATCAACTTGATTGATTTTGTTGTGTGCAGGGAAAAAGAAGGAACCTATGGTACTTGGACAGTGGTTGTTCAAGACACATGACAGGAGATTTCACCCTGCTCACAAAGTTCAAGGAGAGAGCTGACCCTAGCATAACCTTTGGAGATGACAGCAAAGGGTTCACTGGATATGGCTTGATTTCAAAAGAAAATGTCATCATTGATGAAGTTGCATTAGTTGATGGTCTCAAACACAATCTATTGAGCATCAGTCAACTATGTGACAGAGGGAATACTGTTTCCTTCAATTCTGAAGCCTGTGTTGTTACAAGTAAGAAGGACAACAAAGTGGTTCTAACTGGAGTTAGAAAAGGGAATGTGTACTTAGCTAACTTCAACTCTACAGATTCAGAATCAATTACTTGTCTTCTCAGCAAAGCAAGTCCAGATGAAAGTTGGCTATGGCACAGGAAGCTGTCCCATTTGAATTTCAAGACAATGAATGATCTAGTCAAAAAGGACTTAGTTAGAGGAATCCCTCTAGTGGAATTCACAAGGGATGGACTGTGTGATGCTTGTCAGAAAAGAAAGCAAAAGAAAGCATCATTCAGTAAGAAGCTTGAATCAGCAATTGATGAACCATTACAACTGCTATACATGGATCTTTTTGGACCAGTCAATGTATTGTCAATTTCAAGGAAAAGATATTGCCTAGTGATTGTAGATAATTTCTCAAAGTTTTCATGGGCTTATTTCCTTGGATCAAAGGATGAAGCTAGTGAAATCATTATCAATCATATCAAGCAAGTCAACAATCATCCAAATTTCAAAGTAAGGAATATCAGGAGTGACAATGGAACTGAGTTCAAGAATACAACCATGAAGTTGTTCTGTAAAGAAAATGGGATCATGCATGAGTTCTCAGCTCCAAGGACTCCACAACAAACAAAATGATGTGGTGGAAAGGAAGAACATATCACTAATTGAAGCTGCAAGAATAATGCTTGAAGAGTCAAAACTCCCAACATACTTTTGGGCTGAGGCTGTTAATTGTGCATGTTACACTCAGAATATTTCTTTAATTAATCAGGCAAAAGGCATGACTCCCTATCAATTGTTTAAGAGAACAAAACCAACTTTAAACTTTCTGCATGTCTTTGGTTGCAAATGCTACATTCTATGGAATCAACCTGATCACAAAGGGAAGTTTGATGCAAAGGCTGATGAGGGAATAATTGTTGGTTATTCTGCTGGAAAATCATATAGGGTCTACAATCTAAGAACCAACATTATCATGGAATCTGTGCATGTTGTGTTTGATGATAAAAAGATTGATGGACTAACAGATGAGGGACATCATGAAGGACTCAAATTTGACAACATTGAGATATATTGTGATGATAGTGAAGATGAGAATGATGGAGAAGGCACCTCGAAAAGAATTTAAAATCTGCCTTTGGATAATGCACAGAATGCTGCATCCGTTGAAAGTCATAATTCAGCTTCCGTTGATAGAAGCAATGTAGCATCCGTTGAAAGACAAAGTGCATCATCCGTTGAAGTTCATAATAAAGCATCCGTTGATCACAGTCTGTCAACAGATAATTATTTCACTTCATTAGTTGATAGAACTCCCAATTTCTTCAAAGGATCAGCAACTCAGGGGGAGTTTCAACCAATCAACACTCTATCTCACATCACGACAATATCGAAGCAACCTCATCTAGAGCTAATCTACCACCTCAAAGGAAATGGACCAAGAATCACCCTTTTGAACTGATCATTGGTGATGCTACATCTAAAGTGCAAACTAGAAGAGCTGCTCAAGATGAATGTCTGTATAGTAGCTTTCTATTACAGGAGGAACCTAAGAGAGTGGAAGAAGCTCTATTGGATCCAGATTGGATTTTAGCAATGCAAGAGGAGCTAAACCAATTTGAAAGGAACAAAGTATGGAAGCTGGTACCCAAGCCAAAGAACAAGAGTTCTATTGACACAAAATGGGTATTCAGAAACAAGATGGATGAAAATGGCATTGTCATAAGGAATAAAGCCAGATTGGTTGCTAAAGGCTATTCTCAACAAGAGGGAATAGATTTTGATGAGACATTTGCTCCAGTTGCCAGACTTGAAGCCATCAGAATCTTTCTAGCCTATACAGCCCATGCCAATTTCAAGGTCTATCAAATGGATGTCAAGAGTGCATTTCTGAATGGGGAATTGGAGGAAGAAGTTTATGTAAGCCAACCTCCAGGATTTGAAGATCCAAATTTTCCAGACTATGTGTATTATCTGTTGAAAGCACTCTATGGACTAAAGCAAGCACCTAGAGCCTGGTATGAGACTTTGTCAAAATTTCTTCTAGATTATCACTTCATAAGAGGTACTGTTGACAAAACTCTTTTCTTTAGAAATGTTAATGGCTCTACAATACTTGTTCAAATTTAAGTAGATGATATTATATTTGGTTCTACAGATGATAAGCTTTGTAAAAAGTTTGCTAAGTTAATTCAAAGTAAATATGAAATGAGCATGATGGGAGAGCTAACTTATTTTCTTGGTTTACAAGTTAAACAGGTTAGTGGTGGAATTTTCATTAGTCAAACTAAATATATTTATGATCTTTTAAAGAAGTTTGACTTAATGGATTGTTCATCTGCAAAAACTCCCATGGCCACTGCCACCAAGCTTGAATTAAACAAGGCTGAAAAGTCTGTAGACATTTCAAGTTATAGAGGCATGGTTGGCTCACTTTTATATTTAACTGCTAGTAGACCTGATATAATGTTTTCTACATGTCTCTGTGCTAGATTTCAAGCTGACCCTAAAGAGTCTCACTTAGTGGCTATTAAAAGGATTTTCAGATATCTCAAAGGGACTCCAAATCTAGGAATTTGGTACCCTAGAGAGTCTGGTTTTGATCTAATTGGCTACTCAGATGCAGATTATGCAGGTTGCAAAATAGACAGGAAAAACACAACTGACACCTGTCAATTTCTAGGGAATAAGCTTGTGTCATGGTTCAGCAAGAAGCAAAATTCTGTTTCAACATCAACAGCTGAAGCTGAGTACATTGCTGCTGGTAGTTGCTGTGCACAGATACTGTGGATGAGGAATCAACTATTTGACTATGGACTAACTGTTGACAAAATTCCTATATTCTGTGACAACATAAGTGTCATTGCCATTACTGAAAATCCAGTGCAGCATTCAAGAACCAAGCACATTGACATCAAGTACCACTTCATAAGGGAACATGTGATGAAAGGTACAGTGGAACTTCATTTTGTTCCAAGTGAAAAGCAGATTGCAGACATATTTACCAAGCCACTTGATGAATCAACATTCACAAGATTAGTAAATGAGCTAGTTATGCTTAATTATTCATAAATTCATGTCCTCGTTATAATTTGCATTAAAGCCTGAAATGAATTTGTTGCAAGAACAAAGTTGGCTTTAAGTAAAGATTATTCTATCAATGGATATTCCCTATCCATTGAAAGCCAAAATTGTTCTATCAACGGATGTTCATTATCCGTTGTAAGACAAATACATTTCTGGTAATTTTATCCTTCAACGGATAAAAACAGTGTTAATCTTCAACGGATAACTATTTACCTCATCCGTTGAAGTGTCACATCAGTTACTTTAAGTGAGTCATAGCCGTTGATTCATTTACTTAACCATTGATACTGTTAGGAATATGTGTATCAGTTTGATGATAAGTTAAACAAAACACTTAAGTAGAAATCTAGTGATTGTAGCCTCAACGGATAAGACCATCTTGGCTATCCGTTGAAGGAGTAGCTTTACTTAGCAATAAGCTTAGTATTGTAGCACATTTCATTCTCTGGATTTAAGTTGTAATTCTTAGATGTTGTAGGAAAGTATCAGTCATGTTGACTACTAGTGGATATGCGAATAGGAGGACTAATTGTAAATATTTCATGCCTTGTAATTTTGTATAAGTGAAGAAGTATCAACTGATATTGAAGACCTTCAACGGATAAGAGACAAAGCTTCAACGGATGTCTCTAATGCTTCAACGGATAATATCCATCAACGGATAAGTGCTTCAACGGATAAAGACTTCAACTGATAATGCATCAACGGATAAAGCTTCAACGGATAAAGCCTCAACGGATAAGGCATCAACGGATGAAAGCTTCAACGGATGCTTAGTTCATTAGCAGTTGATAGTGACAATTCATAAGCTGACAGAGGCACATGGGTTGACAGAGACAAACTGGAATGTGGAAGCCTCTAGGAGGAATCAAGAAAATGCAGCATTCTCATTTTGATGCAAACAAGGAAGTATTCAAAGATTCACAGATTATCCTAGATTGCATTGGATAGAGAAATGAAGAAGAAACATGTGAAGAATCCTTTCAATTGTATTTTACAGTTTTGTCTTCACTTGTAAACTTGGTGTTATATAAACCAAGTAGCAGCTAGTAATTAGAAGTGATTTTTTTCTGAGCTGTTTAGAAATATCAAGAGAGAAAATCATCTAGTTTGTACTAGGAAGCAGCTGTGATTTAATTCTTTGAATCACATATTTTCTGAAATAACACATCTCTGGTGGAACAACAAATCCACCAGAAAAGTTTTTAAGTTCTTTGTGTTCTTTACATTTGTGTTTAAATATATATCTGTCTGTATCAGCTTCAAGCAATTCACACACATTTGTTCACTTAAACACTTAGCCTTAGAAACTGCTCAAAACTTGCAAAAGTTTTGAGATTTACATTCAACCCCCCTTCTGTAAATCTCATTGTTAGTCCACTGGGAATAACAATTGGTATCAGAGCAAGCTCTTAACATACAAAGAGTTTAAAGATCTATTTTGCTAACATCATGAGTGCACAGAAGAATCCTCCTGCTACCATCATGAGTAGGAAGGATATTGGTATAAAGATCCCAGTCCTGGAAAAAGATAATTATCATCACTGGAAAGTGAAGATGCATTTACATCTTCTTTCTCAAGAAAGCTACATCAACTGTATTGAAAATGGTCCTCACATCCCTCACAAAGTAGCCACAGCTGCTACTGCAACAGTTGCTGTTGGACAGTCCATTCCCAAGCCAAAAGCAGAATGGACTATTGAAGACATGGAAGAAATCCGCAAGGACAAGAGAGCCATGAACATTTTGTTTAATGGCTTAGATCAAGATATGTTTGACAATGTCATCAATAGCCAAACTGCAAAGGAAGTTTGGGATACTGTACAAATCATCTGTGAAGGTACTGAGCAGGTCAGAGAGAACAAGATGCAGCTTCTTATTCAACAGTATGAATATTTTCACTTTGAAGAAGGTGAATCATTAAATGATACCTTCAACAGATTTCAGAAACTGTTAAATGGATTGAAGCTGTATGGTAGAGTGTACCATGTCAAGGATTCCAACTTAAAATTTCTTAGGTCTCTGCCAAAGGAATGGAAGCCCATGACTGTCTCTTTAAGAAATTCTCAAGAATATAAGAACTTCACACTTGAAAGATTATATGAAATTTTGAAGACTTATGAACTTGAAATGGAGCAGGATGAGCTGTTGGAAAAGGGAAAGAAAAAAGGAGGAACAATTGCTCTTGTAGCTGACAGTGAGAAGATGGAAGCCAGGAATGAGAAGAAGACAATGCCAAGTCTCAAAATTGGCACAAGTAAATCAGAATCAAGCAAGGGTAAAGAGCAAGCAGCTGAGGATGAAGACAATTCCAGTCAGGATGACTCTGATGATGTTGATGAACATCTGGCTTTTCTGTCCAGGAGGTTTGCAAAGATGAAATTCAGAAAAAATACAAAGTTCACTAAGCCAAACAAAAACATGGTGGACAAATCAAAGTTCAAATGTTACAACTATGGCATTAGTGGACACTTTGCAAATGAGTGTAGAAAGCCAACTTCTGATAAAAAGAAATTTGAGCAAGTTGATTACAAAAAGAAGTATTTTGATTTACTCAAACAAAAGGAAAGAGCTTTTCTCACTCAAGATGATTGGGCAGCAGATGGGGTCAATGAAGATGATGATATGGAATATGTCAACCTAGCCCTGATGCCTAATTCTGATGAAAATGAAACTAGTTCATCAAGCAACCAGGTAATTACTACTGATCTCTCTCAGCTTTCTAAACATGAATGCAATGAAGCCATAAATGATATGTCCAATGAATTATATCATTTGCGTGTTTCCCTTAAATCACTAGCAAAAGAAAACACTAGGATCAAGGAGAATAATGTGTTTTTAAGTGATAGGAATGCTGTGTTAGAGGATCAGGTAATTGAGCTTGAAAGGATAAAACTTAAATGCTTGACTGTTGAGAGTGAACTAGCAGAAGCTGTTAAGAAAGTAGAAATTCTTTCTAAACAGTTAGAAAGTGAGCAAGAGGTAATCAAGGCCTGGAAAACATCTAGGGATGTTAGTGTTCAAATTGCAAAGGTTCAGGGAATTGAATCATTCTGTGAGGATGCCTGGAAGAAAAACAAAAAGGAGTTAGAATTAATTGATGGATTGTCAACGGATGTGGAATCAACGGATGATGAAAGTTATCTGTTGAAGGAAGAAAAGGAGCATCTGTTGAAGGCTCATCAATTAAAACAGGCAAGTTCCTTTAAAAATAAAAACCTCAATAAAAAGAATGATTCAATTCTCAAGAACTTTGTCAAAGAAGGAGCTAGCACATCCAGAGATGTTAGTAAGGTGAATATAGGACACATGACTTTAGATCAGCTGAAAGATAGGCTTAAGTTGGTTGAGGATAAGAAGGAAACTAAAAGAAAATCTAAAAGAAATGGGAAGGTAGGGATTAATAAACATAACAATTACACTCCTGATAGGTATGCTCCTAGAAAAAGCTGCGTGCATTGTAAAAGCGTTAATCACCTATCTGATAATTGCAAATCTGTTAAAAATGCTCCCATGCCTTCAAATCCCTCAATGCCTAACATGTCTATGTCACCTCTGCATGCTATGCCTATTATGTCTCACCAGAATTCCCATGCACATTTTGCAAACATGCCATATATTAATAATCCTTATTTTACTGCATTTAGTATGCCTCAAATGCCATACAATATGCCTATGTGGAATAACATGTTTGCACAACCTATGCCTTATCCGATTCAATCAAATGTGTTAAATGATTCTGTGACTAACCCTACACTTCAACCAACCACATCTGAGACCAAGGTTGACCCAAAGTTACCTAAGTCAAAAGATGCTGGAGGAATGAAGTCTAGGAAAAAGACTAACAAGGCTGGACCCAAGGAAACTTGGGTACCAAAATCAACTTGATTGATTTTGTTGTGTGCAGGGAAAAAGAAGGAATCTATGGTACTTGGACAGTGGTTGTTCAAGACACATGACAGGAGATTTCACCCTGCTCACAGAGTTTAAGGAGAGAGTTGGCCCTAGCATAACCTTTGGAGATGACAGCAAAGGATTCACTATGGGATATGGCTTGATTTCAAAAGAAAATGTCATCATTGATGAAGTTGCATTGGTTGATGGTCTCAAACACAATTTATTGAGCATCAGTCAACTATGTGACAGAGGGAATACTGTTTCCTTCAATTCTGAAGCCTGTATTGTCACAAGTAAGAAGGACAATAAAGTGGTTCTAACTGGAGTTAGAAAAGGGAATGTGTACTTAGCTGATTTCAACTCTACATATGCAGAATCCATTACTTGTCTTCTCAGCAAAGCAAGTCCAGTTGAAAGTTGGCTATGGCACAAGAAGCTGTCTCATTTGAATTTCAAGACAATGAATGATCTAGTCAAAAAGGACTTAGTTAGAGGAATGCCTCTAGTGGAATTCACAAGGGATGGACTGTGTGATGCTTGTCAGAAAGGAAAGCAAAAGAAAGTATCATTCAGTAAGAAACTTGAATCTGCAATTGATGAACCACTACAACTTCTACACATGGATCTTTTTGGACCAGTCAATGTATTGTCAATTTCAAGGAAAAGATATTGCCTAGTGATTGTAGATGATTTCTCAAAGTTTTCATGGGTTTATTTTCTTGGATCAAAGGATGAAGCTAGTGAAATCATCATCAATCATATCAAGCAAGTCAACAATCATCTTGATTTCAAAGTAAGGAATATTAGGAGTGACAATGGAACTGAGTTCAAGAATTCAACCATGAAGTTGTTCTGTGAAGAAAGTGGGATCATGCATGAGTTCTCAGCTCCTAGAACTCCACAACAAAATGGTGTGGTGGAAAGGAAGAACATAACACTAATTAAAGCTGCAAGGACAATGCTTGAAGAGTCAAAACTCCCAACTTATTTTTGGGCTGAGGCTGTTAACTGTGCATGTTACACTCAGAACATTTCTCTAATCAATCAAGCAAAAGGCATGACTCCCTATCAATCATTCAAGAGAAGAAAACTAACTTTAAACTTTCTACATGTCTTTGGTTGCAAATGCTACATCTTAAGGAATCAATCTGATCACAAAGGGAAGTTTGATGCAAAGGCTGATGAAGGAATATTTGTTGGTTATTCTGCTGGAAAATCATATAGGGTCTACAATCTAAGAACCAACATTGTCATGGAATCTATACATGTTGTGTTTGATGATAAAAAGATTGATGGACTAACAGATGAAGGACATCATGAAGGACTCAAATTTGACAATATTGAGATAAATTGTGATGATGGTGAAGATGAGAATAATGAAGAAGGCATCTCAAGAGGGATTCAAAATCTGCCTTTGGATAATGCACAGAATGCTGCATCCATTGAAAGTCATAGCTCAGCTTCCGTTGAAAGAAGCAATGCAGCATCCGTTGAAAGACAAAGTGCATCATCCGTTGAAGTTCGTAATGAAGCATCCGTTGATCACAGTCTGTCAACGGATAATCAATTCACTTCATCAGTTGATAGAACTCCCAATTCTTCTCAAAGGATAAGCAACTTAGGGGGAGTGTCAACCAATCAACATTCTACCTCACATCATGACAATACTGAGGCAACCTCATCTAGAGCCAATCTACCATCTCAAAGGAAATGGACCAAGAATCACCCTTTTGAACTGATCATTGGTGATGCTACATCTAAAGTGCAAACTAGAAGGGCTACTCAAGATTAATGTATGTACAGTAGCTTTCTATCACAAGAGGAACCTAAGAGAGTAGAAGAAGCTCTTTTGGACCCAGATTGGATTTTAGCAATGCAAGAGGAGCTAAACCAATTTGAGAGAAACAAAGTATGGAAGCTGGTACCCAAGCCAAAGAACAAGAGTTCTATTGACACAAAATGGGTATTCAGAAACAAGATGGATGAAAATGGCATTATCATAAGGAATAAAGCCAGATTGGTTGCTAAAGGCTATTCTCAACAAGAGGGAATAGACTTTGATGAAACATTTGCTCCAGTTGCCAGACTTGAAGCCATCAGAATCTTTCTAGCCTATGCAGCTAATGCCAATTTCAAAGTCTATCAAATGGATGTCAAGAGTGCATTTCTAAATGGGGAATTGGAGGAAGAAGTTTATGTAAGCCAACCTCCAGGATTTGAAGATCCAAATTTTCCAGACTATGTGTATTATCTGTTGAAAGCACTCTATGGACTAAAGCAAGCACCTAGAGCCTGCTATGAGACTTTGTCAAAATTCCTTCTAGATAATCACTTCACAAGAGGTACTGTTGACAAAACTCTCTTCTTTAGAAATGTTAATGGCTCTAAAATACTTGTTCAAATTTATGTAAATGATATTATATTTGGATCTACAGATGATAAGCTTTGTAAAAAGTTTGGTAAATTAATGCAAAGTAAATATGAAATGAGCATGATGGGAGAGCTAACTTACTTTCTTGGTTTACAAGTTAAACAAGTTAGTGGTGGAATTTTCATTAGTCAAACTAAATATATTTATGATCTTTTAAAGAAGTTTGACTTAATGGATCGTTCACCTGCAAAAACTCCCATGGCCACTGCCACTAAGTTTGAATTAAATAAGACTGAAAAGTCTGTGGATATTTCAAATTATAGAGGCATGGTTGGCTCCCTTTTATATTTAACTGCTAGTAGACCTGATATAATGTTTTCTACATGTCTCTGTGCTAGATTTCAGGCTGACCCTAAAGAATCTCACTTAGTGGCTATTAAAAGAGTTTTCAGATATCTCACAGGGACTCCAAATCTAGGAATTTGGTACCCTAGAGAGTCTGGTTTTGATCTAATTGGCTACTCAGATGCAGATTATGCAGGCTGCAAAATAGACAGGAAAAGCACAACTGGCACCTGTCAATTTCTAGGGAACAAGCTTGTGTCATGGTTCAGCAAGAAGCAAAACTCTGTTTCTACATCAACAGCTGAAGCTGAGTACATTGCTGCTGGTAGTTGCTGTGCACAGATACTATGGATGAGGAATCAACTATTTGACTATGGTTTGACTGTGGACAAAATTCCAATATTCTGTGACAATACAAGTGCCATTGCCGTTGCTGAAAATCTAGTGCAGCACTCAAGAACCAAGCATATTGATATCAAGTACCACTTCATTAGGGAACATGTGATGAAAGGTACAGTGGAACTTCATTTTGTTCCAAGTGAAAAGCAGATTGCAGACATATTTACCAAACCACTTGATGAATCAACATTCACAAGATTAGTAAGTGAGCTAGGTATGCTTAATTATTCATAATTTATGTCATCTATATAATCTGCCTTGAAGCCTGAAATGAATTTGCTGCAAGAACAAAGTTGGCTTTAAGTAAGACTTATCCTATCAACGGATGTTCCCTATCCGTTGAAAGCCAAAATTGTTCTATCAACGGATGTTCATTATACGTTGAAAGACAAATACATTTCTGGTAATTTTATCCTTCAACGGATAAAATGGTGTTGATCATCAACGGATAACTATTTACCTTATCCGTTGAAGTGTCACATCAGTTACTATAAGTGAGTCACAGCCGTTAATTCTTTTACTCAACCGTTGATACAGATATACAGTGTTGTATGTCTTTGTATTTAAGGTAGTTTTCAGAATTTCTACAGTTTTATTTATTCTTGAACGGCTGTAACTTACTTAAAAGTATCATTTAATCATTTTATTTACGTTTTAATTCAAGAAAGTATAAAAGCCCAATTGAACTCTTATTTTCACTTTACGCTTTCTTGCAATTCTTATTCTCCTTCTCTCCCAAAAATTCTCAAGTTTTTCTCTGCAATCTCTACTCACAACAATGGCACCAGTAGTCAAAATTATGTCTCAAACAGGATTTGTTTATGAAAAGAATAATTTCGTAGCCTTGGTTGAAAAGAATGAAGCCCATTCTGATTATCACAAGATGATGGACTTCATCAAAAACTGCAAACTAAGCTATGCAATGCTGGAAGCCCCAACCATCTACTGTGAGGTGATTGAGGAGATTTGGACAACTGCAGAGTTCAACTACACAGATATGACTATTGCCTTCTCTCTCAAAGGTAAGGACTATTGCATTAACTGTGATGATATACAATCTTGCTTTAAGTTGCCTGAGAATAATGCCATGACACCACACACTGATAAATATGTATCTGCTATGTTAGATTCCATAGACTATGCTTTTGATTCTGCTAGTTTAGGTAGTATTAGAAGGAAAGGCCTTAGGAAAGAATGGAGTTTTCTTGGAGATGCCTTCATTAAAGTTTTCTCTGGGAAGATTAGCAATTTTGATGCCATAACTTCATCTCTTGTTAATATGCTCTATATGCTAGTTTCTGATAGGTACTTTAATTTTAACAACTGTGTTATGCTAGAATTAGGATCCAGATTAGGTAACAAAGCTAATAGACCACATAACATCTACTATGCTAGATTCTTTATGTTATTGGCTAACCATGTTGCTGAAGGTTTGGTTATATCAAATGAGAATAATAAACTCAAATGTTGGGCACAAGAGAAAAGGGTCCTTGCGGACCTTTTGAGAATGAACCTCAACAGCCAGGTGCCATTGGTATACTTGCCAATCATGAATGCACCACAGGTAAGTGAGGTAAACACTTCTATAACTCCTACTACTTCCAACACCATTGTTTCTTTGCCCTCTAGTGTGGCCATGGAATCTGTGTCTTTGTCCAAACAGGTTCCTGCCAAAGCCACCAAAACCAAAGTTTCAAAACTCAAGTCAAAGAAACCTACCTCTGTTGTTTCTCAAAAGACAACAGTTGTAACAACTACCATAAACCCTGAAGGGAGTGAACAGGGTGTGAGTGGTGAGGGGAGGGGTGAACATCAAGAAACCCCCCAGGATAAGGTGGGAGAGGTAAGTGGTACCCAAGCCAGCCAAGCCACAGTCTCTCAAAAGACTGTGGTGGTTCAAAAGGAGTCCAACACATCCCTAGTTGCATCCTCCCAAAAGGATGTAACTATTGAAAATAGTCCCCAACCAGGGACACAGAACAAAAGAGGGAGGGACACTGAAGCCACACATTCACCAATTAAAGCCTTTTCAAGGAAGAAGAAGGCCAAGACCCTAGTTTCCACACAAGGGACACACACAGCACAGATACATCCACTTGTATCTGAGCCTTCACAAATTCAGCTTGATGTGATTCCAGCAAATGTGGAATCACAGCCCCATTATTTCATAATAGAAACACACCAATCATCAAACTCTCCATCACCCTCTCTGGATGTGGATATGATATTCACATCAATTCCTGATTCTCCCTCATTAAAACTCAGGGAGGAGCCCCACTCAAAACCTGATGATCATCATCTTTTAGATGATTTGTTGGATCATCAGCCAGTTCTTTCAGATGTAGTTGAAGAATCTGTGTTACCTCACTTAAAATCAATTCCCACAGATTCAACAATTATGTCACTTTCTATATCTACATCTTTTCCTTCTTCAACGGATATCTCTCATCCGTTGACAAGTGGTTGTTCTTCAACGGATAAGCTTAACAGCAGTTATCCGTTGATACCATCAGTTTCCACTTCAACGGATACTCCCTATCCGTTGATGGTCTCTACCCACATAACAGAAACAATACCAACTGTAGAGGACATGGCTACTGTACAATCACTTTTAGGTTTGAGGGAAGGGAGTGATCTTTTGAGTGAGAGGCTGGGTTGCTCCCAGGCAAAAGGAGAGGTTGAGAGTCACCATATGCATGCTATTTCTTCTAGCATGGCAAAAGTGAGTGAGGGGAGTGCCACCTTAGAAGGTGAGGGTGAGGGTGTGAGGGTGTGTGTGAGCCAGGGGGAGCCCCTGATGCAAGAAAATAGAGAAAAAGAGAGAAAGGCAGGTACAGAAGCTATAAGGGTGGATCCAGCCATTGCTGGTGAGTCAATGAAAGTGGATGATGCAGAAAAGGAAAGACAATTTCAGCAACATTTCAAAGCTGCAATTGATAATATTTCCTTGGATGCTGACACTTTTACTCATCCTGTTTCAGCCTATCAATTATTGGCTGCTCAGGGCAATGTGGAGGCAGAACAGACATTACACATTGTACACACTTCAGAATCTCTTCTCAGAGACAAAGATGCTGTTAACAGGCTGCCTTCTCAAGCTGGTGAGCCATCTGAAGAATTTGGAGTGAATTCTAATGATGATGACTCTAATTCTTTAAATGAGAGCATGAACTTAGGGGGAGTAGCAGGCCCAAGTTCTGTTCCTGATCTTCCTGAATGGGCATGGGCTAAAGCCTCAACACCAAGAGAGTTTAGTGTCACTTTGATTAGACAAGTCATGACAATTCAGCAGGCCCTTCAGGAGACTACAGATGATGGTATCAAGGCAATTCTTCAAGCTCATCTAGAATCTCTGCATCTCTTGCAGTTGCAGCATTTCCAACAAAATCTAAGTGTGGATGAGCTCAAACAGGACATTGCTGATCTGAAATCCTATAATGCTGAGAAGTAGGATTCAGTCATACCTTATGGTACTATATAAGATTTGTTGGGGAGACTGAGGAAAGAATCTGATGCTGACAAGAGACTGGCCAGATTGGAAAACAGGGTTCAAATCATTGAAGATTCTATGGTCACCATTCTTCAGAATCAACAAACTCAAACAAATCTACTCATGCAGCTGGCCAATGTACAAGGCTTGACTCCTACCCTTGATGATAACAAAAAGGGGGAGAATAAAGGGAAAGGGGAAGGAGAGCCATCAACAACAGTTCAAATTTCTCAAGTGCTAGTTCCTGTCATCACTACTTCTCCAATTATTCAAATCAAAGGAAAGCTTGATGGAATTGATCTAATCCAGATAGCAGCAGCTGAATTGCAAGTCAAAGAGCAAAGGAAGAAGATTGATGAAAAGAGGCAACAAATATTTGGTTCTACAACTTCTCAATCACAATCTGTGAAGCACAACACAAAAGTGGAATCAATTATTATGGAACTCAAGCCAGTAGGAAGGAATAAGGTTGGAGAGACTTCTTCCATGAATTTGAAACCTATGGTCCTCAAGCCCAACAACAGATCCAATAAGGACTCTACAAAGAATCCTCTGAAAGAAGTGGATTTTCCTCTTCCAAAGGCTGATGAGGACAAGCTTTTGGGTAGAAGTATCTCATATCTCAAAGAGACCATGGATGTGGTTGTAAGGAGAAACATGGCTATTATCTTCAGAGAGGGAAAGAGCATATGTGTGATGCAAGGACATCCCAAATTCTCAATAGCCAAGAGTGAAGAAACCAGAAGGTTGAAGAAAGAAGCTAAACAGCTAAAGGCTGACAAAAGAGCACAAGCAAAGCTTGACAAACAGCTAAAGTCAAGTCAGGCTAAAGAACAGAAAGAAATTGAAGACAAAAGTGAAGATGAAGCTATGGGGGACATGGTTGGTATTGAGATGGAGGAAAGAAGTAAGGGAAGAGAAGAATGGCAGAAAGGGAACAGAAAGAAGGTCAATGCAAAGAGAAAAATGGTAGATAAGACTGAAGAAACCCAATCAATATCCAAACCACTACCCTCTATTCCTGAACCCATTGTGCCTAACCTCTTCATGAACATTCATGGTGAAACAATCATTCCTAAGGAGGAACCAATTGATTGGGATACCATCAAATTGCCCACCTCCCTAACCTCTTCTCCACCATCAAAGAAGCAGAAAAGAAGAATCAAATCAACACCCTCTAGAGCTTCAATCAAATTCACACAGAAGCCTAAGCCTAAACCTCAAGCCTCTAAAGATGATTATGTTCACATCTGTGACATAAAAGTATTTTCAGACATTGAACTCTATCTGGATGAGCTGGAGGAAGTAAGGGGAATAGCTGCCTACAGACAGCTACCAGAAAGACTAGTGTTCAAATACAAAGGAGATGGGGAAAGAACCTGGCCTCTTTACAGAATTCTGAATGAAGGCTACTCTACCTTGATTAGAGTCTACTCAGCCATACAAAGGGATTCTGGCTTTACCAGGACTGCCAAGACTGAGATTCTCATCAAGATTGCCAACATAAGGAAAACTTGGAGGGAGCCCAATGCTTTGCCTAGAACTTTACTCATTCAAGAAAGAGGAATTACAATTCACAAATCACCTCATTGGTTGATGGAGTTCAGAGATAACAAATGAGTCAGAAGATTTTTCAGAATTGAAGATCAGCTCAAGATTGCCAGTAATGAAACTCTCAAGGATATGCAATCTAAGTTGGACATCAATGAAGAAGATGAAGCTGAATTCTACAGACAACTTCAACTTCAAATAGAGGAGAATGACAGGAGACTAGGAAAGAAAACAAGGGATCAAAGGAAAAGGAAGTAATCTGCTCAGGCTAAAGGAGCACCCTTGGGAATAATGTAACTCTTCAATTCCATCTCAGCATACACATTTTTGTAGCACTTTTGAATTTCTGCTTTATTAGAATTAATATATTTGTCAAGTGTTTTGTTATCATCAAGCTAAACCCAAATTTATGCCTACAGTTCTAGTAGACATAAATAGGGGGAGATTGTTAGGAATATATGTATCAGTTTGATGATAAGTTAAACAAAACACTTAAGTAGAAATCTAGTGTTTGTAGCCTCAACGGATAAGACCATCTTGGCTATCCGTTGAAGGAGTAGCTTTACTTAGCAATAAGTTTAGTATTGTAGCACATTTCATTCTCTGGATTCAAGTTGTAATTCTTAGATGTTGTAGGAAAGTATCAGTCATGTTGACTACTAGTGGATATGCGAATAGGAGGGCTAATTGTAAATATTTCATGCCTTGTAATTTTGTATAAGTGAAGAAGTATCAACTGATATTGAAGACCTTCAACGAATAAGAAATAAAGCTTCAACGGATGTCTCTAATGCTTCAATGGATAATATCCATCAACGGATGAGTGCTTCAAAGGATAAAGACATCAACTGATAATGCATCAACGGATAAAGCTTTAACGGATAAAGCCTCAACGGATAAGGCATCAACGGATGAAAGCTTCAACAGATGCTTAGTTCATTAGCAGTTGATAGTGACAATTCATAAGCTGACAGAGGCACATGGGTTGACAGAGACAAACTGGAATGTGGAAGCCTCTAGGAGGAATCAAGAAAATGCAGCATTCTCATTCTGATGCAAACAAGGAAGTATTCAAAGATTCACAGATTATCCTAGATTGCATTGGATAGAGAAATGAAGAAGAAACATGTGAAGAATCCTTTCAATTGTATTTTACAGTTTTGTCTTCACTTGTAAACTTGGTGTTATATAAACCAAGTAGCAGCTAGTAATTAGAAGTGATTTTTTTCTGAGCTGTTTAGAAATATCAAGAGAGAAAATCATCTAGTTTGTACTAGGAAGCAGCTGTGATTTAATTCTTTGTATCACAGATTTTCTGAAATAACACATCTCTGGTGGAACAACAAATCCACCAGAAAAGTTTTTAAGTTCTTTGTGTTCTTTACATTTGTGTTTGAATATATATCTGTCTGTATCAGCTTCAAGCAATTCACACACATTTGTTCACTTAAACACTTAGCCTTAGAAACTGCTCAAAACTTGCAAAAGTTTTAAGATATAAATTCAACCCCCCTTCTGTAAATCTCATTGTTAGTCCACTGGGAATAACAGATACATATATACACAGTTGTATGTATTTGTCAGTTTTCAGAATTTCTACAGTTTTGTTTATTCTCAAACGGTTGTAATTTACTTAAAAGTATTATTTAATCATTCTATTTACATTTTAACTCGAGAAAGTATAAAAGCCCATTGAATTCTTATTTTCACTTTACGCTTTCTTGCAATTTTTACTCTCTTTCTCTCCCAAAACTCTCAATCTTTTCTCTGCAACCTCTACTCACAACAATGGCACCAGTAGTCAAGATTATGTCTCAGTTTGGCTTTATTTATGAAAAGAATAATTTCGTAGCCTTGGTGGAAAAGAATGAAGCCCACTCAGATTATCACAAGATGATGGACTTCATCAAGAACTGCAAACTAAGCTATGCAATGCTGGAAACCCCAACTATCTATTGTGAGGTAATTGAGGAGATTTGGACAACTGCAGAGTTCAACTCCACAGATATGACCATTACTTTCTCTCTCAAAGGTAAGGATTACTGTATTAACTGGGATGATATACAGTCTCGCTTTAAGCTACCTGAGAATAATGCCATGACACCACACACTAATAATGATGTATCTGGTATGTTAGATTCCATAGGCCATTCTTTTGATTCTGCTAGTATAGGGAGCATTAGAAGAAAGGGCCTTAGGGAAGAATGGAGTTTTCTTGGAGATGCCTTTATCAAGGTTTTCTCTGGGAAGATTAGCAATTTTGATGCCATAACTTCATCTCTTGTTAATATGCTCTATATGCTAGTTTCTGATAGGTACTTTAATTTTAGCAACTATGTCATGCTAGAATTAGGTTCCAGGTTAGGTAACAAAGCTAATAGACCTCATAACATCTACTATGCTAGATTTTTTATGTTATTGGCTAACCATGTTGCTGAAGGTTTGGTCATAACTAATGAGAGCAATAAACTAAAATGCTGGGCACAAGAGAAAAGGGTCCTTGTAGACCTTTTGAGAATTAACCCCAACAGCCAGGTGTCATTGGTATATTTACCAATAATGAATGCACCTCAGGTAAGTGAGGTAAATACTTCTGCAACTCCTACCTCTTCCAACCCCATTGTTTCTTTGCATTCTAGTGTGGCAATGGAATCTGTGTCTTTGTCCCAACAGATTCCTACCAAAGCCACCAAAACTAAAATTCCAAAACACAAGTCAAAGAAAACCACCTCTGTTGTTTCTCAAAAGACAACAGTTGTAACAACTACCATAAACCTTGAAGGGAGTGAACAGGGTGTGAGTGGTGAGGGGAGGGGTGAACATCAAGAAACCCCCCAGGATAAGGTGGGAGAGGTGAGTGGTACGCTAGCCAGCCAAACCACAGTTTCTCAAAAGACTGTGGTGGTTCAAAAGGAGTCAAACACATCCCTAGTTGCATCCTCCCAAAAGGATGCAGCTATTGAAAATAGTCCCCAACCAGGGACACAGAAAAAAAGAGGGAGGGACACTGAAACCACACATTCACCTATCAAAGCCTTTTGAAGAAGAAAGAAGGCTAAAACCCTAGTTTCAACACAAGGGGCACACACTGCACAGATACATCCACCTGTATCTTTGCCTCCTCAAATTCAGCTTGATGTGGCTCCAGTAAATATGGAGTCACAGCCCCATTCTCTTATAATAGACACACATCAATCACCAAATTCTCCATCACCATCTCTGGATGTGGATATGATATTCACAACAATTCCTGATTCTCCCTCTTTAAAACTCAGGGAGGAGCCCCACTCAAATCCTGGTGATCATCATCTTTTAGATGATTTGTTGGATCATCAGCCAATTCTTTCAGACTTAGTTGAAGAATCTGTGTCACCTCACTTAAAATCAATTCACACTGATTCAACAATTATGTCACTTTCAATATCTACATCTTTTCCTTCTTCAACGAATATCTCTCATCCGTTGACAAGTGGTTGTTCTTCGACGGATAAGCTTAACAGCAGTTATCCGTTGATATCATCAGTTTCCACTTCAACGGATACTCCCTATCCATTGATGATCTCTACACATATAACTGAATCAATTCCAAGTGTAGAAGACATGGTTACTGTACAATCACTTCTAGGATTGAGGGAAGGGAGTGATAATTTGAGTAAGAGGCTGGGTTGCTCCCAGGCAAAAGGAGAGGTTGAGAGTCAAAATATGCATGCTATCTCTTCCAGCATGGCAAAAGTGAGTGAGGGGAGTGCCACCTTAGTAGGTGAGGGTGAGGGTGTGAGGGTGTGTTGAGCCAGGGGGAGCCCCTGATGCAAGAATATAGAGAAAATGAGAGAAAAGCAGGTACAGAAGCTATAAGGGTGGATCCAGCCATTGCTAGTGAGTCAATGATTGTGGATGATGCTGAAAAGGAAAGACAATTTCAGCAACATTACAAAGCTGAAATTGATAACATTTCCTTGGATGCTGACACTTTTACTCATCCTGTTTCAGCCTATCAACTATTGGCTGCTCAGGGCAATGTGGAGGCAGAGCAGACTTTGAACATAGTGCACACTTCAGAATCTCTTCAAAGAGATAAAGTTGCTGTTAATAGGATGCCTTCTCAAGCTGGTGAGTCATCTGAAGAATTTGAAGTAAATTCTAATGATGATGACTCTATTTCTTTGGATGGGAGCATGAACTTAGGGGGAGATGCAGGCCCAAGTTCTGTTCCCTATTTACCTGAATGGGCATGGACAAAGAAATCTACACCAGGACAGTTTGGTGTAGCTTTGGTCAAACTGGTTATGGCTATTCAAAAGGCCCTTCAGGACACTTCAGATGCTGGTACCAAGGCTATTCTTCAAGCTCATATAGACTCTCTGCATCTCCTGCAGTTGCAGCACATCAGACAGAATTTGAGTGTGGATGAACTCAAAAAGGATATTGCTGATCTGAAATCCTACAATTCTGAGAAGTTGGATTCAGTCATGCCTTATGGTACAATGCAAGATTTGTTGCTGAGATTGAGGAGAGAATTTGATGCTGACAAGAGGCTGGCCAAGTTGGAAAATAGAGTTCAAGTCATTGAAGACTCTGTGGTCACCATTCTTCAAAATCAATAATCTCAGACAAGTCTACTATTGCAGCTGGCAAAAGCACAAGGCTTGACCCCTATCCTTGATGATAACAAAAAGGGGGAGAATAAAGGGGAAGGGGAAGGAGAGCCATCAGCAAAAGTTCAAATATCTAAAGTGCTAGTTCCTGCCATCACCACTTCTCCAACACTTCAAATCAAAGGAAAGCTTGATGGAATTGATCTAATCCAGATAGCAGCAGCTGAGATGAAAGTCAAAGAGCAAAGGAGGAGAATTGATGAAAGGATGCAACAAATTTTTGGTTCTACAACTTCAAAATCACAATCTGTGAAGCATAGCATAAAGGTGGAGCCAATCATTATGGAGCTCAAGCCAGTAAGGAGGAATAAGGTTGGAGAGACTTCTTCCAAGAATCTGAAACCTATGGTTCTCAAGCCCAACAATAGATCCAATAAGGACTCTACAAAGAACCCTCTAAGCCTTGCTCAGTTGAAAGGAGTGGATTTTCCTCTTCCAAAGCCTGATGAAGACAAGGTTTTGGGTGGTAATATCATGGAGCACAAGGAGACCAAGGATGTGGTTTAAAGAATGAACATGGCTATTATCTTTAGAGAGGGAAAGAGTATCTGTGTGATACAAGGACATCCCAAATTCTCAATAGCCAAGAGGGAAGAAGCCAGGAGGTTGAAGGAAGAAGCTAAAAAGCTAAAGGCTGACAAAAGAGCACAAGCAAAGCTTGAAAAATAGCTAAAGTCAAGTCAAGCTGAATAAAAGAAAGAAATTGAAGACAAGGGTGAAGATGTAGGTATGGGGGACATGCTTAGTGATGATGTGGAAAAAAGAAGTAAGGAAAGAAAGGAATGACAGAAAGGGAACAGAAAGAAGGCCAATGCAAAAAGGAAGATTGTAGATGAAACTGAAGAAACCCAATCAAAATCCAAACCACTACCTTCTATTCCTGAACCCATTGTGCCTGACCCCTTCATAAACATCCATGGTGAAACAATCACTCCTAATGAGGAACCAATTGATTGGGACACCATCAAATTACCCACTTTCTTAACCACTTCTCCACCATCAAAGAAACAGAAAAGAAAAATCAAATCAACACCTCCTCTAACCTCAATCAAATTCACTCAGAAGTCTAATCCTAAGCCACAAGCCTCAAAGGATGATTATGTTCACATTTGTGACATAAAGGAATTTACAGACATTGAACTCTATCTGGATAAGCTGGAGGAAGTAAGGGGAATAGATGCCTACAGACAGCTTCCAGAAAGACTAGTGTTCAAATATAAAGGAAGTGGGGAAAGGACTTGGCCTCTTTATAGAATTCTGAATGAAGGCTATTCTACCTTGGTTAGAGTTTACTCGGCTATAAAAAGGGATTCTGGCTTTACCAGGACTGCCAAAACTGAGATTCTCAACAAGATTGCCAGCATAAGGAAAACTTGGTGGCAGCCCAATGCCTTGCCTAGAACATTACTCATCCCAGAGAGAGGAATTACAGTTCATAAATCACCTCATTGGTTGATGGAGTTCAGAGACAATAAAGGAGTCAGAAGATTTTTCAGACTTAAAGATCAGCTCAAGATTGCCAGTAATGAAACTCTCAAGGATATGCAATCTAAGTTGGACATCAATGAAGAAGATGAAGCTGAATTCTACAGACAACTCCAACTCCAAATAGAGGAGAATGACAGGAGGCTAAGGAAGAAAACAAGGGATTAAAGGAAAAGAAATTAATCTACTCAGGCTAAAGGAGCACCCTTGGAAATAATGTAATTCTTCAATTCTATCTCAGTATACACATTTTTGCAGCACTTTTGAATTTCTACTTTATTTCAGTTCATATGCTTGATAAGTGTTTTGTTATCATCAAGTTAAAGCCAAATTTATGCCTATAGTTCTAGTAGACATAAATAGGGAGAGATCGTTAGGAATATGTGTATTAGGTTGATGATAAGTTAAACAAAACACTTAAGCAAAAATCTAGTGTTTGTAGCCTCAACGGATAAGACCATCTTGGCTATCCGTTGAAGGAGTAGCTTTACTTAAAAATAAGTTTAGTATTGTAGCACATTTCATTCTCTGTATTTAAGTTGTAATTCTTAGATGTTGTGGGAAATTATCAGTCATGTTGACTACTAGTGGATATGCAAATAGGAGGGCTAATTATAAATATTTCATACCTTGTAATTTTGTATAAGTGAAGTAGTATCAACTGATATTAAAGGCCTTCAACGGATGAGAAACAAAGCTTCAACGGATGCCTCTAAAGCTTCAACGGATAACATCCATCAACGGATGAGTGCTTCAATGGATAAAGCTTCAACTGCTAATGCATCAACGGATAAAGCTTCAACGGATAAAGCTTCAACGGATAAAGTCATCAACGGATGAAAGCTTCAATGGATGCTTAGTTCAATAGCAGTTGATAGTGATAATTTATAAGCTGACAGAGGCACATGGGTAGACAGAGACAAACTGGAATGTGGCAGCCTCTAGGAGGAATCAAGAAAATACAGCATTTCCATTCTGGTGCAAACAAGGAAGTATTCAAAGATTCACAGCTAAACCTAAATTGCATTGGATAGAGAAATGAAAAAGAAACATGTGAAGAATCTTTTAATTATATTTTACAGTTTTGTCTTCACTTATAAACTTGGTGATATATAAACCAAGTAGCAGCTAGTAATTAGATGGTGAATTTTCCAGAGCTGTTTAGAAAAATTCAGAGAGAAAATCATCTAGTTTGTACTAGGACGTAGCTATGATTTAATTCTTTGAATCACAGATTTTCTGAAATAACACATCTCTGGTGGAACAACAAATCCACCAGAAAAGTTTTTAAGTTCTTTGTGTTCTTTACATTTGTGTTTGAATACATATCTGTATGTATTAGCTTCAAGCAATTCACACACATTTGTTCATTAAAACACTTAGCCTTAGAAACTGCTCAAAACTTGAAAAAGTTTTGAGATTTACATTCAACCCCCCTTCTGTAAATCTCATTGTTAGTCCACTGGGAATAACACTTTAGCTTTGACATTATTTAGTAAAAGTGTACTTGCTATCACCTCAGAGTTCTGAACAACATCCTTCATTTTCAAATCGAATGTCCTTGCTGTTACTTGCGGAGTTGTTGTAGGTGGTGGAGGTAATGCCAATACCTCGGCTGGCACGCTTGCACTGGTACTTGCCACATTCATTAGAGCTTTAACTAGTCTGGTTGTCGTGCACTCCCTAGCTATGTGTCCAGTCTTTCCACACTTGTAACATGTAACTCCTGGTTTCGGCATCTTACACTCGTTTGCCAAATCTCCTTTCTGGTTGCACCAATAGCATGTCATGCTCAGCTTATTACACACTCCAGGGTGCCTTCTTCCATAATGTTTGCATTCCGGTCTCTAAAATCTGTTTTCTCCAACTTGTCCTTGGCTTGCCTGGTTGTTCCCCTTCGATTCTTGTCTTTTTCCCAAATTTCCCTTTTTTAGAAAATTTCTGCCCTTATGGAATCCAATCCTCTTTACATTCTGATCTTGTGAATTTCCGGCTTCAGACTTTTCTCCATAAAATGGAACCTTTCTCTTCTTGTTATCACTTTCCTTTCTTGACTGCATCCCATTATTCTCAATCAGAGCAGCTTTCTGTACTACTCCCGCATAAGTATCAAGCTCAAACATAGCCACTCTATCTCTGATCTAAGGCTTCAATCCTTGTTGAAATCTCTTTGCTTTTTCCTCCTCACTGCTGGTATACTTTGTCACAAACCTTGACGACTCTGTGAACTTCTTCTCATACTCCAGTACAGACATATTCCCTTGCTTCAACTCAAGAAATTTAAGCTCCATCTGATTTTGCATGTACTTGGGGTAATATTTTTCCAGAAATAACTTCTTGAATCTTTCCCAAGAAACTTGCTGAGTTGCTTCCATAGCTTTTACTGATTCCCACCAATAGATGACTTCGTCCTTCAAGAAGTAAGTAGCATATGGTGTCTTCTGATCGTCCCCTAACTGTACCAACTCAAAAGCCCTTTCCATTTCCTTAATACATGTGTTAGCTATTATTGGATCAGTGGTATCATGAAATGCAGGTGGATTCACATTCTGAAAAGCCTTGAAAGTGACAACTTGTCGAGGTGGTACTGGTGGATCAAGTGGTTGGTGTGGTTCACGGTTATCTTGGTTTTCAAATCATTGTTGAAGAGTTATTTGTTGTTGAGCTATAGCGTTGGTTTGCTGTTGTAAGGTTTCCAGTAATCGAAGAATATTTGGATCTGTGGTAGATGTGGTTGTTGGGTTCTTCTTTTTGGGTGGCATGATCCTGAAATAAGAATTATGTCAAAATAGCTATGAATAATGAAATAATTCGAGGGTATCGCATGGCATTCTTATTTACATTTGAGGTCAGATTTCAAATTAAATAAATATGGTGATGCATATAAAGGCGTAAGATAACAGTTGATAACAAATGGAACAATAGTGCATAATAATTAAAATCTAAAGGTCTCAATACATCAAGATCAGGATAAAGTCTGATTCTAGGAATAACATGCTTATTTAAAGGAAACAACTGGGAATTCTACGAAGTCCGATAATACTATAACATGAGAGGTAGATAATGGAAAGAACTAAGGCTCCACTCCATCAGAACGAGGCTTGGTAGACTTCTCCTCTCGAAGTGTCTTCACAATGCTCTGGAGCTCATCCGCCACCATCTGGATGATATACTGGCTGGTGCGGTCTCGGTGCGATGACATCTCCTCAAGCTTAGTGTTGACGTACTGAACCAAGGTCTCAAGTCTCGCAGTCATCTGCTCCTTAGGTTTCCCTTCATAGTTTCGGCTGTCCGGATACACGTTCTTCAGTCGGTCTATCAGTCGGTCGTACTTGCCCTGAAGCATGTCAAAGTCGCGCCTCAACTCAGCATATACGGAGAAAGCAATAGTGTCATCCGACCCAGAGGATGATGAGGTGTGCACCCTTTGCTGACAAACCAATAAGAGGGGTATTAATAATAAATTTACTTAACCTACTCTCTCGCATAATATTTATAACCTATATTCTATAACCTAATTGGGTTGTCCAGGGACTCTAAACCGTAGCTCTGATACCAAAAACCAGTCACACCCCCAACTTAACAAACATAATATATAACTATTACAATATTTAAAAGAGAGTAAATATATCTGAATCCAAGATCTTACAGTTTAGGGTCTGGAACAACCCAACACTACCATCTATTACAACTGATTTTAATATCGAGTCCTCGCACAAAACTATCTTTTATTATACCTGAGCTCGGACATACGCATCGGCGTCACAAGTCTTACGTGCTGTCTACTTGAATCTAACCATAGCTGCTAGCTGTAATATCAGGTTTAAAGCAAGGAGTGAGCCAAATGCTCAACAAGTGCTAAACAATACGGTACAAAACATAAATCGAGATATATATTAAAGAATGACAATGCGAAGATATAACTAATAATAACAAGAGATGAAATTTTTGGTGATGGCATCATTTGCTTGAATCAAAACATTTTAAAATCATATCTTAATCAAAATCATTTTATGCCGCTACGGATTACAGCCGGTGATCAGCCGCGAAGTAATCCTGAACCTCGCTGGGTTCTAAAACATTAATGGGATCCCTAGGAAACTTTTAAGCCTACAATATAAGTGTGGAAAGGACTCGCGTCTCAGTCCAGATCCACTATTCAAAGAAAACATTTATCCCCCTTTGGGACTGAAAATCCACATTTTAATCATTTCAAAAACCGATGCCGATTTATAATAAAATCTCTTAAACAGTAAACATTTTTATCAAGGGATTATAGATCAACTTTGAAACACTGAAAATATGTCACCAAATCTCAGGGCCATGATTCACTAGACTTTATTCTATCGGGGTACTTGTATAGTTTCTATTTACAAGGTTTCTGACAAGGAGATTTAGTAGGGTTTTTGGATAATAGGAAGGAGTAATGCCAAACTAGGCTTTAAACAAGGGTTTTAAACAAGGTATAGGTACTTGAACATCAAGAAGATAAGCTTCACTGATTACACGTATACTAGAGGTGTTAAGGTATGAAGAAGATAATTGTTAGCTTAAGGTATATCAGGATTGTGAAACTTTAGGGTAAGGATAGGGTTATCAATCAATTAAGAACAACTTTTAAAGAATATCTGGCTTTTAGGTATCAAGGTAGAGTTCTATTGGGGTTCAAGCATCAGGGTGAGATATCAAGATTTCTCAGGAATCAATAGCATGTTAATCAAAAGGGTCAATCAAGTATTATAGCAAATCTTTATTTCATCATGGCATTCCAATTACTTTGATATACTAGCATGACACGACTTTTGATCTACTTGCAATAAGTACTTGAGGGTTCGCCTCAGAGACTTTGTGAAGAAGTTTGGAGTTGAATAAATCTGTTTTGAAAAAAACATTCTAAGTTAAGAAATCTACAAGCCACAGATTAAGTGTTATAAAGAAGTCATTCGAGAACTCCAGAATGACTTATCGAGAAGTCAAGAAAAGCTTATAGATAAGTATCAGAGATATCGACAAACCAAATTGAAGACATGATGATTGGAGATATCGACAAGTTATTTCTTTACTAGAGAACTCTGGGATATCAAAAAGTCAAAATATCACTAGAGAACTCAGAGATAGGCCTGTCAATGGATCAGGTTTGGATCGAATCGGCCTAAATCCATATCCATATCCATTTATATTTTCGGATTCGGAGTCGGATCGGATCGGCTCCGGATTTTTTATAGGCCGATCCAAATCCGGATCCGTTCGGATCACGGATTTCGGATCGGATATCCGCTCCATTTATGTATATTAATTTTTTTTAACTTCAATTATTACAAAATCTTTTTAAAATTGACAATTTCAAAAAATATTAAAATATAAGTAGAATATAACGAAGTCCAAAGATAAATTACGAACTAAAATTCGCTTTTCGAAACAAACATACTATTGGGTTGTACAGTATTTTAATTCTAACAATGAAAAAAATTGATCCTATAAAATGAAAGTGTTATATGAATTGAGAGTTGGGTTATGCGGCTCTAAAATGTAAAAGAACCGGGGTTATAGAAATGGACTAGACTATAGAGATCGAACTGAACGAAATATAGATAATGGGACTTGACTCGAGGATAACGGGACTTGACTTGGAAATAAAAGTGTTATATATATGAATTGAGACTTGAGTTATGTTGTTTTAAAAGATAAAAGAACCAGGGTTATAGAAATGGACTAGACTATAGATACTAAACTGAACGAAATATAGATTATGGGACTTTACTCGAGGATAATACGTTTAAAATTAGAATTATTAAAAAATATTTTTATTACATTATATATATATATAAACCGAATCGGGTTATTAACGGATCGGATCGACCTAAATCCATATCCGCTCCATTTATATTCGGATTTTTCTTATCGGATCGGATCTCGGATCGGATTTTTAATAGGTCGATCCATATCCACTAAAATGGTCTCGGATCGGATCGGGTCGGATCGGATTTTTGCTCCATTGACAGGCCTACTCAGAGATATCGATAAGTTAATTTTACATGAAAAGAAATGGAGACCTTGATAAGTCAAGTTCATTCGAGGATTCACTCGAGAACTCAGAGATCTCGATAAGTCAAGATCATACTCGAGAACTCAGTGATCTCGACAAGTCCATTTCACAATTCGAGAACTCAATAAGTCATAACAACTATAGAGCAATAAGAGATCTCGATAAGCCATTATACTTATCGAGATGTCGAGTACTCTATATACCAAACTGGAGATCTCGAGGTAAAACTCAAAGTACAAGGTGCAGACCAGTTAAATATCCAAGACTATCAATCAACAAACAAATCAATCACTGATTTGGAAAGTCTACAAAAAGCAGCTTCAAGAGTACAAGATCAAAGGCCAAGATTAACTGACAAAGTAAAGTCACAGACATGCATAATTTGCAAAGATACACTAAGCCAGAAATAGAAAGTTTTAGTTAACTTAAAGTAGGGTTTAGTACATGCTATTGCATGCTATGTAAAACCAGTGTTTACTGTTCTATAAAGTAAACACTAGATGCTTTATTTCAGAAGAAACAAATAGATCTCAAAATCTTGTAACTCTCAAGAGAGAAGCTGAGTTCTTAACATATCAAGAACCCATAAATTTGTAGCAAAACGCTAGCTTGATTTTTTATACAAAATTAAGTGAGTTTTGAAAGATAGTGTGTTCATGTGCATGTTTTATTATTCCTGTTAAAACATATTATCTCTACAATAAAGATTACTTTGTTTACCATTCATAACAGTTCAAAAAGCCATTAAAATTGTTTAAAACACATTCACCCCTCTTGTGTTGTATTCATCACCCAACAAGTGGTATCGGAGTAAAATCTGAAAGCAAACAGATTAAAGATCTTAGAAGAATGAATACACAGAAGCTTAACAGTATCAAAAGATCCTTCAAAAGATTCTGTTGAGGAATCTACAGATGGAGACATGGTCATTCCATCACATTATGCTCCTAAAGATCCTTCAAAATATAATGAAACTGAAAAAAAGTCTCTCTGGATAGTGGCTTGCAGTTGACCTTGATAAAGTCACTTGACAATATAATGTACAACAACATTGTCAATTGTGACACAGCCAAACAAATCTGGGAGAAAATATAGATCTTATGTGAAGGAACAGAGGAGGTTAGGTAAAACCAAAGGAGGATTCTGGTTTCTCCAGTATGAGGGGTTTATGGCTAAACCAAAAGAAGGAATTACTTAAGTTTTTGAAAGGTTCAATAAATTGATAAATAACTTGCAGCTACATGATAAATACTATGAAGCTGAGGAGGTTAACATAAAGTTCTTGTTAGCTCTTCCTGACCATCTTGAACAGAAAATATCAGCTATTAGAGAAGGAAGATATTTAAGCAGAATAACTTTGGAAGTTCTATATGGAATCTTGAAAACTTATGAACTTGAAATGATGCAAAGAAAGTCATTAAAAGCACACCATGGTCATATTGTTGATGGTTCAAGTGCTTTGATTGTGAATGATAGAGAAGAAAGTGAAGATGAGCAAGATGATCAAGTTTCAGTTATTCAAGCTATGGAACAAAAGAACAAAGGACCTCAGAAGCAAGTTGTATTGGAGTTAGAGGAAGATGAATATTATACCTTGGATGAGCTAGATGAAATGGATAAATCCATGGCTTACTTGGCTAGGAAATACTCCAACATAAGGCTTAAGAAGCCAAGGTTTTTCAAAGGCAAGGGATAATCTTCCAACAACAATAATTGGAAACCAAAAGCTCAGTACAATTCAGCTAGCAAAGGTGGCTACAAAACAGGATCTGTTGACAGATCAAAGATAAGGTGCTTCAACTGTGATGAGTTGGGTCACTTTGCTATTGAATGCAGAAAGCCTAAAAAGGTGAAGAAAGACAAGGCCTATCTTGAACTGGAAGCAAAGTATGAAGCTCTCTTAAAGAAGCAGTCTGGAAAAGCTTATATTGCAGAAGGAAAGAGTCGGGATGATACTGATGTTGATGATGAGGATGAAGAGGTTGAAAACTATGCACTCATGGCTTTTGAGCATGGAGAAGCATCTACTTCAAAATCAAAGGTACCAACTCTAACCACTATTGATTTAAATGCTAGTCAATATAAGGAGATTGTGGAAAAGATGAGTGTGAAGATGTTCCATATACACACTAGCTTAGTGGAAGCTACTGAGGAAGTCAGTAGGCTAACAAAAGTAAATGAGAAGCTTGAGAGTGAGAAGCAAAAGATGGATCTACTGTTTGTGGAGCTTGAGTCAGTCAAGGAAGAAAATGAATATTTGAAAAACAAGTTGAACTGTGCAAATGAGATTGAAACTGTGCTAAGAGAAAAGATTGAGAAGAATGAGGTGAAGCTAAAATCATTCAGAAATGCATCTGAGTTGGTTGGTCAGTACCATGAGAAGAACAAGCCATGTGCTAACATGGCCATTGGTATTGATTATGATGTTTTGAACAATAACAAGAAAGCTGTAGGTGATAAAGGAAAAGTAACAGAAAATGAAGATGCCCCAACTATGCTGAGAAAGGTTGGATCACCTATGTTAAAAGCATGTGAAGTAGATTTCAGTGAAGACGAGTTGATTATAAAGCAAGAAATTGATGATGAAGACAATGAGAAGAAAAATGCAAAAACAAATCTAATTTCCAAAGCTGAAAAGAAGCCCATGATCAACCAAAATTCCAAGACACCTATCAAGGAAAAGGGAACTGAAGATGTAAGAAAGAAGAAGAAGAATAGAAATGGAAAGATTGGGATAAAAAAGAGCAACAATTTTGCTTATGTTGGAGATGCTCCAAGAAAACAATGTCAAAAATGTGGCTCTGTGAATCATCTAACTCACCTTTGAAAAAAGGTTGTTAGTAAGCTAGAAGTAGGAGCATGCAAATACAATGAAGCAAAAATTGAAGATCCCTACTCATTTTTGACAAGTGTGATTGCATACCTTACAACATGAAAGTAATGACAAGTTGCCACAAACTGAGAGTTGATCTTAAGAAAATCAATTTTGAGTCTTCAGCTAAAAAGGATAATGTACATCATTCTATGAACACTATTTTTTCTGAACTATCAAACTCTACCTCTATCAATAAGTTAACAAGAAGAAAGTACCCAACACTGCATGGGTTGCTAAACACACTTAATCTAATTGTTTGAAGGGCAAAAAGAAGAAAGTCATATGGATCATAGACCATGGATGCTCAAGACATATGACAGGTGATATGGCCCTGCTATCACAGTTTGAGGAGAAGGTTGGCCCATTAGTGCCTTTTGGAGACAACAACAAATATTTCACAATGGGATATGGCAAATTGATTTCTGGAAATGTTGTCATTGATGATATAGAACTGGTAGATGGTCTTAAAGAGAATCTTCTCAGTGTTAGCCAATTTTCAGACAAAGGTTTCAAGGTTTTATTTAACAAAGAAGAATGCACTTTTATCAGCAAAAAAACTGGTGAATTGCTCTGAAAGGAGCAAGGAAAGGAAGATTATTTGTTGCAGACTTGGACTCAGCAAATGAGAATGGAATTTGTTGCTTCCATATCAAGGCATCTGTAGAGCAAATCAAGTTATGTCATAAAAAGCTGTCTTACTTGAATTTCAAGGCAATCAATACTCTAGTCAAAAAGTAGTTAGTGAGAGACATGCCTAGTCTGGAGTTTGCTCAAGATGAAGTCTGTTATGCTTGTCAAAAAGGAAAATGAAAAGATCGAGTTACAAAAGTAAAATCGTGAATTCTATAAGTGTACATTTACAACTTATTCACATGGATTTGTTTGGACCAGTTAATATCCAATCAATATCAAGAAAAAGATATGCACTTGTGATGTTGGATGACTACTCAAGGTGCACATGGGTAGAATTTATGCACTCTAAAGATGAAACTCCACACATCATAATTGAGCATATTAAGAAGATTGAGAAGCAGACTGGAGATCATAATTTTGTGAAAAGATTGAGGAGTGATATTGGAACAGAATTCAGGAATGCAATCTTAACTGAATTCTACAAAGACAAGGGTATTGTTCAAGAATTCTCAGCTGCTAGAACACCTCAACAAAATGGGGTAGTTGAGAGAAAGAATAGAACACTAGTAGAGGCTGCTAGAACAATGTTGCAAGATTCAAAGTTGCCAACTAGTTTTTGGAAAGAAACTGTGAACACTGCATGCTATACTCAAAACATATATCTCATCAACAAGAATCTTGGAAAGTCACCCTACTCAATCTTGTCTAAAAGAAATCCTGATGTAAAGCATCTTCATGTGTTTGGAAGCAAGTGCTATGTGTTGAAGGTCAATTCTGAATATGTGGGAAAATTTGACTCTAAAGTTTTTGAGGAAATTTTTCTGGGATATTCATTGGAAAGAACTACATATAAAATCTATGTGATTGAACAGTAGAAAATTATGGAAAGTACAGATGTTACTTTTGATGATGACAAGTGCCCATGCTTGGAATGCCTTGATGAAAATGAAGTTGAAGCCCTCAAGTTTGAAAATCTCAATATTGATAGTGATTCTAATGATGAAGTTGAAGCCAACACAAATCACAGAGTTGATGAAGAGTCTACTGAACAATTGAATCATGAGAATGGAAGATCATCTCAAACACCGGAATTTTATAGCACAAACTCAGGGGGAGAAATAGGAGAAAATTCTAGAAGTCATGCCAGTGATGAAGAAGAAGCAGAAAACATAAGTCAACAAACTCACACAAGGAAGTGGGATAAAAGTCACACTAGAGAAGCAATTATTGGTGATCCAATTGCTAGAGTGAGGACTATAAGTGCAACTGCAAATGAATGTCTCCATGCATATTTTCTATCACAAGTTGAGCCAGAGAAAACTGAGGATGGACTTATTAATCCTGATTGGATATCTGCTATACAAGAAGAGTTAAATCAGTTTGAGAGAAACAAAGTTTAGAAACTGGTCCCTGCACCAAAGAACAGAAGTATAATTGGAACAAAGTGGGTGTTCAGGAACAAAATAGATGAAAATGGAATAGTCACCAGAAACAAAGCAAGGTTGGTTGCAAAAGGCTACTCACAGGAAGAAGGAATAGATTATGATGAAACCTTTGCTTCAGTTGCAAGACTTGAAGCAATAAGGAATTTTCTTGCATTTGCTGCATATTCAAATTTCAAAGTATGTTAAATGGATGTGAAGAGTGCATTCCTTAATGGTAAGTTGGAAGAAAAGGTTTATGTGCAACAGCCACCTGGCTTTGAAGATCCTGAATTTCCAAATTTTGTATACAAATTACACAAGGCTCTCTATGGACTAAAACAAGCACCCAGAGCTTGGTATGACACACTGTCAGAATTTTTGATTAAACATGGATTCACTAGAGGTACTATTGAAAATACACTCTTCTACAAGAAACATGATGATGATATTATCCTAGTTTAAATCTATGTGGATGATATTATCTTTGGTTCTACTAATGAAAATCTTTGTCAAAGATTCTCCAAGCTTATGCAGAGTGAATATGAAATGAGTATGATGGGGGAATTAAGTTACTTTCTTGGACTTCAAGTCAGTCAAAGAAGTGATGGAATCTTTATCAGCCAAACTAAGTATGTCAAAGATTTATTGAAAAAATTTGGTATGGTTGATTGTTCACCTACATCTACACATATGTCTACAACTACAAAGTTGGATGAAGATAAAAAGGGCAAGTGTGTAGATATCTCAAGATATAGAGGAATGATTGGATCTTTGCTTTACTTAACTGCAAGTAGACCAAACATCATGTTTGCAACATGTCTGTGTGCAAGATTTCAAGCCAATCCAAAATAATCACATTTAATGGCTGTAAAGAGGATTTTCAGATACTTGAAGGGGACTCCAAACTTGGGATTATGGTATCTTAAGGGAACTGGTTTTTTAAAGCTGTTGGATACACAAATACAGATTTTGCTGGATGCAGGGTTGATAGAAAGAGCACTAGTGGTAGCTATAAGTTTCTTGGAAAAAGACTTGTATCCTGGTATAGCAAGAAACAACTGTGTCAACTTCCACAGCTGGGGTTGAATACATAGCTGTTGGAAGTAGTTGTGCTCAAGTGCTTTGGATTAAAAATTAGCTAATGGACTATGGCCTAGTGTTACATAAAATCCCAATCATGTGTGACTATATTAGTTCTATATCTATTGTGGCTAATCCAGTTAATCATTCTAGAACAAAGCACATTTATGTAAGGTACCATTTTATTAGAGAACATGCTACAAATGGTACCATTGAGCTTAGTTTTGTTCCAACAGAAAAATAATTAGCTGACATTTTTACTAAACCTTTGGATGAAACAACCTTCACTAGACTTGTAGGTGAAATTGAAATGCTTAATTCTCCATCCTACGACAAGAACTCAGCTAATGTTTTGCAGCAGATTAATTCCTGATAAATCAAAATTCATTTGATTAATTGGAAATTAGCTGAAATATGAATTATAAATATTTCAGAAATCTCTACATATTTATTTTTCAAAATTCAAAATTTAACTTGGAATTTTTCAATTCTAAGAAAACTGTCTAAATGTTGATTTACATTGTCAATATGTAAAATTAGCATAAGGCAGAATCAAGGTGATCAAAAGTATATAGAGAACTGAGTTCTCGATAATTCTAATTGACTTATCGACAAGTCACTTTAAGATTTCTCGAGTGAGTTCTCGATAAGTCATTTTTTTTGACTTCTTGAGGGACTTTTTGATAAGCTTTATTATGACTTATCGATAAGTCATTGTAGAGTTCTCTATAAGTATTAAATCGCATAGTTCTCTACATGTATAATTTTAGTCTTATAAATAAATCAGAACTGGAATAATTTAATTCAATAAAATATTTTAGTACAATACTTTTGGCAAAATTACTCTGACTTTATTTGGATTTTTTTCAAATAAAAATTGGAAACAATTCAGTCCATTTTAGGACAAACTGAGTATTGTTCACACAAAAACACGCAAGCGTACACGGTCACAAGTAGTATAAGATTAAGTTTAGTTCATTCCCACAGAGATTGGTTTAATTCAGAATGTGCACTTAAGCAACATGTATGATTATTATTCACTGCTAAGACAAGTATCAAATTGAGTTTGATTATCTAAAAATAATTATGCTAGAATAAATTAAGTAAGAGATTAAAATTAAGTTACTTATATGAAATAAAATATGGGATTCGAACTTCATTAAATACTTCATTCAGAGTTTATGCCTTTAATCATAGTATGTGATGGTTATGATAACTAATCAGACAACACGAAATTAGTACACGCTATCTTTCAATATACGTGTACCCTACTACTCAGCATCCACAAATTAGATAGAAGCTGGCAGACACTAGTTATGTTTAGACCCTATATGTCTATAAGATTTGAAAACATAACGGTTTAAGAGTAATTTATCCATTGAGATCACATTGGGCATCATAAGATGGTTAAAATTACACTACGAATCATGCCTGACAAAACATCCATAAACCTATGCTATCATGGCAAGCTTTAAACCTCTATATCCACTTTCGCATTCAATAGAGATTAACAAACAACTTAAATGTTCGCTACGCATCCAAGAAGATTAAGCACAATCATACTAGGAAATCAATAATTCACCACACACTGAAAACTTTAGGCAATCAACTACTAAACTCCACAAATAAATCCGTTAGAATCCCACGATAACGATTAGTTCATAATCGAACGGCTCGTCATCAAGGGTTCCAATGAAAACATGATAGTATTCTGAATACTACAAGAGAATATTAAAGTATTAAGGTTTAGAAAACAAATCTGAAACAAGCATCCAAAGTATCGCCTAATTCGAAGAATACAAAAGAATGTTGTGGAACTAAATCTTCTTCTTCTTAGCCGTCTTGTGTGCTTTTGGTTTCCAGAGTTCTCCCTTTTATTCCTTCTTCTTTAATTCTTCTCCTTTTCTTTATTTATATGCTCCAGGTTGACTTGGCCGCTCAGAATATCCAAAACATACTAAAAGCAGGATTCTGTTTGTCCGACCTAGCGCGGGCGCGCCTAGGTCAAGCGCGGGAGCGCCTAGCAACTGAAAAAATTCTGTAGTTTTCTTATTTCTTGTTCTGATCTTCTCGCAAGTGATCGCACTTTATTTCCTGGTCTCTTATCACCATAAAAGCATATAGAAGTCCATTCTCGCCTCCAACTAAAGCCCTGCACATACTCAACACAAAATACATTAAAAAAACCACATACTTAAGGTCAAATCATCAACTTAAGCCGATATGAAGCGTTCTAAATGGATATAAAATACACTTATCACACCCCCAAAATTAAATCGATGCTTGTCCTCAAACATAAACACACTCTACAGTTCATGAATGAATGCAACTAAATGAATGAATGCAAATAAACGATAATACAAAGATCCCCTCGGAATAACCCTAATCAAATCAATAAGCCAATATCTCTAAGAATGCAATAACTCTAAACAGAGCTCGACTAAATCCAATGCATTAACTTACAAGCTCAGAAGCGTGAGTGTGTGCTTTGTTTATCAGATATACTCCCAACACTAGATCAAAACCATATCATATTCTTCGCCAAAACAATCACAAGCTTATAAGTAGAATGAACGCTAAACACATCATGACTCCAAAACACCTCCTTCATCACTGGAGTTAGACAAGGATTCATACTACAACACTGAGCACATCAACACAAATACTTATTTGACCGTGCAATGGATGAGGCCCCGAAAGACTTATGCAATAATACCCATGTAGCGAGCGTTAGGTTAGCGGATCCCAGACTGAACAAGCCTTAGGTCACTAGGCACAAAGTCCTTTAGAACTTAATGCTCGAGTATTAAAGTGCTCACCCGAGGTCAATTCTGCATAATCAGATACTAACATAATTTTTATTTTCTCTTCTTTTTTTTTCTTTTTTTTTCATTTCTGGAATGAGTGTGTTTCGCTCCACCTCATCCAACCCTAGACTACTCATAAATATGAGCGGCTACTAGCCTTTTGACGCCTAACTTTTATTAACGACCTGCAATAAAATCTCTGGTTTCCCCCAATTTATATTTTAGTGCTCCTTCGTCATCAAGGGAATCTAAATATAAACAAGTGATTAAACTTCAACAACCAAACAAGTATGGCCCTGATCTAGCCCAAAAGTACCCGATGAGACTTGTGAATAGGTTTTGCTTCTGGACATGCAAGTCAATTCATAAGAACTTAATCATCCCTCTATTCATCATCACTACACCCAAATCAACACCGACCTACCAATAAAAAATACCTCATCCTACGGAATCATGATATATGTTATACAAATGAAACTAAATGGACTCACATAATAAGCATGAACAATTATGCAAACAATTATGGCCTATATGAACAATTATGCAAACTTATGAATGAACTACCACTACACATGCAATATGATTCATATATGAGCACGACTCTACTACTACTAATCCTTAAATTACCACCCCCAAACTTAAAATATTCAATGACCCCATTGAAGGCAATAATAAGGATATAAAGTGCATACCTAGCTGTCGGCAGGATCACCTTTCTCGGGTGGAGAATCAGGAGGCGGATATACTGTGCTAGCTCCAAAAGCTGGCCAATCAATCTCGACACCAGTGGCTCGAAAAGCAGTACCTAGAGCCTATGTAAAGTCCTCTGCAAAACGGCGGTGAATGTCATGCATGGCATCCATACGCCGAGTCAATCGCTTGTACTAAGCATCCCCAAGACCAAACTTATCATTGTCTACTGCGCGTGAGAGGACCTAGCAGCTGCATGATGCGCACAAAAAGAACCCTCAGTAGGCCTGGGAGGACCTGATCGGCCACCCTCTGAATCATCAAAAATATACCCTAACACCTTTTCATGGGGCACACCGTCATTCCATTCCTCCATCTAAGAAATCGTAAAGCCATCAATAGGGGCACTCGGCATCTGTAACTGCTCATGCTCAGACCACCTAACACCCGCAGATGTGCACAACTTAGTAACAATGAAGGCATGAGGAATCGCCCATGTCGTCCCCACTCACAGAAATAGAAGCATGCTCTGATGAATGACATAACAAAATCAACATACTCCTCATTCAGAATCCCCCACAAGAGTATGGCTCGGTCCACAGTGACCTCATACGAATGAGAAGAAGGCAGAATATTAGCACACAGAAACAAATTCCATGCCCCCGCATACCTGTTCATGGCAGAAGTAGGGAAGGTAAGCGGCTCAGTTATGCCCACCTTGAATTTCCATTTCGTGCCTGAAACACATAGCTCCTCCAAGACATAGTCCAAATTCAAATCAGCCTGAGTCTTGCGCACCCAATCCTCAGCACCCCTAGGCTTTGCAGGTTGATGCAGAACCCGACGAATAGCAGCAGGCCGGTAATCCACAGTCAAACCCCGAACCACAAAAAATCCATTCTTCTCAGCCTTAGCATTGGCATAAAAATCCCGCAAAATGCTCAATGGAACCACATATGGTGCCTCACAAAAACTCTCCAAACCTTTCTCTGTAATCATCTCCACTAACTTTCCATCTTGAGTCGTAGGCAAGAATCCCCTCTCCTTTGCCATCGGTTTAGACATCAATCGAGCAAATTCCGTTTGTCCCTTCGGTGAAGTGAATTTGTTCTCATCACCACCCACACTGGAATCCTCTGTAGAAGAGGGATGACTGCTACTACCACATGTATATCTTGCTCTCTTAGGTGCCATAAACAAACAAGTGAGTGTGAATTGGGTGTAAGTAGTGTATGTAGAGCTAGGGTTTGTATGTATATAAAATGGGTGTGTATATAGAGATGTGAATATGTAGGAGGGATAGATGAAGGAGCTGAGTTATAAAGGCTGTAGAATAATGGGGTAGGGTTAGGGTAGAATTCGGGTCGGAATGGGTTGTTTTGTTTTTTTTAAATTTCCAATTTTTTTTCTTCCAGAGAGCAAGCGCGGGCGCACTTGGGATAAGGCGCGGGCGCACGCAACTTCTGTAAAAAAATTCTCATTTTTTTATAAGCAAAGATACTTCAGAATGCGTGGGTTGCCTCCCACGAAGCGCTTGTTTTACGTCTTTAGCTTGACGTGAAACCTCGAGTTCAAGTCGTAATAAGAATGGTGGTCACCACCTCGCGGTTCGCCGTATCACCATAGTAATGCTTCAACCTCTAACCATTAACCTTGAATGCTTGGTCCAGATACTTATCAAAAATCTCCAATGCACCATGTGGAAACACAGTCTTGACTATGAATGGACCTGACCACTTTAACTTAAGATTTCCTGGAAAAAGTCTGAGACGAGAGTTGAAAAGTTTGTTGACCAGGCATAAATGACTTGTGCACTAACCTCCTATCATGCCATCTTTTGACCTTATCCTTGTATAACTTTTTATTCTCATAAGCCTGTAGACGAAGCTCGTCGAGTTCATTAATTTGAAGCATTCTTTTTTCTTCAGCAGCCGACATGTCAAGATTTAGCTTCTTCAAAGCCTATCACACTTTATGTTCTAACTCAGCAGGCAGAAGACACGCCTTATCATACACCAATTGCAAAGGCGACATTCCTAGAGGAGTCTTGAATGTTGTTTTATAGGCCCACACAGCTTCATGTAACTTCAATGACCAATCTTTCCTTGATGGACTCACAACCTTCTCCAAGATTCGCTTGATCTCTCGATTAGAGACTTAGCCTGCCCATTAGTTTGAGGATGATAAGCTGTGGCGACACGATGATTCACACGATACATGTCCATTAATGCAGTAAATTTGCGATTGCAGAAATGCGATCTCTCGTCACTGATTATTACCCTTGGAGTACCGAAACGTGTGAATATGTTCTTATGAAGAAAATTTATCACCACCTTAGCATCGTTGGTTGGCAAAGCCAAAGCTTTAACCTTAACCCATTTAGACACATAATCCACTGCCAAAAGAATATATTGATTGTTGCACGATGAGATAAATTGTCCCATGAAGTCTATTCCCCATACATCGAAAATCTCAAATTCCAAAAGCACATTAGGAGGCATATCATCTCTCTTGGACATATTTCCAACCCGTTGACAGCGATCACATCTCAACACGAACTGATGAGCATATTTAAACAAAGTTGGCCAAAAAATCCCTCATGAAGAATACAGGTAGTTGTCTTCTCTCCACCATAATGGCCACCATACGCATTGGCGTGACAATCTCGCAAAATACCCTCTATTTTACTATACGGAATGCACCTCCTGATAATCTGATATGCCCCCTGTTTGAACAAGAATGGCTCATCCCATCGATACCATTTCACTTCATGTAAAAACTTCTTTCTTTGAGCATAAGAAAATTCTGAGGAAATAACATTACTCACAAGATAGTTCATAATATTTGCAAACCATGGTTCTTCTTCTTGCACCCCAAAAAGTTGCTCATCAGGAAAAGTTTCGTTGATTAACGTGTTATCTTGAGAAGCTTTATCTTGATCTTTCAAACGTGATAGATGATTCGTAACCTGGTTTTCTGTACCTTTCTTGTCTTTGATTTCCAACTCGAATTCCTGAAGCAAGAGAATTCATCGAATCAATCAAGGTTTTGAATCTTTTTTCGAGACCAAATATCTAATAGCAGCATGATCAGTGTAAATCGTTACTTTTGTCCCAAGCAAGTAAGATCTGAATTTCTCGAACCCGTAGACAATTGCCAAAAGCTCCTTCTCCGTAGTAGTGTAATTCAGCTGAGCACCATTAAGGGTTTTACGAGCATAGTAAACCACATGGAAAATGTTCTTCTTTTTCTGACCAAGAGCAGCTCCAACTGCAAAGTCTCTAGCATCACACATCATCTCGAAGGGCTCATCCCAATCAGGTGTAGTAATAACAGGTGCTATAGTCAAACTCTTTTTCAAACTCTCAAAAGCAGCTAAACATTCTTCATCAAATTTGAAAGGAATATCCTTCTCCAACACTCATCATAAGAAGACCTGAAAACAGAAAAGTCATCCATGAACACCTCCATATTAATACCAATCATGTCAGAGAATATGGGCATCATGCATCTCTAAAAAGTAGTAGGTGCTCCACAGAGCCCGAAAGAAACTCGATGGAAAGCGAAAGTGCTAAAAGGACAAGTAAAAGTGGTCTTCTCCTGATCTTCTGGGGCAATGCAAATCTGATTATAGCCTGAGTACCCATCCAAAAGGCAATAATACTCATGACCAGCCAACCTATCAAGCATTTTGAAAGGCATATGTCATAGCCTACTCGTTTATTCGAGTATTTAACTCAACTCAAATAAGAATGTAATAAGTAAATAGTGGATTAATCATCAGAGAGATCTCACAATGTAACATCTGTCAAAGAATAAAGAAACATTGTTCATCTGCAGACTTGAAGATTCACTGGAAGAAGTTCAAGAATTTGATCATGCCTCAGTGATATAAATCAAGATCGTGGATTTAATCAAGTGACAGAGATCTCGTCAAGGTATCATTTATTACAAGGATTCAATCAGAATATCAAAGTCAAGACATGAAGAAACGTCACCAAAGTTAGTCACTCATGAACCAGACAGTACATCGAGTGTCAGCATTGAAGTGGCGGAATTGATTCATAAGTCTCAGTGACTTTCAGAAGATTGTCAGAAGAATGGATGCTGCTAAGGGTTAGTATTAATTCTCTATTAATTAATTAAGTCATATAATTTAATTAAGAAAATAAATTATATCTGCAAAGATTAATTTATTGATTAATTGAATTAAATTGATTAATTAATTTAGAATTAATATTAAGGATTTACAAGATTTTAATTGGTTTAAAATCTGCTTAAATTCAGCAAGACAATTCATTTGAACTAGTATGACAATCGGTATGACATTTGATAGTCATACCGAAAGTCATGCCAATACATTTAATTGTCTTATTAGAATTTCTGTTTAGATTAAAAATCTGTTATTAATTCAGCAAGACAATTTATTTGAACTAATATGACAATCGGTATGACAATCAATAGTCATACCGAAAGTCTTGCTAGCTCATTTTTAATTGTCTTGCTAGTTGTAAACATTGTCCTACCGAAAGTCTCACAAGCTTAAAGGATTGTCATTCCAATTCTATCTACTCGGCTGTGTTGTTTAAAAGAAGCAGAAGACCAGTTCATAAAAAAAAAAGAAGGCAATCAAACAGAATACATACTCAAGAACAAAAAGAAAAAGGAGCAGAAAAATATTACATCTCATCTGCAACTTCAAGATCAATTTCTAGATTGTAAAGTTAAATCCAATCAACTAGAAATACTTATCTTGTTCTTGTGTATCAATCTAGCGGATTAAAATCCCTAGAACTTAATCTCAAATCGCATTTAGCATTTGATCTTTTAATTACAAAAATAGAAAAAGTTCATGTCAAATTTATTCTAAATTTGTAATAATTGATTTGAGATTAATCCCTTGTAACCGATACCGTAGTTGTAACACCTTTCAAGTTTAATAAAAGTTTTATTTAACTTGAATTTTGTTTCACAATTTTATTCCGCATTTTATTCGATTAAACGGTATTGTTTGCATTCAACCCCCCCTTCTACAAACAAATTGGGACCTAACAATTGGTATCAGAGCCTTCTGATTAACGTACAAATCTAGATCCTAGACTTTTGTGTTTCTTTCACTTCTTGAATTTTTTATTCACTCAAAAAATTCATAATGACTACACAAAAAGTTGGAACCGTTAAAATTCCACTTTTCGATAAAGAAAATTATGTTATGTGGAAGAAGAAGATGCTACTGTTTTTACAGGTTGTTAATCCCAAATATTTGCTAGTGTTGAAGAAGGGTCCAAAAATTCCTATGGTTATGGAACCAGAGGTAATAGAAAATGATGTGGTGATCACCAAAGCGAGAACTTATGTGAAGGATCCTGAGGACTTCTCTCCTCCTGAAATAGAAGAAGCTTCCCTGGATGCTAGCCTTCAATTAATCTTAGTAGATTCCCTTAATCCCCTGATGAATAGACATGTGATGAATTGTAAAGATTCCAAACATATCTGGGAAACTATTGAGATTATTAATGAAGGCACAGAGGAAGTTAGGGAGAACAAACTAGAAATCCTAACCTCTGAGTATGAATACTTTAAATCCAATCCAGGAGAAGGAATCACTGAAGTGTTTGAGAGGTACAATGCATTGATCAACAACCTGAACATTAATGGTAAATACTATTCCATCAGGGAGGTCAACAAAAAGTTCCTTTTAACACTGCCAACTCATCTCGAACATAGAATCACTGCCATAAGAGAAGCAAGAGATCTGAGTGAGATTTCTTTGGAAAGGCTCTATGGTGTGTTAAAGACTTATGAGTTGGAGCAGATTCAGCAGAAGGAAGTTTACGGGAAAGGAAGAGTGGTCAGCACGTCTACTGCTCTAGTAGCCGATGAACAACAACAACAACCACAATATCAACAACAATCTCAACAGTCGGAAAGAATGGTACAGTCTTCCAAGGTTGAAGATAATGTGATAGTAGCAGAATTTGATTCTCCTACTACAAATCAATCAGGAGATGATTATTATTCCTTGGAAGAACTGGAGCAATTGGAGGATGAGTCAATGGCCCTGATTGTCAAGAGATTCTCAAATGTCAGATTCAAAAGGAATCCCAAGTTCAAGTACAAGTCCAACTACAACAGATTCCAGAAAGGTGGATCTTCATCCTCTAACACCAGCAGTGGTGGGTATAAAACAGGGATGGTTGATCGAAGCACCATTCGATGCTTCAACTGTAATGAGTTGGGACACTTTGCCACAGAATGCAGGAAGCCAAAACAAGCTAGGAAGAACTCTTACGATTCTAATCAAAAGAGTAAATCTGAAAGGGCGTACCTGGCAAAGGGAAGAAGCTGGGATGATACTGACAGTGAAGATGAAGAAGTTGGGAATCTTGCTCTCATGGCTAGTAATGCAAGCACCTCATCGTAAAGAAAAGAGGTAAAATTTACTGATGCTGAATTAGTTTATCATCTAGGAGGTTCCTTAGATTGTGCTCGTCGTGATAATGTATTGTTAAATCAACAAATCAAAGACCTTGAGAAAGAGGTTAATGAATTAAGACTTGTGCACATTAATCAAGATAAACTAAAAGAACAAGTATCTTTTCTAGAGAATAGAGTTGACTGTTATAGACAACTCGAAACTATTCTCAAAGACAAGATCACCGGTCTTGAGGCTAAGGTTAAAGCTTACTTTAATTCTTGTTCGAAGTCCAAAGAGTTTTACAATAAGCAAGCTGTTAATCAAACACATGGAATAGGTTATGATTACAATGCTGCTATTGGAAAATTAGGCATAAACTCCCCTCCTCATGTATGTGCTAAAGGCAGGGAAGTACCACATGTGCTTAAGGGTGTTGATGAACCCCTCTATAAAGAATCAATTGCTGAACCATTTGATAAGACCTCTTTTATTATTCAAGAAGAAATCCGTGCTGAAGATAATGCTAATGGGAAAGCTGTCTCCAAGTCAAGTGTGTCAAAAGTTCCAGTCAAGGTTGTGAAAGCAACTGAGACTAACTCAGACACACATGAGTTGGATAACACAAATGCCATGTCTACCATGCATAAGTTGCCTATTGTTAATCCTTCTCATAAAGCATGTGGTGTTCCTGATTGTATGTCTTGTGCTTTTAATCTGTTGTTTGCTTATTTTAATGGTAAGCATGTTTCTAATGATAAGACTACTCCTCGTCAGCATGTGAATAATAGAAAGCATGATAGGTCTAAGACTGCTAGTCCTCCTAAAGCTAGAAAGGAGATATTTGTGCCTAAGCCTAAACAGAAATTTGATAAGGCTGTTTTAAAGGTCAAATGTTCAGTCATTGAGAACGTTGAGAATAGTGAAATTAAGAATGTTGTTTTGCCTGATAAAGGCCAATTTTACAAGTATGCCGGACCCAGCCAAGCTTGGGTTCCGAAGAAGTTCTAATCCATTTGTATTGCAGGGCATTAAACAGGTACAACCGGTAGTGTGGATTCTTGACAGCGGATCGTCAAGACATATGACCGGAGATAGAGCCCTGCTATCAAATGTGGTTGAGAAAGCTGGCCCAGTGGTTACCTTTGGAGATAACAGCAAAGGTTTAACGGAGGGATATGGCTGTTTGCTAGCTGGAAATGTTATCATTGAAAATGTATATGTTGTGCAAGGACTTGAACACAATCTGCTTAGCATTAGTCAGTTCTGTGACAACGGCTATAATGTTTTATTCGACAAGCTGAAGTGTCAGATTCTGCACAAGAAAAGTGAAAAACCCTCCTTAATGGGAATCCGGAAAGGAAATCTGTTCGTAGCTGACATGAACTCTGGAAGCAATCTTGAAGTCAATTGTTTCTATGCAAAGGCATCGTCAGATGAGAGTTGGCTATGGCACAAGAGACTTTCCCATCTCAATTTCAAAACAATGAATTCTCTTGTCAAAAGAGAATTGGTAAGAGGTCTGCCTCAGCTGGAATTCTCTCCAGAAGGACTATGTGAGGCTTGCCAGAAAGGAAAGTCAAAGAAAGCAAGTCACAAAGGCACTGACACATCTTCCATAACTGGTGTTCTGCAATTATTGCACATGGATTTATTTGGTCCAGTTAATATCCTTTCTATGTCAAAGAAGTGTTACTGTCTTGTGATAGTTGATGACTATTCCAAGTATACGTGGGTTTTATTTCTTCACTCTAAGGATGAAACACCACAAGTTGTGATTGATCATATCAAGATGATTGAGTTAGATTCTAACGTCCCTGTTAGAGCAATAAGGTTAGATAATGGGACAGAATTCAAGAATGCACTTCTCAATGGATTCTGTACAGACAAAGGGATTACCAGACAATTTTCAGCTCCTAGAACCCCTCAGCAAAATGGAGTGGTAGAAAGGAAGAATCGTGCATTGATTGAAGCTGCAAGAACGATGTTAAGTGAATCAGGTCTTCCAATGTACTTTTGGGCTGAAGCTGTCAATACTGCATGTTATACTCAGAATCGAACTCTAATCAACAAAGACTTCATGAAAACTCCTTATGAGATTTTGAATGAACAGAAACCTTCTATCAAATACTTTCATGTATTTGGTGCCAGATGCTTCGTGCTCAAGGATGGAGATGATCGTCGTGGTAAGTTCGAGGCAAAGGCATATGAGGGTATTTTTGTTGGATATGGAAGAAGATCATATAGAGTGTATATCATTGATCAACACAAAGTAACTGAAAGTGTCAATGTTACATTTGATGACACTAAACTCCCTAGTATCCAAACTGAAGATCCTTCTGAGAAACTGAAGTTTGATGAGACGTCAGATTCAGAATCAGAACATGGTCAAGAACCTGAGGTTGTTGCTGGTGAAGAACCTGTTAATCCTGATGATACTCAAGGTAATAGTGATGGAAACTTTGGCAACAATGAAGATACCACTGCTACTGACGGAGAATCTTCAAGTCAACATGGCAACAACTCAGGGGGAGATGCTGAAGGATCATCTAGTAGGACACAACATCACAATGAATTTCAAGGCGAATCATCAAGATCAAATCTTCCAAGACAGACTGTCTGGAATAAAGCTCACCCTTTTGAGTTGATTATTGGTGATCCAGGTGTTGGAGTCAGAACTAGACGTGCTACTCAAAATGAGTGTCTGTTCTCAGGATTTCTTTCTGAGATGGAACCTAAGAAAATTGAAGAAGCACTGACTGATCCAGATTGGGTGATTGCTATGCAAGATGAACTCAATCAGTTTGAAAGTCAACAAGTCTGGAAACTGGTACCTAGGCCTGTACACAAGAAAGCTGTTGGTACTAGGTGGGTATTCAGGAATAAACTAGATGAAGATGGTGTGGTTACAAGAAACAAGGCAGGACTGGTAGCTAAAGGGTATTCTCAAGCTGAAGGCATTGATTATGATGAAACCTATGCTCCAGTGGCTAGACTTGAGGCCATCAGGATATTTCTGGCATTCGCAGCATTTTCAAACTTTAAAGTTTATCAAATGGATGTCAAGAGCGCCTTTCTGAATGGAAAGCTGGATGAAGAGGTATATGTAGAGCAACCTCCTGGTTTTGAAGATCCAGATCATTTGGATTTTGTCTTCTTTCTTTTCAAGGCTATCTATGGGCTAAAACAGTCTCCAAGAAAATGGTATGACACTCTCTCTGAATTTCTTATTGAAAATAGCTTTATTAGAGGTGTCATAGACAAAACTCTCTTTTCTAAAACACATAAGAAGGATACTATATTAGTCCAAGTCTATGTGGATGATATAATATTTGGGTCTACTAATGATAATCTCTGTAAGAGATTTGCTAAGTTAATGCACAGCAAGTTTGAAATGAGCGTGATGGGAGAGCTGAAGTTCTTTCTTGGATTACAAGTAAATCAAAGGTTAGATGGAACATTTATTTGTCAATCCAAGTATCTCAAGGAACTCCTCAAAAAGTACAATCTAGAGGATTCTGCATCAGCAAGGACTCCATCAACTACAGCTGTCAAGCTTGGACCATGTGAAAACTCCATTAAGGTAGATGTCACAAGCTACAGAGGTATGATTGGCTCATTACTCTATCTTACTGCAAGTAGACCAGATATTATGTATGCTACATGTTTATGTGCAAGGTTCCAAGCGGATCCTAGAGATATTCATCTCGTTGCTGTTAAACGAATCTTAAGATATCTTAAGGGAACACCAAATCTAGGTATTTGGTACCCTAAAGAATCTGATTTTAACCTTGTCGGATATACAGATTCAGATTATGCAGGAAGTATTGTTGATAGGAAAAGCACCTCAGGAAGTTGTCAATTCCTAGGAAGCAGGCTAGTCTCATGGTACAGCAAGAAACAGCAAACAGTTTCCAACTCAACGGCCGAGGCTGAATATATTGTTGCTGGAAGCTGCTGTGCTCAGATCTTGTGGATTAGGAACCAACTACGAGACTATGGCTCTGTATTGAACAAGATTCCTATTTTATGTGACAACACAAGTGCAATAGCCATCACCAACAACCCTGTGCAGCACTCGAGGACAAAGCACATTGACATCAGGTATCATTTTATTAGAGAGCACGTCATGAATGGTACTGTTGAACTATTTTTTGTTCCAACAGAAGAACAAATAGCAGATATTTTCACTAAACCACTTGACGAATCCACATTTACCAGATTAGTTGGTAAATTGGGCATGTTGAATAGTTTTAGTGATTAATTTAGTTAATATCTGAGATCTGTTCTTGAATGAATTTACAAATGAATTTTTCATAAATGAAAAATACATTTGCAAATTTATGTTATCATTTTATCATATTTCTTGCTTATTTCTATGTAATATATATTATCTTATCTATTTTTATTTTCCCTTCTTGTTAATTTAAAATATCTCAGAATATTTTATTTTCTCTAAAAATATTTTTCTATGAATTTTATTTGCTAAAATTCAACAGAAATCTATTTTTGGAATAAAAATAATAAATTCTGATATATTATCTTTGGTTCTGTAAATATTATAGGTCTGTATTTCAGTTTTGCTATTTTGTTATATAATTTCTATACATATTTGAGTGTCTTTCTACTGAAATGACAATCGGCAAGACAATTGAAATTGTCTTGCTGAAAATCATTTCAGTACTTATATATATATATATATATACTTATTTTCATATTAATTCTGTGTGAAATCCTTTTATTTCCAGAATGACAATCGGCAAGACAATTGAAATTGTCTTGCTGAAAGTCATTTGCGAATATAATTGTCATTTCAGTGTTTTTCAGTATAGTTTTATACTGGCAAGATAATCGGTATGACTATTGATTGTCTTGCCAGTTATAAACATTATATATATATATTTTATTTTATTTTATACTGGTATGACAATCGGTATGACTATCAGATTGTCATACCAGTTATATATTATCACTTGTTTTATTCTTATTCTTTTCGGTTATTTTCTTTCTTTTGCCTGGTATGACAATCGGTATGACAATCCAGGATTGTCATACCAGCTGTTATATAAAGGTGTTTGTTGTTTTTTTTTTAACCATCACAACAGTTTTCTTTTCTTTCAAAAATTCGAACAGTTTCCTCATTCTCTCTCTTCTCTCTCTTCGATCAAAAACATCTTCAAATCTGTTTTGATTCTCCTTTGCTCGAGTTTTTACTCAGCTTACTAATTCATCACTTTGTGGTATATACATACAAGTATATACATACAAAGGTGCTGTTGAATTTTTGTTAAATCTATATTTTATTTCGATTTGTGTTTGTTGATTTTGAGCATTTTTATTTCTTATTTTAATTTCTGATTTGTGTCGTTTGGTCTTTCAAAACTGTGTTTGTGAGTTAGGAATTTTAACGAGATACATTTCTGTCTAAATTTTTTGATTATAATTAATTTAATTCGAATTATTAAATAAATTTAATTAATTCGAATTTTCTTAATATTATTCTTAAAATTCTGAAAGCGTGTGTCTTATTATTATTATTTTAAATGGCTCTCAATTTCCAAATTGTCGCGCATAATCAGGTTGGTTATTTTAATCCGGAAAAATGTGATGTTGAAAAATTTAAGCCATGGATTAGATTTTTAAATGACCATTCGATTGTTAGCTCTGCTATTAAATCAAATGTGATTTTAAACGTCGATCTACTTAGACTGATTTGCACAACCTCTACTGTGGCCGATGATTCAAAATCTTTTTCATTCACCGTCGCAAACACACAGTATGTAGTTGATGAAACAGTCGTCAATCGTGCGTTAAATTTTCCACTAGACAATTTCTGTAATTTACCCTCTGAAAATGATATCACAAATTTTTTCAATGCTATTCACTATCAGGGGGTGATCAATTTAACCAAACTCTCTAAATCAAATTTGGTGTCTAAATGGGATATTTTCTTCGATACACTTTCCAAAGTGTTTGCCAACTGCACAAAATCCAATTTTCATAACATCACTTCCACTCTGCAGTATATTGGTCTTGCGGTTGTTTTCAATCAAAGGATCAATTTTGGCAAACTCCTTTTTCCCATTCTCTTGAGACGTCTAACTTCTGCTTTACGTGATCATTCTACAAATCGTAGGGTATCATGTTACTATGCTCGTTTTCTCATGCTTATAGCAGATCATCTTCTCGCACCTGAACACAAAGCCCTTTTTGCTAACTCTGCAGTAACCGAACCCCCTCCAGTTAGCAAAAAGATTTACACTCGCCAAGACACAACCTTCAAATTCATGCAAGTTCCAGTACCTGTATCTGCTTTCATGGCCACTTATATTCCTTTACCTATTTTCAATCTTCCCGGCCATGAACAGCAACATCAACCTCCAGTGGTTCAAGCCACCCAGGCTCCTCCAACATCAGATGCTCTTCCATTACAGGTAGTAATTCCTCACTCTCACTCTCTTCCTACTTCTGTTGAAAGACCCCCAGTGGTTGATAGGGCTGACCATGAAGTTGTAGAACCACAGCTTCAATCCCAGGTCATAGAGCCAAACACAGAGTCACATTCTATCTCAACCTCTCCCCCACTGTCTAAAATGTTACCCAGGAGATTACTAGGAAGTAGCTCATTGTTAAATATGAGTGAACCCTCAGCTCTGCCTCCTCCTAAGAAAAGAAGAACATATTCTGAGGCATCTGAAAGCCCATCCTTGTCCTCCCAACAGGACATGGACTTTGAAATGGCCAATGAACAGTTACTAGAGGCATTCTCTCAATAGGATACATCTATTGAAATTCGCCATAGGGCCATGGCATCTTGTACTGAGTCAAGCACAATTCCATTACTCACAATGGAACCATACACTTCCCCAGATCATACTCAGGACACACAGCGAGGAGTGCACGTAGAGTCGGTTACAGTGCCTGCCATAGTTACGGCAGAAGAGCAGTCACATGCTTCAGAGGGAAAATCTGACTCTCCGCCATCTTTAATAGAGTCATTTTCTCCCCTCCCAGATCCAACACCTCTAGCTCCCTTATGGGATTCTCCACTCGCAGATTTATCTGGAGAAAGTGGAGGGCAACTCGGTCAATCTATCCCTGAAGCAATTCAGACATCTATTCCAAAAGATTTGATAGGTTTGACTGAGGATCGGGACTCGCGAATTCCCATTGCACCACCACTGACCTCTCTTGAAGAGGCTAGAGTGATTTTTAATGCAGGTACAGAAGAACAGCAACAGGAAGACTCCTCACGAGCAATTATATTGAGAGAAACACATGCACATGAGATGAGTGAACCAAACACGAGTGAAATTCAGGTGAGAGCACACACAGACACTGATACTGTAAACCTGTTAGCTCATATTGCTGCCCTAAAAGAAGAACTTGCTAAAAGCCAAGCTGAAGCTCAAGCATTCAAAGCACAAGTGGTTGAACGGTCTTCTTCTTCCACCTCTGTCAACAATCAGCTTGCAATCATAAGGAATGACATCTCAGATCTAAAGACCACTGTAATACCAAAGCTCAATTCTATTCAGGACACTCCAACTTTATCAGCTGATGACATATCCAACTTCTGCTCTCTACATACAAGAATGACTTCTCTTGAAGACCTCGTTGAGATGAATCATTCACTGGACTCCTCAAGATTTCTAAAGATAGAGACGGGCATGGAACATCTCAATGAAGGGATGAAGCACCTATATTACATGATCAAGAATTCTCATTGCCCTAATGAAGAACAAAGAACTTATTTTGAAGGACCGTCTGGTGGAGGATCAGGCTCTGGAGGTGATGGAGGTTCCAAAGGAAGATCAGAAGAGGATCCCTCAACTAAGGGGGAGAAGAAAGGAAGTAGTGCCAAAGGGAAAGAAAAAGATACCTCTACTGGAAACAAAGGAAAGGCTGATGATGTCTACTACAGTGGAGAACAGGATGACTTTGATATTTTTGACATTCCCACTGAACCAGTTCAGGAAGATAAAGATGGGTTATTTGAAGCTGAAGAGGAAAGTGATTTTGAAGATTGGGAAGAGGAAGATACAGTGGATCCTAGGTTTGAGAAAGAATTTCAGAAGGAGCAATCAGAGATGAAAAGAAAAGAAGCTGAACTCAAGAAGGTCTCTCAGATCATTGACAGGAGGAAAGACATACAAAGAACAGAAACTCTTCAAAAGCAACGTCTTCATGACATTAAGGCTCAAGAAAGGAGAAGAGATGTCAGACTAAAGATTGGTGAAAAATGGGATGAAGCTAGGAGAGTACTCGATATGCCTCAGCTGAGCACTAACAATGATAGGCAGTTCTTACATCTTCTTGACAAGCTGGAAATCTCAAATCCTAACAATGACATGTACATGAATGCTATCAAGAATGAAGTCTCAAGGATCACAGCTGCTTTTGATAGATCCCTAAATGAGATGAGCATTTTTGTATATTGTCAGAGTGAAGGATCATTCAAGGTGTCACTTCATCTATTTGAGAATCGTTCTTTGTCAGAGATTTGGGTTCTTTTAAACAAAGTCAAAAGAAGCTTAGAATTGAATGAAGTTCTTCGAGAAAGGCTTAAAGAGTTTGCCAGCAGGGCTAGTCCTCAAGTGGTCAACAATCCTCATCAAGTGAGATTCTTTAAGTCTGATTGTCTTCAAATCTGTCAGCTAGATGTACAATCTCTTAAAGACTACTCAGCTAAGCATCTGGTCTGGATGGAACATCATTTGAGAACTGCTGGATATTCATCCATGTTGAAGTCTCAAGCTGCTGACTTGATTCAAGCTTATTGTGAAAAGAATGTTAAAAGGTACACTCAACTCAAGAATAAGCTGAAGTCAGTTGGAGTTCAACCAGTCAGACCAGCAAGCTTCACTTCAGAAAAGGATCGTGTCTTTGACAAAGAATTGCTTCAAGATTTAGAAGAAGGTGAAGTCAGAAGAGAAGACAACTGAAGTCAATTAGCTCAAAACTCAATGTAATATGATTAGAGCTTTATGAATCAAGATAGTCTAATGTAGTTATATGTTCAGGCTAGAGGAACATCTATCTTGTATTCACTTGTAAATTTCATTTGGAATCTGGAAAATGTTAAATATAATCCAGAACTTTTCTGCTATTTACTTTACATTACTGTTTATATCTTTTTCTTATTTGTTAGTTGAGTTATCCTCTAGGTATTTGTTGTTATTGTCTAACAAGCAAATAGGGGGAGATTGAAAGGCATATGTCATAGCCTACTCGTTTATTCGAGTATTTAACTCAACTCAAATAAGAATGTAATAAGTAAATAGTGGATTAATCATCAGAGAGATCTCACAATGTAACATCTGTCAAAGAATAAAGAAATATTGTTCATCTGCAGACTTGAAGATTCACTGGAAGAAGTTCAAGAATTTGATCATGCCTCAGTGATATAAATCAAGATCGTGGATTTAATCAAGTGACAGAGATCTCGTCAAGGTATCATTTATTACAAGGATTCAATCAGAATATCAAAGTCAAGACATGAAGAAACGTCACCAAAGTTAGTCACTCATGAACCAGACAGTACATCGAGTGTCAGCATTGAAGTGGCGGAATTGATTCATAAGTCTCAGTGACTTTCAGAAGATTGTCAGAAGAATGGATGCTGCTAAGGGTTAGTATTAATTCTCTATTAATTAATTAAGTCATATAATTTAATTAAGAAAATAAATTATATCTGCAAAGATTAATTTATTGATTAATTGAATTAAATTGATTAATTAATTTAGAATTAATATTAAGGATTTACAAGATTTTAATTGGTTTAAAATCTGCTTAAATTCAGCAAGACAATTCATTTGAACTAGTATGACAATCGGTATGACATTTGATAGTCATACCGAAAGTCATGCCAATACATTTAATTGTCTTATTAGAATTTCTGTTTAGATTAAAAATCTGTTATTAATTCAGCAAGACAATTTATTTGAACTAATATGACAATCGGTATGACAATCAATAGTCATACCGAAAGTCTTGCTAGCTCATTTTTAATTGTCTTGCTAGTTGTAAACATTGTCCTACCGAAAGTCTCACAAGCTTAAAGGATTGTCATTCCAATTCTATCTACTCGGCTGTGTTGTTTAAAAGAAGCAGAAGACCAGTTCATAAAAAAAAAGAAGGCAATCAAACAGAATACATACTCAAGAACAAAAAGAAAAAGGAGCAGAAAAATATTACATCTCATCTGCAACTTCAAGATCAATTTCTAGATTGTAAAGTTAAATCCAATCAACTAGAAATACTTATCTTGTTCTTGTGTATCAATCTAGCGGATTAAAATCCCTAGAACTTAATCTCAAATCGCATTTAGCATTTGATCTTTTAATTACAAAAATAGAAAAAGTTCATGTCAAATTTATTCTAAATTTGTAATAATTGATTTGAGATTAATCCATTGTAACCGATACCGTAGTTGTAACACCTTTCAAGTTTAATAAAAGTTTTATTTAACTTGAATTTTGTTTCACAATTTTATTCCGCATTTTATTCGATTAAACGGTATTGTTTGCATTCAACCCCCCTTCTACAAACAAATTGGGACCTAACACATTTGATCGATGAATGGAAGCGGAAAATGATCCTTCTTGGTGCTTTTATTCAGCTTTCGATAATCCATGCATACTCTCCATCCTGTGACTGTAATGCCTCCTTTCTTGGGCACACACTACACCAGGCTCACCCACGAACTGTCTAAAATATGATAGATGATCCCTGTGTCCAGCCATTTAAGAATTTCTTTTTTCACCACCTATTTCATGATAGGATTGAGTCTCCTCTGATGTTCAACGGTAGGTTTACTTCCTTCCTCAAGTAGAATTTTATGCATACAATAGGAATGGTTGATTTCTTTGATATATGTTATAGTCCACCCGATTGCTGATTTAAACTCTCTCAGAATTCGCAAGAGCTTGTCTTCATCACTACCTGAAAGGTCAGACGCAATAATAACAGGTAAAGTAGATGCATCACCTAAAAAAGCATACCTCAAGTGATCAGGCAGTAGTTTGAGCTCAAGTGTGGGAGATTCTTCAATAATGGTTGAAATAGATAATACTTTTACATGTAAATAGGTAATCTATATAGATCTACCGATCCATCAACTGGTCTTCCCAAGATAATAGGAATCTTTTTATCCTCCTCAAATTCTAGGATGACAAAATCAGCATGGAAGATGAGTTTATCCACCTTAACCAAGACATCCTCCACTATACCTCGCGGATAAGTGATGGACTGATCAGCGGTTATAAGGATATGTTTTTAGGTTTTGGATCAGGTAGACCAAGTTTCCAGAAGACAGACAATGGCATCAGATTGATGCTAGCTCCCAAGTCACACAAACACTTGTCAAAAGATAACTCGCCAATGGTGCATGGTATCGTGAAGCTTCTTGGATCTTTAAGTTTATGAGGCAGTTTTTGTTGCAGCACCACACTGCACTCTTCCATTAGAGCAACGGTTTCCAACTCCTCAAACTTCAAATTCCGAGATAAAATACCCTTTATGAAGTTAGCATAGCTTGGCATCTGCTCTAGAGCTTCTGCAAAAGGTATGTTAATATATAATTTCTTAAAAACCTCCAGAAACTTGGCAAATTGCTTGTCGAACTTCTGCTTCTGAAGTCTTTTAGGATATGGAGGAGGTGGATAGACCTGTTTGTTTCCTGTATTCTGCTCAGGAATAGTGTGTTCCTCTGAATTGGAGGAAGTGCTGGTTAATTTGAATTGGAGGAAGTGCTGGTCAATCTGAATTGGAGGAAGTGCTAGTCAATTTGTCTCCTATTCTGCTCAGGATATAGAGGACTTTTACACATTAGCCTCAATTCCTCCAATTCAGATTTTTCGTTAGCAGATTGACCAGCACTTCCATGAGATTGTTGTTGCATTACCGATTACTGAAATTATTGCCATGGTGTATACTGTTGTTGAAAACCAGGAGGGTTGAATGGCTTGGCTCCAAACTGCTGATAAAGCTGTTGTGGGTGTTGCATACCATTCTTATTATTGCTTCAGCTGAAATTAGGGTGGTTTCGGTTGTTAGGATGATAATTAGCAGGAACTGGTTATTGTGGTCTTGAAAAATTGCTCACAAATTGTGTCGACTCACTAGTCATAGCATATTGATCCATCGGATGTCCACCTGCACACAGCTCACGAACATTTGCTATCTGATGAACTCCATAGTTGGCCAGAGAATCCACTTTCATAGTCAACGCCTCTAGTTGAGCTGCTATAGTCGTAGCTATATCCACCTCCAGAATTCCTGCTACCTTACCTTGTGGCAGTCTCTGAGTTGGGTTTTGATATTCATTAGCAGCCATCATTTCAATTAGCTCATAAGCTTCCTCATAGCTTTTGGCCCATAAGGCTCCACCTGATACCGCATCTAGCATGGGTCTCGACTGTGCTCGCAACCCATTATAGAAGCAATTGATTACCATCCAAACAGGCATTCCATGATGAGGACACTTCCTAAGCATCTCCTTGTAATGATCCCAAGCTTCACATAAAGATTCTCTCGACTGCTGTGCAAATTGAGCAAGAGCATTCCTGATTGCAGCTGTTTGTGCCATAGGGAAGAATTTAGTAAGAAATTTCTGAGCAAGATCCTCCCATGTCGCAATCGAACCTGCTGGTAGAGAGTGCAACCAACTCTTTGCTTTATCCCTCAGAGAAAAATGGAAAAGTCTCAGTTTCACAGTATCTTCCGAAATACCGTTGAACTTGGAGGTATTGCAGATCTCAATGAAATCCCTAGTGTGCATGTTGGGATCTTCCGTTGCAGCTCCCCTAAACTGGAATGAATTCTGTACCATTTGAATTGTGTCAGGCTTGATTTCAAAGGTATTAGCTGCAATGGGTGGTCTGACAATGCTAGACTGAATGTCATTGATTTTCGGTTGAGAATAATCCTTCAATGCTTTCGTTTCTGCTGCTAGTTTTCCCATTGCAATGATCACTTCTGTTTCAACTTCCACTAGTATGTATTTACGAGATTGATAACGTGTTCGTATACACGCTTGCTCGAATACCTGAAATACACAAGTAAAGTAAAATTTGTAAGAGAAATAATTCCGAGTCAGTGAACTTTAACGACCACTGATGACAAGCACATAAACTAAATTCAACACACATTCCCCGACAGCGGCGCGAAAAACTTGTTCACACAAAAATACGCAAGCGTACGCGGTCACAAGTTGTATAAGATTAAGTTTAGTTCGTTCCCATAGAGATTGGTTTAATTTAGAATGTGCACTTATGCAACAATGTATGATAATTATTCACTACTAAGACAAGTATCAAATTGAGTTTGATTATCTAAAAGTAATAATGCTAGAATGAATTAACTAAGAGATTAAAATTAAGTTACTTATATGAAATAAAATATGGGATTTTAACTTCATTAAATACTTCATTCAGAGTTTATGCCTTTAATCATAGTATGCGATGGTTATGATAATTAATCAGACAACACGAAATTAGTACATGCTATCTTTCAATATACGTGCACCCTACTACTCAGCATCCATAAATTAGATAGAAGGTGGCGGACAACAATTATGTTTAGATCCTATATGCCTATAAGATTTGAAAACATAACGGTTTAAGAGCAATTTATCCAATGAGATCACATTGGGCATCATAAGATGGTTAAAATTACACTACGAATCATGCATGATAAAATATCCATAAACCTATGCTAGCATGGCAAGTTCTAAACCTCTATATCCACTTTCGCATTCAATAGAGATTAAAAAACAACTTAGATGTTGGCTATGCATCCAAGAAGATTAAGCACAACCATACTAGGAAATCAATAATTCATCACACACTGAAACTTTAGGCAATCAACTACTAAACTCCATAAATAAATCTATTAGAATCCCATGATAACGATTAGTTCATAATTGAACGGCTCATCATCATGGGTTCCAATGAAAATATGATAGTAAAAAGGTTCTGAATACTACAAGAGAATATTAAAGTATTAAGGTTTATAAAATAAATCCGAAATAAGCATCAAAAGTATCGCCTAATTAGAAGAATACAAAAGAACGATATGGAACTAAATCTTCTTCTTCTTAGTCGTCTTGTGTGCTTTTGGTTTCCAGAGTTCTCCCTTTTGTTCCTTCTTCTTTAATTCGTCTCCTTTTCTTTATTTATGTGCTCTAGGTTGACTTGGACGCTCAGAATATCCAAAACGTACTAAAAGCAGGATTATGTCTGCCCAACCTAGCGCGGGCGCGCCTAGGTCAAGCGCGGGCGCGCTTAGCTACTAAAAAAATTCTGCAGTTTTCTTGTTTCTCATTCAGATCTTCTCGCAAGCGCTCGCACTTCATTTGCTGATCTCTAATCATCATAAAAGCATATGGAAGTCCATACCCGCCTCCAACTAAAGTCCTACACATACTCAACATAAAATGCATTAAAAATACCACATACTTGAGGTCAAATCATCAACTTAAGCCGATATGAAGCATTCTAAATGGATATAAAATCCACTTATTAAGTATTTATTTGACATTTCGATAAGTCAGTTTTAGTTCTCTAGAAGAGTAAATTAAAAAGACTTCTCGATATGTAATTCTCTTTTCAAATGACTTCTCAATAAACAAATTCCAAACGTCTATTTTTTAGTTCTCGATAAGTCATTTGCTTTTACTATAAATACTCAGACTTCTCGACATACACATACTTACGCCTTCGAGAACTTTAAATGATCTAGCTTTTTCAATTCCAAACCGATTTCTCTCTCATTTCAAGCTCTTTCTCACTAATTTTTCTTACCCATTCATTCTTACTCAACAACAATGGCACTCAACAATGTTAGAGATAAAATCCCCAAACAAGGAACCAACTACCTTGCTTTTATTGATGCTAACCAAGCTCCTGATAGTTTTAAGGGTTTTGTGAATTTTTTATCTGAATCTTATCTTGCAGGTGCTTTAACTGCAAACCCAATCCTGTACTTAGATGTCCTACATGAGGTTTGGACAACAGATGTAGTAAGGACAGTTATGAATGATAACTCCGTGTCAATGGTGTTGACTTACTCAAGGTTAAGTGGCATTTATGTCCACTTAGAATGCTCTATAAAGGCTTGAATTGGTGTTTTGTACTCGAGTTATTTGTGTATTTGATGTGTTTTTGTAGTGTTTTTGCATTTCAGACATAAATAAAAGAATCAGGAGATTTAGCATTCTTTTGATGCTAAATTGGTCTTAGGATGGTGATCAGGAAGATTACTCGAGGATTGCCAACTCAAACCAGCCAAGAAAACAAGAAAAAGAAGTTTTTCCAGAGAGTCAGTGCACCCGCACTGTAGTAGCGCGCAGCCGCGCCAGAGAGCAAGAAGACAGCGCACCCGCGCTGGTGAAGCGCGCGACCGCGCCGGGTCGATTTCCAGGAATCCTGTTTCTACTACAATTTTGATCTGCTGGTCTTTTAATCTGCATGGGTTGCTATATAATGTTAATTTATAATCATTTTTCAATAACAAGACTTTCCAGAGCTTAAGGAGAAGACGTAAGAAGACTGTATAGCACAACTCAACGAAGGCGAAGAAACCCTAGTTTATTCTTGTGATTCTTTTTTCTAAGTTGTAATCTTGGATGCTAATTTTCTTATTTGTTGAACCTATACTCTTGTTTAACGTACTTGGTTTATTATTTATTCAGTATAAAGACTATGTTTATTATACCATGCTTTCATCGGAACCCACGTTGATGATGAGTCCGATTATGGGCTAATCGTTATTCTGGGGTCCTAACAGATTTACTTATGGATTTCTTTAGTTAATTTATTTCGATACCTTAGTGTGTGGTGATTGTATGATAACCTAGTATTGGTTGTGCTTATTCGTCTTATGAGCGTCGTGAACTTATAAGATAGCGTGTTAATCTCTAATGAAGCAAAAGTGAATTTAGGGGTTTAGAACTTGCCATGCTAACATAGGTTCATGTATTTGTTATGCATGATTCTTAGGTAATTATAACCATCTTACTTTCCCTATGTAATCACGATAGATAACTGGTGCATTAAACCGTTATATTGTCAAATTATATAAACATATGGGGTCTCAATATAATTGGTGTCTATTCAGCTTCTATCTCTTTTGTGGATGTCTGGTAGTAGGGTATTCGTACAACGAAAGTTGGCGTTAACTAGTTTCGTGTTATCTGATTAGTGTCATCACCATTGCATGCTAAGGTTAAGAACAAAGAGGCTATTGAATGAAGTAGTAATGAAGTTAGAATCCCATGTTTGTGTCATATAGTAATCAATCACTTTTAATCTCTTAGTTTAAGTTCTGTAGTATAATTTGTAGTTAATCGTAGTTATAAACAATCTCAATTTTTGATCATCTTAGCATTGAATAATAACCATAACATTATTGTATAAGTACATTGATTAAAGTTAACCAAAACCAGTCTCCGTGGGAACGAACTAGAAATAATTCTATATTACTTGCGATCGCGTATACTTGTGTGAATATTAGTGCGTATTTTTGTCCTAACACTCAATTGGAGGCCAACAAATATAGTTCAATGAGCATGATGTGAATGTAGCTTTGGGTCTTCCAACTGCAAATCTAGTGGAGGTGCCAACACAAGATGAGCTAGCTGAGTTCATGGATTTCATCAACTATGGTGGAAGGATTAACCTAGCAAGTATGAACAGAACAAACCTAAGGAAGGAATGATCTTTTATGTTTGATTCTATAGTAAGAGCCTTTACATGCAGAATGACAGGATATGAAAACATCTCAAGTATGGTGCAAAAGCTGGTGTTCTCAATAGCCCACAACAGACACTTGAATGTTGGTCTATTGATCCTGGAAGAACTTGCTACCAGGCTAACAATGCCCCTAGCTGCAAGAGGTAAGGAATTTTTTTTTCCTAGATTTATTATGTCTACTTCAAATCATAAAGTATCAGACATATGATTGATTAATGGTATAGACAACACTAAAATAGGCAATTGTAAGCAAGTGTCCAAAATTATATTTAGTTCACTTCCTACAAAGAACACGGTAACTTTGAGTCTAAAAATCACTCCATTTATGATGGAGAGGTTTGAGACTTACCCTTATCCCATGCATGACATGAGATCAAATGCACAATCTAGTACAGCTATGGTCCCTGAACCTGTAGAAGTACAAATACAAGAAAACCAGGGGCCTTCCCAGGCTGAGACCACTTCTTCAATACCATTGGAAGATAGGAAACCAACCACTTCATTCTCCCAAAAGGGTGAAGTGAGTAAAAAGAAGAGAAAGCAGGCAAACCTGACAATCATAAATGAAAGTGGTGAGGAAAACACAGAAACTGAGTCACCCTTGATCAAGAAAATAAAGAAGGCTAAAAACTTGTAGCTGATCACTCAAGCCACCTCTGCATCCCCTCAAAAGGACGAAGTTGTAAACAAGGGACTTAAACAGACTCTAGAGGAACCCTCTCAAAAAGATGTCTCTATTGAAAAGAGCATTATCCCAAATGCACCTTGTAATGAGTCTGCACAACCATCACTTGAACAAATCTAAGTGTATGGTTAGAGAAATAAGGATGGCACACACAAGGAGAGCACATCCCTTGAAGCTCCCTCATCTATTCAGGAGGAGCTGTCAACACTCAGTTCTGAAATTCAAAATCTTCTATCTAAAATTTCTTCTTCATACACAGCACTTGAACCTGATTCTCAAGTGCAACCCCACTCAAGTGACTTGGTTCAAGAAACCTTGCTCACCATCCAGACACCAAATTTAGATGGTGAGAGGCTACTAGCTGGGGTAGACCTTGATGACACCATCACAGACATGGGACATTCATCAGTTTTTACTGAAGACCCCATGGTGGTTATAGATGCACCTTCATGTGCAAATAAGCCTTCAAAGACTGTAAGGTTTGAGGGTAGTACTCCTGAGGGGGAGCTATCTAAACCCTATCCAATTCAGTTGGAGGTTCCTGTTACAGGAACAGCACCCCTCAAAACCCTGGTTGAAATTGCACAAACAATTGAAGCTGAGAGTACAATTTCCAATGACCCTGCTATGGGAGAGACAAGTATATCACATTTATGTGACAGTACTTTGCAAGAAGCACAAGGGTTTAAGGATGGTGCACATGACAGTAACCCGGTCAAATCCCCTCCAATTCAACTGGAGGTTCCCACTACAAGTGGAGGACAACATCCTGTCATAAACACAGAGCAATTTGTGAGTCAAACTGTGACTCCTGTCACAGGTGGTTCAGTTACCTTGTCATCCTCACATCCAACAAATAAACCTTCCACTTATCAACCTCAACAACCACACCTTATTTCACAATGGTTGCAGACAACTGACTCTCAACCTACAAATATAGATGATCTTCTTCTTGAGCGGATTTCTGGACTAGCCAACATTTCACAGCATCTACTCACTTCAGATATGAGCAACCAGGACTATCAAGCCATTCTGCTAACATACAATGAAGAAGTTGAAAAGCAGAAGGAGAAAATTGTTAGTGAAGCTGAGAAAGATGGAAATGTAGATGCTTGGCTGTCTAAGGATTTTGCTTTGGAGATGGATCAGGTCTTGGCTAGGTTTAGAGATGAATATGTCACCATTATGGGAAGCAATGCCAAGGCCTTGACTCCACAAGATGTCTATGATGTAGTCACTGAAGTTTACAAAGCTCAACTTAAGGCTTTTCACCTATTTGGTAAAGCTTTAGAACTAAAGATGGCTGGTCATGAAGACAAAGTAAGGAAGCTAGTGAGAGAGAAGATGGATGAGATCATACCTTCTCAAGTCAAGATCACCTCAAAGTTTAAACATTTTGCTGACCAAATGGCAAGGTTTGATCTGACTTCTATGGAAAAAGATGTCAAAAATCTCATACGGTCTTTCATTGCTCTCCATGAGGTGGTTCAACAACAAATAACAAGCTCAAATGACACAAAGATCAAGTTGAACCAGCTTTACCAAAGCAGATATGAGCCCTCTGTACTGCCCATAGAGGGTATCAAACAAGATATAGAAGAAACTTTTGGATCTTCAGTAGCTTCAAGCTCTCAACCACCTACTTCCACATCAACAAATCTCCAGAGTCAAGCTCTTCAAAGTCAAGTCTTAACTCTACAATCCTCCAATGACAACCTCACAGCTCAAGTGCATGCTCTCACTACATTGGTGCAGAGTCAATAGGCAGAAATTCAAGCATTGGTGGACTCACACAAGCACTTACAACTGCAGAATTGTGTGGCTTTGGGAGCCATCATGGGCAAGCTCAATATTCCATTTCCTGCACTTCCTGAGTCTGTGAGGACAGAATTACCAACTCCCCTACTCATGCCTGTTCCCAAGACTAGGGGAGATTGAAACTAGGATTCAACAATCCAAGGATGCTGGTAAATCTAAATCTAGGGAGCCTGTTACATCAATTCAACATGGTCCAAGTTCTTCACAAACTCAACAATTTACAAATGTAGGAAAAGACAGACTCATCAAGGCTGTAGAAGGACCAAATCAAGATCAAGAATTTAGTGAACTTCTTGTAGTCCTGAGGATGTCTCTTCAAAATAACTACATAACATACAAAAGAGCGTTGGCCAAGACTATCAACTCCAGCAGGGCAGTGGTTGTGAATGTTGAAAACTACTTGCAGAAGAGGATTGTTTTCAATATTAATGATTATGGTGTGGATAGATTCCTTCAAGTGTCCCTTTCAAATCTCAGAACTCTAAGGGCATCTGAGCTAGATGTAGTGATTGACAAGGTACATGTAGTCATCATAGAGGACACTCAGTTGCTTCATGAGCTTAAAAATGCACAAATAGCAACTTTTCCTGAAGCCTATCTATATCCAAATAAAGGGGTGGCATACATCTGTCCAAGAACCAAACAATGCAAATAGCTTATTGTTCCCAAAAATTGTGTCAGATCAAACATGAGGTTGATCATGACTATTCAGTCTAATCTAAAGTACAAAAAGAACAAGAAGGCTGAAGATGTAGAGATGATAAAGATCCTGGACAGGTATCTACTGAATGTTGATACCATGTTGCCAAATTCACAATTTAATATAAAAGATGACAAGGATGATGATGAGCAGAAGCATGATGAGCAAAAACCTTCTGGCTCAAATCCAAGTCAATCTTCAAGGGAAACTGGCAGCAATGATAAAAAGCAGGAAGATAAGAAGGGAGGTGATAAGAAGAGAGAAGGAGAAAGAAGAAGGAGGATGATTCAAGAACACAAAAACAATCCCTACCAATCCAAATCAACCAAACTCAACCCACTAAACCTTTTAGCTCAAACACTCAACCATCCTTCACCTCAAAGCCAAAATTCTTATATAAGCCAACTGCAAACTCTCTTCTCAAAATCCCAATCACTACAAGCCAGACTAGCCTAAAGAAAATCACAAATCCACCTTCATTTAAACCACCAACTAAGACTCACTTTAAATCTGTTGGGAGAAAAACAAAGCAACTGCAAGTTACTGAAAGATCTCTCTGGAATTGTTATGATCAATCTGACTTTCTGCCACTTAACTGGTGCTTCACAGATGAAGAATATTTTCAACAGCTAGCTGAAGAAATAGTCAGAGTCTGGGTTGTATCATAAACAGAAATCAGAATAAATTATGATGATGGATCTTTCACTTTACTTGGCAGCAACCCAATGGACACACTTTCAACTACAGAGTTTAAAAGAGTGATCAGTTTAATGAAGGATAAGGATAAAATCACAAGGTTCTGAAAAGTTGTGTGTTGTGTATGGGTGAAAGAGGGGGATTGGAAAATTGCAAGGGCAAAGGCTGAAAAGGAAGAAAGAGATAGGAAGTATGCAGAAGAACTTACAAGGATTAATCATATATTGTTGCATAAGTGCACATTTTGAATTAAACAAATCTCTGTAGGAACGAACTAAACTTAATCTTATATTACTTGTGACCGCGTATGCTTGCGTGTTTTTGTGCGAACAGCTGACACTTATCAAGTTGTGCTTAAGTCCCTCCACTAGTGCTACATCATTTATGATGACATTTCCAACTGAATCAAGCCATATCCCACAGTGTGACCTTTGCTGTCATCTTCAAAGGTAATACTTGGGCCAGCTTTCCCTTCAAACTTAGTGAGCAGGAATGAATCTTCAGTCATGTAATATGAAAAGCCATTGTCTACATACCAGACATTTCTTTTTTTCCTTGCACAAATCAAAACCATTTCAAACTGATTTAGGTACCCGAATCTTTTTGGTACCAATCATGTTGATTGCCTTCTTTCCCTTGAAACCATTTGTCATCCTAGGACTAGTAGGGTTAAGGTCCACTTTTACTCTAGGTGCTGGTCTTTGAGTAAAAATGTCGGTGCTAAAGTTAAATGAACAAGTTTGAGAGTGCATCTTATTAAGTAAATATGCAAACATGCTATTCTTACCTTGCATACTCTGTGAAGAGTGGTTACGATTATAATTGGTTGGCATGTTACTATTGTTCTGACTAAACACATTAAGAAAGTTTGGCATGACACACATGACTTATGAATGAAAAACTATATTGCTATCTATTTTCAGAATTCTCATAGACAATGTTACGACAACCCTATCAATTGATGGGCTACTCATTCAACGATTATCCCTTAGAGCATCTCAAATAGGGGTTGCCAAGAAAGTTGCCAAGATTATGTGGCATGGCACCCTTGGTTGCCTACCTATCGGAGTTGGGAGGTTGCCAAAAAGTTGTCAAAACTTGGCAACCCCTTGACAACTTCTTAAATTAGCAAAAAGTCATAAAAAACATTTAAAGTTTATATTACTCAACCCATTTTTATATTGAACTAAATATAAAATTAATATAGATAGACAACCTTTAAACTTGCTTAACTATTTGAGCAAAATTTTAATAAATGTTGTCAAAAGTGACATGGATGTGAAAGAATTAAAAAATAATATATTTAATGATTTGTCATGGTTTGGCAACTTTGTTAGCAATTTTTATTGGAGATGCCCTTATGATGGTTAGCCATCGAAGGTTACAAGTTGCCTTAACATAATTATGCAATGTGATTTATTTATCATCAGAATTTAGGCTTGATTCCTAACAATGAATTTTACCGAACCTGATCTTTACAGTTTGATCTTAATTAATTTAGATTTGACTTTTAAACCAACCGAACCAAAACTCCACGTACATATCCAATCATGAACCAAACTGAAACCCGACCAAATTTAATATATTAAATTTATTATATTGTCATTATACATTTACATCATATAATAATTTAATTGAGAAATGATTATATTTGTAACTCAGTTTAGTTGAGGAAGTTAAGTAATAGTTCGAATGGAACACATGCATGCAAATAGTGAAAGATAGCTTAGTAAAGTAACTACGTGCAATTGAGTACTCCCGGTCCCTTTTTATTATATTTGACTTGTATGCCGTTAAACTAACGAAAATTTTGAGTGAAATTTATTAATATTTTGTAATTGAACCAAATAAAAAATTATATTGTTGAAAAATATATTTAATTTATTTTAATATGTAATTTTTAATTTAACAAAATATATGAGTAATATTTAATTTTTAATTTTTAATAAAAAATTAATCAATTTTGACTGAAAAATAAAAAATATCATAATTAGAAAATGACGGAGAGAGTATCTTTCTCAATGTCATTTTTACGTTATTCTCCTGCATTGAATGATTGTCATCTTTTTAAGTATACTTTCGTTTTCTTTCCTTTTTTAATCTTGAACCATTGATGGATATATTTTTTTATATAAAAAACCTTGTTAATGATTCTTTTTAGATATTTATTTTGATTTCCTTAATATGATTTCGGGTGTTGCTTCAGACCCAAACGATACCGAAACCAAATTTTAGGGTTGATTTTCGAACTTTGAATTTCATTTGGTTCGTTCTGATTAGATTTCAACAAAAAAAATGTTTGGCACGACATTGAGTTTTGTTAAATCCAAGTCATACGAACCCGTTAACTTTCCGACCCATAAGAAATAAGTAAAAATCATAGGAAATAGTAAGTTTAAAGATATCTACTCCCCCAATCCCATGTCGATAGTCTAGTTTATAAATTTCACGCAAATAAAAATTATAATATCTCTTTTCAATTTTTTACATAATATACAACTTAGTTTTTAATATTACATCAGTTACCTGTATACCAAGATATATATATATATACACAAATTATTAAATAATGTGCATTTTCAATTTGTATACAATAACAGTTATGAGAAGGGTCATGAGACTTAATTTATTTAAAGTTGGAAGTATAAAATTTGCATGGATTAGAGATTTTGACAATTATTTTGGAAAATTATTATTTTACAAACCGGACTATTAAAATGAGATAGGGAGAATATGTTTTTAATAAAAAATTATAAAAATATATTCTTACTAAAATTTATTTATAATTTTATTATCATTTTGAAATATTACAATAATGCAGTCTATAAATTCGTGTTTTATATTGAAAGTTTCAAAATATATTTTTTTTGTAAAAATTGTATTATTACAATGTTTAAAAATTAGAATATAATTATTTTTAAAAAGCTTCTCAAATTTATCATATAAAAATATATTGGGCTTGGAGTTTCTAAAGGACACAATAAAAAACTTTTTATTAGTGTGACCTAAAATCACATTTCTCGAATGTTTTTAAACATTCCAAACGCACGGATGAGAATATTACATCAAAGTATAATCGTAGAAAAAATTTCATGCAAATTCAAGTGGACTAGTATTGATTTTCATATAAAACGGTCAATCTTAATAACAAAATCAGTTGAAAATTTGCATACATAGTTATTTTTACATGATATTTACATCTGTACGGTTGAATTTTTAATATGATTTTTCTAAATTGTGAATTTAAGGTACACTAATAGAATACTTTTCTATAGTGGCCTTTAGATACTCTTTTCTAGACCCAACAATTTTTTACACTACACAAATAGGACACGAAAATCTAGTGCTTGTGTTTGCATTTGTATTTTGGATACACAACACGAAAAGGTAGACGAGATACACGAGTGAGATATTGTGTTGATTTTGTGTTTAACCTTTAGGTACACGACACGAAATATATGAAATAAATATATTTTTAATTAAATATTCTATTATTATAAATATAAATATTTAAATTAAATAAATATAAACATAAATATGTATAATTATAATGGATATTTTAAAAATAATGCATAGCTTTATATTGTTGTAAGTATAACTGATTTAAATGTATAGATATTTCATATAATTTTGTATATATTTTACCTAAAATTTTAATATTTATATGTATTTAATTAATTAATTATATTAATATTAATATTCAACTTTACACCAAACACGACACGAAAATAGAGATATACGAACACGAAATTATACAAACGTTAATGAGTCGGTTTTGTTTTTAAACTTTGAGTACATGACACAAAAAGTACCCGACACGGACATAGGAGGATCTAGTAAGGGTCACATGGGACACGTCCCCTAAAACAAAATTTTACCTTATTTTACCATTAAATTTTTTAAAAATATATAAAATAATCTCCCAAAAATTTAGAAAATATAAAGATATATTCATAAAATATGGTCGGTGTCCTGTGATAACAGAGGAATTGCGAGGTCCTACTCTTTTCCCAAATATATTATGCTCTATTTATCTCAGGCACTTATCTCATGAGGGGGCAGAGTGAAGATAAGATAAGCTGTGGCCGGTGGATACAGCGGTGAGGCCCACGTGTTGTTAGCGAGATGACAGCTGGCACCCGTACATCCTACGCCTAGTACCAAAAACATCTTAAAGCAATTTACTCTATTTGTGTAGCCTTATTGCCAATGCCTATGGAAAAGACTTTTTAAAAACTTAACCAATTTAGTTTAAAATTAGGAATCATTCAAGGGATTTATTCAATTCAAAACAGAAAATAGCCTTTTTAAAAATATCTAATTTTAAATATATTTAAGTAAAAATGCTATCATATTTCAAAAAAATTATAACATTGTAATTTTTAATTTTTATTTGTAGAAGTATAATTTTCCAAATTTTTATTGCTAAAATAAAAAAATTCTACAATTTAATGTAATATGGACAATTTTCTACGGTTAGATGTAACAATGTAAAAAAAACATCGAATACAATAAAAAACTTGAAGTCTGAGTCTTATGCTAAAAGTATCTCATAGTTTTCGTCCATGTCCGGTGTCATTAATTTATCTTGTCTAGGTTTGATTATGCTGTAGCCTATAATGTCATATCTTGCTTAATTTATCTCGGCATGTATTTGAGTTTTGAATCTTCTATAATAGTTTCTTTTGTTATCGTTTGGATTAATATATTTTGGGCATTAAAAAAATCATTTCCTCCAATAGGAATTTAAAATGATTTTTAATATTTTTAACTTTTTCTTATTAAAATAAATATTTTTTGATTCAAAAAATATATTTATAACTTTTACTTATTAATAAAGATTTTCACGCAAATTCGGTATTTCTACAACATTGGCCAAGTTATCATTACAATTTCCCTGAGGAAGTCTCCAGATATTAAAATATAAAACAAAATTCCTTCCCATTAATTTTTGTAGTTAAATACTGAAAGAGATATAATGACGTATTTATAAGTAATTTATCTAACTATCAGTATCACACTCAGTTACAATAGAATTTTGATAAACAAATATTCAATAAACAAATAATCTTGTCAAATAAATAATTTTTTTCGATACCAATAAAATACACACAATATATTTTAAATCTCAATAAATGAACATTCTCGTTAATTGAATAAAATTTTCCAATTCCAAATATAATCATTTCTTGAGGTTTAACTGTACTTGGCAAATCAAAAAATTAAAATACTTCTATATAGAAGTCAAAACAAACTCATATAATCAAGGTTTTGAATTGTAATCAACTTCATTAACTACCTAAACTAAAATCACGAAAAAGAACTCTAATCAAACTAATTACTCAAACTAATTAACACGAATCACGCTTCATTATCCCATTTAAATATAACTAATCACCTCTAATTATTATAACAAACCGACCCAACCAAACCGAAAAACACCTGAACCGGTTGGAAATATAAATAAGACTTTTACAACTTCTTTTATAACACAACTTATTTATGCACACATATAGATACAACTTTTGTGTCTATAGTTCCGGCGATAGTTAACTTCAAATCTGTTCAATTACGACCAAAATTAGGGTTCAGATCGTGTACTCGCCGGAGAAGATGACGCAATTGAAGCCGATATTGTCTCATCTCGACTCAATTCCGTCAACTCCGGGGAAGTTTAAGCCGGAAAAGTCGTTTTCGTACTTTTACAGGGTTCGATTACAGTCAAAGCTCACTCTTTGGTCGTTTATTTTCATTGTGGCGATTGTTTTCTTTGTTTTGATCTCGCCGGCGCCGGCACCGGAGACGACTCGTCGGAGCCTTCAAACGGCCGGAAAAAACGCCGGGTCGGGTTGGGAGAATCAGGTCCGGGTTTCGGCCCGGTCGAAAACGGGTCGGGTTGTGCTGGTGACCGGAGCGGCGGGGTTCGTCGGAACTCATGTGTCGGCGGCGTTGAAGCGGCGAGGTGATGGTGTGGTTGGGTTGGACAATTTTAATAAATATTACGAAATTGCCCTTAAGGAATCGAGGAAATTACTGTTGGAGAAAGCTGGGATTTTTGTGGTGAAAGGGGATATAAATGACGGTGGGTTGTTGCGAAAGCTTTTCGAGACGGTGTCGTTTACTCATGTGATGCATTTAGCTGCTCAAGCTGGTGTTAGGTATGCTATGAAAAACCCTAGCTCTTATATTCAAAGTAATATTGCTGGTTTTGTGAATTTATTAGAAGTTTGCAAGTCATCGAACCCTCAACCTGCGGTAATTTGGGCGTCTTCGAGTTCGGTTTACGGGTTGAACTCGAAGGTGCCTTTTTCAGAAAAAGATAGGACTGATCAACCTGCTAGTTTATATGCTGCTACTAAGAAAGCTGGTGAAGAAATTGCGCATAGTTATAATCATATTTACGGGTTGTCGTTAACGGGGTTACGGTTTTTTACTGTTTACGGGCCGTGGGGTAGACCTGATATGGCGTATTTCTTTTTTACGAAGAATATACTCAAGGGGAAGTCGATTACGATTTTTGAGGGTGTTGATCATGGGACTGTTGCGAGGGATTTTACGTATATTGATGATGTGGTGAAGGGGTGTGTGGCTGCATTGGATACAGCGAAGAAGAGTACGGGGAGTGGTGGGAAGAAGAATGGGGCGGCACAGTTTAGGATTTTTAATTTGGGGAATACGTCGCCTGTGCCTGTTAGTAAGCTTGTGAGTATATTGGAGAAGCATTTGAAGGTGAAGGCGAAGAAGAAAGTGGTGACTATGCCTAGAAATGGGGATGTGCCGTTTACGCATGCCAATATTAGTTTGGCTAGTAAGGAGCTAGGCTATAAGCCTACAACTGATCTAGAAGCTGGGTTGAAGAAGTTTGTTAAGTGGTATCTCAATTACTATGACTCCAAGAAGAAGCATGCTAGCTGGTAAATTAGATTCAAGTTTGATAATGTGGTCGATGAACATTGTGTTTCTCGTTTGTGGATGACCTATGGTTTACCAATTCAGTCTGGAGCTGTAGTATTAGATCACTGTTCATTCAGCAGTGTTTTCCGATCTCCTGGTATTAGCTTATGTGTTGTACAGTATTTTGTAGGGTATGAACTTGTACTGAACAGCGGACTTTGTTTGCTCATATCCTGGCATGAGCTTAATAAGAAAGCCCTATAACTGTCGTGAGATCTTAAAGCTTTTTAAGATGTAATTTACTTGTTGATATTAGCACTACTGAGTATTTGTCCTTTCAGTCACTGATCTTTTATTGTTTCTGTTAACGTACTCGCTACTGATAATGATATGTGCTCCTCAAATCTTCATATTGCAATTGTTTTGTTAATTATATTTTTGTGCTGATTTGCAATATCAAGTTAGTTTTGCTAGATGCAATATCTTCATGCCGATGTTTTTTTTTCATAGTTATCGATGTACTAGGTTGTGGTTGTCCACCCATGTTACTAGGCTGTGGTTCTCCACCCATTGCTTTTCTCGTAGTTTTTAAATTTGCTATTTTCGATTTGATTGTTTGCTTTGGCATCAACTTTTCGTGTTTTGCATCATGTTAGGTCCTTAAAGCACACCACACAATCATACACACATTTTCTGGTACTATGTGAACTATAAGAAGGTTTACAGTGACTCTTTTTCGTTGGTTGGTATTTTTGCTATATCTGTTCCATTTGGCAACCAGAAATTTGCTTAAATATCTTCAGCCTCATTTGCGAGTTTGGTCTTAGAAGGGGACCCCTGATATTTGGTTATTTTGTTGTAATGCTGTTATTGTCTCGAGAGAGAAAAGCGTAGTCGGCCAAGTTTGAGATTTATCTTCAGTGATAGGTATATGGCGACACATGGATAGGTGTCTCTTTGTCTGGTAGTAATTGGAGCTCAATGGGGGACAATTTTTAACAGAGATCAAGTTGCTCATGTGAGTTTTGATGTCACACCTCCCTTTTTCTTTCTGGACGGTGCCTTTGATGCTACACTCAGGTGATGTGTTTATCGCCTATTCATTTTTTTTAGAGATAATTTTCTTGAGTTATAAAATGCAGTGTTGTGCTGATAATACATGGGAGTATATTATTTCAGTGTGCCGTATGATTTATTTTTTCTTTAGGGAAAAATAGAGCTATCTTTTCTGTTTGTAGTTATAAAGAATTATATAGAAACGTTGTTTCTTGTTTGCATTGTGTAACAAGGGAGGGCAGAGGCTTTGTATGGACCAGAAAGTTTTGTAAATTTGTTTACCACTCCACTTCCCATAAGTTCCTTCGTATTGGCGTAAAATATATTACTGCACTACAGTTTTAAGCATAGGGGAGGAATCGGACTATAGTGCTAGCCTGCTAGGGGCACATTTGTGTTCGTTCAGACACCAATGTTTGTCATAGGATATAATTTTTATTAATGGGAGTAAACTTCTTTGGACATGAATGTTTTTGTAGCAGGATATAATTTGTCTATTTAGGTGACTAAGCTTACTTGGATGAGTGTCTTAATTTTCAAATTTTAGATTAGTGATGTCAGTGTGTACATATATATGTTCGAATAAGGTGATATAGTCTGCTGTACCAGGCCTCAAAGCAGATTAGTCAGAATAAGGTGATATAGGGGAGGTTTGGGGGCATTTTAAAAAATGTGACTTGGTACTTAAAGTTGAAAAGTTTGGAATTCTAACAATTTGATTACTTCCAACAAAAATGGGATACAGTACATACTTCTATAGCATCGTGTTAACAGCCAAACCCGCATAACTTGGGGAGAATGGAGACTTGCTGAGGTGCTGGGAGTTTTAAATAAGAACACCACACCAAAGGGCATACACAAGCGCTAAGGAGCTAATATAGAACTCAACTACCGATCATATGGAACATAGCATATACAAAATCTAATTAATGAAACAACTACATAGTAAATTGCTCGAAAACAAGAATTGTAGAAATTGTAGCATCCAATACACAATACCCATGCAACAAAAAAGCACAAGAGCGTACTTATATGATATATATTAAAATAAATTAAGCAGCTCCGGCGCTTTGTCAATTTTTATGCTTATACCATTGGTAGCATGTTCTCTGAAAAAAATGGTATTTTACATCAATGTGCTTTGTTCGGCTGAAACTGTACTGAATTTCATTGCAACTGTCCTAATGAGTAATGATCATAGATAAATCACTGTCTTGCGTGTTTTATTGTTATAAATTACAGTCTCCTCTCTTGGCAATGATTGATGATATCGTTTAAAATTTAAGAACAATGAATTCAAAAGATTTATTGCCAAAATATAAACTAGATTTTCTAAAAAGTCTTGGCAAAATTGTAGTATAGAAACCACATTTCTAACCTAACCGTGCTAGGTAGGGGTGAGTATTGGGTGAAATGGGCGGGTTTAGAGCTCATAACCATCCAAACCTAATTTAGCGGTTTTACATTTTACTTAACCATTACCGTAATCATAACCGTTACTGATATAACCAAACCACCCAAACTATAATGGTTCGGGTTGGGCGGTTTCCGTTTAAACCGTTAAGAAAAATATGTGCATATATTTACTAGGTAAAAAATTTAATAAGTTAATAAATTATCAACTAAACAAATTTATTATGTAATAATTTGGATCTTTTAACTTCAATATGTAACATTCAAGTGCACTTAACATAACATGGATTCAACTACTTATAAATATTAATAATTTATCTAATATATGTATCCTCAAAATATATAATTAAAATATTTTAATAGATTCGGGTGGTTTGGATATAACGGGCGGTATAAAAGACAAATCCAAACCAAACCGTTATTTTTCGGGTTTTGGAAAAATGAAACCATAACCGATCCAAACCGTTACAAACCATTAAATTTCGGTTTGGGCGGTTTGAAACGGTTGGTTTGGACGGTAATGAAATTTTTTGCTCACCCCTAGTGCTAGGGGCACATTTGTGTTCGTTCAGACACCAATGTTTGTCATAGGATATAATTTTTATTAATGGGAGTAAACTTCTTTGGACATGAATGTTTTTGTAGCAGGATATAATTTGTCTATTTAGGTGACTAAGCTTACTTGGATGAGTGTCTTAATTTTCAAATTTTAGATTAGTGATGTCAGTGTGTACATATATATGTTCGAATAAGGTGATATAGTCTGCTGTACCAGGCCTCAAAGCAGATTAGTCAGAATAAGGTGATATAGGGGAGGTTTGGGGGCATTTTAAAAAATGTGACTTGGTACTTAAAGTTGAAAAGTTTGGAATTCTAACAATTTGATTACTTCCAACAAAAATGGGATACAGTACATACTTCTATAGCATCGTGTTAACAGCCAAACCCGCATAACTTGGGGAGAATGGAGACTTGCTGAGGTGCTGGGAGTTTTAAATAAGAACACCACACCAAAGGGCATACACAAGCGCTAAGGAGCTAATATAGAACTCAACTACCGATCATATGGAACATAGCATATACAAAATCTAATTAATGAAACAACTACATAGTAAATTGCTCGAAAACAAGAATTGTAGAAATTGTAGCATCCAATACACAATACCCATGCAACAAAAAAGCACAAGAGCGTACTTATATGATATATATTAAAATAAATTAAGCAGCTCCGGCGCTTTGTCAATTTTTATGCTTATACCATTGGTAGCATGTTCTCTGAAAAAAATGGTATTTTACATCAATGTGCTTTGTTCGGCTGAAACTGTACTGAATTTCATTGCAACTGTCCTAATGAGTAATGATCATAGATAAATCACTGTCTTGCGTGTTTTATTGTTATAAATTACAGTCTCCTCTCTTGGCAATGATTGATGATATCGTTTAAAATTTAAGAACAATGAATTCAAAAGATTTATTGCCAAAATATAAACTAGATTTTCTAAAAAGTCTTGGCAAAATTGTAGTATAGAAACCACATTTCTAACCTAACCGTGCTAGGTGGAAGGAATACTATTTATTTTAAAGCCTGTGACTGTGAGGAGGGTGTGTGTTTAAATTTTCACCTATACACATTTCACTGATAAATATTTTGATTATAACTTTTCTTTTTTTAATAGTTGAACACACCCGGAGTCGAAGGCTTAGAGAAACCAAGACCCTAACCAATAACTGACTTGCAATAAGCTCTTGCTTACTTATTATTACTCGGAAAGCATCATTTAAGTTGCAAAATGCTCGAACTTCAAGTAGATGCCGAAGCACATCCGAACTTGGTTCAAGGAGCCTCAGAGGATAGTAGTGGTGATAGTAGTTTCAGTAAACAAATTGACAGAATTGTGAAGTCTAATAATCCTCCTAATCGAGATTCCCACATCCAACTAATCATGATAATAACGATTCACGAGTTGAAAATGCTGATAATTCTGAGAGCCTGTTAGTTGGAAATCAGTACCCCTGATTCCTGAGAATACAGTTCTGGTAAAAACCAGCAACCCTAAAGCCTAGCCAGCTATCGCGAGTACTCAAGGCCCTTAAGATTGTTCTTTGAGAAAAGGCCAAGCTATAAGCCTGTGATGACTAGAGACTTACATGTTAGTGTTTAGTTCTTGAATTTTTTTCAATCTGCTAGTAATTGTTGTACATCAGTAGGGAATGCAAATCGCAAATCAGACATATCATTCAGATGTAAATTTCTTCACAGTGCTTGCAAAATTCCCACTTAAATGACTGAACCACTGTGAGGATCAAAAGTTTCGAGATTTTTCTAACATCTGTTCCGAGAGAATTGCAGACACTGTTCATATGGGATAATGTATTAATGTCCTTGTGTGTGCTTTTGTCCATGTATGAATCTACAATATGTTTTAGGAATCTGTTGCTACATATAGTTAGTTATCTTCTATGCATAAGAGCAAAGTGAAACTGTGAAGTTTATTACACTTAAAATTACATTAGACCACTACACTAATAGATCACTCTCCAACACTGTTCTGAGTGAACATTCATCTAACAAAGTTGTAACAAAGGTTAAAGTGATAAAGGTAGATTTGCTACCACTTTCTCCTTTTAGGTGCTTACATTTGACCTTTGCACCACATAAAAGTGTATGACCCCTCAAAAGATAAGTGTGTCTTGGTCTGTGGGGGTTCAAGAGTATTTATATTAAAGATCATCTCTTAATTTACTTGTAAAGAGAAATTGAGCCACACAATTTCAAATTTGGAAGGCAATGACACTTCATTCCTAGAGGTAATCAAAAAGAGTTTCTGCTCCAATTTGGCTCAAATCAATTATGAATCTGAGTTGTATATCACCAAGTAACATTTTAACATTAATAGCATGGTACATATATTATTCTAAAGTAGATAAACTTATATAATAGATTATTACTAGATGGATGTTGCATGCAAGTATGGAATTATAGGTATTAAAATATGAGTGAGTGTCATTTTTATTATGCAACACAAGTTCCCTATTTTCTTCATGAAGGCCAACACTAAAACATGCTTGGTGTTTTCTGCATGCACTTTCACTTTATGTATAATTGGTTTTACTTTTGTCATTTTATTACTAATGCCTCTCCTGTTAAAACTACTTTACAATCATTAAGGGGCATTGATTTAATATTGGTTTGCATACAGCTCGAAGAACTTGTGAGCTGTTAGTGGCGCTTATGCAGGTCTGTAATATATAAATCTGGACTTCAGAAAGTGACAGTTGTTGCAATCTTGAATTATATAGCTGCAGACCTTTTCTTTGTCAAGTTCTTAATTGACATGAACCTACAAAGAATTGACTTAAAGTCTGAACACTGATTTTTTGGATCTTGAAAGTTAGAAATTTTGAATCAGAAAGAGATTTATTTTAAATTTTGATGTAACCTTTCATTTAACGATAATCCCTCTTCTTTTCGTAACAAAATATCGAGAATTTAAACATAAACTACCTCCAACCAAGTTCATATCATCATTCTGATTCTATCTACACTCTGCAAATATGATATAATGAAGTTTGTAACTCTCCAGTAGTTAAGTCACTTTCACAAGCATAATAGTTATCTATAAAAAAAGGTTAGAGTTGAGCTTAGCCAACAGACCCTAAAGGGCAAGTTATAATAGTATTATAGTAAACAATGATAAACAGATAGTCATGAAAATTATTTTTCTAGATCATGGCACAGGGTACTCATATCAGGTAGATGATAAGAAGTTAATATTTGAGCTACAATTACCTATAATAAACTAGTAATATAAACTTCTGTTTAAATTAGTATAAGTGTCCGTTCGGGAAATCTTAAAATAAGTAACTTATGACTTAAAATTAATAAGTGGCTTAAAAGTGATAAGTTGATGAATACTTATAAGTTGTGTAAGTGTTTGGTTAATTTTACTTATAAGTCAAATTTTTTTTAACTTAAATGAACTAAAATAAATATTTTTTAAATATATGATTATCTTAATTCATGACTTTTAAATTAACTTAACATTTGATAACATATATTTAAAAACTAAAATTAATAAAAAGGTGAAAAGTCAAAATAAGTTGAAAAAAAATAAGTCGTTACTAACATTTTACTTATCAACTTATAAGTTGTAAATTCAACTTATAAGTTGTGTCGACAAACAGTCCCATAAAAATACTTACGGACTTATAAGCCAGAAGTAGCTTATAAGCCATGAGACAAACAAGCCAAGTATCCTGTTTTTTTTAAAAGAAATAGTAAATAATCTACTTTATATGCACCTTGGAACATTCTTTCTAGAAAATCAAGACCAAGACAGTAATCAAAGTCATTTCCAGTCCTGGAGAGAGTGGACTTCAGAGCAAACAAAAACTTTCTATTTCACATTTCACAATTTCTTCATACTTCCCCTCATCCTTCTATGACTATGTTCAATCTCCATGAAAAACCATCACAGTGTGTTTAAGAAACCAACTTAGTTTTGTCTCACTGCTTTTTTCATCATTCTATAATATGAACATCAATACCATTCCATGCATCAGTTTCATTCTTGTTCTCACACTTTCTTCCCTTACAAAACACATAAATGGCAATGCAGAAGTTAAAGCACTGATGGAGTTAAAATCATCGCTTGACCCTGATAACGAGTACTTGCAATCTTGGACAGATGAAGGTGATCCATGTAGCAATGACTCATTTGAAGGTGTGGCTTGTAATTTGCACCTTAAAGTTGCCAACATTTCACTGCAGGGAAAAGGTCTCACTGGAAGCATTTCACCGGCTGTGGCTGGACTGAAGTGCTTGTCCGGTCTCTACTTGCATTACAACTCCTTGTCTGGAGTAATACCTATTGAAATTTCTAATCTCACCGAGTTGTCTGATCTTTATCTTAATGTCAATAATCTCTCTGGAGTTATACCTCCTCAGATTGGCAACATGGCTAGCCTCCAAGGTTAGTAGTACTCCTATTCATGTGATTGTCTTTGGTTCTGGATTATGTGTTTTTTTTTTTTGTATAATTTCATGGGTTTTTACTGCACAACTATTAAGGTGGAGACCGAGGACTAAAAATTTGTGATCTGCTAAAATTTAAATGTTTAAAAATGGGAACTGACAAAATGATGTAATTTCTTGTTTCATCAGTTTTGGAGCTATGTTGTAATCATTTGAGGGGAAGCATACCAAAGGAAGTAGGGTATTTGCAGAAGCTAAATGTTCTTACATTGCAATACAATAGATTGACCGGAGAAATTCCTTCGAGCATCGGAAATATGGGAATGTTAAAAAGGCTTGATTTGAGCTTTAATCATCTATCCGGTAAAATCCCAGGTCAATTAGCCAATGCTCCCCTGTTAGAAGTTTTAGAAGTTCAAAACAATAAACTTTCTGGACTCATCCCTCTTGGTAAGTTGTATAAATATTGGTAATTGCACCATAATTTTATACTGGCCAAGTTTAATTTTATGTTTTTCTTTTTTGTCATCAAGGTTTGAAGAAATTTAAGGGAGGATTTCATTTTGGGAATAATTCTGGTTTGTGTGGTGTTGGTTATCCTTCAGTGAGAGCATGCAATTCTTGGGATGATCAAAATATCAACCAGATTGAACCTTTTTCACCTGCGGAGAATAGTACTGATACTAAACATGTCCCCTTAAATGCCAAGATTCATGCAGATTGCAACCAGACCAGTTGTCCACGATCATCAAAGATGCGTCGAATTGCACTTTTTGGTGGAATTGTTACAATTACCATTGTTGTAGTGGCTGTTGGCTTATTGGTATTTCGATATCGTAGGAGAAAACAGAAAATTATAATTACTTCTCACAGCATTTCTGATGATAGGTTCAGTGCTACTGATGCCAAGGATTTCTATTCAAGAAGTGCGTCTCCACTTGTAACACTAGAGTATAGTAACAAGTGGGATCCAATGGCTTGTTATCAGATTGGTAGCAGTGACTCTGATAACTTTCTGCAGAGGTTCAAGTTCAATCTAGAAGAGATCGAGTCAGCTACACAGTATTTTTCCGAGGTGAATTTGTTGGGGAAGAGCAAGTTCTCTTCTGTTTATAAAGGCATTCTGAAAGATGGATCATTTGTAGCTATCAAGAGCATTAATATAATCAGTTGTAAGTCAGAGGAAGTCGAATTCATGAACGGATTGCGTTTGCTGACGTCACTGAGACATGAAAATCTTGCTAAACTGAGAGGCTTTTGTTGCTCAATGGGCAGGGGAGAATGTTTTCTTATTCATGATTTTGCGTGTAATGGGAGTCTGTCGCGATATCTTGACATTGTAGATGGGAGCAGTAACCACATTCTTGATTGGAAAACGCGGATTTCAATCATCACTGGCATCGCCAAAGGTTAGTACCATCATTACTTCTTTTTACCTTTGTCCAGAGTAAGAAATGTGCTTATAAGACGCTAGTATAGTAACCGAATAATTAGAAACTTGCAAGCTTAATATAATGTGTTCGATCAGGTATTGGATATCTGCACAGAAGTGAAACGAATAGACCTTCTATTGTTCACCAAAACATCTCTGTTGAGAAAGTACTCATCGACCAGGAGTTTAATCCAATAATCATGGACTCGGGTCTTGTAAAGCTTCTTGCTGATGACATTGTCTTCTCAGCTCTCAAGAACAGTGCTGCGTTGGGATACATGGCACCTGAGTACATTACCACTGGTCGTTTTACAGAGAAGAGCGATGTTTATGCCTTTGGAGTAATCATACTTCAGGTCCTCTCTGGCAAAACAATACTCAGTGCTTCTGTTCGCCAGCAAGCTGAAACAGGCAACTATGATGAATTCATTGATCCGAATCTGAATGGCAATCTATCTAAACTGGAGGCAGCTAAATTGTCGAATATTGCATCAGATTGCATACAGGAAAATCCAGAATGCAGACCTACAATGAAGGCAGTGATTAGAGATCTCAGCAACCAGATATTCTAACTTCATGAAGTGCGCTGTGTCTGCAAAAGCTGCAGCTCTGTATTATAAGCGGAGACTAAATTGTTTATTCAACAGTGTACAGGCAAACAGAGAGGAAATTTGTGGCAAACGATCCACCTTCATAGTATCTTGTTATATGATAATAATTTTAGAGAAACAAAAAGCAACCCTATATTTGAAAGAAAGAAAAGCATCCCGATAAAAATATTATCACTACAAAGTAATCTTGATATCATCATGTACATTTATATATGTTCTGGTCCTGTTATATATGTAGGCTGAGTATTTTCCTCAGAGCCCTCGAATGTTGCTTCTCATTGTCTGCTTTTCAGAGCAACATCTGCAAGCAGGATTAAGGCAACATCCGCTCAAACAAAAGTGAAATCAGCAAGGAGGGGACAAACAATGCATTCAACACAGTCAATACATCCAACAAGGATGACTGGAAGGCTCAATATTGCCGCCTTACAGGCCAAGGAACAGTTGAAGTATCAGAACACTAAGAGACTGCTGTCAACCTTTCCGACAATGAGGACAATGTTGAGATGGTGAAACAAGTTTTTGTACTGATTGCCTTTTTGTTAATCACGTATGTTTTTTTTTGGTGGATTCTGCAACTTGATACTGGATCACTACCAATTAGTTATCATAGACTTAAAATTATGTTCATTGTGTGAAAAAATTCAATTAAGATGCAAAAACAGAGTCAACTTACCACTTTATATACAATAATCTTCTCAGTTTCTCTAGCTAAATCACCTTCTACAATATCCAGATTTCCTACATAGTAGTTATCATCTCTGGCCCTTTGTCACGCTCCGCATCTTCAATGAAAATCACAAGAACTATCATAAAAGAACTGCATGATTTTAACTGCATACCAAATTTTTAGGCAGATAATCGGACAAAGATAATAGCATCTAGGAGGCAGATTTAGAAACGTTGTATATCCATCCATCAAAACCAAAAAAAAAATTGATGAAATTAAACTTACCAAAAGGGCTGCCTCGTACATGTCTTTAAGCTGAAAATAACATGAAATGAAGCCTTACCAGTAAGCATATGACGAGTCAGAGAATTAGAAACACATGAACAAGATATATGCAAGTAATCTAGTTTGGCGTCCCCAACTCTTCTATAGTATGTAACGAAGCCTAACTACAATACATTCTGTTAGACAGACAAAGAAGCCATATTTGGCGTCCTAACTGCTAGTTTTAGTAAATTAACTAAAGACATTTCCGCCAAACCGTTCTATAAATACTTCCTTGCTCTATCTGCAACATATATCCTGAGTATTTGCATACACACATATAGTAAGAGAAAATGGCAAGAATTTTATACTTGGCAGTAGTGTTGGTGGCGGCGGCTTATTTGATGGCAGTGCCAGGAGAGGCGCTGAAATGTAGTGACCCTGAGATTCAGAAAACAGGAACAGACTGCAATCCTTTTACCAGAGGCGATCAAGCAGAGCCATCTAGCGAGTGCTGCAGTGCCTATAGTGCATTACGTGAACGGGCCAAGACTGTAGAGGAAAGGAGGAAATTCTGTTCTTGTGTCCATGAAGCAACATATCAAAATAGATTTATTCGTGGTGGTTCATCTAATCCTGCTACTCGTATCTCAAGAATCGATTCTCTCCCAGAAAAATGTGGATTTCCATTTCTTTTCTCTGCTGATCCTAAATTTGACTGCAATAGGTAAGCTTATCTCTATTTACTTGCCAGTTTCACTAGCTTTCCATCTCTAAGCATAGCTACATTGATGTGTATCCACAACTTTCTAACCCTTCTTGAACAATATATGCAGCATAAACTGATGCTGGTTCCTTGCACGGGAAAGCAGTTGAAGGACCGACGTTGATGATATAGCTATAAATCATTAATGTATGCAAGGCTTCATCATAAATAAAGACAATTATATGTATCAGAATGGATTTTATATCCTTATAATTCAGAATAAATTAATATAACTCCGCATATATGTAACTTGATCCACATTTATGTAGCTTATTTACAGTTTCCTATCATATCTCTGTCACTTGGTCTGCTGAAGCAAAGATGGACACAAACAAATGTAACCAGAAAATGTATTCTGCAAAAAAGCATAGCACACAACAAGTCAAAAGAAACAAAAGTTGAACAGCAAAAATATATCTAACAAACTTAACTTCATTACAGAAATATCATAACTATTATGACATTCCAAGTTTTACATACTTGGGATATAGAGAATAACAGGAGCTAGTAAGCCTGAAGTGCACTGAACTTTACTTTAGAACTTTTTACTTTCTATTGATGTTAATAAAGAATATAAATCAGAAAAAGAGAAAAGTAAAATGGGCATTGGTTCACATCCAACGATGGTTGACAAACATCTGTCTGCGGAAACGAACAATAAAACCCTAAAACCAAAATTAAGCACAAATACAGTAAGACCCCCTTCCATTCACATCAATTTTCCGTGTTAAACCTATCTGCAATTTTTTTAAGTGGATAGATGGGTTAAGTCCATCGCTTGTCAAAACCATGTAAAATATAGTAAACATAAGTAATTCACAAGGATAAAAGGACGGAAGAAAACACATGGCAGAATCAACTTTTTTGTGCATCGATTGTCAACTGCAAATTCAAACAGGCACCAAGTAATGAGCAGTAACAACTAAAACGGTCATGTAAAGCTCAAAAGTCTATTCACTTCACCGGTCCTAGTTCCCAATGTTCAGAATTTAGTATAGTTTGCACCATTTCACTTTATGTTCTTTCCTGGAGGGTCAAAACATCAGTTTACTTTAACATAATACCTTCACTGCTAGTATTAATAAGACAATACCATAACATTAGAACCACAAGGAATGCTGAAATAGACTAACCTTCAGTTTGAAAATTTTGATCCTCTATGTAATATTCTTTTTTCTACTCTTTGCAATCTAATTCCTTCTCCTCATCAAAATTCAACTCCTCAGTTATTGACCCTCTAGATTTGTTTGTTTGAGATGACTTTCGTTCAAGGGAAAAAGACGGTTGCACAAGGACTCCCCCCCAAAGGGGAATTAGATCATCTGTGCTTTGACAGGGCGATTTCTCCTAATAGGGGATCCGGGAAAATGTGCATTTATAAGAGGATGCACTGCAGTTCAGCAACCAGCGGATAGGCATGCATTGAAGGACTTCCATCCAGTCTTCCACCCATGCGGAAACAGGGTGATTGTGTATTTATTATAGGACTCCCATCAGAGGAACAAGATGGATATGAATCGGACGGTTCAATAAATGAATCTAAGAAGAAACGATGATCAAACGAATCACGTCTCAGATACCCAGAAATTAAACTCTAGTGACTGACCCCTCATAAGGCCACCAAAACTTGCAAAAGAGTCGCCAAGTACTGAAAGAGGATCTCTGTGCACCCTTGCACCATGCATTTTCTTTTCTTGTGTTACTAGAATCACGTAAACATGTGTAAAATGTTTGAGCCCGCATTATAAAAATCTGCAAGTTTACCATGAAAAGTTTACTCATAGAACAGAAATGTACATAACTACGTACAATTCAAAACTGATAGCAGCAATAAATGAAAATAAAAAGCAATACTATGCAGATCAGGAAAAATATAACATATGTTTCGTTAATTACATTTGTTTTTTAGGTGAATTGTGCTACTGGATACTGGATCACCACCAATTAATAACATAGTCTTACAATTATGTTCACTGTGTCACAATTTTCAAAAAGCCTTATATCTTGAAATTAATTCATCAAGTTGATAAATAGTTATAAGAAGTCAAATTGGCTGGGGAGTTTTTCTAAAAGATTTAGTAAATCTTTGCATCTAATCCGGCGTAACATAGATAATAAATAAATAGGACGAAAAAGAGCCTGATCGCAGAAAAGCCATTCTTGAGCGGAAAAAGTGCAAATCACAAAGATTGAGAAATAGAACCATCTGATTTGATTCGTTCTCAATGTTAATTCAAGTGTTTATGATGATAAGAGTTCTTAGCAACAGAATGAAGACATCAGATTGGAATCATTCGAGATCTCAGCAATGTTTATCAGAATGCAGTTTGTTCAATCTTCCTGGAAGTCTATCCCGCAGGTTTAGTATTAGGTTGTTAGGGTTTGTGTAAATCTTATTTATCTGGATAAACCTTATCTATAAATCAAGTTTAAATCTCTCAAGCCTTATCTTTACTTGATTTATCTTTTTCAAACTTCTAACAGATTAGTTTCAAAAGTCTCATTCAAATATTCTTCAAACAAACTTATTTTCAAATCTTTTTATCTTATCTTTTGTTTGAAAAACTGTTAAAACATTGCCTATAAATACAACTCATTAGTTCAGATTTGGCTAACACTTTCACGAGAATCTTTCATCATCTGAAATCATTTTCTTGTTCCATACCCGAGATATTCATATCCAGAAAAACAAGAAACTTAGTTTGAGTTGTAAACTTTCACATTACATTCTTGTAACTGAATCGTGTATTATATCACTTGTCCCGGGTTGTGGGAGGTTGATTACAACAAGAAGGCCAAGTAGCTTTGTGCTAGGTAGCTGTGTGCTAGGGAAATGTTTCTTTCAAGTGGGCCAAGTTTGTAATCAAGGAAAGTTTGTAAGTACTTTGTTTTAAGTGGATATAATACATTCTCTATGCTAGTTGGCATGGGGACTTGGATGTAGGCCATAGACTAGGTGTAGGGGCCGAACCAAGTGAAAACTCTTGGTGTTCTGCATTGTTTAATTTCTTTATTACTGCATTTATATTTCAGTAATTTACTTTCTGCAGTTAAAAGAGACTGTCTCATACCCTGTCTCATTTGTAAAGGGACTGTCCCATTTGCATAAGAGACTGTCCCATTTGCCTTGACAGTTAGAATATTATTTTATCTATCGAGCCATCGAATTTCATTTGGTATCAGAGCAGGTGCATTTAATTCTCTTTTTAGTGTTTATTTTGCTAGCGATCCATGGCTCAACCAGATAGGTATTCAAACAATTATCCACCACTGCTTCATGGTGCTGAAAACTACAATGATTGGAAGTTTCGGATGAAGATCTTTCTCCAGCGTGATGCATTCGAATGGGATGCTGTAGAAAATGGTTTCAATAAGAAGAAGGGAAGCCAAAATCTCTCAAGGATCTTTCTCCCGAATAAGTGAACGTAATGAATTCCAATGCTAAAGCTATGAACTCAATTCTCAATGGCATGGTAGCTACAGAATTAAGAAAAATATCAGCATGTACTACTGCCAAGCAGATCTGGGATACGATCAAAGTCAGCCACGAAGGCACGTCTAAGGTACGTGAAGTAAAATTAAGTATGCTAATGAGTGACTATGAAGGTTTCAGGTTGGAAAAAGATGAAAGTGTGCGAGATGCTCAAGGGAGGTTTCTGACATTGATGAACTCCATCTCACTTCTGGAAAGGATCATTCCTCAATCTGAGATTAATAGGAAAATCCTCAGAGCAATGCCAAAGAAGTTTGCTCCAAAGGTTACCATTCTGCAGGATTCAACACTGCTTTTGACTATGGATACTCTAACACTGTTCAGTGAATTGGAAGAATTCGAAAATCAGCTACGCAGATATGATGAAGAAGATGAAGCTCCTTGTAAGAAAACTCTTGTACTTAATGCAGATGCAGACGAGTCTCTTGATGATTCTGATGAAGAGATTGCTCTTCTAACAAAGAAGTTTCATAAATTTCTTGCCAAACGGAATGCCTCCAAACGACCTATGAAGTCACAGTTTCCAAAGAAGGACTTCAAATCTAATCTGAGCAAGGAGGTTAAAACGAATCAAAGCAAAGATACTTGTTTTGAGTGTGGAAAGAAAGGGCACTTCAAAAAGGACTGCTACAAGCTGAAGAACAAAAAGAAGGCATTAATTACTTGGAGTGATGATGAATCTGACGTGGAGATCGATTCAGACGATGAAGTTGCTCAACTTTGTTTTGCAGGACTAGAGGACAACTCCAGTGATAATGATGAGGTACAGAATATTAAGTATAATTCAAATATATCTTCATCTATTTTAAATTTGCAGGTCCAGGTTAAGAAGTTGAAAGAAAAGAATGTTTATTTAAAGCAAGCTTTAAGTGAAGTTCTTAGTGAAATGGATGACCCCATGAAGGAAGAAGCCCTAGTTGCTGAGAACAAATCATTGCTTGAAAGAGTTTCAAAACTTACTGAAGAAAATCAATATCTCAAAAATGAGATTGAGATGAAGGATGTATGCCTTGAAGCCTTGAAGAAAAAGTCAATATCTGTTGATCCAGAAACTGTTAAAGAAGACAGTGCTCCTGATCCCCTTGTTCCTGAATTAAAGCAGAAAGTCGAACAGCTTGAAAAGGATCTAGCTAAATGTTTCCATTGAGAAGGAACTTTGAATGCTCTTCTTGGAGAACAAAAATCTTCTCTTGATAAAGGAGGTTTAGGATGTGAATCAATCAAGAAACGTGCATTTCAAGGAGGGTATAAGCGAGCTCCTATGAAATATAAGATGCTTTATGAGAAATGTTGAGATTGTGGTAAAGCTGGCCACCCTACATCTGAATCTAGATTATGTGGTATCAAGGGCCACTCCTCTAACTCATCTTATAAATCGTCTGCTAGATATAAATCTTCTAATACTTCTGTTAATATCGTTCAGATGTGGATTAAGAAATCAGATAAACATTTATATAAGATTTGTGATACTAACCAACCAGGACCCAAGGTTAAGTGGGTACCTAAGAGATAAAGTAATTCTTGCAGGTTTGTTTGAAGGTTCATGTTCCGCGAAATAAATGGATCATCGACAGTGGTTGTTCACGTCACATGACAGGTGATAAATCCAAGTTTCTATCTCTAGTTGCCAAGGAAGGTGGCTTAGTTACTCTTGGAGATTCAAACACCGTCAGAATAATTGGAAAAGGTACCATTGGTAATGACAGGTTTGCTATTTCTAATGTTCGTTTAGTTGATGGTTTGAAATATAATCTTATTAGTGTAAGTCAACTCACTGATGTTGGTCATAAGGTTAAGTTTGATAAAGATGTATGTTACATTGGTACTAAGTCTAACGAGTTTGCCTTAGTTGCCAAAAGGAAAGGAAATATTTTTGTGTTAGATTTTGATGAACAGCAGGAGGAAATTTGTCTTGCTACTGTTCAAGATCAGCAGAATCTTTGGCATCGACGTCTAGGCCATATTCACATGGATCTTCTTCGGAAGATATCTTCTCATGATCTGGTTCGAGGTCTACCAAAGCTGAAGTACAAGAAAATAGAACCTTGTTCAGCTTGCCAACTTGGAAAACAGGTGAAAACTTCCTTCACTGCCAAGAATAAAGTATCAACTTCTGTTCCTTTGCAGCTCCTTCATCTAGATCTTTTTGGTCCAGAAAGGTATGTAAGCTTGGGAGGTAAGAATTATGCTTTTGTTATAGTTGATAATTATTCTCGTTTCACTTGGGTATTATTTTTGCGAACTAAGGATAAAGCTTTTGTTGAGTTTAAGGATCTTATTACTAACCTTGAGACTAAATATTCATTTAAGCTCAAGACTATTCGTAGTGATCATGGAGGTGAATTCGAGAAGGATTTCATAACCTTCTGCAAATCGAGAGGAATCACTCATGAATTCTCAGCTCCTCGAACTCCTCAGCAGAACGGAGTAGTAGAACGCAAGAACAAGACTTTACAGGAAACTGCCAGAACTGTACTGCATGAGAGTAAGCTTCCAAGAAAATTTTGGGCTGAAGCGGTACACACTTCCTGTTATGTTTTAAATAGAGTACTTATTCGTCCTATTTTGCTTAAAACACCGTATGAATTGCTTAAGAAAAGGACTCCTAACATTAGTTATTTTCGAGTATTTGGTTCCAAGTATTTTATTTTAGATACTCAAAATAATCGAGGCAAGTTCGATGCGAAATCTACGGAAGGAATCTTCTTGGGATATTCTACAACAAGCAAAGCTTATCGTGTTTATAATTCTGTCAAGAACAAAGTAGAAGAATCCATCAATATTGCGTTCAATGAATCCTCAAGGAATATATCTCAAATTGATGAAGACACTGCGGATCTATCGTCTCATTCCCAAATGAGACAGTCTCATTCTGAAAAGAGTCAGTCTCATTCTGACAAATCAAACAGTCAAGACTCTCCAGGTCCATCTCAGTCTTCTGATAATTCTTCAGGATCTACTCAAGCTTCAGATGAATCTTCTGGCTCTCCAAAGACTCCCGATAGTGTTTCAAATGTGAATTCTGTTACTCCTCTGGATAAATCTTCACAAGCGGAAATGAGACAGTCTCTTTTGAATGAGACAACTCCCATTCATTTCCAGGCAGACAATTCTAATGAGGAAGAGATGAGTAATATTCAACTTCCTAAGTCTTCTAGGACTGTAAAGAATCATCCACCAGATAATCTTCTCACTGATTTAGATCAAGGGATTTCTACTCGAAGCAGACTTCATAATCTATGTGCATTCTGTGCTTTTGTTGCTGAATTTGAACCAAAGAATGCTCAGGAAGCAGTTGCAGACGAACATTGGTCTGTTGCAATGCAGGAGGAATTGAACCAGTTCGAGCGTTGTGATGTTTGGGAACTCGTCCCACCTCATCAGGATGCCAAGATCATTGGTACTCGTTGGGTTTTCAAGAATAAGAAGGATGAAGATGGCAACATTATTCGAAATAAATCTCGTTTGGTTGCTCAGGGATACAACCAACAGGAAGGAATCGATTACGACGAGACATATGCTCCAGTAGCTCGTTTAGAAGCTATTCAAATCTTAATGGCTTTTGCAGCTCACAAGAAATTCAAGCTCTATCAGATGGACGTCAAAAGCGCATTTCTAAATGGCTATCTCAAGGAAGAAGTCTACGTGAAGTAGCCTCCAGGTTTTATTCATGAGAAGTACCCTAACTATGTTTACAAGCTCAAGAAATCTGTCTATGGATTGAGACAGTCTCCTCATTGTTGGTACGAGCGTCTCAGTCAGTTTCTTGTGAACAATGGTTTCATTCGTGGTACACTCGATCCAACTCTCTTTATTTTTCATAAACGTGATAACTTTCTTTTAGTACAAGTTTATGTTGATGATATAGTATTTGGATCTTCTAACGAATCTTTGTGTAAGTGGTTTTCTGATTGCATGCATAAGGAATTCGATATAAGTTTGATGGGTGAATTGCAGTACTTTTTAGTTTTTCAAATTAATCAGTCTAATGCAGGAATATTTATTCACCAAGGCAAGTACATAAAAGATCTATTCAAAAGATTTACACTTGATCATGTCACACCTAAATCAACTCCGATGAGTACTTCAGTTAAGCTTACAAAGGATGAACAAGGTACACCTGTAGATGTCACTAAATTTTGAGGTATGATTGGTTCATTGTTATATTTAACTGCCTCACGACCTGACATTATGTATAGTAAAAGGAATATGTCCTAAGTCCAATCATGTATTAGGATTTAGGAATAACTTTTATGAATCTATTTTGATTTCATTGATATTAAAATAAAGACTTGTTTTGTTTTTATTACGGGCTTTATCTATTTAAGTGTTTAAATAAGATATACCATAGTTTAGAGTAAAGCTTTTTATGGATTATGATGAGATCATAATAGTAAGACCTAAAAAGATGATAACTCTAAACTTAAATAGTTCCTGGTCGTAGGATTACTAACTGGTAATTAATAATCCGCAAAGATCGGTACATACTATGCTTGCTTCATTATGAAAGATGTCTGTTCTCATAGACATTTGTGTGGTGACACTATAGCTAGTATGTAGGTGCTTATTATAGAATAAGTTCACTGAACATGACTCGCCCAGCTGAACAACTGATGGAATTCACTCACGTGTCAGCAGTTGTTCGCTTAGTGATAGTTGTACAAGTATCCTTAGACTTGAGGTCATCATAGTCATCTTGTGTACACTGAACTGTGCTTTGGTTTAGTTCTTAGTCTCCAGGGACAATTATTAGGGCTCTTCTGGGTATAGGAATTTGTACACGAAGATAGTGTATGATCAATAAAGGATCTACCCCTTCCAGTGAAGGAGGCGAATGTTCAAGGCTGATCCACTTATGCTAGTTCAGTAATCTCTGGCCAGAGTAAATGAAATTAGAAAGGAGTTTCCAATTTGCATAGAACTACGCATAGTAAATGGTAAGCAAAGTGATTGAATTAGATAGGCTTGACACGAGATCCATGCCTTGTATTTAATCGGGACATTGTAGGGTAGAAGGAGTTTATTGTACGGTAACTATTCACCGACAGGTTCTTGGTATTCTAAGCAGTGAATTCATATTATCCGGATAGTCGCGATATGTTGAGAAGCATCACTCACGATGTAGAATAAATGTGATTAATTAATTAATCATATTTAATAAATTAGAAAATTTATATAAATAATGATAAAATAGCTTTATTATTATTTATTTCTACTACCGGCTTAATATTGAACCTACATGGTCACACCATAAAAAGAGAATGATTTAATGGTGGGGGAATTAATTAATAATGGCTAAATAATTATTTATTTGTGAAATAAATAATTAATTGGCAAATTTAATAATTGATTAAATGAGATTTAATTGATTATAAATTAATTAAGAAAAGTTCTTAATATTATTAATTAAAGGATTTAATTTTTGGAAATTAAATCAAGAGAGAGAATTAGTTCTAAAGTGTTTAGAAAAAGGATTAATGATTAAAAGGTGTTTTAATTATTAATGAGAATAATAAATGGGATAATAATAATAATATTTATGGGAAAATTTTAGCTGAAAATTTTGCCTATAAATACACTATTATAGACCCTATTTTATTCCAACCCACATCGAACCCGAAAACCCAAAAAGTTTGGAAAACCCAATTCTCTCCACCTCCTTCATCCTCCTTAACATCGTTTTCTTGGTGGATACCGGTGGAGTGCTTCACACTTGAGGAGCAACTGCTAAGGATCTCTGATCGTTGTCTCCGAATTATTTTAAAAGGTTAGATTCGATCTCTCGAATTTTTATTCACGATTTATATGCTTTTATTTGAATTTTGTATGTGTAAAAGTGTTTTGCCATGCCCCGCTGCGTTAAAAATCCAACAATGGTATCAGAGCATAGGTTGTATGCATATAGATATGTGGTAAAAATTTCAGAATTTTATGTGCTTGTATGAATTAATTATGATTTTTACAAGTTATATCATGAATTAATTTTGTCTGATAAGAAATCGTTTCTCAGAATAATTTTGAATGTTGATCTGGGTTCTACAAGTATTGTAGATCGTCTGGGTATTTTTTTCATAATTTTATGATGTATAGATTTTTTATTATGAATTTTTGAAGTTGTTACAATTAAATTTGTAATTAAATAATTATATATATATATAATTGTATGTATGTATATATCTGTATATGCTTGTACTGCTGTTGCTTGCTGCTGTACGGGGAAGAAGAAGACAGACCAGATCAGAGACTGACAGGCGCAGAAATCGATGCGAGAAAAAATTCTGTCGGCTTCCGGAAAAAAAAAAATATAGGGGTGTAACGCATTCCGGGAATGCGTTACACACCTGTGGCGCATTCACGGAATGCGTTACACCCTTTAATGGCTTAAAAGGGGTGTAACGCATCACCAGAATGCGTTACAGGGCTTGTAACGCGTTCCTGTAATGCGTTACAGCCCGTCTATTGATCTTAAAATTGATTTTCTGGGAGTTTCGTAACTCCGTTTTGGGCGTGCAATATACCGTTGGATTCGTTTTTCCGAGACGGATCTAATGGAGTGATCAATTTTAGTTTATATAAAAGTTTTTAACTGTTTATATTCCATGAAGTGTTTTAAAGCTGTTTTTGATCGTTTGAATTGCTTTTAAATGCTTCATGTGATACATAGAGATGTATAATGCTTAGACTAATGTGCTAAATGATGTAACATTCCTACCTTGATGTTTATTCATGTTGATATATGTGATATATGCTTAGTTTATCATGCGATGATAGATTGAGGTGAACTTAAATAAACATAAGGCGTTTGTTAGACAACCTAGTATAGTGAAATTGTTTCATAACCTTAATAACAATATTATGAATACAATCATGAGATTCTTGTGTTTGTGAAACACGTTATTGAATATGAATTTTCGATATGAGAGAAAGGATGATTCTGTCAACAACAGATTTCTATCTGTAAGAAAGAGTTATTAAGTGACGCCTCTTGACAATGCTCCACCCGATCTGGGAATCATCTGATTATTGATTATTGATTTGAAATATTTAATTTAAAAGGAAGAATATCTTTATAATATGATTATGATTGTAACGTAATATAATCCCTCTAAAATTAAATAATATCAAGTAGTAATTGGCCAATGATACAACGGGCTTGTGTCGGTCATAGCCTTCCAACATGATAGAAAGTAGTTCTTATTTTTGAATCATTGTCGTTTCGTGCCACAGCCGAGGGCTTTGATTTCGAAATAAGAAATACTTGTCTATTACATAGAGATGTGTACATTGAATAAGAATCTAAAGGTTGTTACGTGCCACAGCCGTGGGCCTTTGGGGACTGATTCAATAGTACGGAATGTTGGGTTAGACTTGACTTAGAATATTGAGTTTGTCGTGCCACAGCCGTGACTCAATTATTCAAGAGGCTAAAGTTTGATTAGGGAATAACATTAGATGTAATTGACAAGAGTTGTCTGCCTATTGAACATTACATGGCGTTTCGTGCCACAGCCGGGGTTGTGTAATGGAATGTAGGATCCCTATTTCCACTAGCATTATGAATGCTTAATTTTTCACGTAGGGGGTTGAATAAATTAGAAAAACTAGTGGGAGCCACTTATGAATAAAGACCCGATTCATATAGTATTTTAAAATGAAATCGAATATTTGCTAAGTGTTGTTATGTGTTTATCATTTACAGATTTACTTTGTACGTTATGTCTTCTGCACTATCACTCAGGAGCATACTAGATGCTCACAAATTGACTGGTCCTAATTATGCTGACTGGCTTCGAAACTTGAGAATTGTTCTCAGGATTGAGAAGCTGGAATACGTGATTGACTCACCTAAGCCTACTGAACCTGCTAGTGATGCACATAATGATGAATATGTTGTGTATCGTAAGTGGATAGATGATGCAAATGTTGCTCAATGCATCATGCTAGCTTCCATGAACATTGAGCTACAGAAGCAACATGAGCATATGGATGCTCACACTATCCTCATGCATCTACAAGAGTTGTATGTTGTGGCGGGGAGGACAGCTCGATATGAGATATCGAAGGAGCTGTTCGGTTGTAGGATGTCTGAGGGATCATCTGTGAATGACCATGTACTTAAGATGATCAATTTGATTGAACGTCTTGGACAACTTGGTTTTGCCATGGATGGGGAGCTGAGCCAAGACTTGGTCTTGCAATCGCTTCCGAGTTCGTTCTCGCAGTTTGTTGTGAACTTTCACATTAATAAGTTGGATGTCAGCCTGCCTGAACTCCACAACATGTTGAAGACTGCGGAATCGAATTTTCCCCCTAAGAAGAGTTCTGTTCTTCTAATTGGTGAAGGTTCCAATCCTAAGAAAAGGAAGAGGAACTCTTCCAAGAAGAAGAAAGTAGGTGAGAAAATGCCGGTTCCACCAAAAGCTAAAGACCCCAAGAGCAAAGTTGTTTGCTTTCACTGTAACAAGGTGGGGCACTGGAAGAGGAACTGCAAGGTTTACCTTGCAGAATTGAAGAAGAAGAAGGGTAGTGAGACTACCGCTTCTGATTCAGGTATGTTCATGATAGAAGTGAATTTGTCATTTCTACTTGGGTATTAGATACCGCCTGTGGTTCTCAAATCTGCAATTTGTTGCAGGGACCAAGGAGAAGTAGGACTCTTGAGGAAGAGGAGGTGATTCTACTGATGGAAATGGAGCAAGAGTTGCTGCTGAAGATGTAGAATCATTTCATTTACATAGGCCTACGGGCAAGACTATTGTTTGAAATAATTGTTATTTTGTTCCCTCGATTGTGAGGAATATTATTCCCATGTTAGACTTGGCTGGATTTTCATTTATTATTGAGAATAATGAATGTTCTATTCTTAGAGATAATATTCTTTATGGACGTGGTGCTTTAAATAATGGTCTATATGTATGTGACATAATTTATTTCAGATTAAACAAACTAATAAAAGAAAAGGGATGATGAAAATCTCACTTTATAGTGACATTGCAGTCTCCATTTAGTAGACATGGAGAGAGGACTGCAAATTTGCTAGGAATGGTACACACAGATGTATGTGGACCAATGTCTACGCAAACCATGGGTGGATTTTCATACTTCATTACTTTCATAGATGATAGATCTGGATTCGGATATGTGTTTGATGAAACACAAGTTTGAGGCCTTTGAAAAGTTCAAAGAATATAAGTATGAAGTGGAGAAACAACCAAACATAGTATAATAACTCTTCGATTAGATCGAGGTGGTGAATACTTTAATGGAGTGTTTCTAGATTATCTCAAAGTAAATGGTATAGTCTCCCAGTGGACTCCTCCAGATTGGTATCTGAAAGGAGAAATCGAACTTTGTTAGACATAGTTCGGTCCATTATGAGCTATGCAAATCTTCCAGTATTCCTATGGGGTTATGCATTGGAAACCTCAACATATTTACTGAATAAGGTGATTTCCAAAATCTGTTCCTCAAACTTCGTATGAGATATGGAAAGAAAGGAAACCGAGTCTTAAACACGTTAAGATTTGGGGATGTCCAGCTTATGTCAAGAAAGTTGACCCAGATAAGCTGGAATATCGATCCGGAAAATGTAGTTTTGTGGGATATCCTAAAGAGACTTTAGGGTATTATTTTTGCACCGATCATCGGGTGTTTGTCTCCAGACATGCTACCTTCTTGGAAAAGGAGTTTATCCTTGAAGGAAACAGTGGGAGCAAAATTGAACTTGATGAAGTTCAAGAAGCCAAACTACTACGGATCAAGTGGAAACACCTGTTCTGACTGAACAACCTTTTGTGGAACAACCCATTCATAGGTCAGGGAGAGTGTCTCGCCAACCTGAGAGGTAATATGGCCTTGTCATTGAGAATGACAATGAGTAGTCGATCATTGATGATGACGACCCTGTGACCTATAATGAGGCTAAGAGTAGTGTTGACTCAGAGAAATGGCATAGTGCCATGAAATCCAGAATGGACTCTATGTATACGGTATACAAAAGATAGATTATAGCAGATGGCCAGGTGGAGACCTTTAAGGCCAGGCTTGTGGCAAAAGGATTCAAACAAAGGCAATGGATTGACTTTGATGAAACCTTTTACCTGTAGCCCTGTTAAAATCAGTTCGGATTTTGCTTGCGAATGCTGCTTACTACGACTATGTGATCTGGCAATTAGCCAGATGGTTTTCTTTCCAAGGGAAATGAAAACCTAGTGTGTAAGCTGTTGCGAACCATATGTGGTTTAAAGCAAGCTTCTCGAAAGATGGAACATTCGTTTTGATGAGACAATCAAAGAGTTTGATTTTATCAAAAACGAAGATGAACCATGCGTCTACAAAAGGGTTAGTGGGAGCGCGGTAACATTTCTTGTATTGTATTGAATTATAGTTGACACACATAACAACATAGCAGACCCACTCACAAAGCTACTTTATGAAAGTCACTTTGATCGTCATAAAGACTAGATGGGTATTAGATACCAGAGTGATTGGCTTTAGTACAAGTGGGAGATTGAAAGGAATATGTCCTAAGTCCAATCATGTATTAGGATTTAGGAATAACTTTTATGAATCTGTTTTGATTTCATTGATATTAAAATAAAGACTTGTTTTGTTTTTATTACGGGCTTTATCTATTTAAGTGTTTAAATAAGATATACCATAGTTTAGAGTAAAGCTTTTTATGGATTATGATGAGATCATAATAGTGAGACCTAAAAAGATGATAACTCTAAACTTAAATAGTTCCTGGTCGTAGGATTACTAACTGGTAATTAATAATCCGCAAAGATCGGTACATACTATGTTTGCTTCATTATGAAGGATATCTGTTCTCATAGACATTTGTGTGGTGACACTATAGCTAGTATGTAGGTGCTTATTATAGAATAAGTTCACTGAACATGACTCGCCCAGCTGAACTACTGATGGAGTTCACTCACGTGTCAGCAGTTGTTCGTTTAGTGATAGTTGTACAAGTATCCTTAGACTTGAGGTCATCATAGTCATCTTGTGTACACTGAACTGTGCTTTGGTTTAGTTCTTAGTCTCCAGGGACAATTATTAGGGCTCTTCTGGGTATAGGAATTTGTACACGAAGATAGTGTATGATCAATAAAGGATCTACCCCTTCCAGTGAAGGAGGCGAATGTTCAAGGCTGATCCACTTATGCTAGTTCAGGAATCTCTGGCCAGAGTAAATGAAATTAGAAAGGAGTTTCTAATTTGCATAGAATTACGCATAGTAAATGGTAAGCAAAGTGATTGAATTAGATAGGCTTGACACGAGATCCATGCCTTGTATTTAATCGGGACATTGTAGGGTAGAAGGAGTTTATTGTACGGTAACTATTCACTGACAGGTTCTTGGTATTCTAAGCAGTGAATTCATATTATCCGGATAGTCGCGATATGTTGAGAAGCATCACTCACGATGTAGAATAAATGTGATTAATTAATTAATCATATTTAATAAATTAGAGAATTTATATAAATAATGATAAAATAGTTTTATTATTATTTATTTCTACTACCGGCTTAATATTGAACCTACAGGGTCACACCATAAAAAGAGAATAATTTAATGGTGGAGGAATTAATTAATAATGGCTAAATAATTATTTATTTGTGAAATAAATAATTAATTGGCAAATTTAATAATTGATTAAATGAGATTTAATTGATTATAAATTAATTAAGAAAAGTTCTTAATATTATTAATTAAAAGATTTAATTTTTGGAAATTAAATCAAGAGAGAGAATTATTTCTAAAGTGTTTAGAAAAAGGATTAATGATTAAAAGGTGTTTTAATTATTAATGAGAATAATAAATGGGATAATAATAATAATATTTATGGGAAAATTTCAGCTGAAAATTTTGCCTATAAATACACTATTATAGACCCTATTTTATTCCAACCCACATCGAACCCGAAAACCCAAAAAGTTTGGAAAACCCAATTCTCTCCACCTCCTTCCTCCTCCTTAACATCGTTTTCTTGGTGGATACCGGTGGAGTGCTTCACACTTGAGGAGCAACTGCTAAGGATCTCTGATCATTGTCTCCGAATTATTTTAAAAGGTTAGATTCGATCTCTCGAATTTTTATTCACGATTTATATGCTTTTATTTGGATTTTGTATGTGTAAAAGTGTTTTGCCATGCCCCGCTGCGTTAAAAATCCAACATATAGTGTATGCTTGTGTGCTCGTTTTCAATCTCAACCTAAAGAATCTCACTTGAATGCCGTTAAACGTATTTTTAAATATTTGAAAGGTACGAGTGACTTGGGATTATTTTATCCAAGCTCCTCTTCTTTTGACTTAATCGGTTTTTCAGATGCTGACTACGCAGGGTCACAGGTTGATAGAAAAAGCACAAGTGGTGCTTGTGAATTTTTAGGAGATTTTTTAGTTGCATGGCATAGTAAAAAGCAAACTTCAGTAGCTCTCTCTACAGCTGAAGGAGAGTACATTGCAGCTGGAAGTTGCTGTGCTCAAATTTTGTGGATACAACAAACTTTGCAGGATTTTGGTATTTCTTACTCAAATATTCCTATTTATTGTGATAATACCTCTGTAATTAATATCTCTAAAAATCCTGTTATGCATTCTCGTACAAAGCATATTGATGTTCGTCACCATTTTCTACGAGATAATGTTTCTAAAGGTAATATTGAGCTTATTTATATTTCTACTGAGAAACAGCGTGCAGATATCTTTACTAAGCCATTAGCTGAAGATAGATTTTGTAAAATGCGTCGTGAATTAGGTATGTGTTCTCTGTAATTTATTAAGTGATTTTATGTAATTTAGTAAGTGATTTTATGTAATTTATGTGATTAAATGTGAATTATGTCATAATACTTAAATATATGTTGGGTATTTATTATTTGAGTAATTAGGTTCCGGTTTATGAATTTGTGTTCCATATTTTTTATTATTTTATTTGTCCGTGTGCTTATGCTTGTAAATAGTATTAGATTTTTTAAATTTTTTGATTAGACTTTTCATATCCTTGAAACTCGTGCATGTATCATTCATTCAATACATCACTTCTATTTTTGCACCTCTTCATCTCCTCTTCCATCTCTAACTCTTCAGTTTCTACTTCTTTTTAAACTCTCTTTCTTAATCTTTTCATTTTCTTTTCTCATTCTACTCTCTCATTCTCTCAAAATCCCATTTTTTCTCTTTTAACCCTAAAATCTTCTTTCTTCCATGGCTCGCCGTTCGAGATCCACCGCTAACCAAACCCCGACCCCTGGTCCGTCTGGTTCGAAGCGTCGTCGTATGGCCGCAGTTGTTTCCGAAGCATCTCCTAATTCTTCTGAACGTCATGCAAAGGAAAGCACTACTAAGGCGTGGCACAAGTCCATTCTAAAAGAAAGGTTGTGTGATACTGATCTTCTCTCCAGGATTGGCGTATCATTGTTGTTTGAAGCTGTTGGGTGTGCTGGGTTGTTGTCGCCGTCAGATGTGATCTATCCAGATTTGGTGAAGGAGTTCTATGCGAATTTTTTAATTTTGGCCGACAATATTGTGTTCTCTTCGGTGAAAGGAAGTCCAGTTTGCTTTAAGGCGGATTTGCTGGCCAGGCTCACAGGAGTATCCGATCAAGGCCCCTGCCCGTTTACCACTCATCAGGCCTTTGACGAGATTCCCGAATTGCAATATGAGGAACAACTCAAAGCTATTCTCGGTGACAACTTTGTTTCTGTGTCTGTCAAACCGTTGGTAACTGATTTAACTCCTATGTGCTTATTAGTGTTTAAATTGTTTCACTCGAATGTTTTGCCTCGTAAATCTGGTCGTGATAGAGTCACATTTCAGGATTCTATTCTTCTGTATGTGTTTGTTAAGAAAACCCCTTGTAATTTGGCTTCATTGATTATTTCCAACATGAATCATTGTGCTAAACATGAATCCATGCATCTTCCATACCCTGCTTTGTTAACAAAGATTTTTCAGTATTTTCGTGTTCCTTTTGAGTCTGCTAAATCAGAAAGATTGAATGTTGTTTTTGACTTGTCTGTTTTAACTGCGAATGGTCTCGTAGTTTCTGAATCAAATGATTTGTTTTTTGATGATGCCCACCGTTCTGTTGGTGGTTTGCCCAAATCCCCCCATTATGCGTCAGACCCAAATGATCAAAACACCAATACTGTCCTAAATCTGTTGTTTGCTAAGTTAGAAGAGAATTCTGCTGCTTTAGCTTCAATTAATCAGCATTTTGCTTCTGTCAAAACTCTCGGATCACTAATTCTGAAGTTAGTATTTTAAATGCTTCTTTTGAGATGTTTAGGAAGTATGTTTGTTCGTCTTTGGATGATATCAATGCCAAACTCTCTGTATTGCATACTTCTGATGTCAAGTTGTCTAAGACCATAGATTTTGAGTTTGGGACTCTACAAGAAGGGATGGTTTCCTCTGCTAAGGCATGGGAAAAGGAGTTTGTTAAGTTGTTTTTCAAGCTTGGGTCAGAGACTAAGTTTTTATCTCAGCAGTTGTCAGCCATGCAAGACAAGAGCAAGATGTATTGGCACAAGAAACGAGACTGGATTGGAGATTGTACTCTAGAAGAAATCACTGCTCCTCTGCCACTCCCTGCCATTCCTCCACCTTCAGTTTTTGGCATGTCCAGAGAAGAATACAAAACAAAGATTTTTGACTGAATTCGTGAAAGGGATGGAAAGACACCAGCTCAGGAAGCTTTTGACAAGTTATTTTCAGAGTATGGCTCGGCTCCAGTGTTTCCTTCATCCCAGAACAAGGCTTCTGGTTCCGGCAAGGGCAAAGCTCCAGTTAATGTTGATGACGATTCTGATTAGAGACCCCTTTTATGATGAAGGGGGAGAAATTTTATGATTTTAAGATGTTTTTAAGACGATGATGTGTTTATTTGGTTTTTAAGACTATGTTTCTGAATGGGTTTGTTGGTGTATGAACTTTGTTTTTGATGGATGTTTTTGGATGATTTTATGTGTTTAACTGATATTCTGGATTCATTTATGTGATTAGATAACAATTGCAACTGAACATCCTGGTTTATGGATGGGTTGTCTTTTGTTTTAAGTGTTTAATATTTGAGACTGTCTCTTTTATGCATATTGATCTCGTGTCTCATTCAGTCTTTAGTTGTCTCATTCTCATATTGATTGCATGTATTATAAACTGCAATGTATTCTGTTGTATCTAACTTAGTTTTACAGGCCTTTAGTGTTTTTGATAGGGGGAGCATTTATGCTTTCTTTGTCATCATCATAAAAAGGGGAGAATGTTAATTCAAGTGTTTATGATGATAAGAGTTCTTAGCAACAGAATGAAGACATCAGATTGGAATCATCCGAGATCTCAGCAATGTTTATCAGAATGCAATTTGTTCAATCTTCCTGGAAGTCTATCCCGCAGGTTTAGTATTAGGTTGTTAGGGTTTGTGTAAATCTTGTTTATCTGGATAAACCTTATCTCAAACAAACCCACCACCTTATCTTATAAATCAAGTTTAAATCTCTCAAGCCTTATTTTTACTTGATTTATCTTTTTCAAACTTCTAACAGATTAGTTTCAAAAGTCTCATTCAAATATTCTTCAAACAAACTTATTTTCAAATCTTTTTATCTTATCTTTTGTTTGAAAAACTGTTAGAACATTGCCTATAAATACAACTCATTATTTCAGATTTGGCTAACACTTTCACGAGAATCTTTCATCATCTGAAATCATTTTCTTGTTCCATACCCGAGATATTCATATCCAGAAAAACAAGAAACTTAGTTTGAGTTGTAAACTTTCACATTACATTCTTGTAACTGAATCGTGTATTATATCACTTGTCCCGGGTTGTGGGAGGTTGATTACAACAGGAAGGCCAAGTAGCTTTGTGCTAGGCAGCTGTGTGCTAGGGAAAGGTTTCTTTCAAGTGGGCCAAGTTTGTAATCAAGGAAAGTTTGTAAGTACTTTGTTTTAAGTGGATATAATACATTCTCTATGCTAGTTGGCACGGGGACTTGGATGTAGGCCATAGACTAGGTGTAGGGGCCGAACCAAGTGAAAACTCTTGGTGTTCTGCATTGTTTAATTTCTTTATTACTGCATTTATATTTCAGTAATTTACTTTGTGCAGTTAAAAGAGACTGTCCCATACCCTGTCTCATTTGTAAAGGGATTGTCCCATTTGCATAAGAGACTGTCCCATTTTCCTTGACAGTTAGAATATTATTTTATCTATCGAGCCATCGAATTTCACTCAATAGCCATGAGATGATCATCTTAGGGTGAACCTTTTGTCGACGGATGCTCCTATTATACTCGTAGTCTCTGAAGGATGAGAACCAACTATGTAGCATCTACACCGAGAATTCAAGTAGTGTATACGTCAAACCTTTCTTTAGATTTAAGATGCAAAAACAGAGTAAACTAACAACTCTATATACTAATTATTCAAGCATAAGTACATATAAAATTAACTAGTTTCTCTCAAATTCAGAAATCATAACGCAAGTATTGAAAACTTTAATACCACAACCATACTAAATAGATATTAAATAACAAAACTATATACTTACTTTCAAAAATACTTGCAACCCTTAATTTTAGAAATCAAATACAATATGCATCCATTTAACCATTTTGTTAAAAATATTTATATTGTGGAGGGTAAAATTATTCAGCAAAATATTTAAATAATAATTTTAATTTTTTTTAAATTAAACTAAAATTTAGAATTTCAAATTATAAAAATAATATTAATGTCAATTATTTTATTACTCAGTATAATTTTTAAAATTCTAAAATATAGATATATTTATAAACTTTATGATTATATATAAATATATATTTTGCTTAATAAATATATTTAAGTATTTAGCAATATGATTAATTTAATATATTACTAATAGAAAATAACTATATTTTTTTCGTGTAAAAAATGCATTAAAATAAATATTTTAATTAATTCGAAATTTTAGTTATTAATATTAACATCTCAATTTCAATTTTATAACCGCAAGGGATGCATGTTGTAGTTGATATTGAAAGTTAAGGGTTACAAACTGTATTTTGCAAAATAGGTATACTGTTTTGATTTTAAATGAAAGGTGAGGGTTGTAAAGTGCAATTAACTCTTTTAGTATTAACTAAAGACATTTCCGCCAAACTGTTCTATAAATACTTCCTTGCTCTATCTGCAACATATATCCTCAATATTTGCATACATACTAGAGATGCACAAAAGGCCCACCGGCCCGGGCTTTGACCGGGCCTTAAAAAGCTCGGGCTTTGACCGGGCCGGGCTTTTCGGACTTTGACTTTGACCAGGCCTGGTCGGGCTTTCCGGAAATTTCAAAGCCCGTTTGGGCCCTCGAGGCGGGCCTAACCGGGCTTTTTTTCGGGCCGTATCGGATCGGGCCGGGATTTTTTTTTAATTTAAATCGGATCGAGTATTATTAGAGATTCCGAAGAATACATGTGTTAGCAACTTGATCATCGTAAAAATGTATTAGTTTACATGAAATATTTTATGAAAATATTACTTCGTTGAAAATATTTAAGTTCGGCAAAAAATAAATATGTTTATATAATATATTTTATCATTGTTATGATAACAATGATATCATTGTTATGATAACAATGATATTCAAATATTCATAACAATGATATCCAAATATATATAGTGTACTTATTATATCTTCTTCATTATTTATGCAACGAAGTATATAAATAATATTATTAATCACAAATATGTAAATATATATGTGTTTAAAGTATTATTTATATTTATAGTAAATGTGAATTTATAAATATATAAGAAAATATATTAGAATAATCAGATTATAACCGGGCTTTTTCGGGCTTTTAATCGGGCCGGGCCAGGCCGAAGCCCGAGCTTTTAACCGGGCCGAACCGGGCCAGGCCGGGCCAGGCTTTGCCTAAAAATATAGGGTCCGTCGAGGCTCGAAACCCGGGTCGGGACAGGGCCGGACTTGACCGGGCTTTGACCGGATCGGGCCGGGCCAGATTTCCGGGTCCAGACTTTTTGTGCATCTCTAATACACACTAGTAAGAGAAAATGGCAAGTATTTTATACTTGGCAATGATGTTGGTGGCGGCGGCTTATTTGATGGCAGTGCCAGGAGAGTGAAATTCGTAGGCACAACCAAATTACAGTTAAAGTCGTAATGTTCACAAATAGGACAGTGTCTATTGCAAATGAGACAGACTGAATCTAAATGAGACGGACCTAAAATAATCAGCAGAATGTAAATTGCAGAAACTGAAACGTGAAATGCTGAAAATAAAATAATGCAAGAACACCAAGAGTTTTTCACTTGGTTCGGCCCCTATACCTAGTATATGGCCTACATCCAAGTCCTCATGCCACCTAGCATAGAGAATGTATTATATCCACTTAAAACAAATTACTTACAAATTTTTCTTGATTACAAACTTGGCCCACTTGAAAGAAATCTTTCCCTAGCACACAGCTACTTGACCTTGATCTTGTAATCAACCTCCCACAACCCGGGACAAGTGATACAATACACCTTTCGAATACAAAAAATAGAATGTGAAAGATTACAACTCGACTATAAATTAACTGGATAAGCAATGTATGTAATCAAGATAATGTTTTTCTCAGAAAAGAATAAGACTGAAAGTGCTGAGAGTTGTTTCTGAAAAACATTAAGTCGTTTATATATAGTAAAACCTAACGAATAGGATTGCATTTCAAACTGTTTTAAAGATAGTATTGGATAAGCTCAAGTTTGAAAATATTTGAATAAGTATGTGTTAAAAACAATCCGTTAGTTTGTTACCGGAGAAGATAAACTAGATAAGGATAAGGAGATTTGAAATAGATAAAATTTATCCAAGATAGAGTTTGTTTAGAAAAGATAAGTCAAAGATTATCTAGTTAACTAAGTTAACATTAAACAAAACTCTAATATTTATCTAACTAACTAACAATCTAACCAATCTGATTTGCCGTAGAATTCTTCAAGAAATAATGGATCATCAGAAACCTCGGACTAACAGAGAGGCGCTGAAATGTAGTGACCCTGAGATTCAGAAAACAGGAACAGACTGCAATCCTTTTACCAGAGGCGATCAAGCAGAGCCATCTAGCGAGTGCTGCAATGCCTATAGTGCATTACGTGAAAGGGCCAAGACTGTAGAGGAAAGGAGGAAATTCTGTTCTTGCGTCCATGAAGCAACATATCAAAATAGATTTATTCGTGGTGGTTCGTCTAATCCTGCTACTCGTATCTCAAGAATCGATTCTCTCCCAGAAAAATGTGGATTTCCATTTCTTTTCTCTGCTGATCCTAAATTCGACTGCAATAGGTAAGCTTATCTCTATTTACTTGCCAGTTTCACTAGCTTTCCATCTCTAAGCATAGCTACATTGATGTGTATCCACAACTTTCTAACCCCTTCTTGAACAATATATGCAGCATAAACTGATGCTGATTCCTTGCGTGGGAAAGCAGTTGAAGGACCAACATTGCTGATATAGCTATAAATCATTAATGTATGCAAGGCTTCATCATAAATAAAGACAATTAAATGTATCAGAATGGATTTTATCCTTGGAGTTCAAATTAAATAAATGTAACTCCACATATATGTAACTTTCTTATGCAATACACTTTCTCGATATCTTTGTGACTGTGCAAGCTGCAGCAAAGACGGACACAAACGTCATTTCACCTAATAAGAGCTAGTCAGCGCGAAGGCCCTAAACTCACCTACTAAACATTTCACTTTACATTGAAGTTGTGTACAATCAGAAAAAGAGAATATGTGAAATATAGTTAACATTAGTAACAGATACAAATTAGAAAAGACGGAAGGTAAACACATGGAAGAACATCAGTTTATTATAAAACTCATTGCTAGTATTAATAAGACAATGCCATAACAATAGAACCACAAGAAATGCTGAAACAGTCTAACCTTCAGTTTAAAAAATCTTGATCCAAGCAAATAGAGGATCCAAGCAATTGTGCATTTATAAGAAGCTGCGCAACCAGAAAAAATGCATGCGTAAAAGGACTTCCAGTCTTCCACCAACACGAAAGCGAGGTGAATGTGTATTTTTTATACGACCCCGTCACAGATTGGTTCAGTTGGTTAAAGAGAGAATAACTATTCTTTTGGTCACGTGTTCGAATCACACGGGAGGGGAATTTATAATTATGTCTCATGAGTCTGTCTCTTAAATGCGGTTTAACTTGGTTCACGTGGTTCGCAGGCTATTGCGTTCGCAACCGAAGGGTAGCGGTTGTAGGTTATCTAAGATTTAAAAAAAACCCAGTTGGATACTTGGATAAGACTTGGACAATTCACTGAATGAATCTGCGAAAAAACAACGATGATCAAAATTATCACATCCCAGATTTCCCAGATACTAAACTCTAGTGACATTATAAGACTACCAAAATTTGCAAAAGAGTCACCAAGTTGAGAAAGAGCATCCCTGTGTTCCTTTGCAACATGCATTTTCTTTGTACTAGAATGGCTGTGTTAAAAATTAAACCTAGCATTATAAGAATCTGCAACTTTACCATAAAAACTTACTCCTACAACATAAATGTACATATATTTCAAGAATGATATACCAGCAGAAAATGAAAAAAAAAACTCTATCTGCAAATCAGGAAAAGTATTACAAGCAGACACTAAATCAGCTAATATTAGGGGGGCCACTCTAAGTAGAAGAAGAAATTATACATGGAGGAGGTGTGGATTTTAAAAAATACTTTAAAATATAATATAGAGATTAGAAAAAATCCTGTATTCAATTTAGATTTTAAAAAGTCTACCGAAATCTGGCAGTATTCAATTTGAATTTTTAAAAATTCATCAAAATTTGATGGTATTCAAAATTTCGTGGATTTTTTTTTATTTAAAAAAGTAGTGAATTTTGATGGATTTGCTAATTCATTTTTAATCTTTTAAAATCTCTTTGCAATACTTGAGATTTTACAATACAAGAGATTTTGAAGGAAAATTTCATAAAATCAGCAAGACTCTGCAAGATTTTTCTATCAACTCTGTCAAAATCTACGAACAATTAAAATCAACTAATTTTTTTTAAAATCCATGAATTATTATCAATCTTTTAAAATCTGAAATAAACACACCCCGTAGAAATAGAACTGGAAATGGATTAAGAGTAGTGTTCTAAAAATCACCTATTCAACCGATTAATCCCCTACAAAGTATTCGACCGATATATAATAAAATATATAAAATAAGGAATATGAAATAAAATAAAATATAATAAAATATCAAAGAGAGTAAGGAGAGAAGTGACTTAAAAATAAGACTCAAAAGGTTATCCTAGTGATATAAGGCGTAATTAGGACATTATTGATTCAAATTTATTTATCATATGCCTTAAATTTCAATTTAGCACATTATATAGTGACTCTGACCACTTTCGGTTCAAGTTTTCTTCTTTTGAATTCTCAAGTATTACGTGCGGCCCAACTGACTACTTTCGTTAATATAGTGACTCTGACCACTTTTGGTTCAAGTTTCATTTTTTTGTTAGAAGTTGAGATATGATATGCAATTTATTTTAATTCTGATTAAAATTAGAAAGTATCACAAATACAAAGTAACCCATGCCTTCTTAGTCTAGATGCGAGAGTTTGAACCTTATCAGATGCGATACCCGTGTGGGTGTGAACCTTGTCAAATAGAAGGTCAGGCGGGTGTGTTGTTTGATCCGTGACAAATGCAGGCGGTGTTTGATTAATGTATTTGTTTAATGAAAATCGGAACCTTAAAACTAAAGGATACTGTTTGAATTACTAATTTAGTGGTGAGGAATGATAACCTATTCTCTGGGTAAATTAAACCCAACATAGCCCTTGAATTTTCATTCCATTTTCACTGTTATTAACCCTCATTCTCATATTCTTCGTTTTTATTCCTGATTTTCTTTCCCGGTGTATCCAAACACCCCTGTAGTAATCACTAGACTAAAAAGGTGTCGTTGAATTTATAGTCAGGATCACAGATTTCAAAAATTAAAATTAATGATTAAGTTATCAATTTATAATTTATTGGATAATAATAGAATATATCAAAAATGCTAAAAACCTCAAATTTGTATCCCAAAAAATTGTATCAAAAATGCTAAAAACTCATCAACAATTTTTAAAAACTTCTGCCCATCTCGACAACAGATGGACAAGAAATGGGAGAGTACTAAAATAAGGTGGTGAGTGGGTTATGTTTCAATCGTAATTATGACCCCTAGCAATATAAATAAAAAAAACTAATACTGCTGAATTGTGGTTGAGCACTCTGCGATCTCAACTAGGCATCTACCATAAAAAAAATAGCCATGAATGCAGATCAACGACCCACCACAATCTCCTTACTCATTCTTTTCTTTTCTTTACTTGATTTTGGAGCACAGTCATATCTGAAAGCTAGTTTTTAAAAGCAAATTCGAGATTTGATTAAATGAAATTTTAAATATTAACATTTAATAGTTATCTCTTTAAAATAGCGGTTTGATTTCAAAAGATTAATGTGTTTATTTATCAAATAGCTTTATTAAATTAGTTAAATTTGATTTGTTAGCTAGAGTAAAACCTCTGTTCTAAAAATTACGGATTTTACCGATTAATCATCCGATTAATTATTTTAATATGTTATGTTGATTTATTTTTATAATCTGATTAATCATTACACTTTTTTTCTTAAGTTAAAATATTTAATTTAATAAATTAATAATTTCTCTATTTTATTAAAAATATCTGATGAATGCTCCGATTAATCAGTCTAATTAATCACTGATTATGCGATTAATGACTGTAAGGTTACTCTACCGAACAATACCGAATTCTGCTTATTAAAATAATGAGTAAAACAGTTGAATCAATTTGTTAGTCAGCATAATTTAGTAAATAAGTTAATTTAAACAATTAATTAAATAACATTTAACCGCTAATCATCCAACATGTACCGATATTAAAAGATTATATGAATATCAAAAACATACACTATGCTGATTAGTACTATCGTCGAGCAAACTCAAACAAGGCCAAACTGCTACTATCCTCACCCAACCTGCATTAGAATCGACTTGAATGTGCATTAAATATTTACTACCACCCCTACCATCCCCCCTGGTCCAGTGGGCCCATTAACAAATGTTTCAGTAACTGCAATAACTCATTCATTTATTGCTGGACTTTGTCATATTTGTGTCAATGTTCCTTTTTTTGTAGAAGCTAAAATTGCCCAAAATTTATTACTGAATTACTCATTTATTAATTAAAATTTTTAAAAATTTTGTTTTTGTATATTGAGCTAGAGAGATTATTATATATATATATATATATTTTTTATAGTAGATAATCTCCTGAGACCAAGAGGATAGTTTTCCTTTTTTTAACCAGCTGAGCCAACCCTTACGGGCGATTATTATATATTTTTTTTTGTACAATATCAGAGTTTTACGGGAGTAATTTGTAAAGCGGCTGTATATTGTTTTGTGAAACTTCCATTATCACGTATTTCTGAAATTGGAATTAATCGGTCGAGATACAAATTAATAATTTATCAAAAATTTATAAACAGACAAATAATTTATGGGTGAATTATAAAATCGGTCAATTATTGTGAAAAAAATATTTATAAATTTTGAAAAAATCGGTCAATTTTTACTAACACAATATTATACCGCTGTCGCTGAGATTTTGTTTTTGATGTTTGCGTTATGCACTAGAAATAAGATACCGATTCCATATAAAGAATTCCGTAGTTTGATTACGCAATGCAATGAGGACTAAAGACTCCTACACGACTACAAAATTTAGTTGGTAGAGTTGAATTAGTATTGTAGTAAAGCCTAAACTAGAAAAACAAATCACAACTTCATTTTCATCGCCATCGCCTAAACTCAACATCCTTGACCCAACACTTCTTCTTGTTGAATTAATCAAACAATAATTCTTTTGTTTTGAATTAAGAATCAGAAAAGACTATATTTCGGCCAAAAAAAAAATCGGAAACATTCGACTGATTCGATAATTGATTGGCTGATTGTTCAAAATTTGCCTATAAGTTCTTCAAAAATATTTGTTTGATTCAATAAATAGCATATAAATCATTCGACTTTTTAAAAATCATCAAAAACAAAGTTTGAAATCTCAATGTTATAGTTTCGATTTCCAAAATCCGTGATCACGGTTGGAATTGGGATTGTCCCCTGTGAGTTGTGAATTGTGATACGTTCAGTTTTCGTATAGTGTTTATCTAAACGGCTAAACCATCTTGTTTGGGATGGACCATCTCCACTGTTTTAACAATGTGAATTTGTTTGGTAATGTAAATCAGACACTCCTGCACAACTCTGGTTGATCCTACAAGTCCCCCCCTTCCTTCATTATTACACACTGACATTTTTCCAACTGTTATTTCATACATAGTACTTACAAGTTACAACTCTACACTACATCCTCGAAACACCTTCTCTTTCAAACAATTCAAATATATTATATGAATATATGATATGATATTTAGACCCTGTTACAATTGATCTCAAGAAAATTAATCCATGGCTCCTTCCTCTTCCTCCATTCCCTCCCTTTCTCCTCCTTTAGCTCCTCACTCCTTCACTCCTGTAAGTACATTTTCTTTTATTAATCTCTCGGTACAGGGTCCGATTCAAACGAGAACTATTTAAACATTCGTAAACATAAAACCATTGTTTTTCTACACCATGTGCATTTTTTTAATATATTTTTCGCAATTTTTTTAACGTATTTCTCAGGGTTTTCTTGATAATTCTTGACTGTTTTTTTGCTTTGGAAACAAAAAACAATCTCTGGAAATAACATTTCCCGTAATTTTTTTGTGTATGACAGATAATGGAATGTGATAGAGAAGGCAAGGAAGATGAAGAATATTTACAAGACCAAACAAGTTCTATTAAATCTACACCTAGTCAACAACATGTTAGTATGTGCAACAAAGACTTCGAAACTAATTATGTGCATCAGCCAACTCCTCTGCATCATAAAAATGTCAAAACATCACGCCGGAGAAAATCAAGCAGTGGTAGTGAATTAGCCTCAGCCTCCGTCGAGGACCGCGGAGTGTCATGCAATAAGTGTCGTCCAAGCAACCGCGAGAAAATATCTGTAGCTTCGTTAGGCAGTGGTGGAAATAATCGACGGTCTTTTTCGAGTCCTAATGGTATTTTGATGTCATTTTTTGGTACGAAAAAAAGTCCAAGAATTTTGTCCGACGTGTCGTCCACGTCGGAGGAACGGTGGAAAATTGTGGCCACGGAGCTTTCGAGTAAGCTCGTGCAAGCTACTCGAAAGCGAGAGGAGGCGGTACAAGAGGCTTCTAAATTGAAGCGTTCGATGGCGGAGATTGAGAAAAAAATTAATAAGCTCGAAATGTATTGTCACACTTTGAAATCGGGGCTTGATCAGTGTAGTAGTGTTTCGGTATCGGTGATGAATAAATCGGTTGGTTTGAAGCATGAGAGTGTGGTGATTGGTGACAAGGATAAAGTTGTGGAGAATTTTTTGGTTTCGGTTTCGGAGGCGAGGTCAACGGTTCGATTTTTGGCTCGGTCATTGACGCTTCAGCTGCGTCGAGTGGGGAATAAAGTTTATGATCAAATTTTGGTGCTTCTTCGGCCTTACGATATTAAGGTTTCATTGTCTAGAAATCCGAAAGAGTTGATGACTTATATTGAGGCATTGTTAAACAAGTGCCTGTTCAAAGATTTCGAGTCAATCGGGTTCGATAAGAGTTCAGCGAACCTAATCCTGAATCCGATTGATCGTTGCGAGGCGAATTTCGCCTCCTACGACAAATTGAGAAGTTTAGAATGGGATGATGTGTTGAACAAGGGGACTAAGCATTTCAGCGAGGAGTTTAGTAAGTTTTGTGATAGGAAAATGAGTGAGATTGTGGCAATGTTAGGGTGGAACAAAGCATGGCCTGAGCCACTTTTACAAGCCTTCTTTGGTGCGTCTAAGGCAGTGTGGTTAGTGCACCTTTTGGCTAACTCAGTGCACCCGGGGTTGCCAATTTTTCGAGTGGATAAAGAAGCTAAATTCGACTTGATTTACATGGAAGATATGGTCGGAGACAAAGGTCGGAGATTGGTTCCGGCCTCGGTTCGGATCATGGTTGTGCCTGGATTCTATGTGTATGGCAATGTGGTTAAGTGCAAGGTAGTTTGCAGGTATCACAATAACATGAATGGCAGTGATAATGTGGAAGAAAAGGGTTTTAGTTCAATCCCATCTCCTAAATGACAATTGATATAATATAAAGTTTTGCTTTTAATATATGCGTCTTCTAATTAGCTCTTTCAAAGTTAGCGGATTAGCTTCAAACCCTTATTTAAATCAGTTGATTATCAAATACCAAAAAATTCATTCGGTGAAACGTTTTGATTTAAACTGCTAATTTTTATCAATTCTTTCATTTTCAAGAGATTTTTGGTACTGAAATGAAAATGTATATCAACATTATTTCAAAATCGATAATCAGTAGATTACTTGCATATCAAATTATGCTCGGTTAGTTAAAGAGTAGATAACTATTCTGTTCATTACATGTTCGAATATCACACCACGAATATTTTTTTTAACAAAACGAAGGAAAATCTATGATTATGCCTCCTGAGTAGAGTATGTCGTTTAAATACGGTTTATCTTGGTTCACGTGATTTACAGACTATTACGTGAGCTCGTAGGGTAATAATAATAATAATAATAATAATAATAATAATAATAATAATAATAATAATAATAATAAGTCTGTCTGTAATTCTGCTATCGTACTATCACCTTTATTTTTTTTCAAGAAATAATATTTGCAACTTTCTTTTACTTTTTTTGAAAAATGACGGAAATTTTAGTTGGGGTTGTTGCATTTAAGTTTGCATCAGGTTCCAAAATCGTATTTCTTTAAATAAAAATGTGAAAAACATATTTTTGCAAAAAAAAATTAAAAAAATATTTTTTTTTCAAAAAAACTCAAAATATTATGGAGTCCTATTTTGTAAAGTTTATTTTAGAACTCCACTTCCAGCAAAAAAATATATGTTTTCCTATCTGAGGAAAGATGTGTTAAATTTTGTAGAACCTCCATTTCGAAGTTTCCTGATCGACAACAACATTTGGATCTCTAGAGTTTCTTTTGGGTTGGCTGGGTTCTTCTTTAACAAGCTCGGTTATTAATTAACGGCCCACGGGCCATTTTGATAAAGCATATTACGCATCAAGTATTATTGTTTTTTTACATGTAAACAATTAGAATGCTTACACATATTGAACCCATCATGAATCGAATCTACAAAAGTAAGGTATAGGAACACAAATGAAGCAATTGCAAGCTCTAGAAACGTGTTGATCTACGTAATTTAACTAATGATAAAAGTGGAGAATAATTAATCTTTGTATTAAGTAGTATAATTTGTTCATCAACATGATTGATGGCAATATATCCTTATAATTTATGATTACTACATTGAAATGTTTACTATCTTGGTTAAATTGTAATATGGTCACTAGAATGAAGTGCATATATCGAAAAATAGTGATTTGTTCATCAGGCGAAAAAAGATGATTGATGGCAATACATGCTTATAATTTATGATTACTACATTGAAATGTTTACTACAAAGATAAGTTTAAATCGCAATATGATCACTAGAGTTAAGTGCATATATCGAAAAACAGATTTTAGTGATCGGGATCTCGTTTGCATTACTCTAATTGCAAGTAATGATATGGCCGTTAATCAAACACGTGAACTTGACGAAAAATATTAAAATGTAACAGGAGTTGAATTTAGTGACATGAGTCAGCATCTCAAAAGTTACATAATGTCCACCTATTAAGCATATGTCGACACTTGTGTGCTATCTCTGTATGTAAGTAGTGATTTTCTATACATCTTGATTGAATGTAAATCAATTTTTCAATTTTTATATTTTTTGCGAATTATTTTTAATTTTGTTAAAATTTAAATATTTGGTTTTATGTTTACAATATTCTTTCTTCTTTAATTTTGAGAAAATACAAATTTTTATTTAATTTTGAAATATTAGTTTTAAATTTTAAAATTTTCAAGATTTATCAATATATATTGCATTCAAAAAAAATTATTTAATGTTTTCAAATCTACAAAATTATACAAAATTATAAAATTGTTCTAGCATACTCTTCATTATTACAACCTAAAAAAAATAGTTCTATATTAATTAAAATCTAATTTGAATACTTCAGTTTCATCCAGTCCTTAGTTTCCAAAATTATTAATTATATTAACTTAATCTTCTTTCATCCTCATGAACAATAGTATCTCTCTTATTTTCATGCAATAGGTAATAAGAATTTTGTAAAAATTGATATTTTGTTTTATATCTATTTAAGAGGATCTTTCCAATTTTGTAAATGAGTGCTACTTCAATGATTTTAAAGATTTATTAAAGAGGAAAGAATATCCAAATTAATTATACATGTTACATTAAATTTCACTGTTGATTGACATATTATTTCAATTAAATCTAATTGTTGATTGGTCTGTGTAAATTGTAATTATCATCTAAAAATTGAGTCAATATCGAGGTCAACTTCTTTCCGTCAAATCCATTTTTTAATTTAACGGCACTGTTATTACTTGCAACTTGAATGGTGCAAATAAGTCTCTGATAACTTGGATTAATTTTTTGATATATGCCATATAATTAAGTGACCATTTTGATATTTAACCCTACAAAGATATTCACGAAATATCTCTTTTGGTTACTCCGACGAATAAAATTAAATCTGACGGGTTGTTTAGACAACAAGGTGGGTGTGTGAATGTGTTTAATCTGAAAAAAAATATGTAAGGGATTACAACAGTGATTAACAATAATCATATAGAAGTGCAGGTAGTATAATTTCTTTCTGTTTAAGATGAGTATAATTATTCATTTTGTGGTGGGCCAAAATCGTACTACTATCTATGACAATAATAATACCTACAAAGTATAACAATAATAATGGTAATAAAGTCCACTAATTTGACTAGTGAGTCCGCCTCACTTGGCCCTTGATACATTATTGAGGAGATGAAAAACTCTTCAATGTATTATTTCTGCTTTTCTCTTTTCTCACTTTTTCTCCTCATCTTGTTGGCCTGAGGTTGAGGAGCAGAATGATTAAAATGCATTCCCTAAACATACATACACAATACATGTACATTGTTTGTTTCTTTCTCATCAAAACAAAGCTTATTCTGCCCACACAGGGACTTGATTCTAGCCGTTTAACGTCCTAAAAACGTGAAACGAAAAAACAAAGAGGTTTCAAGTTGTTGCGACTCGTTCCACGACCACGGTTATATATTAAGAGAGTCCGGGAAAACCCATCTTACTCCGTTAATTTGTGTCAAGCTTTACGCTCCAGAACATAGCGTTTTCTTACTATCTAGGAATCGAGCAACCGATCATGTATTTTAAAATTCATCCATCAGTATTTCAAAATAAAATGCATTTTTAACATAAAAAGAAACTGTTAATTATTAAGCAAAAAAGAGAGGAGCAACTGTCCATCTAGTGCATCACCCTTGCAAATGTATGACAGTATGAGCATTAGTAGCAAGTAGCAACTTGTACATATTAGTAGCCCACCACATGTAATGCAATAATCAACAAAATACGGAAAATAATAATATTCATGATTATACAGATAAATCAACGATATAAAGTAAAAGGATTTGGTGAAGAATACAGAAAAGTTAGAGACTTTTTGTCTGAATTAGAATCATCAAGGACTCAACTTTGGTACCAGAATATAAATAATCAAGTTACATGTGAATTAACAGTACAATAAAGCAAAAGGCAAAGAAAATACACTTGTTTTTCCTAGAGCAACGTATCTACTCCATTTTTATAAATTTTTAATTTCACGCAAGGATACATATAACACAAAAACATACTCAATGTCTTAAACCACACATTGGACTTATTTTTTCATTTTTCTATCCGGAGAATATTATATTAAAGAGAATAAACCTACCATAAGAGAGAAACTGAAGAACCAATTCTTTTTGCAGCTAAAAGAACTTCCCCATTGCATGTGATTTTCCAAAAAGTAGCATCTTTTTTGGTTTTACTGGAATAACTGTTCTGTACAAAGCTGAAGTAGATGAGCACAACATGTCAACAACTTAAGTGTATAGCAGCAGTGTGAAACTTAAGTGAAGAATATGGGGGGGGAAAAGAAATTTAGGAAGGAATAACAACAAATTATCATACACAGATTTGTCAAAACTTACAGACTAATCGACCTTGTTCAAATATTTTTATAGCTTTTGTGCTAGGTACAGTAATTTTAGCTTAAAGGATAGAAACTCCGTCCAGGTGACATCTGAACAACACTTATATGTGTTAATAAACATGTTTATTACACATGTTTCACATTGTAAAAGAAAAGAAAATTAATCAAAAATTACTTAAACAGTCGTTCACGGATCCAAGAAACAATTAAATGGAAACAAAACAGTCAAGAAAATTGCCAGGTGATTCTGGTAAAATTTTAAAGAAAAAAACTAATTTTACAAACTAATCATTATACAAGCTTTTCCTATACAAAATTACAAAAATAAAAAGTACTAGTGGAGTGATGTATACCAAGTTGCATTTTTTATTTCTACTCTATGAAAAACTGGTGAGCAGTCAGTTTACTAGGCTGATAAACAGTGTAAGCAACTCTTGCCGACATAATCCTGTCATTCCACCAAATTGCAGTCGTTCCACCAAATCTGCAATAATTTGACCCCTGATCCTAGTCTAATTCAACATTCAAACACATTTTCTTTTCGTTATTTTTAATCTAATATAACATAAATATTTCTAATTTTAAATTACAAAGTAGCTGCAAATTCCTTGCTTTTCTAGTTTTATTAGATTGAAATATTTCATGAGGAAACTAACGCATTAGAAATGACTATAAAAATTCAAAATCTGCCTTGAAATTATCTATTTTAAACTTGTCTTTTATTCTAATAATAAAGTGAAAATAATAACTCCTGTTGCTACTTTGACACAGCTATACTCCAAGTGCCCTTTCTACTCTTCTACTCATTGCCTTTCCATAAAGTAGTGCACCAAACCAATCTATTAATCAATTTTCATTTTTGCAACCTGCTTTTTCTTGAGGTGGGTAAGTAGTAGAATCAGCAAAATCAGTGTATGTGCGTGTATGAAAAATGTATATGATGAGAAGATATGATGAGCCTTAATTTTCTTAGATATACTTACATGGCCTACAAACAAAAGTTGCAATAACGTATACAGTCATAAGTTTCCTTTACTGGAATAGAACAACTTTTCCTGTATTAATCATGAACCATCCCTTCTCAGTAACTTTAAATAATTCTACATGCAATGTATTATTACATACATATTTCTGCCTTTATTTCATACTTCAGTTTTTTTCCCTACTGGCTTCAGTACATTTCAACTAATCATATACATATATCATATATGTGCGGGCATATATAGTAATATAGGTAAATACCTTCAAATAATATTTATACAAGCAGCAGGAATCCAATGCAATCAATTACATTGATTGTTATGGTATGTGTAGTTATAGCATTTGCAAGAGCCAAGAAGTACTAAAGCAATATATGATAGAAATATTCTAATAACGAAGTAAAAACAAAAGCAGACTGACTTGTGCATTAAGTAGCAAGATAAGACACTTGGGAAGAGATGTAATGCATTTTTGTTTAGGTTATCCTAAACAATACAAGTGTAGGCCAGCAGCCAGCTTAATCTCTCATTTTGCAAACTCATTCATTTCAGCTTAAACTCTCTTTTTGCAAACTTATACAATCAGAGTTGCATACTAGTACAAGATTTTTTCTAAGCGGGGTTTTTTAGAAGACCCCCAACCCTATATTCACACACACACATTGTCTTTATTCAGAGTTGAACTCTCGACTTCCCACGGAAAGCGAGAGGTTTATTTAATTTCTCTGTTTTGGTAGTTAAATTTACTTCCATACATGAATACCAAATAGAGTGTATACTATGCAATCAGCTTGTAAGTTATAACATTTACTTGTATGAACATAGTAACTGAAATATAATACAAGAAGAAAACTGCAGGAGACTTGGACTATTACCGGTCATTTGTAGCTTTCCTCTTAATTTTAGAGCTGTCTGGAATAATCAAAGTAATTCATGTCTTAACAAATCACTATCAGGCATCATCTGCTTTGCTAAATGCTGACAGCCTCTCTTCTGCTCTGGGTCCTCTCACAACTTTAGTTTGCACTTGTGATCATCATCGAATGACCCTGCACTAATGTCACAAGCTATGGAATGTTTTAAAGGAGTTATTTAACTACCAAGACGTGGTGCCCTTGAACAACCAAAATAGGGGGAAAAACTATATACAATACTGTTCCAGAGAGAAGGGAAAAATAATTGTCAGCAATCCTGCCAGATAAGTATATCAATTTGTATCAAAACTATTTAGCAAAAAAAAATATCTGTATCAAAACTATTTGCATTCAGTTGAAAATTTTGTTTCCAGAATTTATCAGAACTAAGCAATTAGCAGAAATAAGAACATTAAATACAATAAGTTTCGTATTAATTCAAATAATGGCTACTATAGCTCCTAGTGAAGGTTTAACAATAATCAAATATGCCCGTATTTAATAGGGAAATAAAACTGCGCAATTAATAAAGTAGGACTGTGAATTAGCACCGGCAATCAGGAAAGTGAAAGAGGTTTATATGGTGGAACCATAACATCACTTGGAACCCTTTCGAAATCCACCATATACAAGATATTGTAATTACCAAAAAAGGAATCTAAACAAAAAGAAACCGATAATATGCGTATAACTCTCTCATGCTTGTTTTGCATAGAACATGATTAGGGAATAGGAAAAGAGGCTGAGTGTGCAAATACCGACAGTCTCTTACAGTCTTACATTTAAAAAAAATAAAACCAATAATTGCTGAAGGCGTATAACATTAGTCAATCTTGAACTTCATATTTCAATTACTACAAGTGACAAATCAAACTGCATGTTGAAGAGATAAATCCATACTTGTTTAAGTTAAACTTGTTATATAAACTTAAACTGATCATACTTTTGGTACACGTTCTTCAGGAAAAGGGAGATGAAACGTTATCAAATGAAGCAAGGAAAAATGTTGCACCAATTTTTGGTGTTCAAAATTCAGTTCTGCCACATTTTCATGTACAAAGAGGAAAAATTATTAGCAAATCCATAATTCTGATAAACTCAATAATAGCTTAAAAATCCTAACAAGGTGCAACATCTGTATAATACATTGTTTCCCTTCAAATGTTCCCTCACTATTAATTTTGATTCTTTTGAAGTTAAATTAAACACGTACCAGCTAGAGGGAACAACTAAGAACAAATAAGACAAATTCCTACAACTCATAATTCTAGAACAGGAAAAAATTAGGGTTGAACAGATGAATATTACAGAGAAGATGCATCAACAAAAACTTCATTCAGCACATTATCCTCACCACCATTTTCCACGATTAAAAATTCTGCATCCTTATCTTCATCATGAGAAAAGTCCTGCCTCTGAAGCTTTGAATGGGCAGCAACAAATATCAGTTTCTGAGCCCTGTCCATACCTGCCCTGGAATGTGCATTGGCACTAATCCATCTCAAGAAAGACGCATTGCACTTGAACCCAAATGAAGTGGCATGAAGAAAGATAAGCCTTACTGCAACTTTCCCGAGTGCCTTAAACTCGGTAAGGTAAGTTTCCCATACAAGCCTGCTACTCTGGGGGTTGGCAATTTTCATCTTTCCAGTAGTAGGATCTCTCTGTTTTAACTGTACAGCTTGGGCATACACTGGATCAAGCCCTTCTGTTCTCCATTTCATAAGCTCCATCAGTACAATGTGAGCTTCTTCTCTGGAAACAAGCCTTGTTATAAGTTTGTCAACATCTTTCTCTTGTTCGGGTGTCAAGCATTTGAAAGGTGGTAAGTACTTCCCACTGATGTCCCTAATCAAATACAAAGGATCGAGTACAAATGCAGCAGCCCAGGCTGGGTGATAATTCTTTCGAAACCTCCTTTCAATCACTCTTTCTATAGGTGCTGGAATAATGTGAAACTTCGAACACCAGTCCCTCACTTTAACTCTAAGATCTTCCCAGAGTGGAAGGCATTGCCCGACATGTGGCTTCTCCACTTCTATTTCCTCCGCCATTCCTTTGACCAGTTTCACTAATGAATGTATGGCTTCCAATTCAGTCCAAAAATGGGGATTCCTCATCATTTCCTCAATTTCTTGAGCAAGTGGCTCTTCCATGGAAATTAACTTATACGAATCATCAAGCAACACTAACTGAAGGGCCCTAGCGGAGCTCAGTATGTCTTCCATCATAGTGCAGACAGGTCCAAAACTCAATCTTTCACCATAAAAGGGCACTCTTAATAACCCGGCATGCCCATATTCCTGCAACTGAAACTTGTGAAAATTACTTCGAACTTGAGACTTACCGTTGACAAAATTAGCTAGTTTAGAACAATTCTCAATAACTTTTTTGAACAACGGAAGTTCTTTCATAAAATCCTTAATCAAACTATTAAACCCTTGTAACTGACAAGTAAGATTCACCATCCAGTGGTGCTGATTCTCCAAATTCTTCAATGCCTTGGACTTAAACCTGTCAGAAACTATACCTACACATTGCCGCACATTATTCCCACATATATCTAAAATTACCTCCCACAAAACCTCCTCGGCATACTTAGGGGGGACATACCCGCTAGTAAAAACCGCCCTACGAAAGACACTCGTCCCATTCGGAAGATTCAAACCTAACTTGACCAAATTCTCTTCACCAACATGTCCATAATTTTTTGCTTTCCATCCATCAGAGCCAATCTGGAAGAACATGGCGTCACGAATCTTTACTTCCGACTCCGCCTTAGCTTCAGCATACTTAACATCCAATCTTTCCCCAGCCAATTCTTTTATCGATACAGATGGCAATCCCACATGATTAAGAAAGGCCTTAAACTTAGGATGCTCCAAAGATGAAAACGACACTAACCCACAACAATCATACACCCAATCAGCAAGATTATCAAGTGCTGAATCAACCTGCATTTTACTCAAACTCAAACAAGGTGAAGCTTTCGGACTCTTTAGCTTCTTTACACTATCCTCAAACATAGCTAATGCACCTAAATCTTCCTTCCCACCCGACAAAACCAAATGCTGCTGCTGCTGTTGTTGTTGTTGTTGTTGCTGTTGCGGTTTTTGCTCGTAATGCTGATCTTGCTGCCCTACCATCCCACCACCACCAATTGTAACCGGAGAATAAGCAGCCTCACCCAAAACTCTTGAACCATCACCAATAGCCAATGGCTGCACAGCCTGAACTTGAAACTCATTACAATTATTCCCACTACCACTACCACTACCACGCCCTCTAGAAGCACAAGAAATGCGTTTTCGCCCACTATGCTTCTTCGGAGAAGCTAAACTAAGTGGAGCTGGAGACTGCACAGGGGCACTAGCCCCCGGAGAATTAAAATTGGGACAAGACCCTCTTTTGAGATGTTCAGTAGCAGTTCTTGATGGGTTTGAAGCAGAAAAAACAGAATCACACAACCCACACCGCAGTTTCACAGCTTTCGGAAAACCCGAATCTGAAACCAAAATTGGCTCTAAATGGGACCAATACCAAGCCCCTTTCCCCTTAATTGCCTTAGTTCTAACCATTACTAATCCTTCATAACGTTTTTGTACTCCTTTAGCCTCAGTCTCATTAGATGGCTGTTGAGTACTTATAGCTACAGCAGTGTTGTTGTTAGCTGCCATTACACAAATGTATGATTATTTGATGATTTAATTTGTGGGTTTGGTGTAAAATTCAAGAATTGATGTGGGTTTGTGATAAAGATACAATCTTGTTGATAAAGATTCAATCTTTATGGTAAAGATTCAATCTTTATGGTAAAGATTCAATCTTTAAGCTTCTCGGTTGGTTAATTGGTGAAAATGGTTGTTAGGTGTGTGTTTAAGTTGCCGGCGGTGGCCGGAATTTCAAGAACCGGCGGTGGGTCATGGTGAAAAATAAGGGTTTGAAGAAAGGTAAGTTTGGTTTAGTTGAGAGTGTTTAAATGAGAAAGTTGTGAATGAGTGAAGGATGAAGCGAAGGAAAAGAGGAGTTTAAGGGTTTAGATTGGGGACAAAAATGTGATGCAAGTGGGCAGTTGAGTTCAGTGAGGTTTGTACTCACAAAAATAAAACCTTAATTCACGCGCTTATTGTGTGTGAGTGTGTTTTTGAATAGGAGGGGTTGTAAGAAGAAATAGATTGTCAGTGATGATCTTTAGAATCTTGGAAGAAAGGGAAAGATGTTGGAAGTGTTAAGAATTTGAACCAATGAATTTGACAAAGATGGTGATAGCACTGATGGGCTTTCATAATGAGTGAGGCGAGTTTTCCAAGTAACAAAAAAAACATGTCCTTGCTAAAATATACCATTAGTAGTTTTCCCGACCTAATTAAATTTTCTTTATATTTCATGGTAGAAAACCAACCAGACTGAAAACCTAATTCTATCATAATTATTACGGACCAGGTACCGCATTGGCTATATCCGGTCTTGAAACCGGACCAGTTTAATTATTATATATAGGCAAAGGATTAAATATGAATTAAATTTATAATAAAAATTATAAATTAATCTAATCCATTATATTAATTTAATCTAATGGTTCCCGTAAAAGCACCGCACCCAACTAATATGTACCTCTCGCACACAATCTCGACTTTTCTACTCTGTATTTAATTTGATTTTTCTCGTCTAACGGTAAGTTTTTTAAATCCGATTTCATTGTATTTTTCTGCATCTCTCAACAACGATCGATTTACATACCATATGTGTTCTATTTCGAAGTAATTTTTTAAAAAAATATTTGATTTCTAGTTTATATTATAAAAATGGTTTATATTAGAATAGCCTCATAATTTAATTAATATAATCTAACTATGATCTTTTTTCAAATTTAAAAATATTAAAAAGTTTTGTCATTTCGTACAATAATAAAATTTTAAAATAAATACATGTCTTATTATTTGAATAGTAAATATTTATTTTTAAATATATGAATATCAATGCTAGAACAAAGCTAAAATACGAAGTTTAATAATTTAGACTATAATACTATTATGTTTTATTATATTTATTTAATATCTATTAAATTTGGATTGTTAAAATATGACATGTGTAATTGTTTGATTTTATGTATGATCTTCTAAGATATAAATAAAATTAAAATAAATATATATATGAATATATGTCTATTTAGATCTGGACTGAATTATTTTAAGTTTTAAATCGGAGTGGAACGAAAATCGATTTTTTTTAATTTAAAGACAGGATCGGTTATGTTTTATCTCGTCTAAGGTTCTGTTTGGAATTGTTGTTAAAAATTGTTGTGCCGTTAGAAAAAGTGCTTTTGAAAAAAGTGTTGTTGTAAAAATCATATGACTGTTTGGTAATTTTTTTAATATGTACATGTTTTGATGCAAAAAATTAAAAATAATAATATTTTTGATAAGGTTTGATGGTGAAATCAGCATCTGCTTCCCGCAAAAGTTGAAAAACAATTTTTTTCTAAAAGCACGAGAAGACTTATTTTTTCTAACAACAGTTTTTGGGGCAAAAATACTTTTTCAAGAAATAACCTTTAAATTTTATCAAAAAAATTTTTAACTGCTTTTCACTTCACCAATACACCCTAAATCTTGAACTAGTACCCTCGATAGGGTCTAATTGACATGTCCGGCCCTAACTATGATTACAAGGTACATACTGCACACATATTTCATATTAGGATAATATTTTTACATAATGTTATTTTGCATATTATAATAATATTTTTTTAAGCATAATTTTGCAGAATTATCATGGCGCTCTCATTATTATTATTGAATTTTGTTTTACTTATTATATTAATATTTTAAAAATAAAGTTTCTAAGATTATATCAGGGAACTTATTTGAGATGCAAGTGTTTTTAGTACAAAATAGCAATGATATTTTCATAAATATGTCTAAATTTTCTGTAATTATTTTCATAAGGGTGTAACTTATCCTTTTTTATTGAAAGAAAAGGTTGTTACTTATTCTTAATATTTCAATAGTGGAGCGTATAATTGTAAAAATAAATATAACTATAATAAAAAGAAAATAGACGGGGGAGGTGAAGCCAAGATATAACAATACGATACGGAGTGGAGGGGAGAGGCTACTAAAGCTAGAGTGGTTATATTGTACAAGTACTATTTCCATATAACAAGGTATTGGTTTGGTTATTGTCCCTCTACTGTCGTTATATGTCCGGATAGAAATGCCAAAACTATACTACACAACATCCCCTCTTGCTATATTGCAATCACCATCTTTTTCCTTTCTATTGTCAATAATTTGTGTGAAACTAAAAATTTGCATTATTGTAGCTGGAATGCCTTGCAAAATTTCTGGAATGCTTACATTATATTTATCGCAGATTTTACGAGCAAGACGACCTCTTTACCTGGTTCCGCTGTTGATTACAAGTACTATATGTACTTTGATAAATCCGGAAAAATAAACAGCCAAGTCTGCTCCATGTATTTTGGCGTTTCCAAATTTAAAAAAAAATAAGAACGCTCAACTCCCTAACCCAAACTGTAACATTCAAGACTCAGGGGAATGTTAAAGACGTGAAGTACATACATAGAGACCAGTTGCAGCCACAGAGAAGAAGAATGACATGTCAGAAACTGCAATACAGAACTCTGAACTGGTAAAGTTAACAAAATTTAGAGCAAGGCACAGGAAAACATAATTCGATTTCAAGCTATAGCATTGCATATTCAAACTTCAGAGTCCTTTTCCAAAACGGCAGATACACATTAATTTTCATTAAAAGGACATGAAAGAAAAAGGAAAGATAATTTACTTCATTCCCACGAAAACCAATAAAGGTACTGGATTTGTGTCATGAAACTACATTTGATGATATCAGCTTGAATCTACATTTAAGTGAGGCTGTCATTCTTGCGTAGCATACCACTGATATCAATATCTTCTGGAAGAATTTAAAAGTCCGATGAACTAGTCAAATTTGTAATCTTGAGGCGATGTGCTGCCTGGAACTTGATTTTGTTTACCATTGCTTTTCGTTCCCTCCTTCAACTGGATCAAAGAAAAAAGAGGATGTTAAGAATAAATGCTGAAACAAGTTTCTTCCACTTAATAACATTCAACATTCACATAAATAATTACAACTAGCTATATAAAGTTTAGAGCCTATGTTACACAAATTTGGCTGAGAGAATTGTACACGGTTAGGAATCTAATTGTCGATTCTCAATCTTGAAAATAGGATTCAATGTAGTTGATTTTAAATTTTGGAAATACAGGGATTCTTAGATATGGATCCAAATTTTGACAAGAGTGTGGGGACTGTGTATGAAAATGTGAATCGTAAAATTTTACATTGTTTTCAAAAATAGTGCATATTACCTACAATTTTGTTGCAAATAATTGTACTAAAGCATATATACTACAAAATTCAATGGATACTATTTAAGGAAACAAGTCCTTCAGAGATCTTGCACCTATATATAAGTTGCCCAGATGCCTTGGATTAGACTGCAAAAGTGTGAAGTTTCTAGTAGCAAAATGAAGGATCAGATACGGTGGAAAATTGAAGAATCTGTGTAGCGGAGTTCACAACAAAAACTTTAGAATTTGGAACTGTTATATATACAACATGGTTATGGTGGGAACATAATTACACTGTGGATATTAATGATAACTTGTCAGAAATGGCTAAGTCAGACATGCTTGGGAATTAGAGTCAGACATGCTTGATAAATATCCTCATTTGTTTAGCTAAGTCAGATTCTGAGGACAGAATCTTTTTAAGGGGGAAAGGATATAACGACTCGTATATTTTCTATTATTTTAAAGTGTGATAATTGAATAATTAATTAAATAAAATATGTTTATTGGTTTTGGCAGCGGTATGTTGTTTTTATTATTCATCTGTGATCTATTGGTATATAGGTTGGATTGTGTGATTTATTATATGGTTTTGTCGTTTTAAAAGAGTCTCCTTCACTTCTAAAATGTATATTACCCATATACACAAGCACACCATACATTAAACAACTGCTAATAAGTTTGTTCTCCCTTTTCAAAAAACTGTAGAGATGTACACCCCTATCACACTTCAAAGTGAAGATATGGAAAAAGTGATAACTAAATTGGTGCTGAAGATAATAAAATGACATATGTATTGTAGGGTTTTACCTGGCGAAGGAGTCTCTTCTGACACCGGTAGCCCTATATGATTAAGAAGTAAGCATTATTAATTATCATTCAGTGTTCACATCTCAAACTTATATAATTGACATGACAATAAAACTAATAAATACACCAACCTTGTCAGTTCCATAGATGTAGTCGCAGTAAGTGAACACTGAAGCAAAGTTGCTTTGGCTTTGTCCACCGACATAGTGATGATAATCATGGTAGTCCGCCCCACCATAAAACGGAATATATTTTGTCAGAGTCCAAGGGATTTCATACCTGTTTATGACAAACCAGCAACTTCATAACTTAAACTTTCTATTAGTCCTTTTGTTTTCAATAAACAAGGAGACTGTACACTTGGCAACAAGATTCAAGCACACCAGGCTGAACATCAACTCCAAATACATCCCTTACAGTTTCATATCTCCCAACAATCTATACTATATACTATACTATTATAAGCAAAATAAGGTATATTTGGTTGGCTTTCGGCTTGGTACAATATAGTAAACACAATAACAACTGTTAGATTTTAAAGCAAATAGATAAAAACCATTAAATGTAATACAAAGGAATATTCTTTATGTTAATATCTTAACTACTATCATAGGTCTAAGGTTCGAAAACCATTAACATTGCACAACATAATATAATTAAACATTTATTATTAATTTTAAAAATACAAAGAAAGGTATATGGTTCGAACCCCATCAATAACATATTATATAATTTATTCCATTGTATATTCTATAAAAAAAAATTCTTTGTAATGAAAAACTATATAATTATAAAAAAACTGATGATGATGATGATGATGATGATGATGATGATAATAATAATAATAATAATAATTAAATAAATACTAAAAAAATTCTGTGTATCGCATGACACATGTTATAAGCTAGTATGTGTTATGTAAAGACAAATGAAGGTTTGCAAAAAATATAAAAAGCAAAAGCGTAAAATTACTCAAGATTTGTAAGATCAAACGATTCTTGATTACAATTGAATTCTAGTTTACAACCTGGAATTCTAGTTAACATTCAAAGATTCTCTTAGGAAGTTACTAATGTTTCAGAATTGCATGAAATGTCCGTAGTAGATGAAATCAAGAAGAAACAAATTCCATTGGATGACATAACAGTAGGTAGCACATGCAGTATATAGCCATATAGACATATAGTTACAAATTTTAAGTTGCAACCATAGTACACCAAAAAAATGAAAAACATCTTAACATGATTACAAGCACTAAAAGTTAAATTTTAGTTCTACTTCTCTTGACCTTTTCTGTAAGTAGGTGATTTCTTAAATCTTCTTTTGAATTGCAATTAACCTATTTCTAAAATCAAATTGCCCAGATTTGGACCTCTTTAGGCAATAATTCTCGTCTCCGAATGATAATCACTGATCATACTTATGTACGATGCTATTATTTCAAAAATGAATTAATATCACAATGCTGATCATTGTCCAACTCTGCCTGATCAACAATTACCACTTAGCAACTTCTAATTCGGCATATGGACATATAGTCAGGTAGTGAAGGACCCTTATCAGAGGTAAGAAATTCTTATCCTTCGAAAGGTGCTACTCTGAAAGTAGGCTGACATTAACATATACTACTGATGCACATCAGAAACAAAGCAGTATTAATTTACATTTTTCTAAGAATTTTTTTCAAAGGTATAGAATCAGTTCGCTGCTCTCCCGCCCCTCCCTCTCCCTCTTTCTTTTAGACCTAGCTTATCAATTTATTAACTGTCCTACACAGGGAAGTTCCAAACCATCTGAGGGCCTACATGAGAAGTGAAAAATGAGCCGTAATTTTTTTTAGTTTCCGTCTTGCCGATATTGTTAAGTACACAATACATCACTACAGAGTAAGAATCTATTTAATATTGAAGAGTTTTATTCAGTATTTCTTTAGCACTATTAAACTCTTTATTGATTTTCTTTTTTTCTTAGTTCCCGATTATACTTTATTGGGAACATCAAAATGAGCGCCTATTCTTCCTATAGCCAAAAGAGCCAATGTTTAGAACCCAAATAAAAATCTTATTTTTAGTAATTATTTAGAAACATATTGGTTTTTAGGTGGAAAATTCTTAAATATAATAGGGCCCGACCTGGTCACCGTATCACTGAATCGGCCCTGATCCTACACCTACACGGCTACACACAACTTATTTTGAAACACAAGCCAACTTCATAAAGTTCCAACTAAGCGAAATGTTGGTCCTATTCCGTTCCAGCCAAGTTCTTTTTCGAAAGGAAGTTATTTCACTAAAAAAATAGGTTCTTGATGAGCTGCAAGTATTAAATCATACATGTTTATGTATTACCTTTTTCAATCTATGGGTATCCACTCTCCAAGAAAATAATGTCAGAAAACTCTGGGAAAAGAAATGTTTGCACTGAAGAATAACTTGTATTGCAACAATTTTTTTTAAAAATGTAGATGACAGAATGTCCATTCGCTTCAAAAGTTCCAAAAAAGAAAAGAGAAAAGTTCAGGAAGAATAACTCGAGGGTTATATAAATGACACATACAACCCGTAATCATAGTAGTTTCTCAGAAACTTAAACTTAATTAGTCACTAACACGCAGTGGTCAAGACAACAAAAAAAACATAAATATTTTAATTAAGCTAAAAAAAAGGGTACTCTTAGCAAAAGTCACTTTTACAGATTCCACCAATTATTTCACTTTATAAACAGTCAATATATATGCAGTTATCATTGGTATCAGTTAGTCAAAACTATCATAGCAAATAAATGACAATCATATAAAGCAAATTTTAATAGAGTAGTAGGGTATAACAAAGGCATGCGTACCCGCTATGAGTCTCAATAGCCTCAACCTGCCTCAATGCAATCCACAACCAAAAGGTAATCATATGCCCTGGAGCCATAGCTGGCCCAAGAAACGACGGAATCCCCAAAATCAAAACCTCCGCCCAATGAGCATATGGAGCAGCATACGATATAGGAGCAGTATATTCATGGTGAACCTTATGAATTATTTCATACAAACCCCATTCAGTATGCAGAAACCTATGAATCCAGTAATTCGTATAATCCTCAACAATAAAATAAACAGTCAATTGAGCTAAAATCTCATAAATAGATGGCAAGGGCAGGCTCGTCCTTATCCCAATCATCTGCAAATAATAAAAACCAATTCACATTCATATAATTAGGCCAAAAAATCAACATTTCAAAATTTGAAATATATAACGCAATCTCTAATTAAATCCAATCCACATTCATATTTTTAGCACAAAACATACAAATTGAAAGTATAAAAAGAATTCATAAAACAAAACAATATGTAATCATCTACGACTAAACTAAAAAAAACCACATTCATATGTTCACAAATTTAGTGTAAAACATAAGATTGACAAAACTCGAAGAACATAAACCCAAAAAATTAAAAGGCATTCTTTTTTATAACGTTCTCGATTCATACTTAAATTAAAACATCCATGTAGTAACTGTAAAACATCAAACATTTCTAAAATCGAAAAACCCCAAAACTTAAAGAAACAACATTTTGAACACAATCTCTACTCATGAATCAAATCATTTACACAATTAGGCCAAAACATCGAAAAAACCAGAAAAACAAAACAAGTTGTAATCATCTACAATCACACTCATATCAATCCACATTCAAAAATTTAAGCTAAATCATGAATGTATAAAATAAAAAAAAAACCTGAAATTGATATAACAATCTATTTTACACACACATTCTTGATTCTTACTTCAACTAAAACACTCATACAATTAGGACAAAATAGCAAAACCCAAAACACACAAAAAAAACAATCTTTTGATCAGCTTCACCATTCTTGAATCAACACATGCACACAATCAGACTAAACTTAAAAACATTAAAACTTGAAAAATCGAAAAAAAAACTCGAAACATAATAAAAAAAAACAATCTTTCAATCAAATTCACCATTCTTGAATCAAAACATTCATACAATCAAACTAAAGCACAAAACATGAAATCTCCAACAATCAGAAAAAAACTCCGAAACATAATAAAAACAATATTTCAATCAAATTCACCATTCTTGAATCAAAACATTCATACAATCAGGCTAAAACATCAATCATCAATAATCAAAAAATCAAAATTCAAAAATCGAAAAAACCCGAAACAAAAAAACCAATCCTTACTTGAATAGAAGGGTAAGAAACAAGCTGAAGAGGCCCAACAACAAGAATAAACATCCTCATAACCTCCTTATAACACCCGAAAATCTCGAAAAAACTCAGCTTAATCTTGGGCTGAATTTTATACTGGTGTAAATTCTTGACAAAGATCTCAAGACCCACATAGTAAAGAGGCACAATGGAGAACACCAAGAACAGAAAAATGAGGTTGTGACAGTAAAGAAAGTAATCAGATTTGGTGGCTGAGTATTTTAACCAAAGGGTTTCTGGATATGTGAGAGTTCTGTTGAGGGTGGTCTCTGCGGCGGCGATGGTGGTGTACGGCAGCATTGTACGGCGGCGATCGGATGGATCAAAGGGTGAGTGTGTGTCTGTGGAGTGTGTGTTTCGGGAGTTAAAATATGCGGGAAGAGGCAGAGGGGGTTTAGTTTTTTTTAAACGGAGGTGTGTGAATAGAGTGTCTCCACTGTGGAATGTTTTTTTAGAAAATTTTATGGATCGTTTCGAAAATGAAAACGGAAAATGAATAAACTAAACCAAATATATCCGCTATATCGGTCCGGTCTAATCAAGATCCATGAAGCTTTCTCCTCGTTCCAAATAATAAAAAAAAATCCCGGCTTATATATGTGTCAAAAATACGTAAAAAATGAAAACAAGAATATAGCATATACGCCAGAATCAATACTCACTTCAAACAAATAAATAAACTGATCACTTAAATTAAAAATAGTCGAAACAAACCTTACCCCATAGTATAATTTACATGGGACTTACCTAATTATTTGTTGTTTATTACTTGATCGCCCGCAAGTTGCAACCAGTCGGATAAAAAATTTGAAAATCCACTTTGAAATTGATAATGATGAAAATCCGTACATACAAAAAGTAACCGCTCAAAATAAAGTTTTTTCTCTAGATGAACAAAATGTATTTTTCTATTGTTAAAGTTGCTTCTGAATGAAATTATATAAGAGAGAAGATAATCACTTTTGTTCCAAACTTGATCTCGATCCCTAGAAGAAGTAAAATAAAGAATTGCCAGTGTCCTTGATCTTGATCTTGTAGTCAGTAGATAGGAATTAGAAGTGTAGGAAAAGTTGAAGATGATGATGACGATTATGTGAATCGCCCGAGAGAGAAGTATACATATAAACATTTATATATATATAACATGTAACACCCCAGTCCCACATCAAGGAGATTTGAGACTTCTGTTTAGTTTACAAATCAAAGTACTACTACTATGTGCACCAATAAATCATGATCTTTTGGGGGCCTGTGGTGGGCTTGTTGTAACCCAAGTTGGCTGCACTCGGGACAGTATGCTTCGGCTTATTTCGGACTCGGAATCGGGATTTGACCCGGTTTTCGGAAAGGCTCGGGATTTGACTCGGGTTGTCACATAACAATAGTAGGGAAGTTGGTTGTCACATAACAATAGTAGGGAAGTTGGAAAAATGAATCCTTACTTTCCTTATTTAAGTTTGTATAGTTTCCTTAAATAGAACTATCCGCTTCGGTTGTTTCAACCAAGGAATTCAGTTAGTTTTTCTTAATCGCGAACTTAATTTCTTTATCTTATTTAGTAATTTGGTAATTATTAGTTCAGTTAGAAAATAAATAGTTTATATTAATAATAAAATTTATGTGCATTTTTGAATTATGTATTTCGGAAGAAAGATCAATAATAAAATCAATTCGAAGTTCGGGATTCATAGAGAATAAATTAAGCGGTGCACTGTAAGTATATACTGTACTGATTCACTGTTGATGTTTTAAATGATGATTTGAGTTTGACTAAGGCTTCATTGATGAAAAATGAGTATTCTTGCATTGATATTGATGAACTGATGATGATACTTCCTAATCGGAAGTAAAGCTAAACCAATTATTTAGATGGCCGGGATCCTAACTTGATGAATTGATGAACCTGTCATGCTTAAATACTCAGTTTTAATCTTGTGAGAACTATATGATGAATTTTTGTTGATTGTAGTATCTTTCATGTCTCTTTATTCGAATATTTGTTTGATGACCTTTGATTTCTCGGATAAACCTCAGTTGAATTCTACTATATATGCTTACTGAGCTTTCTGAGCTCACTCATTTATGTCACTAACTTCCACAGGAAAGAACTTTGGAGAAGGATGTTAGGAAAGGATAAGTATGTGATGAACTAAGGCTTAGTAGACGATGAATGTGTGTAGTATCTTAATGAAAAATGCTTGTGTAATAGACTTTTGGTTGTATCGTGAACTTTGTTTGTAATACTTGGAATACTGTAAGAATTATATATTATTATTTAAGTTTAAGGTTGTGTAAGCATATATTGAGTTGATTGGTTTGGTTTGGCGTTCCCGGGTTCGGGTTTCTGAGGTCATCCTGGGGTCCGGGGCGTCACAGATGGTATCAGAGCCGACTCTCAAAAGCTTGATGCGTCAAGTTGCCGGAAGTGGGGACACGAAGGCTGGTGGTATTATCCCACAATGGCAAGAGGTCTGGAGGTGGGGACACGAAGCCAGCCGGTATTATCCCATAATGGCTAGAGAGGTACGATCTTGGTCCTATGGGCTATCTGTTCGGGCCTGACGAGGATGTCAGGAGTTTAAGTGGGGGAGTTTGTAACACCCCAGTCCCACATCGAGGAGATTTGGGACTTCTGTTTAGTTTACAAGGCAAAGTACTACTACTATGTGCACCAATAAATCATGATCTTTTGGGGGCCTGTGGTGGGCTTGTCGTAACCCAAGTTGGCTGCACTCGGGACAGTATGCTTCGGCTTATTTCGGACTCAGAATCGGGACTTGACCCGGTTTTCGGAAAATGCTCGGGATTTGATCCGGGTTGTCACATAACACGTTCAATTATGCACATAAACATATTCTTTGATTAAACACATAAAGAAAACATGATTGTTTACAAAAATGAAACAAAACCAATGTAAAATACGGAATATGAATAATTTCGTTAAATAAATATTTTTAAGTTTTAATTAAATAATCTATTTTTCATTTTAATAAAGACTATTCATTTTTTGATTTTTTTAATGAAGACTGGATTACATTGTGATGATGGTAGTTCAATATTTCAGATGTTGATTGCTAAAATTAAAGTATTGTGTGTGATGTCTAATTATCAAATTTCATGCATTTTAAGGTTAGCCAGGTGGATAATACACAAATATCTTGCTATATACTTCTTCCATCCTATTTGATTGTTATCATTTTTTAAATCACATAAATGATAATTTGAATAACGTTAACAATTCAATGAAAGGAAAGGAGTATATTTATGAAAACTGATTTTCATTTTGATGAGGGACTTAAAATGCCTATATAATTTTTTATTTTTAAAGGACCAATTTTGAACAATTATATCTTATTGATCTCTTAATTATTTTAAACAAATAAAAATATCTCGAAATTCTCTGTCGGTAAAGAGCCATGTATCAAGTGTCACTTATTGTTCGTACTTAACAATCTCCTACTAAAATGACTTGGTGATATAGAACGAAATTCACATTTTCCAAATAACTAATGAAATTCATATTTGAAAAGTATGAAGTTAGGCCATAGATGGAATATATATTATTACGGGATTCACACACAAATGACATATTACCATGTTTATTTTATACATATTGTGCATTGGATGTATGCAAGACCAATTTGTATTATGAAATGAAATATGTTTGCGTAACTAATAAATTTTATTTCTATTAGCATTAACCGAGTTGAAATTTCGTAATTCATACGGGTACATAATTTTCTTATGATATAGTTTCATCGACAACATTTTGAAACTCTAATATCGAATGACAAAAAACTTAGCTCCATATTTAACAAAAAATTAGTGAAATATGTCTTGTTGACTGACACGTTCTTCTAGTGTTAGAATTAGTTTTCGGCCAGAAAATTCTTCATCTACCGGTTCTTTCTTCAGCCTGCAAAAAGAAGAATGCGAGAGATTGTTCCCCGATTCACCTCCAATATGAGAATAAGTTAATTGTTTTTTGGTAAGTAACTGAGAATCCAAGATAACCTAAGTGTATGTGTGAACATGTGTGCAATATATTCACTATGTCGTGTATATAAACCTGAATCAGGTTGACATTCAGCCTCCGAAGTCTTCAGGCGGTTCCGCTTAATGAGAGAGGTGGACGTTGTGGTCAGGAGACCACGTCTTTGCTTATCTTGGGCTAGTCCAACATCTCCGTAACTGGGCCGACCAAACTCCGAGCCATCAATCTTGCTACTTTTATCAGCTTATATTATTAACATGGGCCTTAGAATGGGTCGCCAACATGTCACTAGAGTTCGGTGAGGAACAATCCTTGGGCGAAGTCCAACCTCTTCAGCCAAATGAACGATTAATGCAGGAACCCTAATTTTTGGAACATAGCAGAAGAACGTAGCAAACGTCATTTAGGGAGTCTTGACTACTCTAATGATGACAGTTGTCATGCCTTGAGATCGTAACTACCATCCAGCTGTTGAATTCCAAACATTTTAATCCCAACCGTCGATTTTAAACTCAAACAATTCGTGTTTTAAGACAATAAAATGTCACTTTATTTTCCTATAAAACACGACCTCAATGCCATTTCGTCATTTCAACTTCTCGTAAACTCTCGCTCTCTCAAAAACTCCTTTTCTGGGTAACAATCCTCTGCAGTCGTTCTCATCACGGGAAATTCCAAATCAAGATATTCCTAACAACCTAACCCAACATCCCGTGCCTTACACACAAGTAAGTTTCTGTCTGGGACTTTTAACTATTGTAAAATATGCATGCTTTGTTAACTAATTCAGGGGATTTGGTAGTTTATATGCCTTACTTTAGGAATAAGTTTCAAATACGGGTTTTTTGGGGTTTAGCGTGTCTTTTTGTGGTGTCTATTATGCGTGTTTTTGTGGTGTCTATTATGCGTGTTTTGCCTTATTTTCCTTCTTTGGGGTTTTTTGGGATTTAAATATGGCATGCGAATGTGTTGTTGGCTTTGTACAATCTTCAAATTGTTTAATCCCTTGAACACACTTCGGGAGTCGATCCCTTGACTCCCCTGGATCAGTATTTGACCTTCCCTCTTCGGATCGATCCAGCCTGTTGTACTCAGCCCTTTTTTCTTCTTCTTCTTCTTCATATTTATTCATTCCGGGTACACGACTACTTCCTTATTTTCGGATGCAAGAACATGGATCGATCCAACAAAGACGTCGGCCCTTCCAACGGGGCTCAGGTTCCTTTCGGTTCGGACCACTTTAGTGACATAGCATCTTTCCTGGCTGCAAACAATCCGAACCAACTCAAAAAGAAAGAAATAAAGTAATTTTACTCAAAGTACATAGGGGTCATTGCCACTTATACATGCCGAAGGAGTACGATAGGGGTCTAAAATACACCCCCTGTCCCAGAAGGCTTCGGCGGATATGCGATGGGGATTTCCGAGGCCGCTTTCAATTGTGGCTTCCGGGTTCCCCTGCTGAAATTTCTGAAGAAGCTCTTTCACCAAATGGAGATAACTTTCAGCCAGATGGACCCAAACGGGTTCATCTATACAAACAACTTCCACTTCAGATGTCTGGAGGCGAAGATTCTACACCCTTCAACCAAGCTCTTCTAGTTTCACTACAATTTTTGAAGAAATGAAAAAGCCTTGGCTTCTATACCATTAGTCGAAGGGTAGGCCGAGGCGATTGGTGCACCACCAACTCTAGCAAAAAAAAGTAATAACCCACTGGTGTTACATTGATGGCCTTTACCCGGCAGAATTTGGGGTCTGGCACGACGTCGAACCCACAAATGTGTCAATATTGAACCTTAAGCCTGAAGAGGCCGAAAACTTTCATAAGCTGGTGGGTTTGAAGCTCCCGAAGTTACCTTTGATGAATTGTCGTGATAGTGATTGACTATTCGCCTTATGGGGTAGTAGTAATGCTTTTGTTTTTTTCCTTTGTTAATTTTGTTTACATAAATAAACTGCTTTATCTTTACGTTATTGCTTCAGATATTTAATACCTCCTTTGTGCTTTTGTCACTACAATGTCTACTCGTCAGGAAGTTCTTGAGAGGAAGAGAAAGAATGTCAAGGAGAATCTTGCTCAACAGAAGATGACAAAAAGAACTTCTCTTCTTGACAACGCTAATATCAAAGTCCCGGTGACCTTTCCTCCCCACTCGCTTACCCCTTCCTTGGAGCTTGCAGGTGAGCATAGGCCAACCTCTTCGGACCAGCTGGCTGATCCTAGGAAAAGGACTCGTGCACTGGATGGAGACGTTATAGAGACCTATGCTCCAAAGAAAGAAGTGATCTCTTCAGACTCTATCATTTTCAGGGCTCCGACTATTATGAGAGTGGTCAGATCGCTGTCGGGGCCTTATACTTTCAAAGGACCAAGTTGTCTATGTCGTGGTTGATCCATCAGACTCTTGTGTCGAGCTTATGGATCGCCCTTCTATGGTATATTTCTTCTTTATTTCTTCCTTGTAGTTTTTTGCCTTAGTTTCTACTGCAACTCCTTTCCTTAGCTTTTTATTTTCCTTTGCATTATTTTTTGTCTTATCATTTCTTTCAGGTTGTTCCCTGGACATGCAGGCCAGACTAAAGGCTAGGGCGACCAAGGACGAGAAGTTGGAGCGCGAGCAGAGAGCCAGGAAGGTATATGAGGGACAAGCTGTAGCTTTGGCTAATGACAAGAAGAATCTTGAAGAAGATATATTCAAACTTCAGAAGAAGATGGAGCGAATGACTAATCAGCTGAAGGCTTCCAGAAAGCTGTTTCGGAAGGAGAAGGAAAAGATGGAGGTGACCGAGGAGAGATGCTTCCAGATGGGCTTTGATGAGGCAGTTCTTCAGGCGAGTAACAGGGGTTAGGATTACAAGCTTCTTCTTGATGCAGGTATGGAAGACCCTGTCGGCAAGCTTGCCGATGATGAGCCTCTGGTCGTCTCTTCCGGCCCCGGTGAAGATATCTCTGATTAAATTTAATTTTGAATTTATAAACTTGTTGCCTTCGAGCGCTGACTTTATGCCTTCGGGCTTTGAATTGCTACCAACGGGCTTTACTCTTTATTGTCTTCGGGCTTAATCTAACTTTAATGTCTTTTCATGCCTTTTTGGGTTAGGTTTTCCTTATCATAATTTCATATTTTTAGTCTTTAAATTTCCTGATATTTACTTATTCGGCCTCATTTGGGCCTTAGTAAATTTATTAAAACATTTACTTCTTCAACCTCATTTGGGCCTTGATAACCTTTTTGAAATATTTACTTCTTCGGCCTCATTTGGGCATGGGTTAAGTTTTAAAAAAATTTACTTCTTCAGCCTCATTTGGGCCTTAGTGAGTTTTTTTGAAACTTTTACTTCTTAGACCTCATTTGGGCCTTGGTAAATGTTTTAAAATATTTACTTATTTCACCTCATTTGGGCCTTGGTAAATTTTTAAAAATATATATTTCTTCGGCTTCATTTGGGCCTTAGTAAATTTTTTGAAATATTTACTTTTTCAGCCTCATTTGGGCCTTGGTAAATGTTTTAAAATATTTACTTCTTCGGCCTTATTTGGGCCTTGGTAAATTTTTGAAACATTTACTTCTTCGGCCTCATTTGGGCATTTGTAATTTTTTTGAAATATTTACTTCTTCGGCCTCATTTGAACACTTTGGTACGGTAAGAGTCGAGGTCGACCTCAACAGGGAGGAGTGCATCAGTCCCATAAGCTAGCCTGAAAGGCATTTCACCTGTGGATGACCTTGGTATTGTCCGATAAGCCCATAAGACCCACGACAATTCTTCAACCCATAAACCCTTGGATTAGCCCAGCCTCTTCTTGATTCCATCAAAAATAATCTTGTTCGCGACTTCAATTGCCACGTTGCCTTGAGGATGACCCACAGAGATGAACTTCTGCTGGATCCCAAAGTGGTGCAAGAAAGTTTTGAAGTCAGCTAGGGCTCGTGCTTTAATTGAAGTCCACAGTATGTATTCCAAGTCATGTTCGCCCAACTCGATTGACCAAGTGACCACCCTTCTCGAAGCCTCGGGCCTTGTCAGAATCTTTTTGAGTGGTCGATCAATTACAATTTACATTGTTCGTCCTTGAAAGTAGTGTCAAAATTTTTCGGGTGACCATGACCAAACCATATGCAAACTTCTCAGCATTGGGGTACCTAGTTTCATCATCTTTAAGAATATGTGATATGTAAAAAATAGGATGTTGGTTACCTTCATGCTCCTTCACCAAGACTACCCCAAGAGTTCCGTCGGATATGGCTAGATAGAGTTGAAGTATTTTCTTCGGGTCTGGTCTCATCAAAAGAGGGGCTTTAGTCAAGTACTCCTTAACTTGCTTAAAAGCTATCTGACATTCATGTTCTCATTCAAAGTTCTTCGACCTTTTCAACACAGAGAATAAAGGAAGTGCTTTATTAATTTACCTTGATATAAAATGCCGCAGTGCTGCAAGTCAGCCTGTCAACTTCTGAACGTCCCTGATACATTTTTGGGCCTACATATCTAATACAACTTAAATTTTCTCCGGATTGGCTTCGATACCTCATTCACTAACCATATAACCCAAGTATTTTCTGCTTGCAACTCTAAACATGCACTTGCTCGAATTGATTTTCATGTTGTTTCTCCTCAGGATTTCAAAACAGTCTCGACGGTCTTCAGCATGATCTCTGAAGAGGGATTTGACGATCATGTCATCACATAACATTCCATATTCGTACCAGTATGCCTTTCAAAGACCTTGTTGACCATACGTTAAAAGGTTTCCCCCGCATTCTTCAGGCCGAAGGGCATTTTAATGTGGGCATATGTTCCCTTCGATGTGATGAAGGCGGTCTTCAAAATATCTGTAGCATTCATAGCAATCTGATGGTAGCCGGAGAAGGCATCAAGGAAGCTGAGAACTTGATATCTGACTATGGCATCTACCAACCGGTCAATGCTCAGCACATGGTAGCGGTCTTTGGGAAAAGCTTTATTTAGGTCAGTGTAGTCGACACAGATTCTCCATTTGTTATTCGATTTTTTGACCATTACCACATTAGCGAGCCAGGCGGGATACCCGATCTCCTCTAAAAACTTGGCCTCCAGTAGTTTCTCCACTTCAGCCTCAATGACCTTTGGTCACTCTAAGGCAAAGGTTCTCTTTTTCTGCTTCACAAGCTTGGCCTCGGGCTTCATATTAAGGCAATTCTTAGCCATTTTCGGATCCAGACTAGACATGTCTTCAGGTCCTCATGCGAAGACGTCATGGTATTGCCTCACCACCTCTATAACTTTCTCCTTTAGGTCAGGTTCCATATTTGTCCCTATACGTACCATCTTTCCTGAACATCCAACATACAATTCAACTTCCTCCACTTCGGTCGCGGGCTCCAGAATTGGTCAAGACAGGTCGGCCCCAAATTTCTCCAGCTCAATGTTTAACATTTGCTTATTTCCACTTGGTTCTGCTTCCAAACATTTTCTTTTCCCATTGGTGTCATTCTTTTCGTAATCTTGATCCTTGTCAAGGTTTTCAAGCATGATGATTCTTGTTGTCCTCTGGTCTCCCCTCATTTCTCTGACTCCTTTCTCAGTTGGAAACTTAAGCTTGAGATGGGGAATCGACTTAACAGTTTGAAAGGTGGACAAAAATGGTCATCCCAGAAGCGCGTTATAGGGGCTTTCGACCTTCACAATATAAAATTTCACATATTTTTCAGCAGTATAGGTCATTTTACCGATAAGCACATGCAAGGTAATCATACTTTCACAAGGAATGTGTTATCCGCCGAAGGCTTCAAGGGGTGCCTCATAGCATTGTTCCATCTGTTGTCCAACTAGGTTCGTCTTAGTGTATGTCCGATGGAACAAGATATTTTTCCAACTTCCTCCATCTACTAACACTTTCCATATTTTCTTTTCTCCGATGAAAGGGTGGATTATCAGCGGATCCTCGTGGGGATATATGATATCCTCATAATCTTTTCCTGGCATTTTTGTTGTCAAGGCCAAGGCGCTACCCTCAGAAATTATTTTCAATTCTCCCCGATATCTCTCTTCAGGTTCTATGTTTCTTGATTTGTTCTGCCCCAACTCATCCCTCAGGTCCCTTACAAACTCATTCAGTTCTTCGGCCTTGATCATCTTTTCAATCAGCTTCTTCAAGTGAAAACATTCATCGCTATTGTGTCCCGTATCCTGATGGTAATCACAATACTTATCGGCGTTCTTCTGTGGTCGGCCATCTTTATCTTAGCTGGTCAAGCGAAGCCCGACTTGCCTTTGATTTTATGGAGAATTTTGGAGATCGGCGCGTTAAGTGGTGTAATTGCGGTCAATTCTCTATCTCTTCACCTTTCTAGGCCTCGATCGGTCTGCTTCGTATCATTAACCCTACAATCATCTATCCGGTCTCTGTTAGACCCTCGAGAGTATTTGTAGAGGCTTGAATATCGGTTGCGATCATCATTTTGGGGCTCTCTGTATCCCTCTAGAATTTATATCTTTCTTCGAATATTCTCACCCCTCACGTATATATCATTAAGGGACTTTGGGGGATAATCAAAAAGTGATGATAGGAGCTTATTACCTTTAATCGAGTCCAGTTCAGTGGTCAGATACCCCATGGCCTTAGTCTTGTTCAGATTGGTAACCATGCATGCTTCCTCCTTAAACCTGGCCAGGTGATCGCTCAGAGACTCATTTGCCCTTGACCTACAATATATGAGGGTTTCAGTATTCTTCTCACTTCGACTCAAGTGCGAATAATGCCTTATAAAATTCCCTTTCAACTGCTCGTAAGAGTGGATCGAACATGGACGAAGTGACTTATACCACATCGAGGCCCCTCCTTTGAAATAGGTCTTGAACATCTTACATAGCATCGCCTGCTATGACCCATTCCCGTCATCAACAACTCATATTTATCACAATGATCTTGGGGATCTCCCCTCCCATTGAACTCAGTCATCTTCAAAAAATGATTTTCTCCACCCAGTGGGGGTCGATAAGCTTCGATCTCTTTGGTCACCAACGATTCATGGCTAATTTTTTTTGTCTTCGAACATGGCTTTCTCCAACTCAGATATCCTTGTTCTGAAGACGGCTTCCCCTTCCTCCTGTTCAGAGTCCGAAGTCAGTGTGACTTTGGTCCTCCTTCACCTACGGTGTGAGTCAGAGTTCGTGGACTTGTCTTCCTCAACATGGATCCGTTTCTCTTTTCGAGAACTCTTGGCCCTACCAACAACATATCCAACAAAAATTCCTTCATCTACTTTAGCATCAAACTTCCCATTTTGATCAGTTTGATTTCTCAGGATATAGCATTTGCAGCCGAAGACATGAAGAAAGTTTAGAGTTGGCTTCTTGTTCTTGAATAATTGATAGGAAGTCATGCATCTTGCTTGATTAATCAGAGAAATGTTCCGAGTGTAGCATGCAGTATTTACAGCTTCAGCCCAGAAATATGTTGGTAGTTTAGATTCTTCAAGCATTGTCCTTGCAACTTCAATAAGTGATCTGTTCTTCCTTTCCACTACTCCATTCTGTTGTGGAGTCCTTGCTGCTGAAAACTCATGCAGAATCCCATTTTCTTCATAAAATTCTCTCATGACAGAATTCTTGAACTCAGTTCCATTGTCACTCCTGATTCTTCTAACTTTGAAATCAGGATGCTTGTTGACTTGCCTTATGTGATTGATGATTATTTCACTAGCCTCATCTTTAGACTTTATAAAATGTGTCCAAGAGAACTTTGAGAAATCATCTACAATTATTAGGCAAAATCTTTTCCTTGAGATGGACAATACATTGACTGGTCCAAACAAATCCATGTGAAGCAGTTGCAAAGGCTTTTCAATTGCTGAATTAAGTTTCTTCCTGAATGATGCTTTAATCTGCTTCCCTTTTTGGCAGGCATCACACAATTCATCCTTTGTAAACTCCACTAGAGGAATTCCTCTTACTAGTTCTTTCTTTACCAGCTCATTCATGGTCTTGAAGTTTAAATGGGATAACTTCTTGTGCCATAGCCAATTTTCATCCTGACTTGCTTTGCTGAGAAGGTAAGTTACAGATTCTGCTTTGGATGAGTTGAAATCAGCTAGATACATATTTCCTCTTCTCACACCAGTGATAACCACTTTGTTGCTTCTTTTATTAGTCACAACACAGGCTTCTGAGTTGAAGGTTACTGAATTGCCTTTGTCACAAAGCTGGCTGATACTCAACAGATTGTGTTTGAGACCATCCACTAAGGCAACCTCCTCAATAATGACATTGTCCTTGAAATCAAGCCATATCCCACAGTATAACCCTTGTTGTCATCTCCAAAAGTAATACTTGGGCCAGCTTTCTCCTTAAACTCTGTGAGCAGGGTAGAATCACCAGTCATGTGTCTTGAACAACCACTATCCAAGTACCAAAGATTCTTTCTGTTTCCCTGCACATATCAAAATCAAATCAAGTTGATTTTGGTACCCAAGTTTCCTTGGGTCCTGCCTTGTTAGCTTTCTTCTTCTGTTTCTTAGGTCTTATCTCATTTGACTTAGGAATTTCAGATTCTTCCTTAGTCATTTGGGTTGGACCTTTGAAATCATTCAATGCAACAGAATTATCATGCATATTATGGCTAATGGGAAATGGCATGCTTGGTGTAAACATGTTATTCCAGTAAGGCATGCTAAATGGCATTTGAGGCATACTGTATGCAGCATAATATGGATTAGGTGCAAATGGCATATTAGCAAACTGTGCATTCATGTTCTGTGTAGGCATAGCATTAACAGGCATGGGAGGCATGACATTCATGTTAGGAAATTGAGACTGAACAGACATGGGAGTAGGCATGGCAGATTTGCAATTAACAGACAAATGATTTACACTACCACACTTGACACAGATTTTTCTAGGAGCATATTTATCAGGTGTGTAGCTATTGTGTTTGTTAATCCCTACTTTACCATTCCTATTGTTTTTCCTTTTAGTCTCTGTTTTTACCTCAATTTTCTCAAGTCTGTCACTTAACTGTTTGACAGTCATGTGACCAACATTAGCCTTTTTCCCTTTCTTAACTTGACTTGACTCTCCTAAAAAAAGTTCTTGGAAACAGACCCATACTTCTCATTCAGCTTGATTAGTTTGACTTTGCTAATGGGCTTGCTCACAGCCGACGGATGAGGATTTTCATCTTTCGATGGATAACACTTTTTATTATCCGACGGATAGTCCTCATCATCCGTCGAGTCTACATCTGTTAGCAAACCATCTACCAAATTAGGTTCTAGTTTCTATTTGCTCTTTTTCCAGGCTTCATCACAAAGAGACTCAATTCCTTGAACTTTGGTGATTTGAGCATGGACATCCCTGGATGTTTTCCATGCTTTAATCACCTCTTGTTCATGCTCGAGCTGCTTCTTTAAAATCTCTTCCTTTTTCAAGGACTCAGTTAATTCCTCCTTGGCAATCTTACACTCAGTTCTTAGTTTCTCAAAATCAACAAACTGAGACTCAAGCACATTATTCCTCTCACTTAAAAATAAGTTATTTTCTTTGATTTTAGCATTTTCTTTAGTAAGAGACTTAAGTGTAACACGCAAATGATATAATTCTGTAGACATGTCATTTCTGGCATCATTACACTCAGCTTTAGATAAATGTGCAAGGTTTGTAGTAATTACCTGATTGCTTGAGGAACTTGTCTCTGTTTCATCAGACTTGGCTATTAGGGCTAGATTGACATAGCTGACATCTTCATCTTGATCCAAACCATCTGTTGCCCAGTCATTCTCTTGTGTAATAAAAGCCCTTTCCTTTTGTTTGAGTAGATCAAAGTATTTTTGCTTATAATCCACATACTCAAACCTTTTCTTACTGGAATCTGACTTTCTATACTCATTTGCAAAATGCCCTGCCAAGCCACATTTGAAATATTTGAATTTTGACTTATCCACCATGTTTCTATTTGGCTTGGCTGCTCCAAAGTTCTTCTTAAACTTGAGCTTGGCAAATCTCCTGAAAAGAAATGCTAGGTGCTCATCAATGTCCTCCATGTCATCTTGGCTCAATGAATCTTCACTTTCTACTGCAAGCCCCTTGCCCTTGTTCTCACAGACCTTAGAAGTTGACTCAACAGCTTCCATCTTCACTTCCTTCTCTTTTTCCAAATCAGCAACTAGTGCATTGGATCCTCCTTTCTTCTTTCCTCTCTTCATCCTTTCATCCTGCTCTATCTCAAGCTCATAGGTCTTCAGGATGCCATACAGTCTCTCCAAAGTAAACTCTTTATAATCTTGTGAGTTTTTTAATGAGACTGTCATTGGTTTCCATTCCTTTGGAAGAGATCTAAGGAATTTCAGATTAGAGTCTTTAGTCTGATAGACTCTTCCATGCAACTTAAGAGCATTTAGTAGTTTTTGAAATCTACTAAAAATGTCAGTGAGTGACTCACTTTCCTCATTGTGAAAATGCTCATATTTCTGAATCAAGAGCTGCATCTTGTTTTCTCTAACTTGCTCAGTGCCATCACAGATTATCTGTATAGTATCCCAGACTTCCTTGAAAGTTTTGCAGTTGATAATGTTGTCAAACATGTCTGCATCAACTCCATTGAACAGAATGTTCATGGCCTTTTTATCCTTCCTGACTTGTTCAATGTCAGGATCAGACCATTCATGCCTTGGCTTGGGAACTGATGGCTCGTTTCCTGTTGCAGCTCTCATTGGAACGTGAGGGCCTCTTTCTATGCAGTTCACATAGGCCTCATATTGAGAAAGCATATGAAGATGCATCTTTACCTTCCAATGATGGTAATTATCTTTATCTAGAAAAGGAATCTTGACTCCAACGTCTTTCTTATTCATCTTGTTGAATTGTTTTGATCTTTAAACTCTTTGTAGATTAAGAGTTTGCTCTGATACCAATTGTTAGTCCCTTAACAATATAGCAAGATTTACTAAAGGGGGGTTGAATGGAATTCTTGAACCTTTTTCTCGAAATAAAAATGTTCAACTCGAATATAGATATAAGTGTTTTGATTAGCACAATGCGGAATAGAAACTTAATTGAATCAAAATATAAGTAATTAAAAACAAGAGTCTTTAAAAACTTTTTGGTGGATTTAAACAATTCCACCAGAGATGTATATTATATATATCGAGAGAACTCTGTGTGCAAGGATGCTCACAGCTGCTTACAAATTGAACTACTGAGAATACAGGGAAATGCTAATTATTCTGCTTACAAAGATTTCTCTATTTTTGTATCTCAGATATGTTGTTTTTATTTGCTACGTTCTTGGTTTATATATATTACCAAGATTACAAAGTCAAAAATACTGAATAAATATAAAAACTATAAGTCTTAAGCTTTGCTACTTTTCGTCCTCTATTACCCAGTTAATGGGCTTCCACAGTAGATTTGTATACATCTCGACGGATGTGCTCAGCTTTCACTGTTCAACTGCTGTTTGAATTCTTTATATGATCATCCGTTGGACTTTATGAACATCCGTTGGATATATGATCATTCGTTGACTTTCTGAACATCCGTTGATGGCTTCATTGATCATCCGTCGACTGCTATATTAAACATCCGTTGATAGTCATTTGATCATCCGTCGATGGCTTTGTTAATCATCCGTCGGTAGCTATTTTGGCACTTGACTTCATTTCACTTATGCAGAATTATAAGACATCATTTATATACAATTAATCAACCTATTCTGCATATCTAGTTAAAGTCAACATGACTTATAGGCTACTACAGAATCTATACAAAGATGTATACAGAACTGTGCTACAGACTCATTATTACATGAGCTACTCACTCGATGGATAACATCCGTCGGGACTATAATGAGTTATCTGTCGGGACTATAATTCTTATCCGTCGAGTGCTACATTATTTCACTAAGTAAAATCTACTTAGATGTTTTGTTTATGTAATCATCAAGTACACAACATATGCACAACAAATATCGATAAACATAGACAGAGATATGAAAAGAGCCTATAATTACGGTAACAATGAGGATATAGAGAATAATTTAAAAACTATGGGAGCCGTTAAGTATCTAAATTTACTGGATATTAAAGGAGAAACAACTAGCATTTAAGAAAGTGAATGGAGAAAATTTTAACAAAAAGTGTCAAAACAAAATTTTGAATATTGTGGAATAGTCTTATTAATGGATTAAATATACAAATCGACCCGATCCTACCCACATATTAGATAAGAGCGATCCGACTAATAAATGAATCAAATATGGGTTTAGGTCGATCCGATCCGTATAATTATATATAATGTTATATATTTTATAATATATATTATGATATATATACATAATTTATATTATTAATTAAAAAGTGTAATATTTTAATAATATTTAAGAGAATTACATTTGAAGATTCTAGTTGCGAATAATTTTAATATTTAATAATGTAATAATAATTTAATATGGTTCCAATGTTTTTTGAACTTTTACAAGTAATGATCTTTAGTGTTATGGAACAGTTTGAACTTCATTGTACAAATGAGTTATTCCTAGAAAAACGAGAAATGGAGTATTCTTGTCAACAGCAACAGTACTTCTTTTCCAAGTTTAATTAATTTGAAGGATAATAAAATACAAGGAGATATTTTCATTTATAATGTCATTAATTACATCAAATTAAAGTTAATAAGTCTTGCCTTATGGCATGGTAAGAAAGTTTGTCTATGTGTTTTGATTCGTAAAAGTTTATATGTCGTGTTTTCTTTGTTTCTCTATTAATCTCGTCAATGGCAAATTATATAAATACAATAAAGGAAATGGAGGAAAGCTTTTCTTTGATTAGAATCGAGGATGAGTAGGAAAGAGCACTATCGTATGACGGAGACCTTGTGGAGCAACCGGAGATAGACATACGTTAGTGTTTGGTAATGCGTTTTCTTATTGAATCGCCAATTGACGTTCAGGCAATACAACATAAGATGACATCACTTTAGCATCCAGGAAGAGGGGTATATGTGAAAGAACTAGAGTAGAATCGTTACATTTTTCAGTTTTACCAAGAAGTGGATGTTAAACGTGTAATTGAAGGTAGTCCATGGACTTTCGGAAGATTCCATTTGATTATTGAAAGACTGAAGATAGGAGATAATCCAAGGACACTATCACTGAATAAAGTGCTTCTATGGGTACAAATACATGGGTTGGAACATGGCTTCATGTCACAAAGAGTTGTGACTGACATGGGTAATCATGTCGGTACATTAATTGAGTCTAACCCAAACAAATTTGTTGGCGTCTGGAGAGAATCTTGAGAGTCATAGTTGCTATTACTATAGATAAACCTTTAAAACATAGAATGAAACTAAGGAGAATTGATAGTCAATGGTGCTGGGCAAATTTCAAATACGAGGGCGTCCCTACTTTCTGTTTTATCTATGGAATTATTGGACATAGTGAGAAATTCCGTGAAAGAGTTTTTGAAACACCTCTGAAGTTGATTGAAAAGCCATATGGCACGTGGATGAGAGCTGAATCACGTGGATTGAAAATTCTATGATAAGTTCTAAATATATCAGGTATTGAAGTGCTTCTTCGGTGACTCCGGCTACTCCGGAGTTAGATGAACCCACAGTAGGAAATAATAAATCAGAGTCCATGATTGTTGAAGAAAGGAGACAGAATCACAAAAAAATCGGAGGGGTGGTTACAACAGTGGATAGGGGAGAGTTGATAGATAAGGATGTGTTTACAGGAACAAATAAAACCACAAAATTAGCTAACATAACAGCTGGGGGAATTCAGTGTTCGAACAAGAGGCGGGAAAATGTGGATAGTGTAGCTGAGAATAATGGGCTGTTAGTCACGGATCCTAAAAGACGCAGAATGGAAACTTTAAGCCCAACTGATGAAGAAATGTTAGACTTACAAAACTGTTCAAAATAGAACCAAAAAAACGAGCTTGGGGCAGGTGCTGCATTGCATGCCCGCCTAGAATTATGACAACCCTGAGTTGGAACTACCAAGGAATTGGGCCTTTCTTGACGGACTTTGTTTTTATGTGTGAGACCATTTGTAAAAAAGAAGAGATGGAATTTATGTGTAGGGATTTAGGTTTTGAAGGCATGATGGTAATAGACCCGCGAGGCAGGAGTAGTGGATTAGCATTTTTATGGCGTGATCGAGACCAAGCTAATCTTCTGAGTTTGTCTCAAAATCACATATGGAGGTTTCAGTTGAAGGTATGGGAGTTTGACGAATAAAAGGTGTTAGATATATTTGAGATGTCATGTCTAATATGATTTGTGTTTAGTTTTTAGAACTTAACAACAGGACAAATTAGGACTGACTGGAATCAGGACTTACTGGAAGTCAGAACTTCATATCAGAACTTAAGATCATATCAGAACTTAAGTGCGGGAAGACTTACAGTTAAGGAAGGAAGCTGTTTTACAGTAGAAGATTGAGACTAAAATAAAAGAAGATATGCATGAAAAGAGTTTGAAGACTGGGAGACTTGTAGAAGATATCTGATTGATATATTTTAGGAGACAGAATTATATTTCATATCAATTAGAAGTTATTTTATAACTATAGTACTATATAAACACAGACTTAGAGTTTACACTATATGTGTTATCATTATCGAGAAGATTATACATTGTAACCTAGCAACTCTTAGTGATATTTGTTCATCACTGAGAGAGAAAATTTACAATGTAACAGAGTTTATCTTATTGAATATATCTGTTTACTGTTACTTATGTTTAAAATCGATTTGATTGTATTAAACACTGTATTCAACCCCCTTCTACAGTATTGTGTGACCTAACAACAGGTATGTACGGGGAGCCAGAAAAAAATAGTCTAAGAAACACTTGAGACTTACTATTAGGTACCATTTCATAAGAGAACATGTGATGGAAAGGTACAGTGGAATTGCATTTTGTTCCAACATATCAACAAATAGCAGATATCTTCACAAAACCACTATATGAAACTACTTTTACAAGACTGGTAAATGAACTTGGAATGGTTTCAGGTTCTTTCTCTAAATCTGCTTAGTTTTTTGTTCTCATACATCTGACTTTATGATCAGTGTTTACAGATTGTCTTATCTTCATGTACTATGTGCTTAAATTGAAATACATTAAATGCTGATTGTTATCTGATGTGGATCTATATACTCTAATTGTGATTTGAATGTTTTGTGACTCTTCAATCTAATGAGGATTACTGTGCTAGATGTTGACCTAGTAGTCTTTAATATACTAGAAATCTCATGTTTGAATTAGTTGTTTATGTGGAAACTCATTAACACAAGCAAATTTTGATTTTGAGCTTAGTCAAATTTACTTTGTGTATCTTATTACTAAGTCACAAACTAGATTCTTGCTTTTTATCTGTCAAATTCCGATGTCAATAAATCTTAAGGATGAAACTAAATGCTAATAAGCCTCATTTATCTAAAGAAAAGAAAATAAAAGAAAATTAAAATCAGGTACTCCTTTGAGATCTAGAGTAAATATGTGGAAGGGAAGACCCAAGTGCATTGCTGGTATTAAGTATTATGCATTAGAAAAGCAAATAAATATTTCTTGGTGACTTTTCACATTCTCTGATTACTGGAGAAATACTCTGATAATAGCATAAATTCTGATAGCAGTTGTGACTCATTTACACTGAGAAGCCACTGTGAAAAAGCATTCTAAAAGATGCATAAAATGAGCACAAACAGTTGAGGTGGACTCATGCACAAAGTTATCCTATAGTAGACTTCTTATTAATGACAGATTTTAAGCACTTTTCTTAGTTATGCCTTATTTCTAAGATGTACTAAAGTTTATCAGACTTTAATCTTTATCTGATATTTTGCTAATGCACACTCTATCACTCCATATGAATGATGAAAATTACTATGGTGAATAAGTTGTTTTTGACAAAAAGTTAAGTGTTATTTGCATAATTTATAAGGACAAGTTCTGATGGAAGTTCTGATGATTAAACTCTGAAGAAATAAGCCAGTATTTGTATGAAGAATCACAGAAAAAGACATTCACTTTTTAAGTACAGAAGCCATGTTCTGATGACTGTTAAAATCTGATAATAGTCAAGTTCTGATATTAAATCCTGATGGAAACTCTGATGCTTACGTGGCATTATTCTTTACTTGACTTATTTGTGGTAAATACTGAAACGATCATATTTAATCAGAATATAATTAGGTGAGATAAAAACAGCCATAATCATTTGGGTTAGTGGTAAACGTGCTTGTCGTGAAAAACTGCATGTGCACAGTAATTATTTCTTATTTCTCGTGCCCACTAACTCTGCTTTAACTATTTACTGGCTGACAGGTGTACAAGTATCTGTTTTACTTCGAAAAAGGACTGTTGAGTGGAAAAAGTATATATATGGGAGTTAAAAGATTTTCTAATCTTTTACCTACTTTTCTATTCTTATTCTCTCTTATTCTTTCTCTCTCTAATATTCTCTGAAGCTTTTTCATACAGGACTTTTATCAAACAACTTGTGCACAATATATTTTCTCATTTATTTCTTACAGAAATGGCACCAAAAGATATTATTTTCAATGAAGCGAAGTTTGTCCCCAACAATTACTTGGCTATTCTTAGCAAGAGTGAAGCCCCATCAGATCTTCATTTCGTTCAGGACTTTCTCGCTAACTCTAATATAGGTTATGCACTGACCCAACCAAACACATTCTCAGGAACTCAAGTGCTGGAGTTCTGGAGGTCAGGCGTGTATGATGATGGTGTTGCCAATGGGTCCCCCAGTATTATCTTTACTACAGGGGAGGATGCCCATGTGGTGATTTTGGCCACTGTGGCGCCCTCCAAACCCGGGTCAGAAGTTTGGGGTCCACACACACCTTATTCATAACCTGCTTATAACAATAATAAAGATAATAATAATATGCAGTGACCCTACTTACCAACTACCACAGACCGCAACAGGTTAAAGTATGCACACAAGCCAAACACATCTACTTATATTACAAACCATTCAAATCCCAACTATCCAACTCATAACTGAGTATTAAACATTATTACAAACTTTTACAAACTTAAATTATCCCAAAAGAAGCCTACTAGCTCAGCTCAATCAACCTAAACCCCTAGCTCTCGCACTGGACTTTGGATCCTCGGTACCAACCGGTTCCTTCTTAACTGGAAAATAACAGAAACAATATTGCATAAATGAGCTAACTAGCTCAGCAAGTCCTAATGACAAAACTGAGAATAATGATCATCAGGTGAACATGGTTATGATATCAAGTGAACAATGAATTATGATTTAGAATTGGATATTATATTTTCATGTTAAAAACCAAGGTTAGGCTGCTGATCAGGCAAGCACTAATCCCGAGCAAAGCACACAACACTGCTCTAACTACTGGATCCAAGGCACACATTGGCCTAACTTGACCATTATATGGTCTGATCACGAATCTAGTCAACAATTTTATAAAAACAATCCAATTCTAACATAATAACAGGATAAGCAATAATAAACAATAACCAGAATCATTAACAACATTTGACGTTCCATAATGAAATGATTTTAATCTGCATAAGGATCAAAAGAGCATTTTCAAAGTTTGGATGCTAGGTAATGAAAGAATTGGATAACAATGAATCCATGTTTCAGGGTTTCAAGAATTTGGTCTTTCAAAGCAAAAATACAATGGTTTGAATGTGTAAGCAATCTGGATCAGGGTTTGATATGTAGTTTGTATATATTTATGGAGTAGTATCGTATATTTGAGGTTCATAATTTGGTATACAACAATTTATGATCTAAAAAGAATCAGGTTTACGGCTCAAGATCAATAACTTGGAGTCAAGGTTTAGGGTTCAGTGCTTCAAAGCACTTGCAATATAAAACAGGAATATCAATCACGATAATATCTCGAGAAAGTTCAGAACACTTGCCTGGTATTAGCTTACTACACTGCACTCGTTTCCAATCTCAACCGTCTTACTCCTCAACTACCTGTTTCCCTTTTCTACGCCTTGCCTCTTCTGCTCACATATCATAAGCATCTATCAATATTTAACTCATAGGATTCTATTCAACACATACTTCTATCTACCCTTCGTTTCACCCAAATCCGATTAACGGATTGAAAGTTACGCAATAAAACAGTAAACATCGAATATACAGGCCGACAGTCAACCAACAAGTCACATATAACACATAACACGTCACATAATCAATGATATATCATTTATAAATAAGTCTCGGGTCATAAACAGGCTTTCAGGTATTTAAAATGATTTTTAAAACATTTTTCGGAATTAAAACGGGTCGTTGGATTAATTTCGGAATAATTATAAGGGTTCGGTTGGCCAATTCTGGCTCCGAAACAATTTTATAATAATTATCGAGCCTTGAAAATAATTTAGAATAATATTTTAAAGCTCGAAACTATTTTTCGGAATTTTTAAATCATTTTTAAATAATTAAATCTAATTAAATAATTAATTAAAATCAATTAATAATTAATTAAATCAATTAATCAATTAATTTTCGAATTAATTGACCAATTAATCAATTAAAAATTAACTGAAATTAATTAACTAATTAATTCATATTTATTTTGGATTAAAAATAATTTTCAAAAATTAAAATAATAATTTTTAAAATTTTCAGAAATTAAAAATCGAATTTTTATAATAAAAATAAATAGGAAATATCATTTTTAAATATTTTTAAAACAGGAATCCAACTTTTGCAAACTCTGGAAAGTTCAGGGACTGAACTTCATCGTTTTCAAAAGTTGGGGTACTAAACTGCAATTTTCCAGCCCTTCGCCGGAAAACAGTCGGGTTCGCCGGAGAACTCAACTCCGGCATCCTTCCACCACCACAAAATCCAGATTTAATCTACAATTTACCAGGAATATAACCATACCATTAAATCAACCTAACAATCCCTGAGTTGGCCGGAATTTGGCCGAGAAGTTCACCGGTTTCCGGCGAGCTCGACGTAAACTTCAAAACACAACTCCCTTCTCTACAGACCTCGTTGATTCATGAAACTTGTACGACTGGATTGCAAAGTTCACAGAGAACACAACCCACTATACCACAACATCAATCTATTCCAAAATAAGAAACCCCCAAATTTCAATTAAGAACATTCATACGGGTTATAAACCCTAATTTTAAAATTCGAAAATCAAACTCAAATTTGAACATGTTATTGAACTTCAAATCAGACGTATAATATATCAAAATCATCAGGAAAACAAGCTCTACAACATGCAATCATCAAATCATACAAACAATCATCCGAACAAAAATTCATATTTTTAATAAAATTAATTCGAAAATAAATAAAAATATAAAAAAATACCCTTGATTTCTGCAGTAAAACAAAGCTCAGAATCTGGTAGAACACTACAAATCCTTCATTTTGGTTACTCAAGCTTTGAAAACAGAGACGAGTAACGCCTTCGTTTTGCTGTTTGATTCTTAGAACAGTTTATGAAATTAGGATTTTTCTCTGAAAATTATAAAATTAACTATCTGCAAATGGTTTTGATACGAAATAAAATACGGGAAAAGGCTATTTATAATTACGGAAAATTAGTATCCCATTGGATCATTCCGGATATAAAACGATACATTTATTTATAAAAATTGATCCAAACGGTATCGGTTTTCGGGATAATTATCAAAACCAGTATAATTTATACTGCGGTCTTGGTCTCAGCGCCTGGTTACACGTACTACGAGGTGATAATTGGGATAGTTTAATAAAAAGCTCCCGTTTATCGAAAATACGGGGTTATTGATTTACCGAAACGAATATGGTATCGAAAATGTTGCGCCGGGACCCGCGCAGAACAAACCGTATGTCGGATCGAAAAAGTGGAAACATGGAATATGCTCGGAATATTACAATTGGGTTAGGAAGGAGTTCTCGGAAGAGTTTCGGGTTCCAAAAGCGTAACAACGGATGACGTCGGTTGGTTCCCGTTTTTATAAAATAGATTTTAAATACTCAGAAAAAGATTTTATACATTTCATATGATCCTTATAAATCCATAAATCAACATAAAAATAATTAGGAAGATATGACAATTATCTATATTTTATTTCGGACATATAAAAATTAAAATACTCAATTAATATTATTTTTAAAAATCCAAACACAGATAACACTTAACAATTAATTCACATAATGGATACTGAATACATATATTAATCATTTATTAACAACATAATTACACGATATATCACAAATATTACATCCTTCCCCCCTTAAAAGGATTCTGTCCTCGGAATCTCCTAAGAAAACAAATGAGGATACTTTTCTCTCATATCACTTTCTAACTCCCAGGTTGACTCTTCAACCTTTGGGTTTCTCCACAATACTCTTACTAACTTTACCACTTTATTCCTCAATACTTTCTCTCTTTCCTCTAGAATTTCTATCAGACTCTCTATATATGATAAGTCTGCTTGAAGCTCTATTGGCTCATATTCTATTACATGCCTGAAGTCTGGATTATATTTCTTGAGCATCGATACGTGAAAAACATTGTGAATGTGCTCCATGTGCGGTGGTAACGCCAACTCGTAAGCTACTTTGCCCACGCGCTTTAGGATTTCAAAAGGTCCGACATATCTTGGGCTTAGCTTCCCTTTCTTTCCAAACCTTGTTAGTCCTTTCCATGGTGATACTTTCAGTAATACCAAGCTTCCTTCTTCAAATTCCATGTCCTTACTTGACTGGTCTGCATATTTCCTTTGACGGTCTTGTGCTGCTATAAATCTTTTCTGAATTACTTCAACAACTTCCTTTGTTTGCTGCACCAATTCAGGTCCAAGTATTTTGCGTTCTCCTACTTCGTCCCAATGCACTGGAGATCTGCATTTACGTCCATAAAGGGCTTCATAGGGTGGCATCCCAATACTGGCATGATAACTGTTGTTATAAGTAAACTTTACCAGAGGTAAATGCGCGTCCCAACTTCCTTTGAAAGCAATAGCACAAATACGTAACATACCTCGATTGTCTAGATCGTTCTTTCACTTTGGCCGTCCGTCTGCGGGTGATAGGCCGTACTCATATTCAATCTCGTTCCCAAACATTCTTGAAAAATCTTCCGAAATCTTGAATTAAACCTTGGATCTCGATCAGTTACAATAGACACTGGAACTCCATGACGAACTACGATTTCCTTCAGGTACATATGGACTAACTTGTCGAGCAAAAATCTTTCATTTGTAGGCAAAAAATGTGTTGACTTGGTAAGTCTATCCACTATAACCCAAATGGCATCATGATTAGCCCTTGTCCTTGGTAATCCAACTATGAAATTCATGGTAATATGTTCCCACTTCCACTCTGGAATCTCCAATGGCTGTAACAATCCACTTGGTCTCTGATGCTCTGCTTTAACTCTCTGACAGGTATAACATTTGCTAACCCATTCCGTAATTTCCCTCTTCATATCTGGACACCAATAATTCTCCTTTAAATCCCTGTACATTTTGGTACTCCCTGGATGGATGGAATATCTTGAACTATATTCCTCTTGTAAAATTTCATTCTTTAACTCCGTCACCGGTGGAATCCAAATTCTAGATGAAAACCTCAGAATACCTTGATCATCCTTTTGCGTGCATAATTCTTACCTACCAAACGATTTATATCTTGATCCATTACATCTTCCTGACATTTCTTTATTTTCTCCAATAACTCCGGTTGGAAAGTCATACTATACACTTTCGCTTCCTCAGGCTTGCAAACTCTAATCTCCAATTCCAATTTCTGAAATTCCTTATATATCTCTTCAGGTACTGATAACTCATTTAACCTTTCCTTCCGACTCAATGCGTCTGCTACAACGTTCGCTTTACCGGGATGATAATTAATCGAGCAGTCGTAATCCTTGATCAATTCTAACCATCTCCTTTGCCTCATATTAAGTTCCTTCTGTGTGAATATGTACTTTAAGCTTTTGTGATCCGTGAAAATCTCGCACTTTTCTCCATACAGATAATGTCTCCAAATCTTTAAAGCGAAAACTATGGCTGCTAGCTCCAAATCATGAGTAGGATACTTTTGTTCGTGTGGTTTCAATTGCCTTGACGCATACGCAATCACCTTTTCGTGCTGCATTAAAACACATCCTAGTCCTTTGTGAGAAGCATCGCTATAAATTACGAAATTCCCTTGATCGTCTAGAAGTGACAAAACAGGTGCTATGATTAATCTTTGCTTCAATTCCTAAAAACTTCCTTCGTACTTGTCATTCCATATAAACTTTTCATTCTTGCGTGTAAGCTTTGTCAGTGGTGTTGCAATTCTTGAGAAATTCTGGACGAATCGACGATAATATCCCGCCAATCCCAAGAAACTTCTTACCTCGGTGGGTGTTCTCGGTCTCTCCCAATTCGTAATTGCTTTGACCTTTGCCGGGTCTACTTTGATCCCTTCGTTACTGACTATGTGTCCTAAGAACTGAACCTCCTGTAACCAAAACTCACACTTCGAGAATTTAGCATATAACTTCTTTTGCTTTAAAATCTCCAAAGCTGTCCTTAAATGTTCCGCATGATCCTCTTCCGTCTTTGAATAAATTAAAATATTGTCTATAACACAATAACGAACTTGTGCAAATACTCCTTGAAAATTCTGTTCATTAAATCCATAAACGCTGCCGGGGCATTAGTCAATCCAAAAGACATTACTAGAAATTCTTAATGTCCATACCTCGTTCTGAAAGCTGTCTTTGGTATATCTTCTGGCTTGATCTTCAGTTGATGATATCCCGATCTTAAATCAATCTTGGAGAAAAACTTGTCTCCCTTCAATTGATCAAACAAATCGTCAATTCTGGGTAACGGATACTTGTTCTTGATTGAAAGCTTGTTGAGCTCCCTATAGTCGATACACAGTCTCATGCTTCCATCTTTTTTCTTGACAAATAATACCGGGGTTCCCCACGGGGATACACTGGGTCTGATTACTCCTTTCTCTAACAGCTCTTGTAATTGCTTCGCTAGCTCTTTCATCTCAACAGGCGCCATCCTATACGGGGCCTTGGATACTGGTTCTGTTCCAGGCGCTAAGTCGATTGCAAACTCAATTTCTCTATCTGGAGGAAGTCCTGGTAACTCGTCGGGAAACACGTCTGGAAATTCATTCACTACTGGAATATCTTCAAGTTTTGCTGGTTCCTGACTTCTGTCAATCACATTGCTACGAAATGCTCGCATCCTTGTCGTAATAATTTCTTGGCTTGAATCATCGTTAAGAACTTCTTTACTTGTTTCTGACCCTTGAACGTTACTATTCTTTCGTCTGGCGTTTTCACCATTGCCTTATTATTTCGACAATCTATCTGGGCATCATGCTTAGATATCCAATCCATCCCTAATATAACGTCAAACTCCCCTAACTTAAATGGTATCAAATCTACACAAAATTTACTACCAGAAATCTCAATCTCATAATTTCCACAAACTTGATTAACAGATATTCATTCTTGATTTGCCAATTCCACAGTCATTATTTCATTTAAATACTTTGGCACATAAAGAATTCACATTAAGCGTACCTGCCACGACATCCGTATCCTGGATAGCATTCTTCACAGACATGTCAAAAACTCTAGCCCTTGAAGTCTCATTCACTGCTGGGGTAGATCCCATAATCATCAATGCATTACTGACTGGGGCTGGTGTCTTGCAATCCCTGGCTATATGTCCTGGTTTCCCATATTTAAAGCATGTAAATCCAATGGCTGGAACCTTTACTGCTGGATTCCGGATAGGCTGATCCTTATTTACTGACTCTCTTGCTGGCTGATTTCGGCACTCCCTCGAATAGTGCCCTTTCTGGTTGCATTTGAAACATACCACATTAAACTTATTACAGACTCCTCCATGCTTCTTTCCACATACTTGACAATCTGGAAAAGTTATTCTCAACTGATTCGGCTGATTCGCATTAACTGGACGGTTGCCCTGGCCTCCGTCGCTTGCATTTTGTCACCCGAAATTAAAATTCCTCCCTGGCTGAAACTTTCCCTTCTTAAAATTTGGAAACTTCCCTGGTTGTGACTGACCAACCACCACGGACCGCAACAGGTTAAAGTATGCACACAAGCCAAACACACTATTATATTACAAACGTTCAAATCCCAACTATTCTAACTCAAAACTGAGTATTTAACGTTATTACAAACTTTTACAAACTTAAATTATCCCAAAAGAAGCCTACTAGCTCAGCTCAATCAACCTGAACCCCTAGCTCTCGCTGGAGTGGGGATCCTTTGTAGCAACCGGTTCCTTCTTAACTGGAAAAGAACAGAAACAATATCGCACAAATGAGCTAACTAGCTCAGCAAGTCACAATGACAAAACTGAGAATAATGATCATCAGGTGAACATGGTTATGATATCAAGTGAACAATGGATTATGATTTAGAATTGGATATTATATTTTCATTTTAAAAATCAAGGTTAGGCTGCTGATCAGTCACGCACTAACCCCGAGCAAAGCACACAGCACTGCTCTAACTACTGGATCTAAGGCACACATTGGCCTAACTTGACCATTATATGGTCTGACCATGAATCTGGTCCACAATTTTATAAAAACAATCCAATTCTAACATAATAACAGAATAAGCAATAATAAACAATATCCAGAATTATTAACAACATTTGATGTTCCATAATGAAATGAAATGGTTTTAATCTGCATAAGGATCAAAAGAGCATTTTCAAAGTTTGGATGCTAGGTAATGAAATAATTGGCTAAAAATGAATCAATGTTTCAGGGTTTCAAGGATTTGGTCTTTCAAAGAGTAAAATACAAAGGTTTGAATGTGTAAGCAATCTGGTTCAGTGTTTAATATTTAGTTTGTATGTATTTATGGAGTAATATCGTATATTTGAGGTTCGTGTTTGGGGTATACAACAATCAATGGTCTAGAAAGAATCAGGTTACGGCTCAAGATCAATAACTGGAATCAAGGTTTAGGGTTCAGTGCTTCAAAGCACTTATAATATAAAACAGGAATATCAATCACGACAATATCTCGAGAAAGTTCAGAACACTTGCCTGGTATTAGCTTACTACACTGCACTCGTTTCCAGTCTCAACCGTCTTACTCCTCAACTACCTGTTTCCCTTTCCTACGCCTTGCATCTTCCTTGATTTCTGCAGTAAAACGAAGCTCAGAATCTGGTAGAACACTTCAAATCCTTCGTTTTGGTTACTCAAGCTTTGAAAACAGAGATCGGTAACGCCTTCGTTTTGCTGTTTGATTCTTAGAACAGTTTATGAAATTAGGGTTTTTCTTTGAAAATTATAAAATTAACTATCTGCAAATGATTTTGATAATAAATAAAATACGGGAAAAGGCTATTTATAATTACGGAAAATTAGTATCCCGTTGGATCATTCCGGATATAAAACGGTACGTTTATTTATAAAAACTGATCCAAACGGTATCCGTTTTCGGGATAATTATCCAAACCAGTACAATTTGTATTGCGGTCTTGGTCTCAGCGCCTGGTTACACATACTACGAGGTGATAATTGGGATAGTTTAATAAAAAACTCCCGTTTATCGAAAATACGGGTTTTATTGATTTACCGAAACAAATATTGTATCGAAAATGTTGCGCCGAGACCCGCGCAGAACAAACCGTACGCCGGATCGAAAAAGTCGAAACATGGAATATGCTCGGAATATTACAATTAGGTTAGGAAGGAGTTCTCGGAAGAGTTTCGGGTTCCAAAAGTGTAACAACGGATGACGTCGGTTGGTTCCCGTTTTTATAAAATAGATTTTAAATACTCAGAAAAAGATTTTATAAATTTCATATGATCCTTATAAATCCATAAATCAACATAAAAATAATTAGGAAGATATGACAATTATCTATATTTTATTTTGGACATATAAAAATTAAAATACTCAATTAATATTATTTTTAAAAATCCAAACACAGATAACACTTAACAATTAATTCACATAATGGATACTGAACACATATATTAATCATTTATTAACAACATAATTACACGATATATCACGGATATTACATCCTTCCCCCCTTAAAAGGATTCTGTCCTCAGAATCTCTTAAGAAAACAAATGAGGATACTTTTCTCTCATATCACTTTCTAACTCCCAGGTTGACTCTTCAACCTTTGGGTTTCTCCACAATACTCTTACTAACTTTACCACTTTATTCCTCAATACTTTCTCTCTTTCCTCTAGAATTTCTATTGGACTCTCTATATATGACAAGTCTGCCTGAAGCTCTATTGGCTCATATTCTATTACATGCCTGGAGTCTGGATTATATTTCTTGAGCATCGATACGTGAAAAACATTGTGAATATGCTCCATGTGCGGTGGTAACGCCAACTCGTAAGCTACTTTGCCCAAGCGCTTTAGGATTTCAAAAGGTCCGACATATCTTGGGCTTAGCTTCCCTTTCTTTCCAAACCTCGTTAGTCCTTTCCATGGTGATACTTTCAGTAATACCAAGCTTTCTTCTTCAAATTCCATGTCCTTCCTTGACTGGTCTGCATATTTCCTTTGACGGTCTTGTGCTGCTATGAATCTTTTCTGAATTACTTCAACAACTTCCTTTGTTTGCTGCACCAATTCAGGTCCAAGTATTTTGCGTTCTCCTACTTCGTCCCAATGCACTGGAGATCTGCATTTGCGTCCATAAAGGGCTTCATAGGGTGGCATCCCAATACTGGCATGATAACTGTTGTTATAAGCAAACTATACCAGAGGTAAATGCTCGTCCCAACTTCCTTTGAAATCAATAGCACAAACACATAACATATCCTTGATTGTCTGGATCGTTCTTTCACTTTGGCCGTCCGTCTGCGGGTGATAGGCCGTACTCATATTCAATCTCTTTCCCAAACATTCTTGAAAAATCTTCCAAAATCTTGAATTAAACCTTGGATCTCGATCAGATACAATAGACACTGGAACTCCATGACGAACTGCGATTTCCTTCAGGTACATATGGACTAACTTGTCGAGCAAAAATCTTTCATTTATAGGCGGAAAATGAGCTGACTTGGTAAGTCTATCCACTATAACCCAAATGGCATCATGATTAGCCCTTGTCCTTGGTAATCCAACTATGAAATCCATGATAATATGTTCCTACTTCCACTCTGGAATCTCCAATGGCTGTAACAATCCACTTGGTCTCTGATGCTCTACTTTAACTCTCTGACAGGTATAACATTTGCTAACCCATTTCGCAATTTCCCTCTTCATATCTGGCCACCAATAATTCTCCTTTAAATCCCTGTACATTTTGGTACTCCCTGGATGGATGTAATATCTTGAACTATGTGCCTCTTGTAAAATTTCATTCTTTAACTCCGTCACCGGTGGAATCCAAATTCTAGATGAAAACCTCAGAATACCTTGATCATCCTTTTGCGTGCATAATTTTTCACCTACCAAATGATTTATATCTTGATCCATTACTTCTTCCTGACATTTCTTTATTTTTTCCAAAAACTCCGGTTGGAAAGTCATACTGTACACTTTCGCTTCCTCAGGCTTGCAAACTCTAATCTCCAATTCCAATTTCTGAAATTCCTAATATATCTCTTCAGGTACTGATAACTCATTTAACCTTTCCTTCCGACTCAATGCATCTGCTACAACGTTCGCTTTACCGGGATGATAATTAATCGAGCAGTCGTAATCCTTGATCTATTCTAACCATCTCCTTTGCCTCATTTTAAGTTCCTTCTGTGTGAATATGTACTTTAAGCTTTTGTGATCCATGAAAATCTCGCACTTTTCTCCATACAGATAATGTCTCCAAATCTTCAAAGTGAAAACTATGGCTGCTAGCTCCAAATCATGAGTAGGATACTTTTGTTCGTGTGGTTTCAATTGCCTTCACGCATACGCAATCACCTTTTCGTGATGCATTAAAACACATCCTAGTCCTTTGTGAGAAGCATCGCTATAAATTATGAAATTCCCTTGATTGTCTAGAAGTGACAAAACAGGTGCCGTGATTAATCTTTGCTTCAATTCCTGAAAACTTCCTTCGCACTTGTCATTCCATATAAACTTTTCATTCTTGCATGTAAGCTTTGTCAGTGGTGTTGCAATCCTTGAGAAATTCTGGACGAATCGACGATAATATCCCGCCAATCCCAAGAAACTTCTTACCTCAGTGGGTGTATTCTCGGTCTCTCCCAATTCGTAATTGCTTCGATCTTTGCCGGGTCTACTTCGATCCCTTCGTTACTGACTATGTGTCCTAAGAACTGAACCTCCTGTAACCAAAACTCACACTTCGAGAATTTAGCATATAATTTCTTTTTCTTTAAAATCTCCAAAGCTGTCCTTAAATGTTCCGCATGATCCTCTTCCGTCTTTGAATAAATTAAAATATCATCTATAAACACAATAACGAACTTGTCCAAATACTCCTTGAAAATTCTGTTCATTAAATCCATAAACGCTGCCGGGGCATTAGTCAATCCAAAAGACATTACTAGAAATTCGTAATGTCCATACCTCGTTCTGAAAGCTATCTTTGGTATATCTTCTGGCTTGATTTTCAGTTGATGATATCCCAATCTTAAATCAATCTTGGAGAAAAACTCGGCTCCCTTCAATTGATCAAACAAATCGTCAATTCTGGGTAACGGATACTTGTTCTTGATTGTAAGCTTGTTGAACTCCCTATAGTCAATACACAGTCTCATGCTTCCATCTTTCTTCTTGACAAATAATACCGGGGCTCCCCACGGGGATACACTGGGTCTGATTACTCCTTTCTCTAACAGCTCTTGTAATTGCTTCGCTAGCTCTTTCATCTCAACAGGCGCCATCCTATACGGGGCCTTGGATACTGGTTCTGTTCCAGGCGCTAAGTCGATTGCAAACTCAATTTCTCTATCTGGAGGAAGTCCTGGTAACTCATCGGGAAACACGTCTGGAAATTCATTCACTACTGGAATATCTTCAAGTTTTGCTGGTTCCTGACTTCTGTCAATCACATATGCTACGAAATGCTCGCATCCTTGTCGTAATAATTTCTTGGCTTGAATCATCGTTAAGAACTTCTTTACTTGTTTCTGACCCTTGAACGTTACTATTCTTTTGTCTGGCATTTTCACCATTACCTTCTTATTTCGACAATCTATCTGGGCATCATGCTTAGATAACCAATCCATCCCTAATATAACGTCAAACTCCCCTAACTTAAATGGTATCAAATCTACACAAAATTTACTACCAGAAATCTCAATCTCACAATTCCCACAAACTTGATTAACAGTTATTCGTTCTTGATTTGCCAATTCCACAGTCATTATTTCATTTAAATATTCAACTGGACAATTTAACTTACTAACAAAATCTTGTGAAACAAACGATCGAGTTGCTCCCGAATCTATTAACACTTTGGCACATAAAGAATTCACATTAAGCGTACCTACCATGACATCCGTATCCTGGATAGCATCCTTCACATACATGTCAAAAACTCTAGCCCTTGAAGTCTCATTCACTACTGGGGTAGATCCCATAATCCTCAATGCATTACTGACTGGGGCTGGTGTCTTGCAATCCCTGGCTATATGTCCTGGTTTCTCACATTTAAAGCACATAAATCCAATGGCTGGAACCTTCACTGCTGGATTCTGGATAGGCTGATCCTTATTTACTGACTCTCTTGCTGGCTGATTTCGGCACTCCCTCGAATTGTGCCCTTTCTGGTTGCACTTGAAACAAACTATATTCAACTAATTACAAACTCCCCCATGCTTCTTCCCACATACTTGACAATCTGGAAAATTTATTCTCAACTGATTCGCATTAACTGGACGGTTGCCCTGGCCTCCGTCGCATTTTGTCTCCTGAAATTAAAATTCCTCCCTGGCTGAAACTTGCCCTTCTTAAAATTTGGAAACTTCTCTGGTTGTGACTGAACTTCATTCCCTTCAAATTTCCTTTTTTTGCTTTCCTTTTCCTTCTGGAACATCTCACTCTCTGTCTCTGCGATCATAGCCTTCTATACCACTCCTGCATAGGTATCCAATTCAAAAATGCCTACCTTCCCTCTGATCCATGGTTTAAAACCTTGCTGGAATCTTTTAGCTTTATTCCTGTCAGTATCCATATACGACGGTACATACCTTGACAATTCCTCAAACTTACTCCCATAATCTGCCACCGACATATTCCCTTGCTTTAATTCTAAAAACTTCAGCTCTATCTGATCTTGGACAAACTGAGGAAAATACTTTTCTAAAAACAATTCCTTAAACCTCTCCCAAGTAATAACATCTGTACCTTCTAATGTCTTCACCATCTCCCACCAATAGGTGGCCTCGTTCTTCAGATAGTAACTTGCAAACTCAACCTTGTGTTCTTCCTTTACTTTAACTAAGGCAAACGCCTTCTCTATTTCCTTTAACCAAACATTTGCTTCAATCGGCTCTAAGGAACCCTTGAATTCTGGTGGGTTTACTGCCTGAAAAGTTTGAAAGTTACCTGTGGATTAGTCTGTTTTTGTTGTTATTGTGCCAGGTGAACTGTTTGTTGGGCCAAGATTTGAAGAATCTGGGCTATTGCTGGGTCCATGGGTCCTGGGTTCACATTTGGATTTGTATCATCTTGGTTGTTATTGTTGTTGGTTTCTTCATTCTGGGTGTTGGTGCGGGTATTTCTTCTAGGAGGCATTTTTCTGTAAAGAATCAAACAACTTATTTAGCTTTTGAATCAAATCTTTTGCATAAAAGAACAGTTTTGTAAAACAGAAATATCTCTTTTTTGAAAACAGTTGTAACTAAGTAAATTGTATGCTTCTTTACAGAATATAAACAGTTATGGAAAACAGGTTACATGGTATCGCAGGGTATAGATCAAAAGTTTTAGGTAGTACAAGCGTAAAGACGCTTCGGAAGTAAAAACAAAAGGGTACAACAACCTACTCACTAGTCAGCATAGCTAGTCTATAAATACAACTCAAAAGTCTACTGATACACACTACACACTACCGTACATACGACATAACCATCACAATACTGCTCAGCATCTCCATCTCTGGATCTCTGACTCAACTCCAAGGAAACTCTGGTCCTGCTAGCCTCTCAAAGTCCTCCATCACCTCAGTAGCCCAGCCCATCAGTGCATCAGGGCCTCTGCCAGGTAGTGTAGCTCCATGTAGCCTAGCCTCAAGAACCCTCTGTGTCACATGAATCTCCTCTCGAAGCTCCCTCACACCACGATTAACATCAGTAGTCCTAATGATATGCTGTAGCTCTCTGATCTGGGCCAACAAGGAATCACGCTCCAATAGAAGAGCCTCATACCGGTAGTAAGGAACCGGGGGCAATATAGACTGGAATGGGGCACTCGCACTGAATGCCCAGTGGAATCTGAGTCAGCTGGTGGGGATCCTCTGATAGGTTGCCTCATGCCTGGGGGTGGAATAGCCTGCAGTGGTACGGGCTGCAACACAGGTGGAGGTAGTATAGCCAACACTGGTGGAACAACATGACGTGGATCCGAAGACGACACTCCAACTGAAGGCTCTGAGTGATCAGCTGATACGGGAACAAAAGAATCGGCCATCGCTGCTATCTGAAATCATATCGCAATATAAGAATCTCGAACCATAACGCAAATTACACTAATACCTGTTATACCGAAGCACTCAACCTCTCAACATTCTATCTTTCTATTTCTTACTTCTAATCCTAACCCTCTACCCATTCCCGTCAACCTAGGCTTGTGTCAGTGACTTATAACCTGTAGCTCTAATACCAAACCTGTGGCGCCCTCCAAACCCGGGTCAGAAGTTTGGGGTCCACACACACCTTATTCATAACCTGCTTATAACAATAATAAAGATAATAATAATATGCAGTGACCCTACTTACCAACTACCACGGACCGCAACAGGTTAAAGTATGCACACAATCCAAACACATCTACTTATATTATAAACCGTTCAAATCCCAACTATCCAACTCATAACTGAGTATTAAACATTATTACAAACTTTTACAAAATTAAATTATCCCAAAAGAAGCCTACTAGCTCGGCTCAATCAACCTGAACCCCTAGCTCTCGCACCGGACTGGGGATCCTCGGTACCCACCGGTTCCTTCTTAACTGGAAAAGAACAGAAACAATATTGCACAAATGAGCTAACTAGCTCAGCAAGTCACAATGACAAAACTGAGAATAATGATCATCAGGTGAACATGGTTATGATATCAAGTGAACAATGGAATATGATTTAGAATTGGATATTATATTTTCATGTTAAAAACCAAGGTTAGGCTGCTGATCAGTCACGCACTAACCCCGAGCAAAGCACACAACACTGCTCTAACTACTGGATCCAAGGCACATATTGACCTAACTTGACCATTATATGGTCTGACCATGAATCTGGTCCACAATTTTATAAAAACAATCCAATTCTAACATAATAACAGGATAAGCAATAATAAACAATAACCAGAATCATTAACAACATTTGACATTCCATAATGAAATGGTTTTAATCTGCATAAGGATCAAAAGAGCATTTTCAAAGTTTGGATGCTAGGTAATGAAAGAATTGGATAACAATGAATCAATGTTTCAGGGTTTCAAGGATTTGGTCTTTCAAAGCATAAATACAATGGTTTGAATGTGTAAGCAATCTGGATCAGGGTTTGATATGTAGTTTGTATATATTTGTGGAGTAGTATCGTATATTTGAGGTTCATAATTGGGTATACAACAATTTATGGTCTAAAAAGAATCAGGTTTACGGCTCAAGATCAATAACTTGGAGTCAAGGTTTAGGGTTTAGTGCTTCAAAGCACTTGCAATATAAAACAGGAATATCAATCACGATAATATCACGATAAAGTTTAGAACACTTGCCCGGTATTAGCTAACTACACAGTAATCGTTTCCAATCTCAACCGTCTTACTCCTCAACTACATATTTCCCTTTTCTACGCCTTGCCTCTTCTGCTCACATATCATAAGCATCTATCAATATTTAACTCATAGGATTCTATTCAACACATACTTCTATCTACCCTTCGTTTCACCTAAATCCGATTAACGGATTGAAAGTTACGCAATAAACCAGTAAACATCGAATATACAGGCTGACAGTCAACCAACAAGTCACATATAACACATAACACGTCACATAATCAATGATATATCATTTATAAATAAGTCTCGGGTCATAAACAGGCTTTCAGGTATTTAAAATGATTTTTAAAACATTTTTCGGAATTAAAACGGGTCGTTGGATTAATTTTGGAATAATAAACAGGGTTCGGTTGGCCAATTCTGGCTCCGAAACAATTTTATAATAATTATCGAGCCTTGGAAATAATTTAGAATAATATTTTAAAGCTCGAAATTATTTTTCGGAATTTTTAAATCATTTTTAAATAATTAAATCTAATTAAATAATTAATTAAAATTAATTAATAATTAATTAAATCAATTAATCAATTAATTTTCGAATTAATTGACCAATTAATCAATTAAAAATTAACTGAAATTAATTAACTAATTAATTCAGATTTATTTTGGATTAAAAATAATTTTCGGAATTAAAATAATAATTTTTAGAATGTTCAGACTTAAAAATCGAATTTTTATTATAAAAATAAATAGGAAATATGATTTTTAAATATTTTTAAAACAGGAATCCAACTTTTGCAAACTCTGGAAAGTTTAGGGATTGAACTTCATCGTTTTCAAAAGTTGGGGTACTAAACTGCAATTTTCCAGCCCTTCGCCGGAAAACAGTCGGGTTCGCCGGAGAACTCAACTCCGGCATCCTTTCACCACCACAAACTCCAGATTTAATCTACAATTTACCAGGAATCTAACCATACCATCAAATCAACCTAACAATCCCTGAGTTGGCCGGAATTTGGCCGAGAAGTTCGCCGGTTTCCGGCGAGCTCGACGTAAACTTCAAACACAACTCCCTTCTCTACAGACCTCGTTGATTCATGAAACTTGTACGACTGGATTGCAAAGTTCACAGAGAAGACAACCCACTATACCACAACATCAATCTATTCCAAAATAAGAAACCCCCAAATTTCAATTAAGAACATTCATACGGGTTATAAACCCTAATTTTAAAATTCGAAAATCAAACTCAAATTTGAACATGTTATTGAACTCCAAATCAGACGTATAATATATCAAAATCATCAGGAAAACAAGCTCTACGACATGCAATCATCAAATCATACAAACAATCATCCGAACAAAAATTCATATTTTAATAAAATTAATTCGAAAATAAATAAAAATATAGAAAAATACCCTTGATTTTTGCAGTAAAACGAAGCTCCGAATTTGGTAGAACACTTCAAATCCTTCGTTTTGGTTACTCAAGATTTGAAAACAGAGATCGGTAACGCCTTCGTTATGCTGTTTGATTCTTAGAACAGTTTATGAAATTAGGGTTTTTCTCTGAAAATTATAAAATTAACTATCTGCAAATGATTTTGATACGAAATAAAATATGGGAAAAGGCTATTTATAATTACGGAAAATTAGTATCCCGTTGGATCATTCCGGATATAAAACGGTACATTTATTTATAAAAACTGATTCAAACAGTATCGGTTTTCGGGATAATTATCCAAACCAGTACAATTTGTACTGCGGTCTGGGTCTCAGCGCCTGGTTACACGTACTACGAGGTGATAATTGGGATAGTTTAATAAAAAGCTCCCGTTTATCGAAAATACGGGTTTTATTGATTAACCGAAACGAATATTGTATCGAAAATGTTGCGCCGAGACCCGCGCAGAACAAACCGTACGCCGGATCGAAAAAGTCGAAACATGGAATATGCTCGGAATATTACAATTAGGTTAGGAAGGAGTTCTCGGAAGAGTTTCGGGTTCCAAAAGCGTAATAACGGATGACGTCGGTTGGTTCCCGTTTTTATAAAATAGATTTTAAATACTCAGAAAAAGATTTTATAAATTTCATATGATTTTTATAAATCTATAAATCAACATAAAAATAATTAGGAAGATATGACAATTATCTATATTTTATTTTGGACATATAAAAATTAAAATACTCAATTAATATTATTTTTAAAAATCCAAACACAGATAACACTTAACAATTAATTCACATAATGGATACTGAACACATATATTAATCATTTATTAACAACATAATTACACGATATATCCCGGATATTACAGCCACAGTTCGACAAGCACTCCATCTGTCAGAAAACTGCACATATTCAACAGTTGAAGAGCCTGTTCTTCAATAGCTAATGGCCAATCTAGGCTATGAGAAGACTCTGGCGAAGCTGGGACAGTTGAAGAGACCTCACATAAGGAGGGAATGGAGTTTCTTCTTCGACTGCATCACCAGGACTTTTACAAATAAGTGCTCCAATTTTGATGCAATCCCAATTCTCAGTCAACAAATCGGGTATGCTCTCATAAATCAAACTCATTTTGATTATGCAAATATTGTTTTAGGCTTTATTGGGGATATGATGACAGAAGATAGAAACACTGTATATTTTGCTAGATTCTGTTAGCTTATTTATAGTTCTTGTTGTTCTGATGCACCCCAATTAGCAAGTGAGTTAATTGAACCATTTAAGCTTGCTAAGAGAGCTTTTATTGACTTATTATCTGCTAATAATAAGAAAACTGTTTTGAGATCCCTCTAAATTCCACAATTTGTCAAACAATTTTTGGTAAACTCTGACCCATCCACATACACTACTCTATATCTTGATGTCCAACCATCCCAACCTCCATCAGAATCTCCAACCACTACACACCCAACAACTTCTCAACCATAACCACAACCTACCATCAGGACATATTTCAAACCAACACAGTCATCTCAACCTCAACCTCAACCATCAACACATACAATCACTCAACCTCAACCATCAGCACATACAATCAGACCTTCATTTTCCAAATCTAAGAGGACAAAGTCTGTTCCTCAACCTCCAAAAAAGAGAAGGAAAATGATTCTCAGGGATGAATTTGATAGTGAAGAGGAAGCACAGGTTCATGCATCAGAACCTGTGACAGTTGAAGCTGAAACTCTGTTTTTCAGAAAGAAACAGAAGCTGCAGGGTCAACCCCACAGATAAATGCTGAAGCTCAAGATTCTGATTCTTTGAAAAGAAAGAGAACTGTAAGTTCTGATACTGCTAAAGCAACTCCTTCATTGGAAAGGAGATTGAAGAAAATGAGGGCAAAGAGGTATAATGCTAAGCCTACACCTGAGGATACAACTGAAGCTGAGGAAGGAGATCACGAATCTCTGATCTCAAAAGAACCAATTATCATTAAATCTCTGCCACCTTCAGCCAAAGACAAAGACACTGTACATGATACAGTGGTCACACCTCCTGTTTCTCCTCTTCATGAAGATATTACAGTTGAAGATTCAGGCTTAAGTCCTGAAATTGACATCAATAGGCAACACATTCCTACTATTCTATATTTGGAAGCTCCTACAGCAGCTCAGACATCTCCAACTCATTCTCTAATCTTCAATGTTGATTCTGAGATACCATCTACTCCAACAACACCTATTCTGGAGATAAATTCTGATGCTCAGAATTTAGATGAAGTCATTCTTGAATCTCCAGTTGCTTCAAACACTCCAGTGTTGTCAGATTATATTGAGTCATCTTCTAATTCTGAAGACAGTGTTTATGTACCTACTCCAGCTCCTGTACTTGGAAATGAAGCATTGGTCAAGAAATTTGTTGAACAGGATGCTCCTGTACCTTGGGATAAAACTCATAGAGGAGTAGAGTGGACCAAAAAGTGGAATGATTCTGATTTCATTCCAAGTTCTAAAGTTCTGACAGAGCACATTGCTAAAGCTGATGAGCTTGTGATAAATTCTGATATCAAGACACAGCTCAAGATCACTGCTCTATCTACCAAGAACCTTCAAGGTCTACATTCACAAACTCATGAAAAGGTTGATAAGCTTCTTGAAAATGCTAAAAAGCTAAATATGGAGACCAAGCTTGATAAAAAGAGGTTTATCAGACCTATTTCTAAAAAGGTAGAAGCAATTGAGAAAACTCAAGAGAAGCAACATGCCCAAATCTCTGAGGTCCTGGATATTCAAGCTTCTTAACAGGCTCAATTGGATGAAATCCAATCTTCAGTTGAACTTCTTCCCTCACTCCTACTATCAGATGATGCCAAAAAGGGGGAGAAGATAGTTAAGTCCAAATGCTCTAATGATCAAATACTGAAGAAGAAAGATGATGAAGCTGATGACCAGGGAAACCCTAGCAAGGGTAGAGGTCAAGTTCAAAGTAAAAGGCAGAGCAACAAGGTTTCTTCAAGGAAACTAATTACTGAAGCAAGCAAATCTTCTACTCAAAAGAAGACAAGTTTTGAAGCTGTTCAAACTCAAAATCTGATAGCAAGTACTGAAACTCAAAATCTGATATCAAGTTCTGATGAGCAAAGTCTGATGACAAAGTCTGATGTTCTGATACAAGGTGGAAGTTAAGATTCTCAAAAGTTCATGCAAACTCTGAAGCTCAAGGGAAAGCAGACTACTGTCTAATACAAAGATCCCAAGATTCAGACACTTGATGAGGAAATTGCTAGAAGATTGTTTCTGAAACATAATCCAGGAATGGATTTAGAAAATCTCAAGGAGGAAGAAGCTAGATTTAAAGCTGAAAAGAAAAATCTAAAGCCAAAAACTTCTATTGCAAAGAAACCTCCAAGGCCTAAGGTAAAAGGCATTGTGATCAAGGAGAAGTCAAATACTGAGGTATCAAAGCCCAAAACAAGATCACAATATGAGATTGATCCCAAAGATAAAGGGAAAGGAAAAGTTGATGAACCAACCAAGCCACTAGAGATGAAAATTCCTCAAATTATGATAAAGCCAGTGTGCAAAATGGTTCAAGTTACTGATGATATTCTTGCTGAAGATGAAGATGTTCAAACTTTGAAAAGAAAGAAGATTTCTGAAGAATCAAAGACAACCTCTGACAAGGCTCAAGTTGTTCAGAGTAAAGAACAAAAAGCTATAACTGAAACAGCAAGTTCTGATGAAGTCATCAAGTCAACCTCTGACATTGCTCAAGTTGATTTAGACAAGATGGAAGTAGCTGATAAAAAGAAACTTCTATGGAAAAATGTCAAACCATCAGATCCAAAGAAAAGCCAATTGTTATCTGATTTCATGACTGTTGGATTGAAAGCCAGAGAAGCAAGAGACAGAGCTGGACTAGATTCTGATGAAGCTAAGATCAAAACAGGAATTGAAGTGCTTACTAGAGATCCATTTCTTTTAACTGACCAACCTCTTGAAAATGTTACACAACAACACCTTGATAAGGTTATCCTATTCAAGTGGTACTGGATGCTCATGACAAGCACAATGTCAAGGAAAATCTGATTCTATTTCTTGAAGATGGAAGGACATATCAGATGTCAGAATCAGATGTGCTGAACAAATCAATGAAATAACTTCAATTCTTTCATTACCTTTTAGAGGTAAAGTCTGATATTACCAGGAGATGGTCAAACTTCATATTGAAGACCATCAGAGATAAAGCAATATGTTATTCCCAAGGAACTAACAATGAGATTTACAGAAGGGGGTTGAATGTAAATCTCAAAACTTTTACAAGTTTTGAGCAGTTTCAAAAGCTAAGTGTATGATGAACAGATGCGTGTGAATTGCTTTGAGCAGGTGCAGACAAATGTATATTCAAGACACAAATGTAAAAAACACAAAGGCTTTAAAAACTTTTCTGGTGGATTTGTTGTTCCACCAGAGATGTGTATTTTAGAAAATCTGTGATACAAAGAATTGTTCACAGCTGCTTCCTAGTACAAACTAGATGATTTTCTCTCTATGTTTTACTAAACAGCTCTGGAAAATTCACATCTAATTACTAGCTGCAACTTGGTTTATATATCACCAAGTTTACAAGTGAAGACAAAGATAAAATACAATCATAAAATAGTTCTTCACATGTTTCTTCTTTATTTCTCTATCCAATGCAATCTAAGATAATCTGTGAATCTTTGAATACTTCCTTGTTTGCACCAGAATGGAAATGCTGTTTTTTCTTGATTCCTCCAAGAGGCTACAACATTCCAATTGTCTCTGTCAACCCATGTGCCTCTGTCAGCTTATGAATTGTCACTATGAACTGCTATGGAACTGAGCATCCGTTGAAGCTTTCATCCGTTGATGGCTTTATCCGTTGATGCTTTAGTGACATCCGTTGATGCTTTAACTGTTGAAGTTTTATCCGTTGATGCACTCATCCGTTGATGGATGTTATCCGTTGATTCTTTAGAGACATCCATTGAAGCTTTGTTTCTCATCCGTTGAAGGCCTTTAATCTATTAGTTGATACTACTTCATTTATACAAAATTACAAGGCATGAAATATTTACAATTATCCCTCCTATTTGCATATCCACTAGTAGTCAACATGACTTATAATTTCCCACAACTTCTAAGAATTATAACTTAAATACAGAGACTGAAATGTGCTACAATACTAAACTTATTTCTAAGTAAAGCTACTCCATCAACGGATAGCCAAAGTGGTCTTATCCGTTGAGGCTACAAACACTAGATTTCTACTTAAATGTTTTGTTTAACTTATCATCAAACTAATAAATATATTCCTAACACAATAATTTCTGGTTCAAGAGTTATATAATTCATTCCTAATATTGTTGAAAATGATGGAAGGGAAATTCCAATGAAGAAGAATTCTGCTAAGCTTGAAGTATTACTGAATGAGAAATGTCTATGCTACAATGAAGATTCTTTTCATCCTAGGGTAATAAGACTGAATGATGGTTTAGAAAGAAACCATATCTCTGCTTTAAGGACAGCAATCTATCAGATTAGAAGTCAGAATGAAGAGATGAAGCAAGTCAAGACTACAATGTCTCAAGTCCTGAAAATTAAAGACGAAAAGCTGATATCAAGCTTTGTCAAGAATCATTATGGATTCAGATTGACTCAGTGAGATTGGTAAAAGCTACAAGGACTGTAAGTTGTAGTTAGTTATCTAGTTATACTCTTATTGCATTTGTACTTAAATATTTTTGACATCATCAAATATATTAACTTGTATATTTTGCATAATTTACAAGTTGGGGGAGATTGTTAGATATATTTGAGATGTCATGTCTAATATAATTTGTGTTTAGTTTTCAGAACTTAACAACATGACAAATCAGGACTTACTGGAATCAGGACTTACTGGAAGTCAGAACTTCATATCAGAACTTAAGATCATATCAGAACTTAAGTGCGGGAAGACATACAGTTAAGGAAGGAAGCTATTTTACGGTAGAAGATCGAGACTAAAACAAAAGAAGCTATGCATGGAAAGAGTTAGAAGACTGGAAGACTTGTAGAAGATATCTGATTGATATATTTTAGGAGACAGAATTATATTCCATATCAATTAGAAGTTATCTTGTAACTGTGTACTATATAATCACAGACTTAGGGTTTACACTATATGTGTTATCATTATCGAGAAGATTATACATTGTAACCTAGCAGCTCTTAGTGTTATTTGTTCATCACTGAGAGAGAACAGTTCCATTATAACAGAGTTTATCTTATTAAATATATCTGTTTACTGTTACTTGTGTTTAAAATCGATTTGATTGTATTAAATGTTAGGTCACACACACTGTAGAGGGGGTGAATACAGTGTAAAATACAATCAAATCGAACTTTAATATCTTAAGTAACAGAAAACAAACTTTATTGAAACAATAAACTCTGTTACAGTATGGAACTGTTACCTCTCAGTGATGAACAAATATCACGAGAGCTGCTAGGGTTACAATGAATAATATTCTCGATAATGATTCACTTATAGTGTAAACCCTATGTCTGTGTTTATATACTACACAATTACAAGATAATCGCTAATTGATATGGAATATAATTCTGCTTCCTAAAATATATCAATCAGATATCTTTTCTTCCAAGTATTCCATTCTTCACGGAATTCCTTCTTCATGTATATCTCTTCTTATGTTTATCTCGATCTTCTTTCCTTTAATCAGCTACTGTCCTTATCTGATCGTCCTTCAGCACTTAAGTTCTGATATCCAACTTCTGATGATTATCTCCTGATAATATAAGTACTGATATCCTTAAGTCCTGACTTCCAGTATAAGTACTGATTCCCAGTTAAGTACTGATTTGTCCTGTTAAGTAAGATCTGAAAACTAAACATAAATCATATTAGCCATGACATCATCAAATATATCTAACAATCTCCCCCAACTTGTAAATTAGCATAATATACAAGTTTAACAGATATTTGATGATGTCAAAAACATTAAGTACAAATACATGAGAATTAGACTAGATAACTACAACTTACAGTCCTTAAAGCTTTACCAATATTTAACTTCTGATAACAGCTTCAGTCTGTACAAATATCAGAATTTAATCAGTTGTAGATCTTGACTTGGCTTCATCTTCTGATCTCTCTGATGTCAGGAGTTGTTCTGAGATAGTTCTTCAACAAACATCTCTTAGCATATCTAAGTTCATCAATCATCCTCCTTTTAGCATCTTTAAGCTCTGCAGTATCTTCACCAATTTGAAAGATTGCAACCCTGAGATCATTAATCTTTGCTTTTCTTATATCCTGATCCAGTCTGATCAGATAAGCTTTATCAGACTCAAGATTGAATTCCACAGCCCTGTAACCTAGAAAGGTAGTTATAATTTGAGCAGTGTTGGGCTTCATTTCAACTATATCACCCTTGTGATCTCTGTACTTTGGAACATATGTGCTGTCAGACTTAACAGAATAAAGCCTTTTCTGTCTCTGAATCTGATCCTTCAAATAGTTTGCAGCAGTTCCTGTCAATCTGTCATCCACTTGAAGTAAGTATAGTACATGCTCCAATTCTTCAAAATACTTCAATGGAATGGCATTTTGCCTTGTATGATAAACCCTACCATCTGTCATGAAATACAACAAGATGTGTTCTTTCAAGTAGGTATGGTAAACCATTTGTACAGATTCCAGTTTATTCAATCTCTCAGGAGTTGCTCCAATACCTGGTTCACTCAAGAAAGTTGGATCATTGGTAGTGTTCTGTATTCTTCTTTCATCAGCACTTCCCAATCCAGTTTTATCTCTTGCTTCCTTTCTAGTAACTACTCTAGCTTCAAAACCACTTGCAGCAGTCTTCAAAGGTTGAGTCTGTTTTGCTTTAGTGAATCCTGGTAGGAGTGTCTTTGGTCTATCTTCTGATATCAAGTTAACTTGAGCTGTGTCAGAGGTTACTTGCTTCTTTGAAATATCAGAACTTACTTTATCTTGACTCTGAACAACTTGAGCCATATCAGAGGTTGTTTAAAGAACTTTTCTTGAAGTCAGAGCAAGATCATCCTTTTCATCAGTAATTTCTTTATCCTCAGGAGGCACATAAACCTTGATAGGTTCACCAACCTTTTCTTTACCCTTGGATCTTGGATCTATCTGCAGTTGTGATTTAGCCAATGTTGCTTCAGTATGTGTCCTTTCTTTGATCACAATGCCTTTGAGTTTTGGAAGTGGCTTTTTACCAGAAGCTTCAGATTTAGATGTGACTTTCTCTGATTTAGGTCTGGCTTCTTCTTCCATTAAACTCTCCAAGTCCATTCCTAGATTTTCCTGAAGAAATAAATGTCTTGACATTTCTTCATCAAGATCTAGAAGTTCATCAGAACTTATCCTTTTACCAGTAGCAGAACTAATTCTTTTTCCAGCATCAGAACTTGTCCTGTAACTTGTGATTTCAGCTTGTCTTGATGTGAAACCTCTACCTTGACTATGACCTCTACCCATTCCAGAGTTTCCTTGATCATCCTTTTCATCATCCTTCCCTTTCAGTGTCTTGTCAGTCTTGCATTTGGACTTAATTACTTTCTCCCCCTTTTTGGCATCAGCAGGTAGTAGAAGAGAGACAAGCAATTCCACTGAGGCTTGGATTTCATTAAGTTGTGATTGCTGAGAAGCTTGATTTTTCAGAATAGCATCAATCTGAGTTTGTTGATTATCTTGAGTCTTCTCAATATAAGAAAACCTGTCAAAGGTAGGTTGGAAGAACTTTTTCTTATCAATCTTGTGAACTTGTTCTTGCTTCATTAGTTCTTCCCTTAAGAGATGTAACTCTGCATGAGTATTTGAATGAAGACCTTGTAAATGTTTAGTACTCAATGCAGTGACTCTAAGCTGTGTTTTGAAATCATCAGTATTTAACATCTCATCAGCTTTTGTCAATTGCTCAGCCAGATTCTGTGCAGTTAGAACACAGGTGACTGAGTTCCATTCCTTAGTCCACTCCTGTCCTGCAGGAGTTTCATTCCAAGGCACTGGTGCTTCTCTGGTAACAAACTTCTTAACAAGTTCAGACTTAAGAATAGTTTGTTGAGGAGCATGTCCTGAAGAACCTGCTGCATCAGCATCTGCATTTAGAGCAGCATCACCAGTAACTCCAGCATTTGCAGCATCAGAACTTTCAGAACCAGTATCTTCTGATAAAATAATAGTATGAGTAGCAATAGAGGCTTCAGCATCCTCTAATTGCTGATCTGGTTCTAAGTTCTGATCAACAGTCATATCCTGATGCTCACCTAAATTCTGATCATCAGCATCTAGATGCAGAGAAGGTGTAGTAGATAACTCTGGAGTTTGAACAACATCAGTAACATGTGTTGTTGAAGGATTAGTTGCTGTTGGAGCTTCTAAGAGAACTACTTCAGGCACAACCAAGTTTTGAACATCAATATCAGCACTTGTGCCTGGATCATCAGGAGAAACAGATGGTGTGTTGACCTTTTCAGAAACAGCTTCCTGAGATGGAGTTGATGGAGAAGAAGTGACTTTAGTAAATTCCTTTTCTTGTGAGATCAGAGATTCCTGATCCCCTTCCTTAGTTGCTTCATCTTCATCATCTGAAACTGGCCTATTTGCCCTCTGTTTCTTGTATCTCTTTGTAGATTTGGATTCCATGGGAGTTTCAGGAACTGTCATTCTTCTAAGCCTCTTGAGAAGCCTAGATCCCCCAATTCCAGAATCCTTCTGAGAAGTCACTTTCTCAGCTTCTGCAACAACAGGTTCTGAAGAAGGAACATGTTCCTCAGTATCAGATTCATCTCTCAAAGCAATCCTCCTTCTCTTTTGAGGTGTTTGAGAAACAGTCTTTGTCCTCTTAGGTTTGGAAGGCTTCACAGTAGGTGCTGAGGATGAGGGTTGAACTGTCTGTGAAGTGGATAGATAGGATTTGATATATTGCCTGAGGGTTGGTTGAGTAGAATGGGTGGTAGGTGCTGATGGTTGTTGTGGTGTTTGGGAGGTTGTTGTTGGTTGGACATCAGAATAAACAGATCTATAAGTATCAGGATCATCATTTACTAAGATTTATTTTACAGATTGAGGAATCTGTAAAGGTCTAACCACTGATTTCTTAGTGTCAGCATTTATCAGGTCATTAAAGTAACGTTTTGCAACCTTAAAAAGTGGAGTTGAAGAACTGACTAATTGAGGTTCATCAGTACAAAAATTATATATAAGTTGACAGAATCTAGCAAAGTACATAACATTCCTATCCTCTGTCATCCTATCCCCAAAAAAACCAATTATAGCAGTTGCAAAATCAAAATGAGTTTGGTTTATAATAGCATACCCGATGTGCTGACTCATTATAGGAAGAACATCAAAATTTGAACACTTGTACCCAAAAGCTTTAGTGATGCAGTCGAAGAAGAAGCTCCATTCTCTTCTGATATGAGCCCGTTTCAACTGCCCAAGCTTTGCCAAACTCTGTTCATATCCCAAACTGGCCATTAACTCCTGAAGAGCTGATTCCTCTGGAATTGAAAAGGTACATCCTTCTGGGAGATGTAGAGCCCTGCGTATTGTACCAGGAGTGACTGCTTATGAAGAATCACCCACTTTGAAAACAATACTAGGAGTGCCATGTGTACCACCATTATCAAAGTGCCCAGTCCGCCAAAACGTCAGAACTTGTTGGCTCAAAAAGACTGAAGGTTGGGTCAATGCATACCCAATCTCACTGTGTGCAAGAAGATCTTGCACAAAATGCAATTCAGATGGAGCTTCAGCATGATCAAGAATTGCAGCATAGTTGTTTGGAACAAACTTAGCTCCATCAATGATTAAATCCTTAGGTGCCATGTGAAAAATTGAGATTTAAGAGTGCGTGTTAGGTGTTTGTTAAAATGTCTGTATGAAAAAAAACAACGTGAGAAGAAGAAAGAGTGTAAAAGCAAGTAGAGAAAAAGTATGAAAGGAAATAAAAGATTAAAAAATCTTCTCTTTGTCTTACTTATACTCTTTTTTTTAAAAAAATGTAACCGTTGGACACCTGTCAAACATGCAGTAATAACGGATAGTTACTGGGCTCGAGAAAACAGTAATCATTACTTTCCCACTTGCCGTTTTTCAAGGGAAAACCGTTCCACTTACCCAGATATTCCATTAATCAAGGTGAAACAGTTTTAATTCAAAATTGAAACCGTTCCCACTTATGTAATTATTTTTCACTGCAACATTAATATTCTGATAATAAATCAAGTGAAAATGACCAAAATAAATCAGATGAGTAAGTACTGATAAAGTAAAATCAGAACTTAAATTAAAACAGAATTTATATGGTCATCAGAATATGAATATTTATCAGGATTTATCAATGCATTACAAAATATCTCAGAGACAAAATCTTGAAATAAAAACAAATTTCATTAATATATCAAGAGAATACATTCATGAAATTGAAATTACATCAGAATTTATACAAGATTTCCCTAAGCTGCTAAACCTAACATCAACAGCCTTAGTCCTAGCTCAAGAAGCAGGACAAGGCTGATGATGAAGAAAAACAGGAAGAAGAAAATAAATCATTTCTTCTTCCTACTCTCGACAAACAGAATGGCGAGTCGAATGATTCGCTCTTGCTGGCGGAGAGCTTCCAGCCTTTCCTCCTCCAATCGCTCCAGATGGCGATGGTAATTCATATAGAAGAACAGGAGGTGGGTGAGTACCTCCTGTGGGACAGAGTCCCATATCTCATCAGGAATGGCAGTGACGTGCCATTCCTGCTGCCACTCAGCACAGCTTAGCTCCATATTGAAGGTTTCGTAGTTCAAAAACATGTTGTATCTGACCATGGTGTTTTTGAAAGAAAAAGTATGATGGTAAGGTGAGGTTGTGAGAAAAGATTTGATGGGAAGGCTGATGTGAAGTGGTTGCTTATATAGGCAAGAGAATGCCAGGAGACATAAAGAAATTTAATGCTGACATGTAGAATTAATTCTACCTCGTCTCCCCAGACTTGGAAAAAGAAAAACATTCATTGGAAAGAGAAAACATGGTTTAATGTGCACAAGAAGCAAGTAAAAGTTGACTGTTCAAGTACGAGTACCAATAACCCTAACCATAGTGACTATTAATCTTCCACTTCAACATATTCCAGTTTGAACCGAGACTGTTATCAAATTTTATCCACAGATAAGTCAAGTAAAGAATTAGACGATAATATCAGAACTTAGACTTATATCAGAACTTAACAGTCATCAGAACATAATTTCTTAACTCGAAAAAGGAATGCCTGTCTTAGTAAGTTCTCATACAAGTTCTGAGTTATATTCTTCAGAACTTAATCATTAGAACATGCAACCAGAACTTGTCCTCAGAATTTGTGCAATGTGACACAATGACTGTTTATCTAAAACAACATAGATCATCACAGTAATTTTCATCATTCATATGGAGTGATTAGTGTGTGCATTAAGCTAAATGTCAGACAAAGAGTAAAGTCTGATTCACTTCAGTACATCTTAGAAATAAGGCATAACTAAAACTTTGCTAAAGAGCTGTCATTATCCTGAAACCTACTGATGAATGAGTTCATGCTTGAGTCCACCGCAACTATTTTGTGCTAATTTTATGCATCTTTTTAAATTCTATTTCACAGTGGCTTCTCAGTGTAAGTGAGTCACGACTGCTTATCAGAATTTATGCTATTATCAGAGTATTTCTCCAGTAATCATAGAGTGTGAAAAGTCACCAAGAAAATATTTTGGTTGCTTTTCTGATGCATATTACTTAATACCAGCAATGCACTTGGGTCTTCCCTTCCACATTTTTACTCTAGATCTCAAAGGAGTACCTGATTTTTAATCCTTGATTCTTTTGTTTTTTCTTTTGATAAGTGAGGTTTATCAGCACTTAGTACATTTAACAGATTTACTAGCATCAGAACTTAACAGATGAGTAGCATTATTCTAGTTTGTGACTTAGTAATAAGATAGACAAAGTAAACTCAACTAAGCTCAATTATCAGAATTTGCTTGTGTCAATAGATTTCCACAGAAATAATTACTTCTTACATGGGATCCCTTGTTTATTAAAGACTACTGGGTCAGCATCTAGCACATTTATCCTCATAGGATTGAATAGTTACTTAAACAGACATATCACTTATCAGAGTGTAGAAACATATATCAGACAACAGTCAGTACTTAAACACATTTGTCAATTAAGCACATAATACACAAAGAGATTAAATTCTGTAAATACTGATCATAAAGTCTGATATAACAGAACAAAACTAAACAGATTTAGAGAAAGAACCTGAAACCATTCCAAGTTCATTTACCAATCTTGTAAAAGTAGCTTCACACAATGGTTTTGTGAAGATATCTGCCAGTTGTTGATCTGTTGGAACAAAGTGCAATTCCACTGTACCTTCATCTACATGTTCCCTGATGAAGTGGTACCTTATGCTGTTGTGCTTTGTCATGGAGTGTTAAACTGGATTACCTGTCATAGCAATAGCACTTTGATTATCACAGTAAATAGGGATTTTGAAATATGTTAACCCATAATCCAGTAACTGATTCTTCATCCAAAGAATCTGTGCATAATAACTTCCTGCAGCAATATATTTTGCTTCTACAGTTGATGTGGAAATTGACTTTTGTTTCTTGCTAAACCAAGAAACTAATCTGCCTCCAAGAAATTGGCAGCTTCCAATTGTGCTTTTCCTGTCAATTTTGCAACCTGCAAAATCTGCATCTGAGTAACCTATTAGTTTAAAATCTGATTCTCTGGGATACCACAATCCTAGATCATCTGTTCCCTTAAGATATTTGAAAATTCTTTTCACAGCTGTTAAATGAGGTTCTCTTGGATCTGCTTGAAATCTTGCACAAAGACAGGTAGCATACATGATATCAGGTCTACTAGCAGTTAGATAGAGTAGAGAGTCAATCATACCTCTATAATCAGTAATATCTACTGATTTACCAGTATCCTTATCCAGTTTTGTTGCAGTGGCCATGAGAGTGGATGCACTTGAACAATCTTGCATTCCAAATTTCTTCAGCAAGTTTCTGGTGTACTTAGTTTGACAAATAAAAGTGCCTTCTTCATTCTGCTTGACTTGAAGGCCCAAAAATAGCTAAGTTCCCCCATCATACTCATCTGATACCTTGACTGCATCAGTTTGGCAAACTTCTTGCAAAGTCTGTCATTTGTAGACCCAAAAATGATATCATCAACATAAATCTGGACCAAAAGTAAGTCCTTTCCATGGTTGAGGTAGAACAATATTTTGTCTATTGTTCCTCTGTTGAATCCACTTTCCAGAAGAAACTGAGCTAAAGTCTCATACCATGCTCTGGGAGCTTGCTTAAGTCCATAAAGTGCTTTATCAAGCTTGTAGACATAATCTGGATGTTTGGAATCTACAAAGCCTGGAGGTTGTTCAACATATACTTCCTCTTCCAATTCTCCATTGAGAAAAGCACTTTTCACATCCATTTGAAAGACAGTAAACTTCTTGTGAGCAGCATAAGCCAAAAATATCCTTATGGCTTCTAATCTAGCAACTGGTGCAAATGTTTCATCATAATCAATTCCCTCCTGTTGAGAATATCCTTTTGCAACCAGCCTTGCCTTATTCCTTGTAATTATGCCATCACTGTCAGTTTTGTTTCTGAATACCACTTTGTACCAACAACAGATCTATTCTTTGGTCTTGGCACTAGGGTCCAGACTTTGTTTCTTTCAAATTAATTTAACTCTTCCTGCATTGCTTGCACCCAATCAGCATCTTGAAGAGCTTCTTCCACTTTCTTTGGCTCAGTCTGAGAGAGAAAAGAATTGTAAAGACATTCGTTTGAATTACCTGTTCTAGTTCTGACACCTGCATCAGGATTTCCAATTATCAAATCAGGTGTATGTGATTTTGTCCACTTTCTTGCAGATGGAAGGTTTTCTCTAAAACTGGATGCTCCCCCATGATCCATGCTGTCTTCATTTTCATTTTCTGATGCTCCCCCTGAAACTATGCTCTCTGAGTTGGATTCTTCAGAATTTAGAATTTCAGTACTATCAGAACTTGGCTTATAAGAACTTGACGAATCAGAACTTGAAGAGCCAGATGAATGTTCTGATGTATCTTGGGATGTGGTAAGATCTTGAGTATGCTCCCCCTGCATAGGTGCATCTTCCTTTGGCGTAGTCACCACAGTTTCAATAACATCAGAGTTTAATCCATCAGAGTTTACAGTATCAGGACTTAGACTGTCAGGATTTTCAGTATCAGAATTTGAGTCTTCATTTTCAAATCTCAGCTGATCATGGTCAATAAAATCTTCAAGACCAGTAATCTTCTTGTCATCAAAAGAGACATTGATAGATTCCATGACCACTTTTGTTCTCAAATTATAGACTCTGAAGGCTTTTGTGGAAAGTGGATATCCAACAAAGATTCCTTCATCAGCTTTTAGATCAAACTTGGATAGCTGTTCAGGATGAGTCTTGAGACCAAAACACTTTGTAATAACCCCAATTTTTGGGAAATTTTGAAACCCTTATGAATATTGTTTTTGCTGAATGAGAAAACTTTTCATGCCACACTATGTAGGGGTTCTGATATGGATATTCTGAGATTTTATTAGTACTTTATATGGGATATAAGTGTATGTAAAGATCGTCAGAATCCAAATCCGAACACTTTGATTTTTCCCGGAAATCCAATAGATACGGAAAGAATTGAGTATAAGGTAGCAGGATAAAAAGGATTTAAATTAAAGGATTATAATAGAGGATCATAAAAAGGAATATAATGTATTGAGAAAGGTTAAGGGAACCTAAGTAATAAGATCCCGGGTATGATCCTTCAAACGATAAACGAAAACGAAAGTTAAGCGAACCGTATAACAGATCAGCGGTCATTAGGCAAACAATTAGGAAGTTAATCAAAGGGATTAGAGAGAGTGATGTCACCCAACCAATGAGAAGAGGACAAGGAGGGAAAGATGACATCACCACATGATATGGGCATGACATGGGAAGGAAGGAGATGTGGTGGCTTTCTAACCACACAAAATCAAGGGCAACAAGGTAATTAACTAAATCAAACAACAAAAATCAACCAACCAAAAGCAAAACAAGGCAAAACACAAAAATCTCTCTTCTTCATCTTCTTCATGCTCTCGGCTTCTTTTCTTAGAAATTGAAGATCCAAGCTCCACCACTTACTATTTAGCAAGGTAATTATCTAAGCTTCCCCATGGATAGTTACATACTTCCTATAAGTTTAAGCTTCTAATTCCAAGCCAATCTTTTTCTATAAATCATGGAAGAAGATGGTGAATAGTGTTTTTCAAGAAATAAAATTTGTGTTCTTGAAGTTTTGTTTAGATTAAGCTTGGATAAGGACTTTAAGGGTGATTCCAAGCCATTCTCTTGATTCTCCACTCTTCAAGGAAGGTATATCATCTCCAAACCCTAGATTCCTATGTATTATAAGATGATTTTGATTAGTAGGGTGATATTGTAGCTTGATGTTTGTGAGTTAGAGTTTGGGATTGAAATGGTATTGAATCGGATTGGTAAATCTTGTTGTTTTGGTTAAAAGAATGTAGTATAGTTAAATTCAAGCTTAGGCATAAGTATGAATATTAAAATTGAATTGGTTGGGGTTTTTATGATGTGATAAGGATGGATGTTGGTTGTATGTTGGATTTGAGGTTGAATTGGGTTGGTTTTGAATGGTTTTAAATTGGGAAATCGCGTAAACATAGCCGTCGTAACGTCCGATTTTCTTTAGACTGTTTTTGTGCATAACATTAGGACCCGAGAACCCCCTGCTAGATTATGACTATTGCCATGTCTAGATAGCTCGTGTTACGAGCTTCGTTTTGATATGTAGTTTGTTCGATTCCGATGCACGGTTTAGGAGAAACGGCCGTTTCAAGTAACGGCGTTTCGCGAACGAAACTTTTCCCCTCGCCTTACTTTGAAACATAGGTTAAAGACCAAAAAGGGTTAATTAATGTATGAAACATTTATGGTAAGTGTGTTAGGCAGTTGGTAAGACACTCGCGAAGGAATCACTTTAAAACTCGTAAAGGCTAAATTATTAAAAATGGTGGAGCCGAGGGTACTCGAGTGACTTAAGCGAGTCAGTAAGCGCAAAACAAGCGTTAGAGTCTAAGTTAGTTAAAGTATAGATTTACAAGTGACTTTGGTTTAATTCCAACTTACTTGTTGTTTATAGGTTACCAGACTCGTCCCGAGCCTTTTATCACCTCAAGTCGCTCAGGCAAGTTTTCTACCCGTTATAACTGTTGTGGTGATGAGTATATGTATTTGCATTATCTTGCGATAGATGCATGTTGGTTAATTAGCAAATGTTGTTATATATTGAAGCATGCTGCTATGGTATATATATATGCATGCCTGTTTCGTATTCTTTCCATATATAATTGTTGATAATACCTATGCTAGAGGATAGCGGTAATTTGCATATACCCTTAGTATAGGGACCCAAAGGTGGAAATATTTTCTAAAACCGGGAGTCGAGGATCCCGAGTAGATTTTGTATATATGGATATAAATATATATATACTTATATATATATATATGGTCATAGTTTTCAAAACTATTAATCGAATAAGGTTTATTCGATAACTTTAACTTTATTTTATTATTGAATATTATTTCGAATATTATTCGAAGGCGTATGACTCCTTTATATTAAATGAATATTATTTGAATATTCAATTGAGGATGTATGACTCACTTTATTTTATTTAATGAATATTACTTGAATATTCCTCCGAGGACTTATGACTCCTTTTATTTTATTATCTGAATATTATTTGAATATTCATTCGAGGGTTTATGACTCAGTTTATATTATTTAATGAATATTTTTGAATATTCATTTGAGGATCTATGACTCCGATTATTTGCTGAGATTTATTCTTTATTTTATTAAAGAATAAGGTGTAAATAATCAAACTTATTTTCGAGTATTCAAATAAAGATAGTACTTTCATATAAGTATATCTTTGGTTATTTAATACTCGTTTCAAGTATAAGTTTTAATACTTCTACTTCAATTATTTTTATAAAGATTATTCTTTATGGGAATATTATTTAAATAATAATATTCAGTCATTTTCTAAATATTCTGGGGACTGATTTACTTCATTAAATCAGCTTTACTCCAAACACTCTATAAAGTGTTTTCGAGTCTTCAAAATGATTTTTAAATGTTAGAGCGGATCCCAAAACTCATTTTTATATTTAAGATCTTCTTTTTTAAGGGGATTTAAATACTCGCTCAAAACCTGAGGGATCCGGCTATGTGGTGTATTTTATATTCGCAACACGGTTGCAGTTTTGGTAAATGAATTGATTACTTACCCAACGTTCGGGAAGTAAGTCCATCTCTTGAGTCGGCATAAGCAACATGGGTTCAGTGGGCGTCCATGATAGTGTAAGTGGCTCAGTGGGAGTCTATCAAATGCATAAGTGGCTGAGTGGCAGTCCAGCATAAGGTCCTATTACGACCAGGGTGATGACCAGTGGGGAATTCGTCCATCTACTAGTAGAAAAGGTTACTTATGGGTATCTTTGTCTGATCAGCAAGATATCTGGTTTATGCCAAAAAAATTTTCCTTTCCAAATTTATTGGATATTGCAAGTCTGTTCATACTTTACATGACAGAGGTTTTCAGGAAATGTATGGGAGATATATATGAATATATATATATATATATATCAGAACTTAATGAAGTATATCATAACTTCATTTCCTTTAATAATATTTCAAAGATTGAATCTATTCAAATCTGGTCTTGTAGTCTCATCTATGTGATGAACTGTTGAAAGCTCATTATACTTTGAACAATGGTAGTTCAAGTAGCTTTATAAATGATATAAGTGTAGTGAAGTATTTGGTAACTCCATCTTTTAAACTTATATCTAGTTAATAATTGTCTTATGAATGACAAAGATTTTCAGAAAAATGTTTAGACAAGGTTAGATATATGAGATCACCTTGCAACGATATTTTTATACAGTTATACACTGGGACTTTGTGTATATTATGCATGGAAGAGGACTTCCAATATTTTGAAAAGTATATATGTATATATATATACTGAATATTTTGCGACTTCATCGCATTAAGATATCAACTTGGTTCATTTCTTTTGACCAAGACTTTCATGAGTATTATGAGTAGGCTCATATATTGTTAATCATTATACATATTATTTTGGTGGGCTTGCTGCTCACCCTTACTTTCTTCTTTCATCACACAACATCAGGTAGATAAGATGAACAGGACCAAGCTCCCGATTCGCAAGCGATTAGGAGACGTTCCGCAGTTTTCTAGAAGCGTTGATGCCGCCATGGCTGAGGTAGGAGCTACCAATAGGCTAGGCTTTCAACTTTTGATGTACCAGATTTATGTATATTTATGAATTGTAATAATGGCAAAGAAAATGTAAATTTATTCAGAAAACCTTTTAAGGTGTATGGACAGATAATTGTGGAATAAAATGACTTGTGGTTATTTTTGGATGTTCATCTCTGAGACTATAACGTGTGGTGTGTGTGTTTATTATGGGGTCACAGTACAGAGTAGTTGAGTAATTATTAAGATTGGGTGTTATTAAGGGAAATGGAACTCGTGACAACCCGGATCCCCGACCCCGAATTTGGGGGTATTACACACTTGCATCCAAATACATGAAAGTACTTTAGATTTGGCTTCTTTTTCTTCACCATCTCATATGGTGTTTTTCCTTGCTTGTTAATGAGTGTTGCATTTTGAGTAAAACAAGCAGTCTGCACAGCTTCAGCCCAGAAATAGGTTGGAAGCTTTGCTTCTTCAAGCATTGTACGTGCAGCTTCAATGAGAGTTCTATTCTTCCTTTCAACAACTCCATTTTGCTGTGGAGTTCCAGGAGCAGAAAATTCCTGCTTTATTCCATGGTTTTTGCAGAACTCTTCCATTATCAAATTCTTGAACTCAGTGCCATTATCACTCCTTAAGGTTTTCACAGAATCTTTGACCAATTTATCCAGATGTTTGACATGATCAGTCAAGATAGATGCAGTTTCACTTTTTATGTGCAAGAAATACACCCATGTGTATCTAGTGAACTCATCCACTATGACCAATGCATATTTCTTCTTTGCAATAGACATGACATTTACTGGACCAAATAGGTCAACTTGTAGCAGATGATAAGGCTCAAGAATTGATGATTCAGTCTTGCTCTTGAATGCAGATTTTCTTTGTTTAGCCTTCTGACAAGAATCACAAAGGCCATCAGGAGCAAATACTGACTTTGGCAGTCCTCTCACAAGATCTTTCTTGACCAGCTCATTTATATTGTTGAAATTTAAATGAGAGAGTTTCTTATGCCAATTCCAGCTTTCTTCAATTGATGTTCTACTCATCAGACATATTGCAGAACCATCAGTACTTGTTGAAAGCTTAGCTTCATAAATGTTACCACGCATGTATCCTTTCAGAACAACTTTGCCTTTAGATTTACTCACAATTTCACAGTGTTCTTCAAAGAAATCAACATGATAACCTCTGTCACAGATTTGACTTATACTCAGCAGATTGTGTTTAAGTCCTGAGACCAGAGCTACTTGTTTAATGATGACATTCCCAAGATTGATATTGCCATATCCTAATGTTTTTCCAATGTTGCCATCTTCATAAGAAACACTTGGGCCAACTTTCTCCACAAAGTCTGATAGCAGGGCTTTATTTCCAGTCATATGTCCTGAGCATTCATTGTCCAGAACTAGAATATTTTTCATGTTGCCCTGCAATCACAAAGACCACTAATGATTAGTTTTAAGGACCCAGGCTTGCTTGGATCCTTTGGCCTTATCAAGTTTGTTAACATTTGCAGCGGATTTAGCATCAGAGTTTATGTTAACATTTTTCTTATCAGAACTTACACTATCAGACTTTGAATCAGAATTTACACTAGAAGGAACAATGGAAACTTTCTTCAAAGAAGGTTTTAATTGATAATAATCATTGTCCAAACTATGATATTCCTTACAAGTATAAATGGAATGCCATAAACTACCACAATGAAAACAAGGATTTTGTGGTTTATATCTAACAGACTGACTCTTAACTCCTGATTTTGAAGGTAAGGAGTTAATGTTCTTATTCTTCCTGCAAAAAGAAGCCAGATGGTTAGAACTTCCACAGTTATGACATGTTTTTCTAGGAGCATCAGGAACAGGTTTATAATCATTGTTTTTATTCACACCTTCCTTTCCATTCCTATTTTTCCTAGGTGATTTTACCTTGTTTACATTCTTAACATCTTTCAGCTTATGCTTAAGCTGCTTCTTAGTCATTAAGCCTACGTTTACTTTAGCAGTCTTTTCCTGTTTTAGTTTGTCAGAAGTTAATTCCTCTCTAACTTCTGATTTATCATTATCAGACTTTACAGTTACAAACTTGACAGGTTTTAACTTTGGCTTTTGCTTAACAACAGGCTTAATTTCTATAGTTCCTTTATCATTCTTATCCTCTCCATAACCTAAGCCCTCTTTCCAATTTTCACTACTTAGTAAATTTTGAGTTGTTCTGCCAGAGTTAGTCCAAGTCCTTATTATCTCTCTTTCCTTTTCTAACTCAGTTTTTAGAGATTCATTCATTTTTAGCACTTCATCCCTAACATAAAAAGCATCATCTCTATCCTTCTGAGTTTGATGGAACATAACTAACTCTTTTTCTAAGAAATCATTTCTTTTCTTAAAAGCAAGATTTTCAGAAGTTAATCTTTCACATGTTAAAGTTTGATCTCTGTAACTAACAAACATGGTTTTAAGATATCTTCTCAACTCATTAATATCATCAGTATGAAAAGCATAAGTAGTCTGAGGTACCTTTGTTTCAGCAGCTTCAGAATTGCTCTCAACACTTTCTTTATCAACATTTGCCATCAACGCATAGTTCTCCTCACTTTCAGAGTCTGAGGTGTATGTCCAGCTTTTCTGCTTTGTGACAAGAGCCTTGCCTTTGTCACCCTTTACCTTCTTGCAATCAGGAGATATGTGGCCTTTCTCACCACAGTTATAGCATTTGACATTGGTATAATCTCCTCTATCAGACTTTCCTCCTCTGCCTTCAGATCTTCTAAAATTCTTCTTATCAGAACTTATGCCTTTCCTGGAAAACTTCTTTCCCTTCCTGAACTTTCTATATGCAATCTTTGTGATTCCTTTCACCATAAGAGCACACAGCTTCATCATCTCCTCATCAGCATCAGTCTCAGGCAAGCTTTCAGAATCTGAGTCATCATCACTGTTAGAACTTAATGACTCAGTATCAGACTTTGTGTAAAGAGCTTTACCCTTGTCTTTCCTTGAGGTAGCTGCCTTGGGGGATTCTTCTTCAGCCTTAAGAGCAACTGTCCTTGACTTTCCTCATTTCCTCTTGCTTCTTTGTTCCATCTCAAGTTCATGAGTCTTGAGCATTCCATAAATTTCATCAAGAGTTGTTTCATCAAGATTGTAATTGTCTCTTATTGTTGTTGCCTTCAAATCCCAACATTCAGGAAGAGCTAATAGGAATTTAAGGTTTGAATCTTCAAGATCATACTCCTTATTAACCAATGACAAATCATTCAAGAGTTTGACAAATCTATCATATAAATCAGTCAATGACTCATTAGACTTTGAGTCAAAGTGTTCATACTCTTGAGTGAGTCTTGTCTTCCTGTTCTTCTTAATTGTATCAGTTCCCTGACACCTTGTTTCCAGAGCATCCCATATCTCCTTAGCAGTCTTGCACTTAATTACCCTGTTTGACATTACATTATCAATGGCACTATGCAGTAAGTGTCGTACCTTAGCATCCTTAGCAATTGATGCGATATCTTCAGCAGTATAATCACTTTTTTCCTTTGGTACGGTTTTTGCTGCTTCACCTGCAACTGCAACAGTGAGCTTGGTTGGTTTGTGAGGTCCTTCCTTGATTCTATCAAGATATTCTGGATCTGTAGCTTCCAGAAACATGGTCATCCTCACCTTCCATATGGCATATTCAGATGGTCTCAGTATGGGAACTCTGATGGTTTCATACCGACTTTGGATTTGTGTCTTTGGAGGTTCTTCAGTTTTGGTAGGCTTAGTTGGAGTTTCTGTGTCAGACATGATTGTGTTTGAATCTTTAACTGTATGTGTGTTAACAGATAAGCTCTGATACCACTTGTTAGGTCACACACACTGTAGAGGGGGTGAATACAGTGTAAAATACAATCAAATCTAACTTTAATATCTTAAGTAACAGAAAACAAACTTTATTGAAACAATAAACTCTGTTATAGTATGGAACTGTTACCTCTCAGTGATGAACAAATATCACGAGAGCTGCTAGGGTTACAATGAATAATATTCTCGATGTGATAACACTTATAATGTAAACCCTATGTCTGTGTTTATATACTACACAGTTACAAGATAATCGCTAATTGATATGGAATATAATTCTGCTTCCTAAAATATATCAATCAGATATCTTTTCTTCCAAGTATTCCATTCTTCACGGAATTCCTTCTTCATGCATATCTCTTCTTATGTTTATCTCGATCTTCTTTCCTTTAATCAGCTAATGTCCTTATCTGATCGTCCTTCAGCACTTAAGTTCTGATATCCAACTTCTGATGATTATCTCCTGATAATATAAGTACTGATATCCTTAAGTCCTGACTTCCTGTATAAGTACTGATTCCCAGTTAAGTACTGATTTGTCCTGTTAAGTAAGATCTGAAAACTAAACATAAATCATATTAGCCATGACATTATCAAATATATCTAACATTAAACACTGTATTCAACCCCCTTCTACAGTGTTGTGTGACCTAACAACAGGTATGTACGGGGAGCCAGAAACAAATAGTCCAAGAAACACTTGGGACTTACTTCGTAATTTAGCACGGGATTTGAATCTCCCATGGTGCACTATTGGGGATTTGAATAATGTCACCTTTCAGAAGGATAAACATGGAGGGGAGCTGCTATATCCTACATGGTTAATTGATGGTTTTAACGAAGCCTTAATTGACGCTGGTCTTATGGATATGGAGCTTACAAGACACCAGTTTATATAAGGGTAGAGGCAAGCCGAATTGGACTGAGGTGAGATTTCTCAAGATTGGCAAAATTTATTCCCAATGGCGAACCTTTTTAACTTGGAGGGATCAAACTCAGATCATAGCCCAATCTTTCTGGTGCCAAAGAAAATAGAAATTAACATGGGACCTAGCGTCTTCAGGTTCGAGAACGCTCGGATGTTGGAGCCAATGTGCCAGCAGCTGGTGAGGGCATACTGGAAGGGAGATGAAGATATAGACATTCAAATTAAAATAAAAGATTGCAGTGATATCTTGGAAGTATGGGGAAAGGATATAACGGGTAACTTCAACAAATCCATTAAGGAGTGTTAGAGGAAGCTAAAGAAGTTAAGAAACAAGAAAGATGATCAAGCTTTACAGGAGTTTTTTGAAACGAAAAAGAAGTTGCATTTGACTTTAGATCAAAGGGAGATCTTCTGGTGACAAAGGTCAAAACATCTTTGGTTGAAGTCGGGAGATAAAAATAGTCAGTATTTTCATGCTGCTGCTACAAAACGTAAGAAAGACAACCAGATTACAAAGCTACAGAATATGGAGGGAACCTGGAAAGAATAGGATAATGGTTTAGAGGAGTTGATTACTGATTATTATAGTGACATGTTTAGTGCCTCGCAAACTGTAATAACCCCAATTTTTGGAATTTTTGAAACCCTTATGAATAGTGTTTTGCTGATTATGCTAAATAAGAAAACTTTTCATGCCACACTATGTAGGGGTTCTTTTATTGATCTTCTGGGATATTATTAGTACTCTATGTGGTATATAAGTGTATGTAAAGATCGTCAGAATCCAAATCCGAACACTTTGATTTTTCCCGGAAATCTACCAGATACAGAAAGAATTGAGTATAAGGTAACAGAATAAAAAGGATTTAAATTCAAGGATTATAAGAAAGGATCATAAAAGGAATATAATGTATTGAGAAAGGTTAAGTAATAAGATCCCGGGTATGATCCCTCAAACGATAAACGAAAACGAAAGTTAAGCTAACCGCACAACAGATCAGCGGTCATTAGGCAAGCAATTAAGAGTTAATCAAGGTGGTTAGGGATGATGATGTCATCAAACCAATAAGAGGAGGACAAGTGGGGGAGGGTGACATAACAAGGTGACATAAGCATGACAAAGAAAGGTGTGTTGTTGGTTGATTAAGAACCACACAAAAGTTACCATGGTAAAAGGTAATAATTCAAAACAAAACAAATCAACCAAGCCAACCAACAATTCATTTCACCAAAAACACAAAGTTATTTCCCTTTCTTCATCAAAATCTCCCGGCTTTCTTCTTCTTCAAAGAAAGAAAAAGTCAAAATCCTAGCTCCAAGCTTTGTTAATTAGCAAGGTAATTATCTAACACTCCTTATGCATAGATATAGCTATCCTATAAGTTTGAGCTTCTAATTCATTCACAATCTCTTCCTAAAAATCATGGAAGAAGAGGGTGAATAGTGTTTTTCAAGAACTAAAATTTTTGTTCTTGAGTTTTTGTTTAGATTAAGCTTTGATAAGGACTTTTAAGGGTGATTCCAAGCTAATTACTTGATTCTCCACTCTCCAAGGAAGGTATAACCCCTCCAAACCCTAAATTTACTTTGAGTATTAGGTTTAGTTTTGTTGTTATAGTTCATGAGAGGCTTGATTGTTGTGTATGTAGAGGTTAGTTGGTTTTGTGATGTTTTTGGAGTTGTAATTCTGGGATTATTGATTAATGAACTTAAGTATAGTTTAAATTCATGTTTGAGAATAGTATAAATTGATAATATTGAGTTGTTGGGGCTGTTATGGTGAAGTATGGATGGATTTTGGTTGGGATGTTGATTGTGGGATGGTTATGGGTTGATTTGGAGTGGTATAAATTTGGGTAATCGCGTAAACATAGCCGTCGTAATGCCCGATTTACTTTAGACTGTTTTTGTTCTTAACATTAGGACCCGTGAACTCACTGCTATGGTTTTACCATTGCCATGATTAGATAGTTCATGTTACGAGCTTCATTTTGATATGTGGTTCGTTTGAATCCGATGTACGGTTTAGGAGAAACGACCGTTTTAAGTAACGGCGTTTCGCGAACGAACCATTACCCCTCGCCTTACTTTGAAACATAGGTTAAAGACCTAAAAGGACTAATTGGAATATGAAACATTTATGTAAAGTGTATTAGGAAGTTGGTAAGGCACTCGTCAAATAATCGCCTTAAAACTCTTAATGGTTAATTTATTAAAAATGGTGGAGCCGAGGGTACTCGAGTGACTTAAGAGAATCATTAAGCGCAAAGCAAGCATTAGAGTCTAAATTGGTTAAAGTATAGATTTATAAGTGACCTTGGTTTAATTCCAACTTATATGTTGTTTATAGGTTACCAGACTCGTTCCAAGCCATTTATAACCCCCAGTCGCTCAGGCAAGTTTTCTACCCGTTATACTGTTGTTGTGATGTATACATATGTATATGCATTATCTTGTGATAGATACATGATGGTTAATTAGCAAATCTTGCGATATATTGGAGCATGTGATATGGTATATATGCATGTCTGTTTCGTAATCTTGATATATATCTGTTGATTCAAATGCTTATAGTTGCATAATACCTATGCTAGAGATAAGCAGTAGTTACGTATATCCTTAGTATAGGTGATAGGGATAAGTAAATCCTGATTGTATAATTAAATATTGCAAGGTGTGGGCTGCTAGGTCCAATAAGAAGATGTATGACATTCAGACCAAGAAGGTCAACATATTAATCAGGCCTGATGGACCAGATCAGGCCTGATGGAACAAAGAAGGCCCAAAAACCCTGATTATTTATTAATTTCGTAATTAATAAATAAAGGAGGAAAACAACTATTAAGATAAGTCCTAGTGGGGATATAAATCCTTGTAGATTGGCCTCAACGGGACCTAAAAGGATAAGGAATCAGTTTCCTACTATCTAGGACTTCAAAGTCCATTCTAATTATGAGACTTGCCCACCAAGTCTCCTATACCAAGTCCAATTCAAGGACTCTCAACATCTATATAAGGGGTCTCACCCCACACATCAGAACTACGTTTTTTTGACTTGATCCTTGGCAATCAGCAAGGTACGTAGGCATCTTGTTAAGGCAGATTGAGTCACGAAACACAAGAGCAGTCAAATCGAGCTTCGCAGCTCACGTTCCTTAGTATTAAATACAACAATTATATATATTAGTTTTTTATCCATAACATTTGGCGCCGTCTGTGGGAATTGAACAACAACCATGGCGAGAACACGGAGAACAACTAGCGCTCTGGAGGAGGGAACACCATCAGGGACAACTCAGGTGATTTCGTCAATCGTGGAGATTCCTCCCCACTCAACTTATGTATCTACTCAAGCGGAAACCCAGATAGGGGCAACTCAACCTCAGCCACAAGGGACGACTCCCCCGACTATTCAAGGTACGAATCCTCAAGTTCAACAAGTACATATATCTGTGAATTCTCGACCCGTCGGGTATGAATATTCAACTGTTGTTACTACTAACCCCCCTTATGGGATGCCCCTTTACCCCGAGGTTGGAGGAAGTGGATATGCTGGGCGAAGTGAAGCACGAGGGCAATCGCCCCCTTATATACGAGGTTTGCCTCCTATCCCCGAGGATCGGGAATTTTCTGGTCCTTACACTGAGAGAGATTCCGAATCTTCGGATGATGAAGTGGCCCCGAGAAGGATATGTCCTGGCAAGGAGCCGATGGCCGATGGAAGGCAACGCCCTCGAAGCACCCAATGGGCGAATCCCCAGGAAGTGCAGGAAAGGATAAGGGCTCATGAGGCTGAGATCCAAAGGATGAGGCGTGACTTGGAAGCTCACCAGGCCACCAGACCCCAGATACCTCCTGGGGGAGAAATCCTCCTCCTGTCATAAACCTGGATGGTCCGGTACGAAGAAGGACTGTCTTCCCAAGAACTGATCCAAGCAATCTCCTTCCCCTTGGAGATCCTGATGATCCAACTCCACCCTTCACAGAAGAAATAATGAATGCCCATATCTCAAGGAAATTCAAGATGCCCACTATCAAAGCCTATGATGGTACTGGAGACCCCGCTAACCATGTCAGGACATTCTCTAATGCACTGCTGCTGCAACCCGTGAATGACGCTATTAAGTGTCGGGCCTTCCCTCAAACCCTGTCGGGTATGGCTCAAAGATGGTACAGTCGCTTACCCCCAAACTCTATTGGATCGTTCAGGGAGTTAAGTCAGGCTTTTATTAAGCAATTCATCAGCGGGAGAGTCCATGAGAAAAGTTCAGCATCTCTTATGAGTATTGTGCAGGGAGCTAAGGAATCCTTGAGAGATTACCTGAATCGTTTCACAAAGGAGGCTTTAAAAGTCCCGGACCTTGATGATAAGGTATCCATGATAGCACTGCAACAAGGAACTAGGGACGAGTTTTTCAAGATGTCCTTGGCCAAACGTCCCCCTGAAAGCATGTTCCAGCTCCAAGAGAGGGCAGGGAAGTATATCAAGGTTGAAGAAAGTATGAGGAAGACCGTAGTAAGTAATGAGCCCACTGGAGGCAAGAAGCGGAAAACTGATCTAGAATATATTGCAAAGGATAAATATCCTAGAACCGAACAAAACCCTGATTCAACGCCCAAGAAGGGAGGACCTGGGCAAAAGTTCACTGAATACGCTAAGCTGAATGCTCCTAGAAGTCAGATTTTGATGGAGATTGAGAAAGATAGAGATATTCGCTGGCCTAAGCCCTTGAAGGCTGATCCCGCCAAGCTAGATAAGAGCAAGTATTGCAGGTTTCACAAGGATGTTGGCCATGACACCGATGAGTGTAGGCAATTGAAAGATGAAATTGAGTTTTTGATTCGAAAAGGAAGATTGAACAAGTATACTAGAGATGGAGGGGACAAAAATAATAATGGAAGGACGAATTTTGAAGATCGTAGGAGGGACCAAGACGATCAGGGGCGGAATCCCCAACCTAGAGGGCCGGTTATAAATGCATTTTTTGGAGGACCGCGACGCCCTCGAGGACCTGTGATAAACACGATCTTTGGAGGTCCGACTGCTGCTGGATTGTCCAAAAATTCAAGAAAGGCATATACTAGAGAGGTTATGCATATTGTTGGAGAAGCCCCGAAGAGGGCCAGGACAGAAGTAACATTGGCTTTTGATGATTCTGACCTAGAGGGCGTAAAGTTTCCTCATGACGACCCGTTGGTCATAACACCAATAATAGGAAATAACCCGGTTAAGAGGGTTCTTGTGGATAATGGTGCTTCTGTGGATATATTGCTCCACGACGCCTTTCTAAGGATGGGGTATAACGATTCCCAGTTGACACCAACCGACATGCCGATATATAGATTTGCTGGAGTAGAATGTCCTGTGAAAGGGATAATCAAACTGCCAACCACCATAGGTACGGAACCAAGACAAGCAACGCAGATGTTGGATTTTGTGGTAGTAAAGGCTAGTTCAACTTATAATGCTATCATGGGGAGAACAGGGTATACATGCCTTTAAGGCAGTCCCCTCTTCCTACCATTCACTTATGAAGTTTCCCACCCGAAACGGGATTGGAGAAGAGAGAGGAGATCAAAAAATGGCTAGAAGCTGTTATGTGGCCTCTTTGAGGGCAGATGGAGTCGGGGGGCAGGTTCTTCCTATTGAAGATATGGATGTCCGAGAAAATGACGAGAAGAGAGGAAAGCCAGCAGAAGACTTGGTTTCGGTTCCTTTAGACCCCGAGAATCCTGAGAGGATGACTTTCATTGGAGCCCCTTAGAGGGAAGTTGGTGAAATTTTTGTAAGAAAATAGTGATGTGTTTGCATGGTCAGCAGCTGATATGCCAGGCATAGACCCGGAATTGATTACTCACAGGTTAAACGTGGATCCAAGCCGGAAGACAGTGAAACAAAAGAAAAGAAATTTTACCCCGGAAAGACAAGAGGCTATAAAACAGGAAGTAGAAAAGCTCTTAGAGGCTGGTTTCATTGAGGAGATCCAATTTCCGCAGTGGTTAGCAAACCCTGTAATGGTAAGGAAGGCTAATGGAAAGTGGAGGATGTGTATAGACTTTACTGATCTGAATGATGCATGCCCTAAAGACTGTTTTCCGCTGCCAAGGATTGATACTTTGATTGATGACACTGCTGGGCATGAGATGCTGAGTTTCATGGCTGGATTTAGCAGATACAACTAGATCAAAATGCATAAGGATGACATTCCAAAGGTATCATTCATCACTGACTTTGGTGTTTATTGTTATCTTGTTATGGCGTTTGGTCTCAAGAATGCAGGAGCCACCTATCAAAGGTTGGTGAATAAAATTTTTAAGGACTTTATTGGAAAAACTATGGAAGTCTATGTCGATGACATGTTAGTCAATAGTCTAGTAAAGACTGATCATATAACCCATTTGAGGGAAGCTTTTGAGGTCCTGAGGTACCACAAGATGATGTTGAATCCTATGAAGTGTGCTTTCGGGGTAGGATCTGGGAAATTCTTGGGATTGATGGTCTCAAAGAGAGGAATTGAGGCTAACCCCGACAAAATAAAGGCGATCCTGGACATGGAACCACCAAAAACCGTCAAGGATGTTCAGAAACTCACCGGAAGGGTTGCTGCGCTAGGACGATTTGTCTCCAAGTGAGGAGACAAGTGCCTATCGTTCTTCAAGTCACTAAAGAACATCAAGGACTTTGTATGGAATGAGGAAAACCAGAAGGCATTCGAAGAATTAAAGAAGTATATGGCTCAGGCCCCGTTATGGGCCAAACCATCTTTGAATGAAGTTTTATTCTTGTACTTGGCTGCTTCAGAGAGCGCCTTGAGCGCGGTGTTGGTTAAGGAGGAACTGAAAGTTCAGAAACCCATATACTATGTCAGCAAAATTTTGCATGGTGCTGAGTTGAATTATTCAACCATTGAGAAATTCGCTTTAGCCTTGGTAATGGCTTCGAGAAAGCTGCGTCCTTATTTTCAGGCTCACCAGATTGAGGTGCTAACAAATCAGCCCCTGAGAAATATCATTCACAGTCCCAAGGCAAGTGGCAGATTGATTAAGTGGGCGATAGAGCTGGGAGAGTTCGATCTCAAGTATAAGCTACATACGGCAATAAAAGTCCAAGCACTAGCTGACTTCGTGGTGGAATGTACCATACCCAACCAAGAAGTCGGGGGGCAGGAAGATGCCATACCTCAAGACAAGGGAGTCGATAATGCGGGCAAAGAGAAGGATGATAAAGAATATTGGGTTCTCTATTTTGATGGAGCATCAAAAACAAACTCCAGTGGAGCAGGATTGGTTTTGCAAAGCCCTGATGGATTCTTAATTGAGTATGCTATGAAGCTAGACTTCCCAACCACAAACAATGAGGCAGAATATAAAGCCCTCATAGCTGGCCTTGGTCTAGCTGGGACACTTAGAGTCAAAAACTTGAAGGTCCGGGGAGACTCGAGGCTGATCATATCCCAGGTAAAGGGAGAATTTGAGGCAAGGGATGATACGATGGCTAAGTATGTCCGCCTAGTAAGGGCTGTGATGACCCAATTTAATGAATGTCATGTTGAACACATTCCAAGGGAAGAAAATGCTAAGGCAGATGCGCTATCTAAGTTTGCTTCATCTGAGATAGAAGAAAGTTCGGGAGGTGTGTACTTCCGTGTTTTGAAGACACGAAGCATAGATGTTAAGCTTGTGGCTCCCATAGGCCTGAGGACGTCATGGATTGATTCTATCAAGGCTCACATTCAAACCGGTTGGTTACCAAGTGATACAACTGAAGCACAGAAGTTAACTGTTCGAGCACTAAGGTACTCTTTGATAGATGGGATTCTTTACAAAAGATCTTTCGTGGTTCCCTACTTGAGGTGTCTCAGGCCCGATGAGGCACGCTTGGCTCTTGAAGAAGTGCATGAAGGTATTTGTGGACAACACTTGGGGGGCAGGGCCTTGGCTCATAAGATAACTCGTCTAGGCTTTTATTGGCCGGAAATGATGGTTGATGCCAAAGAAAATGTGAAGAAGTGCGACCGCTGTCAGAAGCATGCACCTGTTGTTAGACAACCTCCCGAGATGCTGACATCTATCAACTCGCCTATTCCCTTTGCTATGTGGGGGATGGATATTCTAGGGCCTTTCCCTATAGCCACGGCACAAAGGAAGTTCCTGATTGTAGCCATTGATTATTTCACTAAGTGGATTGAAGCCAAACCCTTGGCCAAAATCACAACTAAACAGGTTGTACAATTCCTGTGGGAAAACATTATGTGCCGATATGAAATTCCCCGTGTCCTAGTCACCGACAATGGAACGCAGTTTAACAACGAGGAATTCAAGAAGTATTGTGAAGAAAATGAAATTGAGTTACGGTTCACCTCCGTGGCTCACCCACAAGCCAATGGGCAAGCAGAAGTAGCAAATCGAATAATCCTGGATGGACTAAAGAAGATGATCGAGAAGTCAAAGAAATAATTGGGTGGATGAGATACTTCCCATATTATGGGCCTATAGGACTACCTGTAGAGTCACGACAGGAGCAACTCCCTTCATGTTGGTGTATGGGGCAGAAGCAGTAGTTCCAGTGGAGATATCACATTCCTCTCCAAGGATTCAGGCTTTCAATGCTGAGGAAAATGAGGAAGGACAAAGGTTGACTCTAGTCTTAATCGACGAAGTGCGAGATGAAGCACATGCAAAGATAGTAGAGTATCAGAAGAAGGCTTCATTCTACTACAACTTAAGGGTTAAAGAAAGGTTCTTTAAACAAGGTGACTTAGTCTTGAGGAAGATAGAAGCTTTTGGGATAGGAAAGAAAGGGAAACTTGCCCCAAATTGGGAAGGGCCGTACAAAGTCAAGAGCGTTCAGGGTAGAGGAACCTACAAGCTTGAGACTATGGATGGCTTTGAAGTCCCGAGAACCTGGCACGCACAAAACCTGAAGGTTTACTACGTGTAAGATAGTCGAAGTACGATTCTCACTTGTCATTGTGACAAGTAGGTTTAAAAGCGCCTTGAAGCTTTGTTTGCGTAGGATTTTTATTTTCTATCAGGGTCAAACCCATATTATGTAAGGTTTTGGAAAACCAGACTTGAAATTGAAGAGTTCGAAATTATTTCAACCTATGGATAATACTTGTGTGGCCCATTAGGCCAAGTTTGAATGCATATTAAAGTATCGGAAAAATAAAGGAGAGAGATGCGAATAAGGAGAGTAGCATATAAAATAACCCCGGAGGGTAATAAGTTTTAATACAAATAAAAGTCCAGACATAAGTTAAGGATAAAATTACAGAATAAAAAAAAAACTACTCCTCCATTCGGGAGCCTTCATTCTCTTGCTCCTTATCAGCGCCTTCAGCATCCATCGCAGGAGAAGCGGGAGGAGAAGCAATGTTAGGATCCAAGATGCGATCATCTGGCTGAGGGGAGTTGAAGAGGGCATCTATGTTGTCCTCCGACTCAGCCTGCTCGGGACTTATAAAGTCCTTAGGGTCGACTAAGCCCGGGTGCTTCTCAGAAACCGCCTTTACGGCCGCATCCCATCCCTGAGTAAACTGTAGGGAATAAAGACCCTCATCATGAATCTCTATGAGATTCTTAAACTTGTCAGAATCCATGTAGTCATCAATGAGCTTATCCTTATCGCTCCTAAGTTTCACCAGCTCGGAATGAGCCTTAGCCAGCTCCTCTTTCTTCGTGTCCAGCTTCTTCTCCAGGACCTTAGCTCTCTCCTCCCATTTCTTCATCTCCTTCTCAAACCCATCTGAGTTACCCTTCCAGGACCTAGCCTGGTGGAGGGCCGCCTGGAAGTAGGTATTACTCTGCAAAGAAATATGTATGAGTTAGCACAAGTTCGTTGAAATACGAGAAAGTTGGGATTCAAAGAAAAAGAGAAAAAAGAAAGTTACCTCAGCTTGGGCTTGAGAACCCAGAAGCTTAATAGTCTCGATATCACTCCCCGTAACAATGTCAGTAAAGTCGTGGGGAGTGATGGAATGGTACGACCAATCCTTAGCATGTTTGGTGGATCCAACCACCGTATCGCTCCTCCTGAAGCCCCAGTTAGGCCTGAAGGAATGTGCCTTAAGTGGAGGATCCACATCGTCCCCAAACTCGACCACCGGGACGTGGGGCTTAAGAAAAGAAGGACCGTCAGGTTTGCTCCTGGGGTCCTTGTTTAGCTTGGCCCTCTTCTGGCGGCCTGACTCCCCTTCCTTGGGCCTGTTGACATTATTGATGGCCTCGCAAGCTGAAAAAGAAAGATAGAAAGAATATTAAATTGCAGGAGAGATAAAACGGTATAATTAAAGGGAAGGAAAAATGGTTATCCAGTTATAAATTTACCCTTATCACTGGCCTGAGAGAGACCAACTTTCTTCAGAGAAACTCCTCTAAGAGGGTCCAGGTGTCTGTTTTCCCATCATCTGAAATTAAGGCTTGGTAGGCCACCTCCTCCTCATCAGATAATCTGATGCTACCTGGACTCCCATCTGACACTTTGCAAAAGGGCCTACGAAAGAGTGTGGCCCAATCACCCCCAGCCCAGGTCAGCCTCACAAAATCGTCCCTCCATTTGGGGTTATTCTCAACTATGGAATTACTATCGAAGATATGAGGGATTTTGGGCCGTTGACGAATTAAAACCCAACCTGGTTGACTCATGGCGCTATTATAAAATTGGAAAACTTTCCTAAAGACAGCTACGGAAAGAGGAAAATTGTTTCTGAGACAAAGGACCATAAAACAGATAATGTTCCTCCAAGCGTTAGGAGGGAGTTGACAAGGGTTAATTTGTACATCGGCAAGTAAGCGAGGAATAAATTCATGGAATGGGAACCTGAGACCCGCGGTCAGGGCTCCTCGATAGATAAACAAAGTATCCCCCTCCCAATTACAAGTCTTATCCCCAGGGGCGGCTAGAGTGATCCTAAGATGGGGTGGAAGTCTGTACAGGGTGTTCATGGACTCTATCCTACCATCTAACTCATGAAAGGTGTTACCATGATTATACGAATCTAACTCAGATAGAGAGGGATATTCATCACCTCTCGAGTTAATCATATCAAGTAGGGAAGTATATGGAGATTGAATTTGAATGTTTGTACCTCTCTTAGAGACATTCATCTTCTGCAAATGAGCCAAGTCACGATCCGCCATTGATATGCTTCGGTTGAAGGCTTGAAACCCAGAAAAACCTGAGAAAGGTGGAGCTGCGGTGGCTGAGGTCGCCGGAAATTGCCTTCTCAAGGGGAGAACTCTAGAGAGATTTGTGAGAGAAAATGAGAAATGTGAAGTGAAGTGAGGATTCTCATTTCACACTACACTTATATAGGTGAAAAGCTCGGAATACGAGGTGTTTCTAGGCCCATTTAGCCAGGCCCAACCTAAAAGCCCATCTACCAGAAATATCAGGAATAATCTAGATACTCCTGTGGAAAATGAAGGGTCGAAAATTGACCAGAATTTTAAAATGGTTCGATCAGAGTCCTAATCGACAAAGAAGAAAATCCTAATCGATACTTCAATCGATCAAGAGGGAAGAAACCTATTAAGTTCGATCAGAGTCCTGATCGACCCCAAAAAGGATCCTGATCGATATCTCATTCGAGCAAGAAGGAGGAAAACCACTAAGATCGATCAGAGTCCTGATCGACACAGAAAAGGATCCTGATCGATATCTCATTCGAGCAAGAAGGAAGAAAACCACTAAGATCGATCAGAGTCCCGATCGACACAGAAGAGGATCCAGATCGATATTTCATTCGATCAGAACGGTAGAAAGCCACCTAGTTCGATCAAAATCCTGATCGAAATAGATCAGGAATTCTGGTCGATTATGCCCATGTTTCAGTCGAGTAGAGTGTCACTTTGAAGGCCAGTTTGATCAGAGTCCTGTCAAAATCGATCAGGAATCCTGATCGATTTCGCATAGATCCTGATCGAAGATCCCGTCGACCAGAATGTTACTTCCTGAGCTAGTTCGATCAGGATCCTGATCGAAATCAGTCAGGAATCCTGATCGATTTCTTATACATCCTGATTGATTTTAAGGCAGAAAATTAGGGAAAAATCTAGAAATTAAGGATAAATCCTAGAAAATTAGGGAAAAATCCAGAAATTAAGGATAAATCCCAGAAAATTAGGGAAAAATCCAGAAATTAAGGATAAATCCCAGAAAATTAGGGAAAAATCCAGAAATTAAGGATAAATCCCAGAAAATTAGGGAAAAATCCAGAAATTAAGGATAAATCCCAGAAAATTAGGGAAAATCCAGAAATTAAGGATAAATCCCAGAAAATTAGGATAAATCCCAGAAAATTAGCGAAAACCCCAGAAATTAAGGGAAAAATTCCTGGAAATTAAGATAATTCCTGAATTAAAGGAAAAATCGTTGTAAATGTGTAGGTCGCTCCACACTTTACGCAAAAACGAAACTCTGTAAGGGAATGAATAGATTTAACTTCTGCGAAACCTAATCAATGTTTCCCAAAAGTTGGGGGGCAAATGATAGGGATAAATAAATCCTGATTGTATAATTAAATATTGCAAGGTGTGGGCTGCTAGGCCCAGTAAGAAGATGTATGACATTCATACCAAGAAGGTCAATACATTGATCAGGCCTAATGGACCAGATCAGGCCTGATGGAACAAAGAAGGCCCAAAAACCCTGATTATTTATTAATTTCGTAATTAATAAATAAAGGAGGAAAACAACTATTAAGATAAGTCCTAGTGGGGATATAAATCCTTGTAGATTGGCCTCAAGGGGACCTAAAAGGATAAGGAATCAGTTTCCTACTATCTAGGACTCCAAAGTCCATTCTAATTATGAGACTTGCCCACCAAGTCTCCTATACCAAGTCCAATTCAAGGACTCTCAACATCTATATAAGGGGTCTCACCCCACACATCAGAACTACATTTTTTTGACTTGATCCTTGGCAATCAGCAAGGTACGTAAGCATCTTGTTAAGGCAGATTGAGTCACGAAACACAAGAGCAGTCAAATCGAGCTTCGCAGCTCACGTTCCTTAGTATTAAATACAGCAATTATATATATTAGTTTTTTATCCATAACAATAGGGGACCCAAAGGTGGACATTTTTCTAAAACCGGGAGTCGATGTTCCCGAGTATATTATATATATTTATATATATAGATATAGTTTTTAAAACTATGACTCGAATAAGGTTTATTCGATAACTTTATTTTATTAATGAATATTATTTTGAATATTCATTCGGGGGCATATGACTCCGTTTATTTTATTAATGAATATTATTTTGAATATTCATTCGGGGGCTTATGACTCCGTTTATTTTATTAATGAATATTATTTTGAATATTCATTCGGGGGCTTATGACTCCGTTTATTTTATTAATGAATATTATTTTGAATATTCATTCGAGGACTTATGACTCTGATTATTTACTAATTATTATTCTTTATTTTATTAAAGAATAATGTGTCGATAATCAAACTCACTTTGATTATTCAAATAAAGATATTACTTTTGTATAAGTATATCTTTGGTTATTTAATATTCATTTCTAGTATAAGTTTTACAACTTCTACTTCAATTATTTTTATAAAGATTATTCTTTATGGGAATATTATTTAAATAATAATATTCGGATATTTTCTAATATATCGGGACTGATTTATTTTATTAAATCAGCATTACTCCAAACACTCTTTAAAGTGTTTTCGAGTCTTCAAAATGATTTTTAAAGGTTAGAGCGGATCCCAAAACTCATTTTTATATTTAAGATCTTCCTTTTAAAGAGGATTTAAATATTCGCTCAAAACCTGAGGGATCCGGCTCTGTGGTGTATTTTATATTCGCAACGAGGTTGCTGCTTTGGTAAATGAATTGATTACTTACCCAACGTTCGGGAAGTAAGTCCATCTATTGAGTCAGCATAAGCAACATGGGCTCAGTGGGCGTCCATGAAAGTGTAAGTGGCTCAGTGGGAGTCCATCAATGCGAAAGTGGCTCAGTGGCAGTCCAGCATAAGGCCCTAATGTGGCCAGGGTGATGACCGGTGGGGGATTCATCCATCTACTAGTAGAAAAGGTTACTTATTGGTATTTTTGCCTGATCAGCAAGATATCAGGTTTATGCCAAAATTCTTTTCTTTCCAAATTTATTGGATATTACAACTATGTTCATACTTTACATGACAGAGGTTTTCAGGAAATGTATGAGATATATATATATATATGGATATATATATATCGGTACATAATGAAGTATCTCGTAACTTTATTTCTTTTGAATGATATTTCAAGGATTGAATCTATTCAAATCATATTTTGTAGTCTCATCTATGTGATGAACTTTTGACACAGATTATACCTTGAACAGTGGTAGTTCAAGTAGTATTCGGAAAAGATATAAGTATATTGGAGTATCTTGTAACTTCATCTTTTAAACTTATATCTAGTAAATGATTATCTTATGCATATCAAAGATTTTCAGAAAAATATTGAGACAAGGTTAGATATATGAGATCACCTTACAACGATATTTTTATACAATTATAAACTGGAACTCTGTGTATATTATACATGTCAGAGGATTTCAAAGATTGTGAAAAGTATATATGTATGTATATACTGAATATTTTGCGACTTGGTCGCGTTAAGATATCAACTTAGTTCATTTCTTCTTAACCAAGACTTTCTTGAGTACGATGAGAATGCTCATACATTGTTAATTATTATATATATTATTTCGGTGGGCTTGTTGCTCATCCTTGCTTTCTTCTTTCATCACACAACAACAGATAGAAAAGATGAACATGACCAAGCTTCCAATTCGCAAGCGGTTAGAAAACGTTCCGCAGTTTTCAGGAAGCGTTGATGCCGCTGTAGCTGAGGTAGAAATTTCCAATAAGCTAGACTTTCAACTTCTGATATACCAGACTTATGTATCTATATGAATTGTAATAATGGCAAATAAATGTAAATTTATTAAGAAACCCTTTTAAGGTGTAACGGTTTATAATGGTGGAATAAAATGACTTGTGTTATTTTTGGTATTTATCTCTGAGACTATAACTTGTGGTGTGTGTGTGTGTGTATATTGTGGGGTCACAGTACTCAGTAGTTGGTTGACTGTTAGGATTAAGTATTGATAAGGGAAATGGAACTCGTGACAACCCGAATCCCTGACCCCGGATTTGGGGGTGTTACAGAAATGGTATCAGAGCGAAACATTATAAACCTCAGAGATGATGTGACTTTAAGATAATAAGTTCACAAAGATAATAAGAACTCTTGCCAAGTTCATAGTCGGGCTACCTAACGTAGTACTGACAGTTAAAACCCTTACGGGAACCCTTATAAATATTATGATAGTAACATAGTTCGTTCTCGTATAGGGGAGCGGGGCAACGAACCCTGAGGTTCAGGAGCATCAGTATGAGGATGTTTTATTACATGTTGGAGATCAAATTGTGAATCCGATAGAGTACCCTAAAGAGGGACCGGATGAGATTCATATTGAGAATGTTGCGGTTGAGGATGTTATCCCAGAAGGGATTGTTGCTGAGGAGGATCTTGTGGAGGATCCTAACGAGAATGAAGAGAGGACCGATGAGGAATTGATGACCGTAGTCAGAGCGACTACCAGAGCAAGAATGGCCGCGAGGGTAGCACTAGAGGATGAAGAGTTACCAAGGGCACAAAGGTTAATGAGGGCAGAAGGAGTGGGGCCTTTCACGGCACCAATTATACCAGTATCAGACCCTCTTCCCGAGGTTCCTGAAGACATCCATGAGGTTCCACCAATTCTTGTTCCCTCCCCTGTACAGAGCCCAACACCTACTGAGGAAATGCCACCTTTATCTCCTGCACCATTGTCATCGGATACCGTGCTAGGTTATCCATTTGGATCTCCTGGGTCTGCACCACCTGCACCCCATGGACTGCTAGATGCAACCACTCAGGCTTCTCTTATCACCGATTATTATATGATTTTGGGTGGCCTGTCTGAGGCCCGTAATGTTAGGAGTGATCTGTTGGGTCGACTTACTGCACCGAGGATTGAGGGCGGGGTACTTACGGCAGGATTAGCGTATAGCATGGAAAGGATTGAGGCTACCACCCGTGTTACAGCTAGAGGCCATCTTGAGGGTCAGATTGATCCAGCTCTACTTGCCACTATCTTAGACCTCATCACCTCTGTGATGGAGCAGGTTAGGGATGTCGTGCGTGCCCGCATTTCTTGATCCATGGTAGTGTGCAGAGCCAGAGAGATCAGGCAAGGGTTTCATGTAGCACCGCTTTTGGAGGATTAGCCTAAGTTATGAATGATTAGTTTTAATGACGAGATGATTATCTATGGTAGTACTTTTGGGATAGAAGCAATCAGATCAAATGATGTAATTCTCTTTAATGTGTTCAGTAGTTGTACCCTCGAACAAATGGTTATGTATATATTCGTTAATTTCAGTTCAGATCAGTTGTTTGTGATAAGTTCATATTGTTAATTGCACTATTAACACTTAAGAGAGTGTCATGAAGTTTATAGAACTTGAGAATTCATAATTTGCAATCATGCAAGGACAGAACGAGGGAAAGACTTAAGCAAAGTAAGTAAGACAAATATCCAGAGATTCTCAAAAAATTTCCAAGCATTATGCCCCCATGAGGAATAAGATTAGGGGCAAACCTTGAATGTGATAATCAGGGAGGTCGTAATTAAGATATAAGGAACCCAGAATATAATGAAGTGGAAAATGAAGATTTTAAATTAAAAGATGACCCCAATTATGGGGAGTAGGAAGAAATATTTAGACTGAGAAAACAGAAATCGAGCAAGATAGGAAGAACCAGGATGGTACTCCTATTGGGCAATCCGTGGACCTGCCTAAAACAAAACTTATACTTTTACCCTAACCACCACCTTGAGGAAATAATGTGGTGTGAAATTCTTTCAGGACCTTTAAGTCGCTAAGCTCTCAGAGTTCCAAGGGAATAGCTGACCCAGCCGAGGCAAGAGCCTGGCTAAAGGAAATACAGGAATCATTTGAGATTCTAAATGATTGATGAATCATAAAAGAGTGTTTTTGTCACTTACCCTCCTAAGAGAGAGACCACCCACTGGTGAAAGACCAAGAAAGGCATGGAGCAAGAGGTTATGATAAACTGATTACAGTTCAGTCAATTGTTTTCAGGAAAGTACTTCCCAAGGTTATGGAGATAGTGTAAAAGCTTTAGAGCCAGAACAAGGCGGACGAGTATGATGAATTATGAATCTAAGTTGTAAAAGTTGTCAAGATTCGTTCTGAGGACATGAATCCACAATGACGGGATGTTTGAAATCAATGCTTATGTTATGTTAGTTCAGGAAATAATGATAAGAGAAAGGAAAATAAAAAGAAACTGAAGTGGAAAGGAATATAAAGGCAATAGAGTTTGAGGAATAATAAGGAATTTGGGTATGAGGAAACCCTAAAGACTCGTAGCAATAGAAATAGAAAAGTAAGTAATCGTCAGGATGAGGGTGATTCACCATGAGTTAAATTGATGGTTGAAGGCATAAGAGATACATATATGTTGTACCCCCTTCAAGTTGGAAGGATTTGGGAAACCTTGAGATAGTTTGAAGGATAAATAATGAGACGCGGATAGACTGAGGAGACAAGAAAGTAAGAAATTAGGAAAATTGGATGAAGGAAGTGACCTTCAAGAATGTGGAGTGTAAGACCGGTGGCTTGATACCCAGGAAGGAAGATGCCAGGAATGAGAGATATCCCAATATTGTGATGACTGTTGAGATAAACAACAAAAGTAAATACGGAATTATTAAGAAGAAGTTCACGTTGAACACGACCAATATCTTCCAGAACATCCTTGTTATCATTACCGAATCAGGCAAGAAAAGTGGATAACTGTTATTGTCTTTTGGAGGCCATATGGATTGACCTCATTTTGGGTAAGGATATTATTATGAAATTAGGCATATACTATCGAGGTGGTAATGATTGAATAAAGACACCCTCATCAGGGATATATGACTTGATTTATCCATGGAAGGATGCATGTACCTTTTTAAAGGTTGAATTAAGGATAGAACCTCGATAACTTGAGATGAATCCTAGGGGAATGCATAAAGGTTGGCATTTCACCCTTAATAGGGACATCATGAGTTTTGGCAGTATGAATTGGAAAGGATTAAGGTAACAACAATCTTTAAGAATCAGTGGAGAAATTTTTCAGAAGTATATAGACAATGATTCTGGTATTAATAAATGGTATCTTGATATGCCCTGTATTCAGGGAATACAGGAGGAACGATTCAAGGATAACCTTAGAGGTTTACAAGGAGAAAGGTAATATTAAAAATTCTCAAGAATAAAAATGTTGATAAAGGAAATATGACGTAATTATAATGATGCCAAGTGAGGCACGTGTTAAACCACGAGAAAGTATGGATCGAACCAGTAAAGGCCGAAATTGTTCAGGGCAATTAGGGCCTAAGATAGAAGATGTTCTAAGTATGATTGAGAGTCAGTCGTGACAGTGATTAACCTCTAAAGACTGAAGCAATAACTTATGGAAAAATGGTGATATTTTTTTTTTACTCATCAGATTTTAAGGAAAACATCTTCACATAAGCAGTGATTGAAATGAGGTAGAAAATCTATTTGGAGGTGGTTAAAATGACATTAACTGTAAGGAAATTTTACTATCAGGAAAGGCCAAAGAGGTGGCCGACACCTTAAAGGTAAGAGGATAATTATAGGCGCTTGTGACAGAGGAATGCAGTGATAATGGTTGAAGTCGTGAAGGTTGTACTATGGTTTGGAAGATTGACATTCCTTCTGATGGCTGTGCAATACCCAACCGTAATAGTAGTTTGGTAAAGGTTTAATTCGTGTAATCGCCATGAGTGGGCTATCTATCTTAGAAGGAACTATCTTGAGAATAAGCCAGGACTATGTTTCAAAAAGGACTAAACGAACCTTTGAGTTAAGTCTTCCATTGAAGGCATATGATTAAGAATGGTATTAACCTGCTATCGTTGCTTTGATTGAAACTCTTCTGCAATTTTATCTGCTTCATGTCATGAATGTACGTCAGGATCTGGAATGTTCTTCATAAATTATGAATGGTGATTATGTTAACTCCTTAGAAGAATTCGATAAGGTAGGTATGGACTTTGTATGGTTAGATATTAAGATTTTATGGAAAATAAATGACGACAGTGGGTCAGCGGTGGACCATAGTAATGCAGCAATGATTCTGCGAGTAATGAGATGATAACAACCGTGAGAGTTGTATTGTAATGGATGTTAAGATTATATACCACTAATCAGATTGTGGTAATGTACAAGTTATCGTTGATAGGCTAATTAAGTCGATTATCTACTTATGATATATTTACTCCTTCTTATCCATAGAGAGTCGTATTACTATACGAGGAAGGTTGCGGTGCAAACATAGAATTCTAGTAACGATGATGTCTAGAATAAGATCCCAGATTCGATTTTCAATGTCGAGGGAGTTTCAAAGGTTATTGTGTATAAGCTCGAGGAAGAGCATGGGTCCATAGAATGATGGACGGAATAGCAAAAATATTTAAGCATGCGAAATGCGATGCGATAATACTTGATGTTGATATATATACACATATGTTTTGTTCTCCTATGACAAACCTCTATAGTTCAGAGGTAGGTTCCAAGCCAGATATTTTGTGGCAGTATATTTTTTTTTCATATATACAATTCTCTTCAATTCGTTCTTTTCTCTTCTTTTCATTTCATATAAGCTGAGAAGAACAACCCTTCCAGAAGGGGAGGTATTGCCGAATGACTATCTATCTGTGTGATAGAAGCCTAGTAGGATACCACATGTTGTTTAATTGCTTTTCAAGTACTAAAGGCTGGCCACCTTCTGTACTAACTATGCAATAGAACAAGTGTTCATGATCATAGTGATCTCTCAACAAATTCCTTTACTTCTATATGATGGATCAAGCTTTCGAAGATGGAAGCAGCTAAAGGAAGTAGTATCAGTACGATGGTATTCCGATTCTAACGCGTTAGTGATACTAAGGTTGACGTGGTTATTAAAAGGTTATAGAACGCTAACGAGCAAAAGTATAACCAGTATAATATTAGGAACGGAAGGTAGTAGCGATTACGAACTGGAAAAGAATGGGTATTGAGAAACAAAAGCTCTAATGCTAAAAGCTATAATGAGAGTCTTTGCAATAGACTTGAAAGAATTTGGAATGATCACTTAACGCGGATTGAGTTTTCTCACGATAATAGATCGTATATAAGGTATCGAGATGTCGTCTTATGAGATCTTTGAGGGAAGAAAATGTCGATCTCCCTTATGTTAGGATGAAGTTGTAGAGCGCAAGATGGTCGGACCAGCAGTGGTCCAAAGGACCAAGGATATGATAGATCTAATCAGAGGACGGTTGGTAGTAGCCCAAGATGGACATGAGAAATATGTTGATTTGACACGAAAGGACAAAGAATAGGAAATAGGGGACCTAGTAATGTTAAAGGTATCCCTTGGAAAGGATTGATGAGGTTCAAAAAGAAAGGAAAGCTAAGCCTACGAATTGTTGGACCCTTTGAGGTATTAAGACGTATTGGGAAGTTAGCATATGAGCTAGCCCTACCCCCGAACATGTAGTAAGTTCATAACGTGTTCCACATATCAATGTTAAGGAAGTGTAATTCGGATGCCAGACAAATAGGGGCATATGAGCGCATAGACATGCAACCAGACGTAACCTACATGGAGCAACCAGGAAGGGTTATAGATCAAAAATGGACAAATGCTTAGGAGAAGAGTTATCAAACTAGTCAGAGTTTGATGGTAGAACCACAATGTGGGAGAATTACGTAAGAGTTAGAAAGTGAAATGCTAAGAAAGTATCCCTACTCATTTTCTATCTGATTCCGGGACGGAATCCTTTTAAGGAGGGGAGACTGTAATAACCCCAATTTTTGGAATTTCTGAAACCCTTATGAATAGTGTTTTGCTGATTATGCTGAATAAGAAAACTTTTCATGCCACACTATGTAGGGGTTCTTTTATTGATCTTCTGGGATATTATTAGTACTCTATGTGGTATATAAGTGTATGTAAAGATCGTCAGAATCCAAATCCGAACACTTTGATTTTTCCCGGAAATCTACCAGATACAGAAAGAATTGAGTATAAGATAACAGAATAAAAAGGATTTAAATTCAAGGATTATAAGAGAGGATCATAAAAAGAATATAATGTATTGAGAAAGGTTAAGGAAACCTAAGTAATAAGATTACGGGTATGATCCCTCAAACGATAAACGAAAACGAAAGTTAAGCTAACCGCACAACAGATCAGCGGTCATTAGGCAAGCAATTAAGAGTTAATCAAGGAGGTTAGGGATGATGATGTCATCAAACCAATAAGAGGAGGACAAGTGGGGGAGGGTGACACAACAAGTTGACATAAGCATGACAAAGAAAGGTGTGTTGTTGGTTGATTAAGAACCACACAAAAGTTACCATGGTAAAAGGTAATAATTCAAAACAAAACAAATCAACCAAGCCAACCAACAATTCATTTCACCAAAAACACAAAGTTATTTCCCTTTCTTCATCAAAAGCTCTCGGCTTTCTTCTTCTTCAAATAAAGAAAAAGTCAAAATCCTAGCTCCAAGCTTTGTTAATTAGCAAGGTAATTATCTAAAACTCTTTATGCATAGATATAGCTATCCTATAAGTTTGAGCTTCTAATTCATTCACAATCTCTTCCTAAAAATCATGGAAGAAGAGGGTGAATAGTGTTTTTCAAGAATTAATATTTTTGTTCTTGAGTTTTTGTTTAGATTAAGCTTGGATAAGGACTTTTAAGGGTGATTCCAAGCTAATTACTTGATTTTCCACTCTCCAAGGAAGGTATAACCCCTCCAAACCCTAAATTTACTTTGAGTATTAGGTTTAGTTTTGTTGTTATAGTTCATGAGAGGCTTGATTGTTGTGTATGTAGAGGTTAGTTGGTTTTGTGATGTTTTTGGAGTTGTAATTCTTGGATTATTGATTAATGAACTTAAGTATAGTTTAAATTCATGTTTGAGAATAGTATAAATTGATAATATTGAGTTGTTGGGGCTGTTATGGTGAAGTATGGATGGAGTTTGGTTGGGATGTTGATTGTGGGATGGTTGTGGGTTGATTTGGAGTGGTATAAATTTGGGTACTCGCGTAAAGATAGTCGGCGTAATGCCCGATTTACTTTAGATTGTTTTTGTTCTTAACATTAGGACCCGTGAACTCACTGCTATGTTTTGACCATTGCCATGATTAGATAGTTCATGTTACGACTTCGTTTTGATATGTGGTTCGTTTGAATCCGATGTACGGTTTAGGAGAAACGACCGTTTTAAGTAACGGTGTTTCGCGAACGAACCATTACCCCTCGCCTTATTTTGAAACATAGGTTAAAGACCTAAAAGGACTAATTGGAATATGAAACATTTATGTAAAGTGTATTAGGCAGTTGGTAAGGCACTCATGAAAGAATCGCCTTAAAACTCTTAATGGTTAATTTATTAAAAATGGTGGAGTCGAGGGTACTCGAGCGACTTAAGAGAATCATTAAGCGCAAAGCGAGCGTTAGAGTCTAAATTTGTTAAAGTATAGATTTATAAGTGACCTTGGTTTAATTCCAACTTATATGTTGTTTATAGGTTACCAGACTCGTCCCAAGCCATTTAAAACCTCCAGCCGCTCAGGCAAGTTTTCTACCCGTTATACTGTTGTTGTGATGTATACATATATATATGCATTATCTTGTGATAGATACATGATGGTTAATTAGCAAATCTTGCGATATATTGGAGCATGTGATATGGTATATATGCATGTCTATTTCGTAATCTTGATATATATCTGTTGATTCAAATGCTTATAGTTTCATAATACCTATGCTAGAGATAAGCAGTAGTTACGTATACCCTTAGTATAGGGGACCCAAAGGTGGACATTTTTCTAAAACCGGAAGTCGATGTTCCCGAGTATATTATATATATTTATATATATATAGATATAGTTTTTAAAACTATGAATCGAATAAGGTTTATTCGATAACTTTATTTTATTAATGAATATTATTTTGAATATTCATTCGGGGGCTTATGACTCCGTTTATTTTATTAATGAATATTATTTTGAATGTTCATTCGGGGGCTTATGACTCCGTTTATTTTATTAATGAATATTATTTTGAATATACATTCGGGGGCTTATGACTCCGTTTATTTTATTAATGAATATTATTTTGAATATTCATTCGAGGACTTTTGACTCCGATTATTTACTAATTATTATTCTTTATTTTATTAAAGAATAATGTGTCGATAATCAAACTCACTTTGATTATTCAAATAAAGATATTACTTTTGTATAAGTATATCTTTGGTTATTTAATATTCATTTCAAGTATAAGTTTTACAACTTCTACTTCAATTATTTTTATAAAGATTATTCTTTATGGGAATATTATTTAAATAATAATATTCGGATATTTTCTAATATATCGGGACTGATTTATTTCATTAAATCAGCATTACTCCAAACACTCTTTAAAGTATTTTCGAGTCTTCAAAATGATTTTTAAAAGTTAGAGCGGATCCCAAAACTCATTTTTATATTTAAGATCTTCCTTTTAAAGGGGATTTAAATATTCGCTCAAAACCTGAGGGATCCGGCTCTGTGGTGTATTTTATATTCGCAACGAGGTTGCTTCTTTGGTAAATGAATTGATTACTTACCCAACGTTCGAGAAGTAAGTTCATCTATTGAGTCGACATAAGCAACATGGGCTCAGTGGGCGTCCATGAAAGTGTAAGTGGCTCAGTGGGAGTCCATCAATGTGAAAGTGGCTGAGTGGCAGTCCAGCATAAGGCCCTAATGTGGCCAGGGTGATGACCGGTGGGGGATTCATCCATCTACAAGTAGAAAAAGTTACTTATTGGTATCTTTGCCTGATCAGCAAGTTATCAGGTTTATGCCAAATTCTTTTCTTTCGAAATTCATTGGATATTACAACTCTGTTCATACTTTACATGACAGAGGTTTTCAGGAAATGTATGAGAGATATATATATGGATATATATATATATATCGGGACTTAATAAAGTATCTCGTAACTTCATTTCTTTTGAATGATATTTCAAGGATTGAATCTATTCAAATCATATCTTGTAGTCTCATCTATGTGATGAACTTTTGACACGGATTATACCTTGAACGGTGGTAGTTCAAGTAGTATTTGGAAAAGATATAAGTATATTGGAGTATCTTGTAACTTCATCTTTTAAACTTATATCTAGTAAATGATTATCTTATACATATCAAAGATTTTCAGAAAAACATTGAGACAAGGTTAGATATATGAGATCACCTTGCAACGATATTTTTATACAGTTATAAACTGGAACTCTGTGTATATTATACATGTCAGAGGATTTCAAAGATTTTGAAAAGTATATATGTATGTATATACTGAATATTTTGCGACTTGGTCGCGTTAAGATATCAACTTGGTTCATTTCTTCTTAATCAAGACTTTCTTGAGTACGATGAGAATGCTCATACATTGTTAATTATTATATATATTATTTTGGTGGGCTTGTTGCTCACCCTTGCTTTCTTCTTTCATCACACAACAACAGATATAAAAGATGAACATGACCAAGCTTCCAATTCGCAAGCGATTAGGAAACGTTCTGCAGTTTTCAGGAAGCGTTGATGCCGCTGTAGCTGAGGTAGAAATTACCAATAGGCTAGACTTTTAACTTCTGATGTACCAGACTTATGTATCTATATGAATTGTAATAATGGAAAAGAAATGTAAATTTATTAAGAAATCCTTTTAAGGTGTAACGGTTTATAATGGTGGAATAAAATGACTTGTGTTATTTTTGGTATTCATCTCTGAGACTATAACTTGTGGTGTGTGTGTATATATTGTGGGGTCACAGTACTCAGTAGTTGGTTGACTGTTAGGATTAAGTATTGATAAGGGAAATGGAACTCGTGACAACCCGAATCTCCGACCCCGGATTTGGGGGTGTTACACAAACTCAGTGGGAAGATGTGATTAGTAATGTGCAAACTCGAATAAGTCACGAGCAGAATGATAAATTACTAGAATCAGTTACAGTGGAGGAAGTCAAAAATACCTTATTTTCAATGCATCCGGACAAGGCTCCTGGTCCGGATGGCATGACGCCCGCATTCTTTCAGGAGCATTGGCAAATAGTAGGGAAGGATATTGTTTCTTTGGTGTGTCATTTCTTTGTAGATGGCACTATTACTCAAGGTTTAAATGACACGAATATTGTGTTTATTCCTTAAAAGAAATGTCCTATTAATATAGGGGACTTACGACCGATCTCTCTTTGTAATGTGTTGATTAAAGTAATTACTAAAGTCATGGAAAATCGTATGAAGGGATTTCTTTAAGGGGTAGTGTCCTAGAATTAGAGTGCTTTTATTCTGGGGAGGTTGATATCGGATAATATTTTAATCAGCTATGAAATAATGCACCACCTGAAAAGGAAGAAGTGATATAAAGATGGCTTCATGGCATTGAAGTTAGATTTAAGCAAGGCTTATGACATAGTTGTATGGACTTATTTGCGGGAAATTATGCGGAAGATGGGTTTTCACGAGAAATGGGTTCACTTGACCATGAGGTGTGTAGACTCAGTTATGTATCAGGTTACTCACGGGAGGAGACAGTTGGGTCCTATTAATCCAGGAAGAGGTATTAGGAAGGGTGATCCCCTCTCTCATTATTTGTTCATCTTAAGTGCAGATTGGCTTTCAACAACTATTCGAAAATTTGAGTTGGATAGAGAGATCACTGGAGTCAAGATTTGTAAACAAGCGCCAATAAATACACATATGTTATTCGCTGATGATAGCTAGGTGTATTGTAAAGCGAACAAGGAAGAAGCAGTTAATGTGTTGAAGCTTCTGAACACGTTTGAAAATGCAACAGGGCAACGAGTAAATTATAGAAAGTCTTCTATTTTTTTAGCTCAAATGTTTCAGAAGATCACAAGCTGGACTTGTGCAGCGATTTGCAGATGCAAGAAGCTGGGGACAGATCAACTTATTTGGGTCTCCCTACAATTTTAGGTCGAAATAAATCTGCTCTGTTGGGTTACTTAACGGAGAGAATTGATAATAAGGTACGTAGTTGGGATGGGGGGTATATTTCTCGGGAGGGAAGGGAAGTATTGATCAAGAATATGGCGGAGGCGCTACCCAACTATGCAATGAGTGTATTTTTATTACCATAAGGGATTACAAAAGACATTGAGAGAATGCTAGCGAGATATTGGTGGAAATCAAAGCTGAAGCAGAATTTGGGAATTAGTTGGATGAGTTGGTCAGGTTTGAGTAGACATAAATTAGTAGGTGGTATTGGCTTTCGAGATTTTTACGATTTCAACTTAGCTATGTTAGCGAAGCAGGGTTGGAGGTTTATCTGTAAACCAGATATCACGGCAAACAGGTTATTCAAAGCATGATATTTCTCAAAGCAGAATTTATTATCAACAAATCTGGGCCACAACCCCAGTTTCGTTTGGAGGAGTATTTGGGAATCTATTAAGTTGTTGAAGAGTGGCGTTCGATGGATGATTGTACCAGGAGATAAGATAAATATTAAAGATCAACCATGGTTAAATGTGGATGATCCTTATGTATTAGGCCCATAATCAACTGTAGAGGGGGATGAATACAATTTATTCAATCAATTCGACAAAGCTTTAACAGAATCAACAGTTTTTATATTAACATATAAAAAACTGATTACAAACGTGCTCTCTCAAAAGGATGAGCTATTGAGAGTTTCTAGGTTATGCGAATGATATAACAATGTTTTCAATGCTTATAGCATGAACCTAATATGTGCTTTATATAGAGCACAGGTACACAATCAAATAAGGAATCCTATTCTATTACAATAAGGAAACCTATCCATGTATGATTGCTTCTGAGATAAAGTCCTTCACCACCTTGAATTCATACTTTCCTTTTTCCATATTGAATATCTACTCAAGTGACAAATCATGATGACATCATCTACTGACTATCAAGTACTGATATAAGTACTGATGATGTCACTCTTAAGTAAAGGCTAATATAAGTCCTGATATGAACTTCTGATAGTTTCTGCTGATATCATCAATTATATCTAACAATCTCCCCCAACTAGTGTATTATGACAATATGTACAAGTTTCAATTTGATGATGTCAAAACTATCTAAATGCAGAAATTAAGTAAGCATATTCTTTCTACTTCAGTGAATATCAAACTTTACTCTTCATTCTGAACTCTAACACATTCTGGAAAATCTTCAAGATACTTCCTCAGCAGATTTTCTTCCATTACATCCAAATACCATTGCATCCTCTGTTTACGTTCCCTTAGTTCATTTTTTGATTTATCATTCTGATAGATGGCAGCCTTGAGATTATGTAACTTTGAATTTCCAAGAGATAGATCATCCAGCTCCAGAAACCCAATTTTCTTTTCATCAGGATTAAATGTTAAAACTTTAGTCCCTAGACTCATTTCTATCTTGGCTCCTCCAATAGGCATATCAACAACATATTCAGTTTGATCAATGGACTTTGGAATGTAGTTTGATTTATAAGGTATTCCTTTCTGCTTTAACTATATCAGTTTCTTTATGAATACAGACCATCTGGAAGTTAAAGAATTAGTTATCATGAGAATTGTAACAATAAGTTCCAATTCCTGCCATGGTTTTTCTCTTAATTTTTCTTGATTTAACCTTAAGCTTCTCCCAGACTCCAGAAAATAGATTATTTTCTCTTCAGCATGATCAATAACAATTTGCACTGATATGATCTTCTGTAAGTCTTCAAACATTACATTGTCTCCAATTTCTGTCAAGTTAGAATGCTTTCTTAAAGTCAAAGCATTTCCTACAAATGGATCATCAACATTTAATCTTCCAAGTCCACTTGTGATTCCGGGTTTTCTAGATTGAGAACTTCCACTATAAATCTTTTTTAATATTTCAGAAGAATCTCTTCTAGGTGCTGGTTTCTTGCTTCCCCATAGTAGCTTCTTCTTTTCTTCAAATGTAAGTTCTGGCTTATCAGAGACTATGTCTTCAGAATCAGGATTTGATAAATCTTCTTGAATTTGATTTGAGAAATCAACAACATGAGTAGAATAATAGGTTTTGATTGGTTGAATAACAACTTCTTCTTTAACTTGAGCAATGCCAGAGGTTAATTTCAATTTTTCAGCCCAGTCAGCTCCATAAATCTTCCTTCTTTGGTGAGCTTGCTGATTTCTTTTTCTTCAGTAATTTCATCAGTATCAAAAGATTGAGCAACTGTATAGATTGTATCTATCAGTATTTATGATTTAGTTGCATTAGATACTAATTTCTTCTTTACAACGGCTTTGGGCTTTAGGCTTCAAAAACTTTGACTTCTCTTTTATCTTCTCTTTCCCTTTATGCTTCCTGTCAGCAGTTAAAATAGCTTGAGATCTGAAAGATCTTTCATCCTCTGTCTGACTTACTTCCTTTATAACTACACCTTTGATTTGTCTGTCAGAAGAATCATCTTCATAAATTTCTTGAGAGATAACATCAATATCAGTATTTGCTGTCTTCATTGAATTCTTGAAGTCGTCCTCCATTTGCTTTAGCTGTTCTAGATCAATTCCAGAATTTTCTCTTTCAAAAATTCTTTTAGTCAACTCAGAGTTAAAAGCTTGAATCTTTGGATCCTTGTAAAATAGAGTTGTCTTTTTTCCTTTTACTTTCAGAGTTTGAAGATATTGACTTGCTCAGCACCAGCTTCTATCTCCAGAATAACTTGGTCTTCATCAGCAGTTGTGACTTGTAAAGATTGTTGCATTTTTGTTGTCACAACTAATTCTTTAACTCTTCTTTCATTTCTCTTACTCTCTCTCCACCTTGTCTATATAGAGATCTAGTAATTGCTTTTGATGAACCACTAACTCCAACTAGCTCTTCACCTCTTCTCCTTTTACTATCCATCTATCCCCCCTTATTACCTCCATCAGGATTTTCATCATCAGTATTTATCAATGTCAGCTGTCTGCATTTAGATTTAAAATATTTCTCCCCCTTTTTGGAATCATCACTAAACAATAGGGAAAGAATCAACTCCATTGAATTCTGTACCTCGGTAAGTTGATCAGACATTTGAACTTGTTTAGCTTCCAATCTAGATTGATTGGCTTCAATTGCATTTTATCTGACAACTATTGGTGTAATTTGTTTCTGAATTTCCTGATGAGTAGTCAGCCTTGAAGCAATCAATGATTCTTTGATCCGATTGATTTGAGAAGTAGTTGCTTCCTGAGCTGTATGTAAGGATCTGGCAATCAGAGTTGATGCTTTCAGATGAGTCAGCATATCAGGATTCTGAATTTTCTGTTCTGATGTTTCCAGATGTGCAATAGCCTTTGTTCTGGAAATATGATATGTATTATCTCTCTATTTAGCATTCCAGAGATTATCAGAATAATCATGTTTCTTCTTAGCATCTAACTCTTTCATTTTCTGTTGTCTTACATGTAAAGGCATATCTTCAGGGAAGAAAAGATCATCCTTGGGATCTATAAGAGCATTTGAAACATTAGCTTCTTCACCATCATTAGATTCTTCATTGGTAACCGGATCTTGAACTATCTGCTGAACTTCATCACCAGCTTCAGCATGTAGGATATAATCAGAAATTGGTGCAGTATGTGATCCAGCAGCTTCAGAAGCTTCAATACCATCAGCAGTTAACTCCACATCTTCAAGAATTGTAGATAAATGATCTGGATCTTCTAAATTTACTTCCAGAACCTCAGTTCCTATAGAGTGTTGTGGTGACCCTGAAATGAATGAAACCTTATAAATGGACTGCTGCGCTACTTCATCTTCAGCAACAACAGGGATTACTTCAGGTGGTGGAATAGTAAATTGAACGGACTATTTTTCAGTAAAAACGAGGATTATTTCATATGGTGGAATAGTAGAATGTATGGACTGCAAGAAAGTATCAGTACTTAAACTTGCAGGGATATAAACTGCGCTTGGTACATCAAAGTGTATTCGAAGTTCAACAGACTATTGTTTAGCATATATTTCTTTAGTACTATATGCACCTGTAAACATATAACAAGTAAAACTTAATCTCTCTATTCTTTTAAAGTAGTCACACTACTCCTCACACCACACATCTCATGACTTTTAATAGTCAGAGCTTCCTCACAAGGATTACTAAATCATATCTCTCATATACCTCTCCTTTTGCCAGGAAGGATCCTGCCTCTCTTTAATTCTATTTTTCTCTAAATCTTTTCACATAACTCACATAAAAATCTCAGAAAGATTGTCCTACAGAAATAAGAGGTGGTTAAAGAAGGGTGATTTTTGGTCATACAACTAGAGGTAGTCCTTAAATAAGTTCTAGAAATAATCATACCAACAGGATTTATAACATGAAAAATAAATGCTAAAAATATAAAAATCAGTATTTAGAATAAATGATGATAAAGTAATAATATTATTTATACCTTTTGAATCTGAATATGCAGCTTCTGTGCAGACATTCAGTGGTGGTACTGATAAAACATCATGAGACAATTGAGACGGATGAATTCTACCTTCAACATCGATAATAAGAGTCACTGCAGCAGGAGTAAGGCCTTCATTGCAACTTTGATGCAATGGTTCTTGTGTAGCTGGAGAATCAGGAGTTGCTGGGTGACTTTGACAACCAGGTACTTGTGTACTCTTCTCCATAATTGCAATAATGACCTCCTGAGCGGGCTCTTCAGCATGCCATTGTTGAATGGACTTCGCATTTAGAGGCTCTTGTCCTTCAATATTTGTTGCACCACTTTGAGGTGTAGGTTCTTATGGGATAGGATCACAAGATGTAGCTGTTGTACCCCTTTAAGATACAGGTTCTTGTGTGCTTAATCCAGGGAAAGGACCTTTTTCTTGCAGCCTCTTGACAGTAGATTCTACTTGCTCATGAGAGATTTATCTTGCTCTCTCGTGATATTTCTTTATTGGAGAATCAGAAAGTTCTACAGGTGCCACATCAGTTGTCTAGAACTCAGAATTTGAATTTGTTACACTCTGTATCTCCTCAGCAATTTCCTGTTTAATCTTGAGCAAATGCTGATTGTAATAGGCTTTGACCAGTCTTCTTTTCCTTGGTTTGGGGCTTGCACCAACATCAGCAGCTGTGCCTTTTTCAGTTGGTGGAACAACTGGTCTTGGAGAAGAATCAGATGAAAGGTTTGGAAATCTGGAAGATAAGGTAGCATTGTCCTCATCTGAATCTGATTCTAATCCAGCAAGTACAAGTTTCCTCTTGATAATGTCTGAAGGTTTAGAAGAATGAGGAACTTGAGATGCTTCATCTTTTGACTTAGCTACAACAGAATTTGTAGCTCTCTTAGCCAATTCTTTCTTTTTACAATAAGTGTCTTTTGGGAGACACCTGAGGTGGCTTCTGCTTGAGATTGTTGTGGTGGTTGAGTTTGTGTTTGGATTTGTGTTTGGGTTGTTGTGATGGGGTGAGCTATAGGGGTTTTCAATGGTAATTTCCTGCAGCTTAGCACTCTGGCTGTTAAGCAAACGATAAGTCTCAAGAAGCCTTGCTAAGAGCAAGTTCCTAGCAACCAATGGTAGCTTTAAAGGAGCTAAATTCAACCACTTTTCATCTTGTGATATTAAGTCAGAAAAAACCCTTTTTGTCAATTTAAACACTGACACTATTTGATTAGCGGGGATAGGGGTATCATGGAAACAAATATTGAAAATAAACTAACATAATCTAACATAGTATACTATATTTCTATCAGCATTTATCCTATCACCAATAAAAGACAAGACTACTCTACCATAATCATAATGTGAATCATGAATTAGAGAGTACCCTATCTGTTATGTCATGATGGGCAAGGCATCAAAATTCGAAGATTTGTTTTGAAGGCCTTTATGATGCAATCAAAGAAGAAACTCCATTCCTTCCTTATCCCATTCCTTTTTAATTGACCAAGGTTCTTCAAATCCTTGTCATAGCCAATCTCAGTAAAGAATCTCCTCATTTCAGTATCTCCCATCAATCTTGTGTAGGAGGTATGAGTAGGCAACTGTGATGCATCTCTTACAGTTTGAGGAGTTACAATCCTTGTCTTATTGTCAAATTCAAATACAAGGCTTGGAGATCCATTAGCTCCTCTATCATCATAGACTCCAGTCCTCCAGATAGTAAGCACCTGGTCACCAGAGATTATGGGTGGAGATGTGAGAGCAAACCCAATCTCACTGGATCGAAGAAAGTCCTGAAAGATGTGAAAATCAACATTCACACTGTTGTTATTCAGGATAGAAGAATAGTTGTTAGTCACAAACTTTGCATCACCATAATCAAATGATTTAGAAGCAACAGGTGATGTCATGGTTAATTTTTAAGAAAAATTTCTGAACAAACTTTAGGGTTTCAGAGTTTACGGCGTGAGAAAGGTAAAGTAGCAGAGAGAAAAAAATAGAGATAAGTAAAGTATTATCTTAAATCAAAAATAGATTTTATATATCACATCACTCCACTAATTTAGACACAATTCAGTTTACACATGACAATATACGATTGACTGTAAAAGTAATCATGTAATTGTGTGTTACTGCATGCACAGTTCCGGAGAATAAAGTTTTTGTATTAAACGAACGTGTTTCATATCCTCACGTCAACGTGTAAACATCTGTAACCATGAAAAATTACCCATTGTGGCTAACTTCAAACCTGTGATTACAATACAGATTGAAGCAATATGTGAATAAAAGAATAGTCAATCAAAGTTTGACCATTATCAGTATTTAATCACGACTATCAGGATTTATCAGTCAACCCTAGATTGACTAATATCAGAATTTAACGACCACTATCAGGATCTATTAGTCAAAGCAAGTTTAACTAATATCAGAGCATTTACGCATAATCAGTAGTTCTAACATGCAACTATCAACTAAAATTCACAGAAGTTAATTGCATGTTATCATGGCACCAACATTTAGCAAAATAATCACTATCTAACTAGTATTGACATATAATAAGATACCATGCTTCAATTATCAGCAATTATGTCTTAATTATCAGAATTTGAGAAATGTCCTGATATCATTCCCAATTCATTCACCAATCTTGTGAAAGTAGCTTCACAAAGAGGCTTGGTGAATATATCTGCTACTTGCTGATCTGTTGGAACAAAAACCAATTTCACTGTACCTGCTTCCTTGTGTTCCCTCATGAAATGGTACTTGATGCTGATGTGTTTAGTCATTGAATGATGCACTGGATTTCCTGTTATTGCAATAACATTTTGATTATCATAATATATAGGAATAGCAGAATAATCTAACCCATAATCCAGTAACTGATTCTTCATCCATGGAATCTGAGCACAACAGTTTCCTGCAGCAATATATTTTGCTTTTACAGTTGATGTGGAAATTGACTTTTGTTTCTTGCTATACCAAGAAACTAATCTGCCACCAAGAAATCGGAACCTCCCAGAAGTGCTTTTCCTGTCTATTTTGCATCCTGAATAATCAACTTATGAATATCCAATCAGCTTAAAATCTGAATCTCTAGGATACCATAATCCCAAATTCACGGTGCCTTTGAGATACTTAAAAATTCTTTTCACAGCTAATAGATGAGGTTCTCTTGGATCATCTTGGAACCTTGCATAGAGACTGTTAGGAATATGTTGTGTACTTGATGATAAGCTAAACAAAACACCTTAGTAGATTTAACTTAGTGAATATTGTAGCACCCGACGGATGATCAATTATAGTCCCGACATAGTCCCGACGGATGATTCAATATAGTCCCGACGGATGACTAATTGATATTCATCGGGCGAGTAGCTTATGTAACAATAAGTCATGTAGCACATTTCTGTAAACAACTTTGTATAGTTTCTGTAGTAGCTTATGAGTCATGGAGACTGCTAGTAGATGTGTAGAATAGGTTGATTAAATGTAAATATAATATTGATGTGACCTCAAAGTCTCACTTTTCAGGGAGAGCAAGTAAGAACTTCAAGTTTGAGTCCTCCAAATCATACTCCTTATTGACAAGAGATAAGTCATTCAGAAGCTTCTGTAATCTGTCATAGATCTCAGTTAAGGACTCATTGTCTCTTGAGTCAAAGTGCTCATATTCTTGAGTAAGTACTGTCCCCCTGTTCTTCTTGATAGCAGTTGTACCTTGACATTTTACCTCTAAAGCATCCCTTATCACTTTTGTTGTCTTACACCCAATATCCCTATCGGACATAACACTATCAAGACTGTTGTGTAAGATTGACCTTAGCATCCTTCATGATAGATGAAAGATGTTAGATATATTTGATAATGTCATGACTAATATGATTTATGTTTAGTTTTCAGATCTTACTTAAACAGGACAAATCAGTACTTAACTGAAATCAGCACTTATACTGAAGTCAGAACTTAAGTCATCAGTACTTAAGGTTCAGGAGATATTTATCAGGAGATAATATCAGGACTTAAAGGAAACGTTCAGATAAGGAAGGCGGTTGATTGAAAGGAAAGAAGATCAAGACAAACGTAAGAAGAGATATGCATGAAGAAGGAATTCTATGAAGAATGGAATACTTGGAAGAAAAGATATTTGATTGATATATTTTAGGAAGCAGAATTATATTCCATATCAATTAGCAATTATCTTGTAACTGTGTAGTATATAAACACAGACATAGGGTTTACACTATAAGTGTTATCATTATCGAGAATATTATTCATTATAACCCTAGCAGCTCTCGTGATATTTGTTCATCACTGAGAGAGGATAGTTCCATATTGTAACAGAGTTTATTGCTTTGAATAAAGTCTGTTTTCTGTTACTTGTGTTATTTGAATTCCATTTGATTGTGCTATACACTGTATTCAACACCCTTCTACAGTGTGTGTGACCTAACAAGTGGTATCAGAGCCGATCTGTTAACATACAAATAGTTTAAGATCCAAAAACAATCATGTCTGAAGTAGAAACTCCAACTAAGCCCACCAAAACTGAAGAACCTCCAAAGACACAAATCTATAGTCGATATGAGGCTATTAGAATTCCCATATTGAAACCATCTGAATATCCCATATGGAAGGTGATGATGACTATGTTTCTGGAAGCTACAGATCCAGAATATCTTGATAGAATCAAGGAAGGACCTCACAATCCAACAAAACTCGTTGTTACAGTTGCAGGTGAAGCAGCAAAGTCCGTACCAAAAGAGAAGAGTGATTACACTGTTGAAGATATCGCATCAATTGCTAAGGATGCTAAGGTACGACACTTGCTGCATAGTGCCATTGATAATGTAATGTCAAACAGGGTAATAAACTGCAAAACTGTAAAGGAAATATGGGATGCCTTGGAAACAAGATGTCAGGGAACTGATTCGATTAAAAAGAACAGGAAGACAATACTCACTCAAGAGTATGAACACTTTGACTCAAAGGCTAATGAGTCATTGACTGATTTATATGATAGATTTGTCAAACTCTTGAATGATTTGTCACTGGTTGATAAGGAGTATGATCTTGAAGATTCAAACCTTAAATTCCTGTTAGCTCTTCCTGAAAACTGGGATTTGAAGGCCACAATCATAAGAGACAACTATAGTCTTGAAGAAACAACTCTTGATGAAATCTATGGGATGCTCAAGACTCATGAACTTGAGATGGAACAAAGAAGCAAGAGAAAAGGAAGAAAGTCAAGGACAGTTTCTCTTAAGGCTGAAGAAGAATCTTCCAAGGCAGCTACCTCAAGGAAAGGCAAGGGTAAAGCGCTCTTCACAAAGTTTGATACTGAGTCATCAAGTTCTGATAGTGATGGTGACTCAGAAACTGAAAGCTCGCCTGAGATGGATGCTGTGAAGAGATGATGAAGCTGTGTGCTCTTATGGTAAAAAATCACAAGGATTGCATACAGGAAGTTCAGGAAGGGAAAGAGGTTTTCCAGGAAAGGTGCAAGTTCTGATAAGAAGAATTTCAGAAAATCTGAAGGCAAAGGAGGGAAGTCTGACATAGGAGACTACACAAATGTCAAATGCTACAACTGTGGTGAGAAAGGCCACATATCTCCAGATTGTAAGAAAGTGAAGAGTGACAAAGGCAAGGCTCTTGTCACAAAGAAGAAAAGCTGGACAGACACTTCAGATTCTAAAAGTGAGGAGAACTATGCCTTGATGGCAAATGCTGATATGATAAATACTGATAGCAGTCCTAAAGCTGCTGAGTTAAAGGTACCTCAAACTACTTATGCCTTTCATACTGATGATATTAATGAGTTGAGAAGATATCTTAAAACCATGTTTATTAGCTATAGAGATCAAACTTTAACATGTGAAAGATTAACTTCTGAAAATCTTGCTTGTAAAAGGAGGAATGATTATTTAGAAAAAGAGTTAGTCATGTTCCATCAAACTCAGAAAGATAGAGATGATGTTTTCTATGTTAGGGATGAAGTACTTAAAATGAATGAATCTCTAAAAGCTGAGTTAGAAAAGGAAAGAGAGATTATTAGGACTTGGACTAACTCTGGCAGAACAACTCAGAACTTGTTAAGTAGTGGAAACTGGAAAGAGGGTTTAGGTTATGGATATGATAAGAATGATAAAGGAACTGTAGATATTAAGCCTATAGTTGTTAAACAAAAGCCAAAGTTAAAACCTGTTAAGTTTATAGCTGTAAAGTCTGATACTGAGAAATCAGAAGTTAAAAAGGAATTAACTTCTGACAAACTAAAATAGGAAAAGACAACTGAAATAAATGTAGGCTTAATGACTAAGAAGCAGCTTAAGCATAAGCTGAAAGATGTTAAGAATGCAAACAAGGTAAAATCACCTAGGAAAAATAGGAATGGAAAGGAAGGTGTGAATAAAAGCAATGATCATAAGCCTATTCCTGATGTTCCTAAAAAAACGTGTCATAACTGTGGAATATCTAACCATCTGGCTTCTTTTTGCAGGAAGAATAAGAACATAAACTCCTTACCTTCAAAGTCAGGAGTTAAGAGTCAGTCTGTTAGATATAAGCCACAAAATCCTTATTTTCATTGTGGTAGTTTATGGCATTCCATTTATACTTGTAAGGAATATCATAGTTTGTACTATGATTATTATCAAATAAAACCTTCTTTAAAGAAAGTTAGCATTGTTCCTTCTAGTGTAAGTTCTGATTCAAAGTCTGATAGTGTAAATTCTGATAAGAAAAATGTTAACATAAACTCTGATGCTAAAACTGCTGCAAATGTTAACAAACTTAATAAGTCCAAAGGATCCAAGCAAGTCTGGGTCCTTAAAACTAATCATTAGTGGTCTTTGTGATTGCAGGGCAACAAGAAAAACATCCTAGTTTTGGACAGTGGATGTTCAGGACATATGACTGGAAATAAAGCCCTGCTATCGGACTTTGTGGAGAAGGCTGACCCAAGTGTTTCTTATGGAGATGGCAACATTGGAAAAACATTGGGATATGGCAATATCAATCTTGGGAATGTCATCATTAAAGAAGTAGCTCTGGTCTCGGGACTTAAACACAATCTGCTAAGTGTTAGTCAAATCTGTGACAGAGGTTATCATGTGGATTTCTTTGAAGAACACTGTGAAGTTGTAAGTAAATCTAAAGGCAAAGTTGTTCTGAAAGGATACAGGCATGGTAACATTTATGAAGCCAAGCTTTCAACAAGTACTGATGGTTCTACAATCTGTCTGATGAGTAGAGCATCAATTGAAGAAAGCTGGAACTGGCACAAGAAACTCTCTCATTTAAATTTCAACAATATAAATGAATTAGTCAAGAAAGATCTTGTGAGAGGACTGCCAAAGTCAGTATTTGCTCCTGATGGCCTTTGTTATTCATGTCAGAAAGCTAAACAAAGAAAATCTTCTTTCAAGAGCAAGACTGAATCATCAATTCTTGAGCCTTATCACCTACTACATGTTGATCTATTTGGTCCAGTAAATGTCATGTCTATTGCAAAGAAGAAATATGTTATGGTCATAGTGGATGAGTTCACCAGATATACATGGGTGTATTTCTTGCACACAAAAATTGAAACTCCATCTATCTTGATTGATCATGTCAAGCAACTGGATAAATTGGACAATAATTCTATGAAGAAAATAAGAAGTGATAATGGCACTGAGTTCAAGAATTTGATAATGGAAGAGTTCTGCAAAAACCATGGAATCAAGCAGGAATTTCTGCTCCTGGAACTCCACAGAAAAATGGAGTTGTTGAAAGAAAGAATAGAACTCTTATTGAAGCTGCACGAACTATGCTTGATGAAGCAAAGCTTCCAACCTATTTTTGGTCTGAAGCTGTGCAGACTGCTTGTTTTACTCAGAATGCAACACTCATTAACAAGCATGGAAAGACACCATATGAGATGGTGAAGAAAAAGAAGCCAAATCTGAAGTATTTTCATGTATTTGGATGCAAGTGTTTGGTTCTTAAGACTCATCCTGAACAGCTATCTAAATTTGATTTAAAAGCTGATGAAGGAATTTTTGTTGGATATCCACTTTCCATAAAAGCCTTCAGAGTCTACAATTTAAGAACAAGAGTTGTCATGAAATCAATCAATGTCTCATTTGATGATAAGAAGATTACTGGACTTGAAGATTTCTATAATCATGATCAGCTGAGATTCGAAAATGAAGACTTAAATTCTGATACTGAAAATCCTGACAGTCTAAATTCGGATACAGCAAACTCTGATGGATTAAACTCTGATGTTATTGAAACTGTGGTGACTACGCCAAAGGAAAATGCACCTGTGCAGGGGGAGCATACTGAAGATATAACCACATCTCAAGAAGCATCAGAACATATAACTGGCTCTTCAAGTTCTGATTCATCAAGTTCTGATAAGCCAAGTTCTGATAATTCTGAAAATTTAAATTCTGAAGAATCCAATTCGGAGAGCATACTTTCAGGGGGAGCATTAGAAGATGTTGATGAAATGGCACGGATCATGGGGGAGCATCCAGTTCTAGAGAAAACCTTCCATCTGCAAGGAAGTTGACTAAATCACATACACCTGATTTAATTATTGGAAATCCTGATGCAGGTGTCAGAACTAGAACAGCTACTTCAAGCGAATGTCTCTACAATTCTTTTCTTTCTCAGACTGAACCAAAGAAAGTGGAAGAAGCTCTTCAAGATGCTGATTGGGTGCAAGCAATGCAGGCAGAGTTAAATGAATTTGAAAGAAACAAAGTATGGACCCTAGTGCCAAGACCAAAGAACATATCTGTTGTTGGTACAAAGTGGGTGTTCAAAACTTATAGTGATGGCATAATTATAAGGAATAAAGCAAGGTTGGTTGTAAAAGGATATTCTCAACATGAGGGAATTAACTATGATGAAACTTTTGCACCAGTTGCAAGATTGGAAGCCATAAGAATATTTTTGGCTTATGTTGCTCACAAAAAGTTTACTGTCTTTCAAATGGATGTGAAAAGTGCTTTTCTCAATGGAGAATTGGAGGAGGAAGTATATGTTGAACAACCTCCAGGCTTTATAGATCCCAAATATCCAAATCATGTCTACAGGCTTGATAAAGCACTTTATGGCCTTAAGCAAGCTCCAAGAGCATGGTATGAGACTTTAGCTCAGTTTCTTCTGGAAAGTGGATTTAACAGGGGAACTATAGACAAAACACTGTTCTACCTCAACCATGGAAAGGACTTACTTTTGGTTCATATATATGTTAATGATATCATCTTTGGTTCTACAAATGACAGACTTTGCAAGAAGTTTTCCAAACTGATGCAGTCTAGATATCAAATGAGTATGATGGGAGAACTTAGCTATTTTCTGGGCCTTGAAGTCAAGCAGAATAAAGAAGGCACTTTTATTTGTCAAACCAAGTACACCAGAAACTTGCTGAAGAAATTTGGAATGCAAGATTGTTCAAGTGCATCCACTCCCATGGCCACTGCAACAAAACTGGATAAGGATACTGGTAAATCAGTAGATATTACTGATTACAGAGGTATGATTGGCTCTTTACTCTATCTAACTGCTAGTAGACCTGATATCATGTATGCTACCTGTCTTTGTGCAAGATTTCAAGCAGATCCAAGAGAACCTCACTTAACAGTTGTGAAAAGAATATTCAAGTATCTTAAGGGAACAGCTAATCTGGGATTGTGGTATCCCAGAGAATCAGATTTTAAACTAATAGGTTACTCAGATGCAGATTTTACAGGTTGCAAAATTGACAGGAAGAGCACAAGTGGAAGCTGCCAATTTCTTGGAGGCAGATTGGTTTCTTGGTTTAGCAAGAAACAAAAGTCAATTTCCACATCAACTGCAGAAGCATAGTACATTGTTGTAGGAAGCTGTTGTGCACAGATTCTTTGGATGAAGAATCAGTTACTGGATTATGGGTTAATATATTTTCAAATCCCTATTTACTGTGATAATCAAAGTGCTATTGCTATGCTAGGTAATCCAGTTCAACACTCAATGACAAAGCATATCAGCATAAGGTATCACTTCATAAGGGAACATGTGGATGAAGGTACAGTGAAATTGCACTTTGTTCCAACAGATCAACAACTAGCAAATATCTTCACAAAACCACTACGTGAAGCTACTTTTACAAGATTGGTAAATGAACTTGGAATGATTTCAGGTTCTTTCTCTAAATCTGCTTAGCTTTTGTTCTGATGTATCAGACTTTATGAATCAGTATTTACAGATATTACTATCTTTGTATGTTCTGTGCTTAATTGAAAATTGCTTAAGTACTGATTGTTTTCTGATGTGAAGTTCTAAACTCTGATAGTGATATGAATGTTTCTGTGATTAGTCAATCCAATGAGGATAACTGTGCTAGATGCTGACCCAGTAGTCTTTAATATGCTAAAGATCCCATGCTTGAAATAATTGTTTATGTGGAAATCTCTTAACACAAGCAAATTCTGATATTGAGCTTAGTTCAATTTACTTTGTGTATCTTATTACTAAGACAAAAACTAGAATAATGCTTCTTATCTGTTAAGTTCTGATGTTAGTAAATCTGATGGATGTACTAAGTGCTGATAAACCTCTCTTAGAAAAAGAAAAACGAAAAGAAAAAGGAATAAAAATTGGGTACTCCTTTGAGATCTAGAGTAAAGAATGTGAAAGGAACGACCCAAGTGCATTGCTGGTATTAAGTAATATGCATCAGAAAAGCAAATAAAAATTTTCTTGGTGACTTTTCACACTCTATGATTACTGGAGAAATACTCTGATAATAGCATAAATTCTGGTAAGCAGTCGTGACTCACTTACACTGAGAAGTCTCTGTAAAATAGAATTTCAAAAGATGCATAAAATGAGCACAAAACAGTTGAGATAGACTCATGCACGAACTCATTCTAAAGTAGACTTCAGAATTTTGACAGATTTTGAGCAAAGTTCTTAGTTATGCCTTATTTCTAAGATGTACTGAAGTGAATCAGACTTTAATCTTTATATGATATTTAGCTTACTGCACACACATACACTCCATATGAATGATGAAAATTACTGTGGTGATAAATGATGTTTTAGATGAACAGTTTATGTGTCAGATTGCATACATTCTGAGGACAGGTTCTGATGATTAAGTTCTGAAGAACCGAAATCAGAATTTATGTGAAGAATTACAGAGATAGGCATTCACTTTTCGAGTTCAGAAATCATGTTCTGATGACTGTTAAGTTCTGATATAAGTCTAAGTTCTGATATTAACACCTGATTCTTTACTTGACTTATTTGTGGTTAAAATCTGAAACAGTCGTATTTGAAATCAGAATATGTTTATGTGAGATATTAACAGTCAATATAATTTGGATTAGTGGTACACGGCTATGCACAGTAATTTTTACTTGTTTCATGTGCACATTAAATCCTGTTTTACACTTCCAATGACTGTTTTTCTTCTCCTAAGTCTATGGAGACGTGGTAGAATTATTTCTACCTATAATCATTAACTTTTCCTTGCGTCTCCTGACATTTCATTGGCTATAAAAACTAACACTTCATTCCAGCCAACACATATATCATTTACTCACAAAACTCACTCTCGTTTTATTCTTATCACCAAAAATGGTTGCGTTTGGATGGTTTTACAATTATGGCGATGGGACTGTACATGTATTTATAAATGGAATTCCAACTCCATACCCTATCAACAACATCCCTCACAATCTCTGGATTCAATTTCCAGAGATTATTAAACGTGATATGTTGACAGTTCGAAGAGAACTACATCTCCGTCGTCTTCGACAGCAGGAGCGAATTATTCATCTCGCTGTTCTTTTTGTTGAGAGTAGGAAGAAGAAATAGTTTCTGCTCCCTGTTTCTCTTCACCGTCAGCTTTGTCAGGCTTCTTAGCTTAGGACAATAGTTGTTGATGTTAGGAGTTGTAGCTTAGGACAATCTTGTAATTTTGTGATATAATTTAAATTTCATGAAATGTATTCACTCAATATATTAATGAAATTTTATATTGTTGCCAGATTTTGTCTTTGAGTTGTTTGGTATTTTGATGCGTTTTTAAATCCTGATTTATCCATATTCTGATGACCGTTTTATCTCTGATACAAATCAAGTTCTGATTCTGACGTGTCAGTACCTGTTTACTTGATTTATTTTTCTGGTCATTCTCTCACTCATTGTATTCTTACAAGATATTGGACTCGCAGTGAAAATGATTTACTAAGTGGGAACAATTTTAAATTTTAAAATTAAAACTGAACTAACTTAATTAATGAGATTACTTGATAAATGAAACGGTTTTTCCTTGAAAAATAGCATGTGATAAGTAATGATTACTGTTTTCCCGTGCCCATTAATTATTCTTTACTGCTGCATGTCTGACAGGTGTCCAACGGTTACTTTTTCCACCGTGTATAAGTAAAAGAGAGAGAAGATTGTTAAATCTTTTATTTACTTTCACACTTTATCTCTCTTTCTTTACTTCTATTCTCTCTCATCTCCTGACGTTTTTTTCATTCAGACATTTTATCAAACACCTTACATGCAACCTTATTTCTCAACTTTTCTCATGGCACCTAAGGATTTGATTATAGATGGAGCCAAGTTTGTACCCAACAACTATGTTGCAATCTTAAACCATGATGAAGCTCCATCTGATTTGCACTTTGTGCAAGATCTTCTAGCACACAGTGAGATTGGGTATACATTGACCCAGCCTCAAGTCATTTCCAGCCAACAAGTTCTGACGTTCTGGCGGACTGGGCATTTTGATAATGGTGGTGCTACTGGTACTCCAAGCATTATTTTTGAAGTAAATGATGTTGAGCATGTGATAACTCCTAGAGCAGTTCGTAAAGCTCTACATTTACCAGAAGGCTGCATTTTCTCAACAGCGGAGGAACCCGTTCTACAACAGCTCATGGCCAATTTGGGGTATGAAAAGAGTTTGGCCAAGCTTGGACAGTTGAAACGAGCACATATCAGAAAGGAATGGAGCTTTTTCTTCGATTGCATCACTAAAGCATTCGGCAATAAGTGTTCAAACTTTGATGCCATTCTTATTATGAGTCAGCACATCGGGTATGCTATTATTCACCAAACTCATTTTGATTTTGCAAGTGCTGTGCTAGGCTTTATAGGGGATAGGATGACAGAGGATAGGAATGTAGTATACTTTGCTAGATTCTGTCAGCTTATATATACTTTTTGCTGTGCTGATGAACCTCAACTAGCCAGTTCTTTATTTCCACCCTTTAAACTTGCAAAACGGGATTTTAATGACTTGGTAACTGCTGACCTTAAGAAGAAGGTGGCTAGACCCTTACAAATATCTCAGTCTGTAAAACAGATCCTGGTAAATGCTGATCCTCAAACTTACAGATCTGTTTACCCTGATATTCAACCCACCACCACATCCCAGACACCACAACAACCATCATAACATACCACCAATACACCTCAAACTACTCAACCCTCTATCCGAACAAATCTCAAACCTTCACAGATAACTCAACCTTCATCATCGGCACATACTGTGAAACCTTCATCTTCCAAGCCCAAGAGGACAAAGACTGTACTTCAGACACCACAGAAGAGAAGGAGGATTGTTCTGAGAGATGAGTCAGACAGTGAGGAACAGGTTTCTGTATCAGAACCTGTTATTAAAGAAGCTGAGAAGGTCTCTTCTCAGAAGGATACTGGAATTGGGGGATCTAAGCTTCTCAAAAGGCATAGAAGGATGTATTCTGATGAAATACCCAAGGTATCTCCATCTTCAAAGAAAAGAAAGAAACAGAGAGCTCACGGGCCAGTTTCAGAGGATGAGGATGAAGCAGCTAAGGAAGGAGATCAAGAATCTCTGATTTCAAAAGAGCCAGAATTTGCTGAAGCTACTGCATCTCCACCTCCATTGTCACCAACTCAGGAAGCTGCTACAGATAAAGCATCTACACCACCTGTGTCTCCTGTACATGAACCAGTATCTACTGCAGACCCAGGCACAAGTGCTGAGATTGATATTCACAACCTAATTGTGCCTGAGGTTCTCTACTTAGAAGCTCCACCAGCTCCACTCAATCCATTAACAACGCCAATTCATGATGCTATTGATACTCCATAATTGTCTACAACACCTTCTCTGCATCTAGACATTGAAGATTAGACTATAGGTGAGCATCAGAATATGGCTGTTGATCAGAACTTGGAAGCAGATCAGCACTTAGAGGATGATGTTGAAGCCTTCATAGCCTCTCATACTGTTCTTTTATCAGAGGATGCTGAATCTGTAAGTTCTGACCATGGTTCTAAAAATTACACAAATCGCCGATTAATCGGCCGGGTAATCGGAGATCGGAGGCTCACCGATCTGAAAAGGTAAAATCGCCGGAAAAAACAATTTTCGGTCAACTGAGTTAAAATCGGCGAAAATCGGGTCAACTCGGTAGAAATCGGGTCATTTGGTGAATTAGTTTTCTACAGAAAGTTTGCAGATGGAAGAGCAGAAGATGAGGAAATCCGAAAACACAGACATGTGTCTACATACGTAAATGGTCACAGGGAAAGGAAGGAGAAGGCAAATGCTCAAAGCTCAAAACTCAAAACTATTATTTTTAATTAAAAAGTGGCACACATAACTATGCACGTGTCCTCGGCATTATATACAAAAAATGTGTGTATATTTTAAGAATGATAATGTCATAATATACATAATATAATAATAGAAATGTACAATTTGAAATTACAATGTCAAATCTGTGTATATATATCTTCAAAATTGTTTATTTAGTCAAAAAAACATTTAAAATTTAAATTAATATTTAATAATCATTAAATTACATATTTAAAAATAAATATTATTAAAATACATTCGATTTTTGCTCCGATTAATCCTTCCGATTAATCCCCGATTTACCGATTAATCCTTATAAGGTCATGTTACCGATCTTCCCCGATTACCGATTTCTATAACACTGGTTCTGATGCTGCAAATGCTGATGATACTGGTGATGCTGCTAGAAATGCAGATGCTGATGAAGCTGGTCCTTCAGGACATGCACCTCAACAAACTGTTCCTAAATCTGAACTAGTCAAAAAGTTTGTTCGAGGAGATGCACCAGTACCTTGGAGTGAAACTCCTAGAGGACAGGAATGGACTAAGGAGTGGAACACAGTTACCTTTGTTCCATCTGACAATATTCTTGCTGAGCACTTGGCAAAAGCTGATGAGATGCTAGCTAATGATGATTTCAAGACACAGCTGAGAGTTACTGCATTGAGTACAAGACATCTTCAAAGTCAACACTCAACAACTCAAGCTGAGTTGCATAAAATTCAAGAAGCCTTACTCAAGCAAGAAATGACTATGAAAATTGAAAAGAAAAGTTTTTTCAAGCCTACCTTTGACAGAGTTGCTTACATTGAGAAAACCCAAGAGAAGCAACAATCTCAGATTGATGAAATTTTGAAAAATCAAGCTTCTCAACAATCTCAACTCGATGAAATCCAATCCTCAGTGGAATTGTTTGTCTCTCTTCTTTTACCTGCTGATGCCAAAAAGGGGGAGAAAGAAATTAAGTCCAAATGCAAAACTGTTAAGACACTGAAGGGGAAGGATGATGAAAAAGATGACCAGGGAAACTCTGGAATGGGTGGAGGTCATGGTCAAGGTAGAAGTCTCTCATCAAGAAGAGCTGTAACTACAAGTCATAGAACAAGTTCTGATACTGGGAGAAGAATAACCTCTGATACTGGTAAAAGGATAAGTTCTGATGAACTTTTGGATCTTGATGAAGAAATTTCAAGACAGTTATTTCTGAAAGAAAATCCAGGAATGGAATTTGAGAGTCTGATGGAAGAAGAAGCTAGACTTAAGTCAGAAAAAGTCAATTCTAAATCTGAAGCTTCTGTTGGTAAAAAGAAACTTCCTAAGGACAAAGGCATTGTGATAAAAGAAAGGACAAATTTTGAGGCAACCAAGGCTAAATCACAATTGCAGATAGATCCAAGGTCCAAGGGCAAAGAAAAAGTTGGTGAACCTATAAAGGTTTATGTGCCTCCTGTGCATGATGAAATTTCTGTTGAAGATGTTGATCTTACTCTAACTTCAAGAAAGATTTCTAAGACAACCTCTGACATGGCTCAAGTTGTTCAGAGTCAAGATATAGTTAGTTCTGATATAACCTTGAAGCAAGCAACCTCTGACATAGCTCAAGTTGACTTGATATCAGAAGATAAGGAAAAGGAAACCTCTGACATTGCTCATGTTAAACCTTCAAAGATACTCCTACCAGGTTTCACCAAAGCCAAACAGACTCAACCTTTGAAGACTGCAGCAAGTGGTTTTGAAGCAAGAGTGGTTACTGGAAAGGAAGCAAGAGATAAATCTGGATTGGGTAGTGCTGATGAAAGAAGAGTACAGAACACAACCAATGATCCAACTTCCTTAAGTGAACCAGGTGTTGGAGCAACTCCTGAAAGATTGAATCAACTAGAATCTGTACAAATGGTTTACCATACTTACTTGAAAGAACACATCTTGTTATATTTCATGACAGATGGTAGGGTTTACCATATAAGGGAAAATGCCATTCCACTGAAGTATTTTGAAGAACTGGAACATGTATTATTCTTACTTCAAGTGAATGACAAAATAACAGAAAGTGCTGCAAACTATTTGAAGAGTCAAATTCAGAGACATAAAATCCTTTATTATGTTAAGTCTGACAGCACATATCTTCCAAAGTACAGAGATCACAAGGGTGATATTGTTGAGATGAAGCCTAACTCTGCTAAGATCATAACTACCTTTCTGGGTTATAAGGCTGTAGAATTCAATCTTGAGTCTGACAAGGCGTATTTGATCAGACTGGATCAGGACATAAGGAAAGCTAGAATAAATGATCTTAAGGCTGTTATCTTCCAAATTGGTGAAGATTCTGCAGAACTCAAAGATGCTAAAAGGAGGATGGTTGATGAACTCAGATATGCTGAGAGTTGTTTGTTAAAGAACTATCTTAGAACAACTCCTGACATCAGAGAGATCAGAAAGTGAAGCCAAGTCAAGAGCTACAACTGCTCAAATTCTGATATGTATATAGACTGAAGTTGTTATCAGAAGTTAAAGTTGGTAAAGCTTTAAGGACTGTAAGTTGTAGTTATCTAGTCAATTTCTCATGCATTTGTACTTAATGTTTTTGACATCATCAAATATCTGTTAAACTTGTATATTATGCTAATTTACAAATTGGGGGAGATTGTTAGATATATTTGATAATGTCATGACTAATATAATTTATGTTTAGTTTTCAGATCTTACTTAAACAGGACAAATCAGTACTTAACTGAAATCAGCACTTATACTGAAGTCAGAACTTAAGTCATCAGTACTTAAGGTTCAGGAGATATTTATCAGGAGATAATATCAGGACTTAAAGGAAACGTTCAGATAAGGAAGGCGGTTGATTGAAAGGAAAGAAGATCAAGACAAACGTAAGAAGAGATATGCATGAAGAAGGAATTCTATGAAGAATGGAATACTTGGAAGAAAAGATACCTGATTGATATATTTTAGGAAGCAGAATTATATTCCATATCAATTAGCAATTATCTTGTGACTGTGTAGTATATAAACACAAACATAGGGTTTACACTATAAGTGTTATCATTATCGAGAATATTATTCATTGTAACCCTAGCAGCTCTCGTGATATTTGTTCATCACTAAGAGAGGACAGTTCCATATTATAACAGAGTTTATTGCTTTGATAAAGTCTGTTTTTTGTTACTTGTGTTATTTGAATTTGATTTGATTGTGCTATACACTGTATTCAACCCCCTTCTACAGTGTGTGTGATCTAACAAAAGATCTTCAGGAGTGTAGTCATTTATGTATTTGTCAACCATCTTTTCTAGTTCTCCTAAAACATAAACTGCTACCTTCATTGATTTATGAGGACCATCATAAATCCTGCTTAGATATTTAGGATTTGTGGCTTCCAAACACATAGTCATCCTGACTTTCCAGATTGGATATTCATGTATCTTCATGATTGGCACCTTGATTGCTTCATACCTACTCATGTTGCTGCTAATATGTGATGTGACTGGAGGTGGTGGTTTTGGATTCTGTGGTTCTTCTTCTTTGTCTGAAATTGTAGATTGATTTTCAGATCTTAAGCTGTTTGTATGTTAACAGCAAGCTCTGATACCAATTATTAGGCTCGTAATCAACTATAGAGGGGGGTGAATACAGTTTATTCAATCAATTCGACAAAGTTTCAACAGAATCAACAGTTTTTATATTAACAGATAAAAACCGATTACAAACGTACTCTCTCAAAAGGATGAACAAATATCCTTGAGAGGTTCTAGGTTATGCGAATGATATAACAATATTCGTAATGCTTATAGCATGAACCTAATCTGTGCTTTATATAGAGCACAACTACACAATCAAATAAGGAATCCCATTCTATTAGAATAAGGGAACCTATCTATGTATGATTATTTTAGAGATTAAGTCCTTCACCGCCTTAAATTCCTGCTTTCCTTTTCCATATTGAATATCTACTGACGTGACCAATCCTGATGACATCATCTGCCGATCATCAAGTACTGCTGATGACGTCACTCTTCAGTAAATGCTGACATAAGTCCTGATATGAACTTCTGATAGTTTATGCCGGTATCATCAATTATATCTAACATTATGTATCAACAGAATCTCCAAGTTTTGAACAAAACAAAATAAACTCTTTAATGAAAGTTAATAGCAGAGAATGAAATATGGAGATTATCCTTGACTTATTTAATGAACGAGATCGAAACTGTATCCTAAACACATATATCAATAGAAAAATCACGAAGGATCGTATGTATTGGAGTAAGGAGGTGTCTGGGGATTATTCGGTTCGCAGTGTTTACCACCTTCTGCAAGCCCAAAAAGGAAGATGATCAGTTAATGATAATGGAAGTTTATAGAGGAAAATGTGGCAAGTAAAAGCACCCCCAAAGATCCTAAACCTTATCTGGAGAGCTCTGGCTTACTGTTTACCAACGATGGTGATATTGGCCCAAAAACAGGTGTCGGTGATTCTTTGTTGTCCGGTCTTTAATGGGGAGGATGAAACGATTATGCATGCTTTGGTTACATGCCCCTTTGCGAGTCAGTGCTGGAAGAGGGTGATTCCGGATATTTATCAAGAAGTTGATTAGGGTTTCGAAGGCTGGTTGGAGAAAACTCTGAGTAGTATCAGTAAAGACATGAGAGCAGTTGTGCTTACTGTGTGCTGGGCAATCTGGAAGGTAATGAATGATAAATATTGGAATAAGAAGAAAGGTTCGATAAACGGTGTGTTAGCACCGGCAAAGCTTTACCTTTCCCAATGACAAGAAGCTCAAGATCGATCTACTGAGGCCCTAATTCATCTCAATCATTGAAGAGATGGGGCATTTTCTTAGGTAGCACCATAGATGGTAACAACAAAGGTAAATGTCGATGCGGCTACATTTAAAGATCCTGCAGGTTTTGGTTATGGGATGATAGCTGGGAATTCAAAGGGAGAATTGGTACAGGCTATCTCTTCGTACTACAGAGGTGAGGTTTCTTTGGAAATTGCAGAAATAATGGCAATCAAAAAAGCACTCAGCTGGATTCAGAAACACATATTAGAGGATATTCAGCTTGAAGAAGACTGCCTAGTAGCGGTGCAAGCAATCAGAAGAAATATTTCTATGTCCTCGCCGTTTAGTCTGGTGGTTGAAGAATGCGGGAAGTTGTTTAGGAGTTCAAACAAAATTAGGTTGTTTTTTGTCAGACGATCTGCAAATATGGCTGATGACTTCTTAGCTAAGGAGTTATGTTCATATCCAGGTCGAGTGATTAATGGAAGAGATGTCGGTGTTAATCTAAAGAATGTACTGATGAATGATAATTTCATTTTTCCGTAAAAAAATGAGTTATTCCTTCACTTTACGGTGAAAGTTTTAGTGTTGATGGAAAGTATTGAACTTATTTCAAACAAGTATATCTTATTTTTTTTAAATAGGTTATATTCTACAATTTACATGCATTAGAATTAGAATTTACAATCTTATATTTGTACGCAATTCTTTTTATGATTTTTTTTAATTTTTGTTTAGCATTCTTTGGGAGCCTATAATATAGAGGTTTGAATTATTACTTATTTGTATAATTTCAAATATTACTTTTTGTTTCTTAAATGGTGAAAAATGTTATTTGTTAAATTAGATAAGAATTAATGGATATCTGAGATAATTATCTTTTAAATTAAATGGATCGATCCTTAAAATCGTGTGACCCGGTCCGATATGCATCCAATAAAGTTCAGAAAAATTATCAAAATTACTATTTTTTAAGTTTGTTTGCGATTTTCCTTTGTTTTGAAAATATTTGCAAAAATTGGTTTGAAACTAAAAGTAAACAGATAAGTAACTTATTTTACATAATCTAAAAAATTAACTGATTTTTTTTGTTATATTAAGGGTTGCATTCGAGATTACATATGATTGTATCGAATTACAAAATTGTATTTTTGCAAAAATTTCTGGAAAATATATTTTTATAATTACAAACTAAAAAAATGTATTTTTGTAAAAAAAATTAAAATTTGTATTCTCTAAAAACCTCAGAACTTAACTAAATTTTAATATTAACTTAGACAAATTATGTTGACAAGGCCAATTGTGGACCAAAAAGGCAAAGAGCCGAAGGAGGGAACGGAAAATTAGATGTAAAATGGGCTTTGGGCTTAGCAGAAGATACATGTCAGAAATTGTGAATATGAATGGGTTCTCATAAAAAAATGGCTTAGAAAAATAAGTATTGCATGTAAAAATTGACATGGGTTTGGAACTCACGGCCTGTTCAATTTTTAAAAAAGACCTACGAAACTAATTGTAATAGAGAATATGTTATTTAAATGTAGAATATATTCATGCTTTTAAAAAAGCAAGTTAAATAGATAAGATGATAGCAAATTATTGAAGAAAAGGAAAAAAGAAATGGGAAACTTCTTAGCACCTAGCATGGATTTGTCTTTTTTGCGATGTTTGTTGTTTTGTTTGAAATGGATCACGATTTTTTAGTTTTTAAGATGGGGCTGCAAGTATCTAGATCAGAATACATGACGATATGGACATATATTTCTTTCTTTTTTAAAAAAGAATATTCAAATAGCTTGTCTGTAAATAAAAATTAAAAGAAAAACTGTAAAGAAAAAAATTAGGGGAAATTCTAACTTTTGAAATCATTATTTTTTCCCACTAATTCAACTCCCAAGCATCATGCATGTTAAAGAATAATTTTTAAAAATAAAATAAAATTATATAATGGTATTCTTATGTATTTGTTACTTTTTGGTTGATTATGACATAAAATCAAGTTAAATAAGAAACGGAGATTCAGGTTATTGTTTAAACATATAAAGGTGGATAGTTAAGCGTGTACCTCAGACGGGGGACTAAAATTCTCGAACAAAACACAACGGCGGGTGCCTGTCATTGAATTTAAGGGAACCTATGTTTTTGTTGGATCCTATTTTCTAATTCTGATGTTCAAAATGATGTTTCAAATTTTTATTTATTTATATTTTGTGCATGCGCTTATAAAAATTATAGATCTACAGCTTTGGATATACTCGTCGGCTCTTTTCAATTATTTATATTTTCAAGAATGTTGAACACGTATTTTATAAGATGTATGAAAACTTTAGTTATATAATTTATTTTTATAATTTCCTTTTTTTTGAATAAAAGTTAAATATTTATACTTTTGTTTAGAAAAAAATGTAATTTTTTTACAAAACTATACCTTATATACACTTTAAAATGCGTGTCCGACAGTGTAATATCCTGTAATTTTTAGAATTCGATTAATAATAGAATAATAGAAAAAAATATTAAAATTAGATAAGGACTAAGATTTAGAATTGAATAGTAATGAGGCTAAAATTTAGATCAGATTTTAATATGGTTAATTTGTAGGTTACGATATAGGGTTTTGTATCGTTATAAATACACGATATTCGTATTTGCTCGTTTTTATTCATAAAATTCATAGGTCTTTTATACACCAAAATCGACAATCTTGTAAAATTCGTAAAAAAAATTCGTAAGTCAGAATTTGTTAATCTTGAACTTTTCGGAAAGGCCTTTTCATTCTCTACAAATTTTGTGTTTCGTGTTTTCTAAGATATCGTCGTTTAGAGGATAAAAAGAAATAATGGATAAATGAGCAATTTTGATACATAATTAAATGTAATGCACCCACATGTAATATAACAATTTTGATACATAATTTGATACGCCCATCTCTTTTCATTACTCTTGTCCTTATACCTTAGCTAAGTCGAAACGAATAATTTAAAACTCGTATATTATTAACCTTGAAAAAAAAATTGCTATAAAACTTTGAATTTTGCATTTTTTTTATTTCGAGAGCTTAAGAAAGAATGGAGAGTAATATTTAGCATAGTCAAATAAAATTTATGTAAAAAAATGTTGCTATTAAAATTTTACACAAACATAACTTATTTATTTTTTAAAAGGTTTGAATCTTGTCAAATATAAAGTGATACATGACATGAGTATGTTTAATTATAAATTCTAATTATGTTGATAACACAAAATTAAAAATATGAATGACATGCGTGAAAGGTGATGCGTATCATTCAAACTTTCCTTTAAACGCAAACAATCCACTACTTTACTCCTCACCCCCAACCAAACCATATTTCCCTTGTTTTCACTCCTCCTCCTCTCCTTTATTTCCGTGCATTCCACTTTTTTCTTCCACGTATACATGTCACTAAGAGATCACCGGAAAAAACTTCCGGCCAACCGGAAACCTAAACTACCACAACCATCTTCCTCATCTTCTTACCGCTCCACAACTACACTTAGGCCACGTAGAATATTAAAATCGTCGCATGTTCTTAAGAGGTGCAACTCTGATCCTTTACTTGGAAATAGTTTATTTAATGATAATCCTCGTACCGAGGATCATCGTAGTTTGGCGTCGACGTCGGAGTTGGTGATTTTCCGGGGTCAGACTTGTGCGGATATATTTTGTCCGGGGGAGAACTCGTTGGTTCAATCTCCTCCAAAATTTGAGGTAACGATTTTTTATATGTAGGATGTTTTTTAGGACATTTGTTGACTTGGTTCGGTTTTTTTTGGTTACTTTTAGTTTGTGATAGTTTTAACTTTTATGTTTTGTTGTACCATGTTATGTTTTTTTAGGCTGATTATTAATTTGATTTGGTGAAAGTAATTTTGGTAGAATATAAGTAAGATTAGAAGGGTTATGTTCTATTTATAAAGAATCTGTCGCATTAAAGAAAATTTAATGAAAATTTAATGGGAGAATATGTGAAATAACATAATAAGTAAAAAAACCAAAATACATTTAATATCCGCCTTATCTACGTTGTACTAAAACAAAGAACAAACTTGATTTCTGATTCCGCTAATGATGAATAAAAAATATTATCTGATAATAAGGGTAATTAGGATCACAAATTTATTTCTTCAAGTAACTTTTGCAATTTGCTTAACTTTGAATTTTAGTATAGCTAAACCAACACCAAACCAGATCAAAGTTTATGATGAACTTGTTATGAAATGAAGACACGTTGTTGGTAAGCGCTGCTATGCGTGCTTATATTAAAATTTGGATTGAAACAGGGGTACAACAGGGATGCGAAGGTTGTGGTTAATGTTACAGTTGAGGGAAGTCCTGGACCAGTCCGGGCAATGCTGAAATTGGGATCGACTGTAGAAGAGACGATAAGGCTTGTGGTGAACAAGTATGGTGAAGAAGGCCGGAGTCCTCATCTTGATAAACATGCTGCATCAAGTTTTGAGTTGCATTCTTCACATTTCAGCCTTCAAAGTAAGCATTACATCTCAAACAGTTATCAAAATCCCGTGCTTTACAGTTATAATAATTCTTGACAGCAGAGACTACATTGGCCAAATTTTGAAATGCATAAGTTTATTGACAGCGTGAACTCTGCAGATTTTTAAGCTTTAACCATCCATAGCATGTTGTGATGATTTGTTGCCTGGTAGCTGGTTTATTTTTGACAGAATTGCATTTTGCACCTTTATATTTAGCCAAAAATCAATTTTGTATACCTATTTTCATAAATTGCAGTTTGCATCCCCTACTTTGAAATCCGCTTCAAATTGCACTTTTTTTGCCAAATTTTGTCAATCTTTTTGCCCAAATTATTGTCTTCAACAACATATATAATCTATTATTGAAGAAAAAAGATGAGATATATTGTCGGAGACAGCAATTTGGACTAAAAAATTAGGCAAAAAGGGTGCATGTTGAAGCGGATTTCAAAGTAAGGGATGCAAACTGCAATTTATGAAAATAGGTATACAAAATTGAGTTTTGGTCAAATATAAGGGGGCAAAATGCAATTCTCTCTTTATTTTTCTGCTAAAGCTCTATGTTAAGCATTTAGCTATAGACCATTGATCTGAGTTGTGACTAGTGTACTTGAATTTTGTCTAGCAAAGCAAAGAAAAAATTAACCACTTTTGTTATACTCTGCAGGTTTAAATAAGTCAGATATGATTGGGGAGGCAGGTAGCAGGAGCTTCTATCTTCGAAAGAGCAGTAGTACCAGGACAGGAGAATCTGCATCTTCCTCGTTTATCCAGGACATTGTTTGTGTTAACAACGGTCCTCGTCCACCTCACTTTCTTTTTCTCCCAGCCTTCATCACTAGAAGAATAGACAAATTTATAAGAAGAACAAAAAAGCTGTGGAAAATCATGGGGTGCATACCAAGCAGCGGATAACCTAACACCTTGATATCAGAAAGACAGTAAGGTTGATAAATATGTACAGTACTGTGACAAATTATAGGAACACCATGAGAAAGAGCCAAATTATATTATCAACATTTGTTACTCTTTCAATTATACATGTAGACAATTGTCTTCTGCTTTGATCGAACAACATTATTGGTAGAATGTGTGAAATTAAGCAAGTGTAATCTTTGGTTCTCACATCTATAAAAGTGTGCTAAAAATCTAAACTATCTTACTAAAAAAAGAACGCTCTTAGGCTTGCGTTCAAAAATGATGAAATAAATCAATTTCGAGTTCAATTGATCCATTAATTATTATGTCAAAATTGTACTTGATAAAATGTATTGTGAAAAATGTTCTCAATGGATTTTCAAATAAGTTAAAAAAACATTAAATTTTCAATATTAGATTTATAACTTGTAAACAATAAAAGTGCAATCAACTGATGAGATTTATTGGTTGAGTTCTTGACATCTTGAGCTCAACTTAATTAAATTATGTGTACGATCTACTTGAAATTGAATTAAGTCAGTCAATATTCAGGTATATTATTGACATTACAAGAAACAACATCTTTATTGATCGAATAATAACGGTGGCTGGTGTTTACTTTATAATTGGTACTCCTTCTGTTCCTCCCATTTGTTTACACTTTCCTTTTTTGGATGTTCCATCCAATTATTTACATTTCAAAACTTTCCAAAAATAGTAAGATTTTTATAATTTTTAAAATAACTACATCCACTACTTCTCTCCACTATACCCACTTTATACATATAATATTAATCGGTCCCACTACTTTACTCACTTTTTTAACTTTCCTCTACTATTTTATCATTTTTCTTAAACTCCGCGCCCCACCCAAATGTAAACATTTGGGAGGGACGGAGGGAGTATTGTTTTTAACGTTTCGTTATATTTAGCCCTCGTTTCCTCTCGATCGATGTTACGATGATAGCAAAAGATCCGGTTTTTTATAGTATTGTCAAAATTTAGTTATTTTATATACCAAACTCACAAATATATTAACTCAATTTATTTGCATCCCTATCTAAATTTCGGTTATATCTTTTTTTAAGAAAAAAAAGTAAGATTGTTTTCTGAGTTTTGTGTACTAATTGATTGTTTTCTCGGTTAGTATTTGGCAGCAGAGTTGTACAAGTATCACCGGAAGATAGTAGGGTTTTGTTTAGGAGGCGGTTGTGTAGGATATTTCGAATGAATGATAAATCCTAAACCTGATATGATAATATATTGGCTCGAGAGAAACGTGTGCATTACTTCACGCGTAATTAAATAAATCGCGTTAATTAATAATCAATTATGTAATTGAATCAGATTATTATTACGCCAAATCAATTATAATAATTCGTAATAAAAAACGAATTAGGAATTTAAGAGTCCAAACCCAGTGGAAATTAAATTCAATAAAATTAGTCCGTAATTGTTCGGGCCAATTTTCTGCTACATTTGTATCCGCACGTCGCATACGCGGGCAAGCTCAAAGGCTTCGCAAGCCTCGGATTGCCCCTCGAAAACCCAAGATTTGCACCCCTGCGCGCACGTAGGTGTTGGAACAATACATAAGTAACACATTTGAACACTACATAAATGTTTTACTATATAAAACTATGCATTCTGCTTTGCAAATTCAGTGTTAGACTTTCATTATTCTACAAAAAAATTCACAACCAAGAGACTAACTTTGGATGATCATATCACATCCATCTCACAGTCATTTTGAGTGATTCAAAGTGTCTCGGAAAATTCTCGCGGAGGAGAACACATTCTTAAGTATCACTTGTCGCGCGCACGCGACATTCGTCCACTCAAACTATGACTCAAATTGACTTGACAATGTGGGACTACTACCCACATTTTCCAACAGAAACAGCCATATATAAAAATTAAAAGATAAGAGTTTGGGGTTTTGGAACCTCTATTTGGTAGTCAGTTGCTCGGTACAGTTGTTTGGTACGACAAATAACAATCGTCAGATCTAAAGTCAGAAAGATGAGAACCGTTGGATGCAATAATAAAATATTATTATATTAATATTTAAACTGCTCTCATGGATTCAGAGTTCGAACTCCGTCAACAACTTATTATATTTAAACTTTTATATTCTTTATTTTAACAATTTCTACAGGTTCAGGGCTCGGGTCCTGTGAACAACATATTATATTATATTATTTATTTTCATTCAAGTCTCAAATTATTATAAAATATATATAGTTATAACTTATTCTATTCTTCAATTTATTTTTCAACTATTAAAAATTATATTATAAAATATATTATTAAAAACTATCGAATGTTAAAAGCAATCCGTGCATCGCATGTGTTATAGGCTAATATATAATTAAACGCAGAAACAACCATATATAATTTGCAGTAATTACTTGTACTATTGTAGTACATTTTATTTTTATAAATTTCTAAGATTTTATAAGTATAATTGTAATGAATTATTTTTATTTATCATTTATCGTAAAAGTTGATGATTGAATCGCAAGTCGATCCGCACCAACCGCAATCATGCGGTTGAAAATGTTGCGATTAACCACAACCGCAAATGCGACTGAAGTCGGAGATAAAAGAAAATCGCTATACTTAATTTGGTGCGATTTTGACCTAACAACCGTACCAAACCTAACCGCGTACACTCCTACTCGGCGGTGCCAAATTGCCAATATACGCCAAGAAGATCGAAATAATTGCCAGGAGGACAAGATAACAAAGATAATAGGCTTACGTACAGATTTCCAAAAGAAAATCTGTTTGCGTTTTTTTGTTGAATTAGCAAAGCATATAAAACAATTCAAATTATAAATTGTAATACAACGTTAGGCACGTTCTAGGAAATTTCCTTTCTCACGTCTGATAGCGAGAATGAGATAGACCATGTACGTATTATCCCCTCAATCCTACGATATCTCGGATTTCATTCTGTTCTCTATATAAGATTGATGAGATTGATGATGATGTTTTTAAGTAGGTTTTACTTATAAACTATCTTCATCTCCTTTAACCCTACACATGCACATACATACTCTCCACTCTTAATTACTACTTGTTCATCGTCTTTCATAATTTTCAATGATGTTTCATCTCGAATCTTTATTCCATCGTAAAGAGCTAACCGCCCGAGATTTAATAGAATCCAGTACAGAATCCAATGTCGATCATCAATGTGTAGGGACGACCGTCACGATTCCGAAGAAACTACTACGCAGTGAGACTAGTCCGCCAACAAGTTCGAATAAAAAGCTTACGAAATTATTGTTGAACGTTAATATTCAGAGGAGTTTTGGACCGGTACATGTAATTATATCGGTGGAAAACACGGTGGGTGATCTGATTAAGGCGGCCATTGAGGTTTACTTGAAGGAGAAAAGACGGCCTTTCTTAACGCAGACGGATTCTCGCTGTTTTGATCTTCATTATTCCCAGTTCAACCTTGAATGTAAGTTCTATCTCAAATTCTGATTTTGTTTTTCCTGTTGCATTGCATTAGCAAACATAAGGTTGCACGAATATTAATGTTTCAATGCGATCTGTAAACAAATAAATTCGAAAATTCTATGTGATATTTGGCTTTGATGATTCTTTATCTTTCTGAGTAGCTATTTGATTGATTTTTGCTTCTGGGCACGCACACTGGTTTAGGCTCACATGAGAGTGCATGGTTCTCGTGGTTTTGTCCTGTGCTTCAGTGCGTGGCGTGTGTAAAACGAGGTTTAGGCTCGCATGATAGTGCATGGTTCCTGTAGTTTTGTCCTTTTACGAATGTAAAACACAAGCATTGAATTATAAGAAGCCAAAGCCAAACTATTCGACACCTACCCAGCTAGTAGATTTCAAAGGATAGTAGTTTCTCTGTTAAACGTTATATTCATTAATTGTTCCAGATTTTGCAAGTAATAATGAGTGGTTGATTGAGTTTTCAGGTTCTGGTATAACTATATTAATTCAATAGATACTTCACCGATGTAGTGTTGGATGTTTCGTTTGTTTCGTTTGTTTCATGGTATTTCAACTCAGTTAACGAAAATAAAAATAAAGTTTCAATACAAAAACATATTAGAACATCATTCTCATTCATTCATGATACCTATGTTGAAATTTCATGATTTAAACGTCCTCAACAAACTAGCCAGATATATCAACAAGATGGCATATTCTAGCGTTTTAAGCAGACGATTAACAAATTTATAGCTGAAATTTAAAGTGTCTAGTTTTTTATTATAAGTAAAGTGTCTACTTATTATTTATTGAGTCTAGAATTCGATCTCTTTCGGAGTCTGGATAATGGTGAATGTATCTAGTATATATTTGCAATTTTACATGGAATCCAGGGCACTATATGTGTTTTATAACTATGCATTTTGCAATTAATTCCACAATAGAAGCATGCAATTTCTGTTATCACCATCCTATAAGTTGAGTCATTTAGTTTCATATCACAAATCACAATATTGTATTTGAGTAGTGTGATGTTTTCTTGTAAACTAACCAATCACTGTCTGGTTTATGTGGTTCAGGCTTGAAGCCAGAGGAAAAGTTAACAAACTTGGAGTCCAGAAACTTCTTTCTTTGTCCAAAGCCAACCAACATCAACAGCAACCCTGCTTCTGATGCTAGTAGAACATCTTGTTCTAATGAAGCAAATACAACAGCAGCCGAAATTTACGCTGATGAATTACTGTTTCCGTATTCCAGATTCATGGATTTCTTGCTCTGAATCAGACGTCATTGATCCTCAGTTTTTCGAAATTTCCAAACCTCGAAAAAGTGTAGACTGTACATTGGTCTTTCCTTGTTTTACTAATTCAGTATTGATATAGGTGGTTTGTTATATAATCAGTCTTGTACTACCAACTATATTATTTATTGATTTGTAATGGAGCTGTTTGTAGTTGTATCTGTTCCAATCCTTGAAAGTATGTAAAATATTTTTAACATGTAAAAATATAAACTATGAATATATTGTTGAGAGAAGGAAACTGCTCCTGCATTGATGCAATAATGTTCCTAGTTCCACTGTATGTTGGAGTCGGAGGGCAGGAGAAGTAGAGATATACACACCCTTTCCAATAAAAGTATTACTACTTGGTAGTTGTTGTTTGACAAATTACAAAATTAGGTGGACATGAAAAGACTTTAATTTTTAATATGCATGACTTCTTTTTAAATAATTCAATGTTTAATTTTATATAAATTTAAAATAACAAAATGTTCATGGAATGTGAGTCCATGTAAAGATGCTGGTTAATTTAATAGAGACCATCCACGAAGTGAATAGAAGAAAGAATCTATACGAACCGTTGAGTGTTAACTAATCCTCGAAAACATATTCAACGTATCTTAAATGTTTTAGGTAAAATAGAAGAGTAATTTACATATTGGTTATCCGAACTTTCGAATTCGTACATTTTGTGTGCTCGAGTTTCAATATCTAACAAAAAGCATGTCGAACTTTATAGAATTTAGAAAACGCATATTTGTATATGTGTAATTTGAGTAACATGTATCTGTATTTATTAGTTTCATTCATTTGTCGCCTCTTGTTTTTTCTTATCATAAACGGGGCAAGAAGTTATAAAAGTTAATAAATTAGATAATATATAACATGTTAACATTCATGTCTTCTCAATTTTGAGGGTTTTATAATGGAATGTTTTCACTTATAATTTTGTGATATTAAAGGACATACATCAATGTGTCACATTTAAGATAACTATTATAAAATATAAATTCTAACTTATAATAATAAATAATAAAAATTTGAGTTTTATCTATCTATTACTATTATATAAAAGACGAAATATAAAAAAATTTGATACGGTACCTATTTTTTGGTACACGCTGAATTTACTGCATTACCCTTATTTTACTTAAAACTTTTATTAGCTTTGGTAATCGAATTATAATAGAAAAAGAAATATTTGTCTCAATTAAAACAACTTTCCTAAATATAACACGTTACCTTTTTTTATTTCTCTCAATTAAAACAACTTTCCTAAATATCACAGACAAATTTATTTAATAAAATAGAATAATAATCTTATAACCACTAATAACTAATAAATTACCTTTTTCAACTACTTAATTATTTATTTTACTTAAAGACTTTGTTAGGATCTTTGATTTTAGCAATCTATAAATTCTTAACTTCTTTACAAGAACAACTTAGCATCATCATCGTTAGGACAACAACAACAATCTCATCTCATCGTTTAATCGTTTAAGATAATGCAAAAACTCTCTATTCTTAAATCAACCCTCTATTTTTAAATTAATGCAAAAGTCAAAATCATCTGCATCTCTAACCAGTAGCTGTCACATATATATTTTGTACGGGTCCATGGTAAAAATATTTTTTTATATAATTTTTACTATTAATGTAAAGACAACTATACTTAAAGTAAGTATTATCTTACAATTCAATTATAAACAAAATAAAAAAATTATTTGATTTTTGAAGTCGAATTATTTATCTATCTATATTATTATATTAAATACAAAACTTTATGGTCCTTTCTTCAATTACATAATTGCCCTTTCTTAAAAAAAATTAATATTTTACTTAATTGCCCATACTTATTTAATATATAACCAATTACCTTTATAAGTAAAACATGTTGTCTTTTTTATTTTCACCAATTAAAACAACTTTCTCTATAAATATTTTAGACAATTCTTTTTAATCTATATATTTTTTAAGTAAAACATGTTGTCTTTTTATCTTCTCAAAATAAAATAAATCTTTCTCTAAAAGTATTATAGACAATTCGTTTTAATATATGCTGATTATCTATATATCTTTTATACTATCTGAAATTACTTGCTTATCCTTACTTGCTGAAATTACTTAATTATCCTTATTTTATTATTTTTATTAAACTAATTAATTATTCTTATTTAACTATTTAATAATAATTCAAAAAATCAATACGGGACCAACGATCCTTAACAAGAAACCTTCTGTACGGCTTAAACGCAGTCAAATTTAATTAGTAGGGATGACAAAATAATCCGATCTAATGGATACCCGATCTGAAATCCAAAATTTTGGATATACCGATCCCGATTTTTTGAATTTGGATTTGGATATGAATTTAATTTTAAACCCAAAAAATTTTGGATTTGGATTTTTTTTAATCGTAAGTAACCTGCAGCTGCTACCCTTCAGGTGCGCACTCCGATCCGACAGATACCCGATTCGAAATCCGAAATTTTGGATTTACCGAACCCGAGTTTTTGGATTTGGATTTGGATTTTTTGGATTTGGATTTTGATATTAGGTATTCCGACCCGAAACTCCATCCGAACCCGATCCAAATCCGAAATCCGAAAAAAAACCCGAATTATTATTATATATATATTATTAGAATATTATATATTACACATTATAATATATTATATATATTATTTTATATAATATACATATTATTATATAATTTTTAGAACATACATTATACTTTTATATTTATGTTAAAAATTAACTAATAATGCCCGCAAGGGTTGACTCAGTTGGTTAAAAAGGGGATAACTATCCTTTTGGTCACAAGTTCGAATCCCACGGGAGGAGAATTTATGATTATGCCTCCTGAGTCAGAGCCTATCGCTTAAATGCGGTTTAACTTGGTTCATGCGGGTTACCTACGATAAAAAAATTAACTAATAATAAAGTTCAATGAAATATAACTATTCAATCATTTAAACGGGTGATAAGGTTGGTTTGGATATTTATTTTCGGGTATTTTCCGGGTTCGGATCGGATTCGGGTATGAATAAAATTTTCGGGTTTGGATATAGATTTTGTAATACCCGTTCCGATCTGATCGTCATCCCTACTAATTATCACCCTTGAACCCTTCATCCTAACAACCTCCTATCGCAAACTAAAGTTTTTAACTAAAATAAATAATTCCATTCTCTTTCGAATCTATCAAAAGATACGCGACATCTATCAAAATAATTACTCAATTATAAATAACATAAAATATAGACATATGTTTCAAGTTTAATTATATTAAGAAAAAATAAAAATCTTATCATTTAATTTAATTAGAAACAAAATAATAATATAAATATAATTAGAAATAAATATGTATAATGAATTCGGAACAAAACAAAATAATACATAATATTCACCCGAGCCCAAAAAATAATATTGTTGAGCTAACTAAAACATTATTCAAATCAAAAGATAATTTGTTGACAAATACAATGGCTCGGGATAAAAAAATACACACTATTCATTCAGTCTTAAAAAATTATACCCTTCATACGGGCTAAAATAACAAATAAAACAACTAAACATAATTAATTTGATTTGTTACATGTGTTAAAACAAATTAATATTCAAATTGGACTCAGATAATATACTACTCATCCTGACTTAAACAAAATAATATTAAACCTGTACTAAAATAAAATTTCAAACAAACTAAATATATATACTTGGATTTGGTTGAACTAATGGGCTTGTGTAACTATAGGTTTCTTCTATTTCTATAATTTTCATACTATTTTGTTGCATATGCACTATTAAAATTCGTCAATTTATGGAACAGTGTCTGAATAAAACAAAACATTATATACTATTCAACGAGGCTAAAAAAAGTTAATACTATTATTCCTCGAAAAAAAAATTAAAAAATATTTAGACCAATTAAAATAAAATAATATATTTTTACACAGGTTAAAATAAGTATATCATATATATAAGCTTAAACAAATAAATTAAAGCTGAAAATAATTAGTTGAATTTAGTTGGTATAATGTGTCTTAGACTATAACAAAATAATGTATAAAATTGATCCGGGTCAAAAGAAGAAAAAAATTAAATTAAGGGTAATTTGTATTGTAATCAATATTAAAATTTACCTTTTAATTAAAATATTATTATCATCAATATACACAGCTATAAATATCAATAAAACTATATATCACAGTCAATAATATTGCTTTTTATAAGATACATCTTATTTTAAGGATATCACTTACATATATGTGTATGTGTATGTTTAATTATTATCAAATAATATTATTAAATATCTTAAATGACAAATTTCATATTTTAAAATTTCAAATTTAAAAAATATATAAAAAATAATCTATGTATCACACACGTTTTTATAAACTACGTAAACTACAAGATCAGAGAAAATAATTAGATATGGACTTATACTTCCATATCCACCTCAATTGATAGATTGCACATGTCTCGACTTGCATTATATGTTTTGAAACTGATCCCAAATCGAAAGTTTCCGAGAATAAATACCATATTAACATTAGCACTAACATACTTATATCATGCTAAATCACTAATAAAAAATCATTTCAATCTCCGATTATAATCAGTTGTACTTTTATCGCGTAAATTATAATCATTGAAATTTTTAAATCAAATATATAATTAGATATAATAGTAATCATATAAATTAGTAAAAATATTTGAATCTTAGCAACAATCTAAGTAATTGTGTTAGATATGAATACAACACAGAGGGGGTAAATGTGTTTTGGCTTAAATGTTTACTTTTTGATCGACTTTGGGTTTAGCAGTTGGTTGTTATCAATGATTTTGTAGAATAGATGTTAAACATAAATAACAATGCAAATATGTAAAACAAAGATCTTCAAAACTCACTTAATTTTATATTAAAAATCAAGCAGTATTTTGCTACAAAATCTCTAAGTTCTTGGTTTAGAACTTAGCTTCTTTTCTTGAGAGAGAATACAATTTCTAATATGTTCAGTCCTATCTTAAACAAAGGACCTCAATTAACTTTATATGATAGTTAACTTTGGTTTACACAGTGAACAATAAGAAGTGTTAATCACTTTTCTAACCTGTAACTAATCATTTCTATTTAAAGGAAAAGTGAGATTTTCAAATCTAGATTAGCATATCTTCATCCACTATGTATTGGTTGATCCTCCTTTGTCAGTTAATCTTCACCATTAATCTTGCACATCTCTCAAGCTGCTTTTTGTAGACTTGTCAATTCAGCTGTGTGAATTGTTTGTTGATTTGCAACCTTGGATATTGAACTGTTCTGCAATTCTGTACTTAGAGAAATTTCTTCACTTCGAGATCTCCAATTAAGCTGTAGAGAATTTGACATCTCGATAGGCATGTTGGCTTGTCGATATCTCTGAAACTTCATTATTGACTTGACTTATCGACAACTCTGAGTTATCTAGTGAATTTTGGTTTATCGATAACTCAGAGTTCTCTAATGGACTTTGGCTTATCGATAACTCAGAGTTCTCTAATGAATGTATACTTGTCGATATCTCTGAGTTCTCGAATGAGTATCTGACTTATCGATATCTCCAATAGCATTTTCTGAGTTCTCGATAGACAATTCATAAATTCTCGATAGGTCTTTCTGAGTTCTCGAATGACTTCTCTATAACACTAATTATGTGACTTGTAGAGATCTTGACTTAGAATGTTTTTCACCAAACAGAATTATTCAACTCCAAGCTTCTTCATAATTCTTATGAGGCATGGCCTTCTTGATCTTCTTCCAAATAGAATTCTTAGGCTTGACACTGTTTAGGGAAAAATACTCCAGTCTGCTCCATTTACATTTTACAGACATTAAGTGTTACAAGTATAAATTACATATTAAGGTTACAATACAACTTATCTTAGGGTTGTCAATATGACTTAGTCTTGTTATGATACAGGCATGTCTTGCACAACAATCTCCCCCAATTTGTGAGAAGATTGCTTATCACAAATTCATGCCTGTTAACAGGACTAACCCCAAGTTAAAGAATGAAAATAAAACAATACAAAAGCTGATACAACACTTGTACATTGAACATTTGACAGTTTACAATAATTAAGTAAAGACTGAGCTTTCTGATCCTTTCTCAATTATGTTCTTAATCTGCACAAGTATTTCTAATTCTTCTAGGATGGGGGTGTCAGTTAGAGCCTCTATTAGTTTCAGCAAATCTAGCTTAGGATAACTAGCTAACATCCCTATCCTGTATCTTGACAAAGAGCCAGCTTTTACATTCAGAAGTCTTCCATCCTTTGATATTCTGTTCTTGCCTGCTGCCTTCAACTCTTCTGATCTTCTAATATACTCATCAATGTCATGCTCATACTTTCTCCTTTTTTCAGCTAGCAAAGCTCCATGCTCATCTCTCATCTCCTCTCTGTTAACCATAAACACTGCCAATACTGTTCTCCATGCCTTAGTGGCTAAATCTTTACCATTCATCAAGCTTATCACCCTTTTCAGTTCAACAATTGAGAGAGAATCCATTAGTCTATTTCCAAGCTGTTCAAAGGACCCATCACTGTAGTAGATTCTAACTTCTTTGATGTTAACAAACTTCTTTGATGTTAACAACCCAAACTCTGACCATTCTTTCAGCTAGCTATTGGAAGTAGTCTTCATCTGAATCAACAACATTTAGAGGTTGGAAATCATCTTGATTATATCTGTTCCAGATGGCCTTTTCACCAAATCCATGATCATTGAGAAATTCAGCTATTAGTTGTCTTCTTCTTTGTCTTCTCTGTCTTCTGAATCTTCTCTTGACCTTGGCTTCTTTTGGACCTATTCCAACTGTTTTGAAGTGTGTTTTATGGGGTGGCTTGAATGAAGGTACAGTTTTGAGTCTTTTCAGAGAAGTATGGCTGTGAGTGATTTGAGTTTTGATGAGAGAGTTTGCAGTGAGCTTGTAGAAATATTTAGACTTAGAGGTTTGAGGTTGAGCAGTTTTTGATGAGGTTGAATGTGAAGGTTTAGCAATTGGTATTTGGATATTTAGGGTTTGGAGGGGTTGTGAGGTATCATTCTTTTGTCTTTATCTCCTTCCACCCCTCCTTTGAGTCTCAAATCCACTTTCCTTCTTCTTCTCTTTCTCACTATCACCTTTTCCACCAATTGCCTTACTAGATTGACTTGAGTTTGAGCCAGAAGGGTTTTGACCATCTTTCTTCTGCTCATCATCACCCAAGTCATCTTTGTTGATTTGAGTTTTAGGCAAATTGGCTTCAAGGTTATCAATGTATCTCCTCAGAATCTTGATCATAACTTCATCTTCACTAGTCTTCAATTTCTTACTTTTCGGCCCAGCCTCAAGCACCATTATCAGTCTTCTGTTGGCCATGACACAGTTTTTAGGTACTTGGAAATGTTTCAGTTGCTTGGTTGTAGAGCAGATATAGTGCACCCCTTTGCTTGGATGTAGATAGGCTTCTGGGAATGCAGCTTCTTGAGCCTTCTTCAACTCTGCTAGTAGCATTTTCTCTTCATTGGTGATTATCCTGACCTTGTTAATCAAAATATCCACCTCAGATGCTCTTCTAGAAATTAGATAATTGAAATTGACTTGCATACATCTGTCTACACCAGAATCATTAAGATTGATTACTATCCATTTCTCCAAAAACCGGTCCTTGACTGGGATCTGCAGCACCCTGATGTAATCAATAGTCTTTTCCAAGGTCTTTTTGTAAGTGAAGAAGTTGTTGTTGAGAGAGTTCCTTAGTCCAGTTAGCAAATTGTCAAACTCTTGTGTCATTCCTGGACCTTGGGCAGCCATAAGGAGCCTCTCTTGTTCTAGACCTTGTACTTGACTTTTGAGTTTTGATTGTGCTAGCCTTGCATCTATCTCCCCCTTAGTCTTGGTGACAGGCATGAGTAGGGGAGTAGGAATCTCAGGTCTTACATCTTTAGGCAATGCTTGCAGTGGTATGTTGAGTTTTCCCATAATGGCTCCCAAAGCAACTGTATTCTGCATTTGTAAATGCTTATGGGACTCCACTAGGGCCTGAATATCATGCTGTTGACTCTCAACCAATGTGGTTAGAGCTCTGACTTGTGAAGATAAATCTGAGTTGGAAGCTTGAAGTGAAGAAATTTGATCTTGAAGTTCTTTTATTTGAGGAGTAGAGGTAGTGGTTGAGAAGGACCCAAAGTGTTCATCAACAGCTTTTCTGACCCTCCATGAGAAGAAATGAAGGCTCATACCTAGCAGTATGCATTTGATTTAGCTTGACCCTGATATCATTTGAATTTGTGATATGAGCTTGAACTTGATCAAATAGGGCCTTGAAAGAACTCTTCATATTTGACACTTCCTTCTCTATGGAGGCCAGATTCATCCTTGACATTTGCTCAGTGAAAGACTGGAATTGATTCTTGATGTCCTTTTGAGAAGGCACAATGTCATCCATCTTTTCCTTGATCAGCTTCCTGATTTTATCTTCATGTCCAGTCAATTTTACTTCAAGGGCCTTTCCAAAGAGATGGAAAGCCTTGAGTTGAGCTTTGTGCACATCCATGATGGCATCATAGACTTCAGGAGGTGTAATATCCGGGATATATCGTGTAATTATTTTTGCTAATAAATAATTATTATATGTGTTCAGTATCTATTCTCTGAATTATTTGTTAAGTGTTAAATGTGTTTGGATGTTTAAAAATATTATTAATTGAGTATTTTAATTTTTATATGTCCAAAATAAAATATAGATAATTGTCATATCTTCCTAATTATTTTTATGTTGATTTATGAATTTATAAGAATCATATGAAATTTATAAAATCTTTTTCCGGGTATTTAAAATCTATTTTATAAAAACGGGAACCAACCGACGTTATCCGTTGTTACGTTTTTGGAACCCGAAACTCTTCCGAGAACTCCTTCCTAACCTAATTATAATACTTCGAGCATATTCCATGTTTCGACATTTTCGATCCGGCGTACGGTTTGTCCTGCGTGGGTCCCGGCGCAACATTTTTGATACAATATTCGTTTCGGTAAATCAATAAAACTCGTATTTTCGATAAACGGGAGCTTTTTATTAAACTATCCCAATTATCGCCTCGTCGTACGTGTAACCAGGCGCTTAGACCAAGACCGCGATACAAATTGTACTGATTTGGATAATTATCCCGAAAACCGATACCGTTTGGATCAGTTTTTACAAATAAACGTACCATTTTATATCCGGAATGATCCAACGGGATACTAATTTTCCGTAATTATAAATAGGCTTTTACCGTATTTTATTTCGTATCAAAATCATTTGCAGTCAGTAATTATATAAATTTTCAGAGAAAATCCTTAGTTCATAAACCCTTCTGAAAATCAAACCACAAATTGAAGGTGTTATTAATCTCTGTTTGGAACGCTCGAGTAACCAAAACAGAGGTTTTAAGGTGTTCTTTCAGTTTCTTCAAGTTTCAGAACTGCAGAAATTAAGGTTATTTTTCTATATTTTTATTTAATTTCGAATTATTTTTATTAAAAATATGAATTTTGTTCGGATGATTGTTTGTATGATTTGATGATTGCATGTTGTAGAGCTTGTTTTCATGATGATTTTCATATGTCATACATCTGATTTGGAGTTCAAGAACATGCTCAAAAGTGGGTTTAATTCTCGAATTTTAAAATTAGGGTTTATAACCCGTATGAATGTTTTCAATTGAAATTTGGGGCTTTTTGATTTAGGGGTTATTAGCTGTTGATTTATAGTGGATTATGTTCCTTATGAAATTTGCAATCGATTGGTATATAGCTCGTTAACAGAGGATGCTTGAATCGTAGGGAGTTGTCTTTTTAAGTTTTCGATGTTTCGCCGGAAACCGACGATGTTCTTGGCCAATTTCCGGCCAAGTCTGGGGTTATTGATATGTTTTGATTGCATGAATCGATTCCTGCTTGTCTGTAGATGTGATCTGGAGCTTGTGGTGGGGTGAGGATGACGGGAACGTGTTATCCGGCCACCCCCGACGTTTTTCCGGCGACCCCTGTCAAAATTGTAGTTTAGTACCTTATATTTTGAAAACGGTGAAGTTCAGTCCTTGAACTTTCCAGAGTTTTCAAAAATAGGATTCTTGTTTTAAAATTATTCAAAAATCATATTTCCTATTTATTTTATTATAAAAATTTGATTTTAATTTCTGAAAATTCCAAAAATTATTATTTTAATTCCAAAAATTATTTTTAATTCAAAAATAAATCTGAATTAATTAGTTAATTAATTTCGATTAATTTTTAATCGATTAATTGATCAATTAATTTGAAAATTAATTGATTAATTGATTTAATTAATTATTAATTGATTTTAATTAATTATTAATTGATTTTAATTAATTATTTAATTAGATTTAATTATTTAAAAATGATTTAAAAATTCCAAAAAATAGTTTTGAGCTTTAAAATATTTTTCTAAATTATTTTCAAGGCTCGATAATTATTATAAAATTGTTTTGAAGCCAAAATGGGCCAACCGAACCCTGTTTATTACTCCGAAATTGATCCGACGACCCGTTTTAATTCCGAAAAATATTTTAAAAATCATTTTAAATATCTGAAAGCCTATTTATGACCCGAGACTACTTTATAAATGATATACCATTGATTATGTGACATGTTATGTGTTATATGTGACTTGTTGGTTAACTGTCGGTCTGTATATTCGATGTTTACTTGTTCATTGCGTAACTTTCAATCCGTTAATCGGATTTGGGTGAAACGAAGGGTAGATAGAAGTATGTGTCAAATAGAATCGTATGAGTTGAATATTGATAGATGCTTATGATATGTGAGCAGAAGAGGCAAGGCGTAGGAAAGGGAAACAGGTAGTCAAGGAGTAAGACAGTGGTGATTGAGAGCAAGTGCAGTGTAGTAAGCTAGTACCCGGCAAGTGTTCTGAACTTTCTCGAGATGTTGTATTGATTGATAATCTTATTTTATATTGCAAGTGCTTTGAAGCACTGAACCCAAAACCCTGATTCCAGTTATTGATCTTTAGCCGTAAACCTGATTCTTTCTAGACCATTGATTGTTGTATACCCAAATATGAACCTCAAATATACGATACTACTCCACAAATACATACAAACTAATTATCAAACACTGAACCAGATTGCTTACACACTCAAACCATTGTATCTTATGCTTTGAAAGGCCAAATCCTTGAAACCCTGAAACACTGATTCTTTTGTTATCCAATTCTTTCACTACCTAACAGCCAAGCTTTGGAAATGCCATATTGATCTTTATGCAGATTGAAACCATTTTCATTATTGAACGTCCAATATTGTTAATGATCCTGCTTATTGTTTATTACTGCTTATTCAGTTATTATGGTAGAATTGGATTGTTTTTATAAAATTGTGGACCAGATTCGTGGCCAGGCCATATAATGGTCAAGTTAGACCAATGTGTGCCTTGGATCCAGTAGTTAGAGCAGTGTTGTGTGCTTTGCTCGGGGTTAGTGTGTGACTGATCAGCAGCCTAACCTTGGTTTTTAAAATGAAAATATAATATCCAATTCTGAATCATAATCCATTATTCACTTGATATCATAACCATATTCACCTGATGATCAGTATTCTCAGTTTTGTCATTGTGACTTGCTGAGCTAGTTAGCTCATTTGTGCAATGTTGTTTATGTTCTTTTCCAGTTAAGAAGGAACCGGTTGGTACCGAGGATCCCCAGTCCAGCGCGAGAGCTAGGGGTTCAGGTTGATCGAGTTAAGCTAGTAGGCTTCTTTTGGAATAATTTAAGTTTGTAAAAATTTGTAATAATGTTTAATACTCAGTTCTGAGTTTGGATAGTTGGGATTTGAACGGTTTGTAATATAAGTAAGTGTGTCTGGCTTGTGTGCATACTTTAACCTGTTGTGGTCCGTGGTAGTTGGTAAGTAGGGTCACTGCATATTATTATCTTTATCATTACTATAAGCAGGTTATTAATAAGGTGTGTGTGTGTGGACCCCCAAACTTCTGACCCGGATTTGGAGGGCGCCACAGGTTTGGTATCAGAGCTACAGGTTATAAGTCACTGACACAAGCCTAGATTGACGGGAATGGGTAGAGGGTTAGGATTATAAGTAAGGAATAGAAAGATAGAACGTCGAGAGGTTGAGTGCTATGGTATAACAGGTATTAGTGTAATTCACGTCATGGTTCGAGATTCTTATATTGCGATATGATTTCAGATAGCAGCGATGGCCGACTCTTTTATCCCCGTATCAGCTGATCACTCAGAGCCTTCAGTTGGAGTACCGTCTTCGGATCCACGTCCTGTTGTTCCACCAGTATTGGTTATACTACCTCCACCTGTGTTGCAGCCCGTACCATTGCAGGCTATTCCACCCCCAGGCATGAGGCCACCTATCAGAGGACCCCCACCAGCTGATTCAGATTCCACTGGGCATTCAGTTGCGAGTGCCCCATTCCAGTCTACATTGCCCCCAGTTCCTTACTACCGGTATGAGGCTCTTCTACTGGAGCGTGATTCCTTGTTGGCCCAGATTCGAGAGCTACAACATATCATTAGGACTATAGATGTTGATCGTGGTGTGAGGGAGGTTCGAGAGGAAATTTATGTGACACGGAGGGTTCTTGAGGCTAGGCTACATGGAGCTACATTACCTGGCAGAGGCCCTGATGCATTGATGGGCTGGGCTACTGAGGTGATGGAGGACTTTGAGAGGCTGGCAGGACCAGTGTTTCCTTGGAGTTGAGTCAGAGATCCAGAGACAGAGATGCCGAGCAGTATTGTGATGGTTATGTATTATGTACAGTAGTGTGTAGTGTGTATCAGTTGACTTTTGGGTTGTATTTATAGACTAGCTATGCTGACTAGTGAGTAGGTTGTTGTACCCTTTTGCTTTTACTTTCGAAGCGTCTTTACGCTTGTACTACCCAAAATTTTTGATCTATATATATCAGTACCTTTTTCCTTTCCAGTATTGTCATTTATTTTACTGCACCTGTTTTACTTTACCTTATTTATTGCACCAGTTATACCCCTGTGATACCATGTACCTTGTTTTCCATAACTGTTTATATTTTGTAAAGAAGCATGCAATTTACTTAGTTCAACTGTTACAACTGTTTTCAAAAAGAGATATTTCTGTGTTATAAAACTTTTCTTTTATAAAAAGAATTTGATTTAAAAGCTAAATAAGTTGTTTGATTCTTTACAGAAAAATGCCTCCCAGAAGAAATACACGCACCAACACCCAGAATGAAGAAACTAACAACAATAATAACAACTAAGATGATACAAACCAGAATGCAAACCCAGGACCTATAGACCCAGCAATAGCCCAGATTCTTCAAATCTTGGCCCAACAAACAGTTCACCTGGCACAACAACAATAAAGACAGACCAATCCCCAGGTAACTTTCAAAACTTTTCAGGCAGTAAACCCACCAGAATTCAAGGGTTCCTTAGAGCCGATTGAAGCAAATGTTTGGTTAAAGGAGATAGAGAAGGCATTTGCCTTAGTAAAAGTCAAGGAAGAACAGAAGGTTGAGTTTGTAAGTTACTATTTGAAGAATGAGGCCACCTATTGGTGGGAGATGGTGAAGACGTTGGAAGGAACAGATGTTATTACTTGGGAGAGGTTTAAGGAGTTATTTTTAGAAAAGTATTTTCCTCAGTTTGTCCAAGACCAGATGGAGCTGAAGTTTTTAGAATTAAAGCAAGGAAATATGTCGGTGGCGGATTATGAGAGTAAGTTTGAGGAATTGTCAAGGTATGTGCTGTCATATGTGGATACTGACAGGAAGAAATCTAAGAGATTCCAGCAAGGTTTGAAGCCATGGATCAGAGGGAAGGTAGCCATTTTTGAATTGGATACCTATGCAGGAGTTGTACAGAAGGCTATGATTGCAGAGACAAAGAGTGAGATGTCACAAAAGGAGAAAGAAAGCAAGAAAAGGAAATTTGAAGGGAATGAAGGTCAGTCATAACTAGGGAAGTTTCTAAATTTTAAAAAGGGCAAGTTTCAGCCAGGAAGAAATTTTAATTTCAAGAGACAAAATGCAGGCGACGGAAGCCATGGAAACCGTCCAGTTAATGCGAATCAGCCAAATCAGTTGAGATTAACTTTTCCAGATTGTCAGGTATGTGGGAAGAAGCATGGAGGAGTTTGTAATAAGTTGAATGTAGTTTGTTTCAAGTGCAATCAGAAAGGGCACTATTCAAGGGAGTGCCGAAATCAGCCAGCAAGAGAGCCAGCAAATAAGGATCAGCCTATCCGGAATCCAGCAGTGAAGGTTCCAGCCATTGGATTTACGTGCTTTAAATGTGGGAAGCCAGGACATATAGCCAGGGATTGCAAGACACCAACCCCAGTCAGTAATGTATTGAGGATTATGGGATCTACTCCAGCAGTGAATGAGACTCAAAGGGCCAGAGTTTTTGATATGTCTGTAAAGGATGCTATCCAGGATACTGATGTCGTGGCAGGTACGCTTAATGTGAATTCTTTATGTGCCAAAGTGTTAATAGATTCGGGAGCAACTCGATCGTTTGTTTCACAAGATTTTAGTAGTAAGCTAAATTGCCCAGTTGAATATTTAAATGAAATAATGACTGTGGAATTAGCAAATCAAGAACGAGTATCTGTTAATCAAGTTTGTGGGAATTGCGAGATTGAGATTTCTGGAAGTAAGTTTTGTGTAGATTTGATACCATTTAAGTTAGGAGAATTTGACGTTATCTTAGGAATGGATTGGTTATCTAAGCAAGATGCCCAGATAGATTCTCGATATAAGAAGTTAATGGTGAAGACGCCAGACAAAAGAATAGTAACGTTCAAGGGCCAGAAAAAAGTAAAGAAGTTCTTAACGATGATTCAAGCCAAGAAGTTACTACGACAAGGATGCGAGCATTTCGTGGCATATGTGATTGATAGGAGTCGGGAGCCAGCGAAACTTAAAGATATTCCAGTAGTGAATAAATTTCCAGACGTGTTTCCCGATGAGTTACCAGGACTTCCTCCAGATAGAGAAATTGAGTTTGCAATTGACTTAGCACCTGGAACAGAACCGGTATCCAAGGCCCCGTATAGTCATAGTTTGACTCACAGATAAATCTGTGGTTTTGACAGTTTGTTGTTCACCAAATGTAGTGGGAACCTCCATTGGAATTGAAGAGAATTTGACTGGGTTACTGTCATGTACACCGGCCTCAAACCTTTGTGCACCTTGTAGAGCACTATCACATAAATATGATGAACTTGCCTCTCTCATAACAGGGTCATTGGCAATTGTACTCCTAGCTTTAACTCTCAAGGTAATTTTAGCTAGGGTTTCGAGGGGAATTGTTCCTTCTAGAGGAACCTCCAATTGAATTGGAGATGATTTAGATAGCTCTCCCTCAAGAGTACTACCCTCAAACCTATTCATCTGTGAAGATGATTGTGCACATGAAGGTGCAAGAGTGACCATGAGGTCTTCAGTAAAAACTGATGAAACCCCCATATTTTTGATGGTGTCATCAAGGTCTACCCCAACTAGTAGCCTTTCACCATCTTGATGTTGGTTCTGGGTGGTGAGCACAGTTTCATGAACCATGTCACTTGAGTGTTGGTGCACTTGAAAATCAGATTCAAGTGATCTATATGATGAAGAAATTTGAGAGATTAGAGAGATTTGCTCAGTTATGAGTGTTGGCAGCTCCCCCTGAATGGATGAAGGAGCTTCAAATGATGTGCCCTCAATGTGCGTGCCATCCTTATTTCTTCTACCATACACTCTGGGTGCAGGTTGTGCTGACTTAGTACAGGATGTATTGGGGTGAATGCTCTTTTCAATAGATACACCCTGTTGTGAGGATGCATTTAGTAACTGTTTACTCCCCATTTGTTCAACTGTGCCCTTTTGGGAGGATACAGAGGTGTTTTGAGTGGTCAACTCAGGTATCTTACTCTTCTTTGGTCTCTTGACCAAGGGTGACTTTGGTTCAGTTTGAACTGTTTCACTCTCATTTACAACAGCAAGGGTTGGTTCCTTTCTCTTCTTTTTACTCAATTCAGTCTTTTGAGAGACTAAAGTGGTTGGTTTGCTAACATCTAGTGGTTTAGAAGAAGGGGCTGCAGCTTTGGAAGGTCCCTGTTGGTGTGCCTGTGTTTGTACTTCCACAGGCTCGGGAACCATAGCTGAACTAGCAAATTGAGGAGCCCTTATGTCTGGCATAGGGTAAGGATAAGTCCTGAATCTCTCCAACATAAATGGAGTGATTCTAAGACTTACACTCACCTTATTCTTTGTAGTAAGTGAGCCAAATATTATTTGGACACTTGCTTACAATTGCCAATTCTACTACTATCAATACCAGCTAACAAATGTATGTCATTTACTTTATGAGCTAAAGTAGACATAATAAACCTTGGAAAAAAGATTTCTTTACCTCTATTCTTCAAAGGCATAGTAAGCCTGGTAGCCAGCTCCTCCAGAATTAGAGCCCAAACATTCAGATGCCTGTTGTGAGCTACTGAGAACACCAGCTTCTGCACCACACTTGAGATGTTGTCAAAGCCAATTTTTCTGCAGGTGAAAGCCCTCACTACAGAATCAAACACAAAAGACCATTCCTTCCTAAGGTTTATCCTGTTCAGGCTTGCCAAGTTGATTGAGCCACTGTAGTTGATGAAGTCCATGAATTCACTCAGCTCATCTGCAGTTGGCATCTCTCCATAGTTCTCAGTTGGCAATCCCAGGGCTGTATTCACATCAACAGCTGAAAACTCAATTTCTTGGCCTCCAATTGTGCAGGTGACCACCATAGAAGTGACATTATCTAGAACAACTGTCCTAGTTATAGCTGATGTCCAAAATTCATGAAGAATGTCCAAATACAGCACATGACTTGCAGTTAAAGATCCTGCAATATAGGATTCAGAAAGAAACTTCACGAACCCCTTGAAACTATCAGGGGCTTGGTTAGCATCAAGAAAAGCAATAAAGTTGGTTCCCTTCTCTGGAATGATAGCTCTAACAATGTTTTGTGCCATTTTAGTGTTTAGAAGTAGTGGGTAAGAAAAAGTTTTGAGAAAGAAGCAAAAACGAGAGAGAAATCGCCTTTTGTCTGAAAGCTATGTCACTTGAGATCTCGAAAAAGTGTAAGTACAGTGTATGTATCGAGAAGTCTGGGTATTTATAGAAAAAGTAAAATACTTATCGAGAAGTCAAATAAACGTTTGATATTAAACTTATTGAGAAGTAATTTTGAATTTGAAAAAGGTACATTCGATAAGTCATTTTATTAATTCTTTTCGAGAACTAAGAAATGATTTATCGAGAACTTTGATAAATGCCCAGTTTGTCCGAAAATGGACTAAAAAGATTCTAATTTATTTGAATTGAATCAAATTGAAATCAGAATAAATTTTCCAAAAGTATTTATCTAAAATAATTCATTGAATTAAATTATTTTAGTTATGGGTTATTGATAAGTCTCAAAATATCATTGTCAAGAACTCTGTGAATTAACACTATTAGAGAACTCTCCATGGTCTTATCGATAAGTCATAATAGAGCTTATCGGGAAGTCATTCGAGAAGTCTGTAAATAGACTTATCGAGGACTCACTTGAGAACTCTAAAATGACTTGTCGAGAAGTCATTTTGACTTATCGAGAACTCAGTTCTCTATACCTTTGAGTACTGTTATTCTGCCTTGTGTTGATTTTACACATTTAAGATGTAAATTAACAACTAAGCAGTTTACTTAGAATTTGAAATATTCTAAGTTAATTTTTGAGTTTAAAAAAAATATACAAAGATTCTGAAATATTTATAATTCATATTTCAGTTAATTTTTAATTAAATCAAACTAGGTTGATTTATTAGAAATTAATCTACTACAACACATTAGCTGAGTTCTTGCCTTAGGATGAAGAATTGAGCATTCCAATTTCACTCACAAGTCTAGTGAAGGTTGCTTCATCCAAAGGTTTAGTAAAAATGTCAGCTAATTATTTCTCTGTTGGAATAAAAATGAGCTCAATGGTACCATTTGCAGCATGTTCCCTGATAAAATGGTACCTAACATCAATGTACTTTGTTCTAGAATGATTAACTGGATTAGTTACTATAGATATGGCACTAGTATTGTCACACATAATAGGAATTTTGTGTAACACTAGACCATAGTCCATTAGCTGATTTCTAATCCAAAGCACCTGAGCACAACAACTTCCAGCAGCTATATATTCAGCCTCAGCTGTGGAAGTTGACACAGATTGTTGTTTCTTACTATACCAGGATACAAGTCTTTGACCAAGAAATTGACAGCTTCCACTAGTACTTTTCCTATCAACCCTGCATCCAGCAAAATCTGCATTTGTGTATCCAACAGCTTCAAAACCAGTTCCCTTAGGATACCATAATCCCAAGTTTGGAGTTCCCTTTAAGTATCTGAAAATCCTTTTCACAGCCATCAAATGTGATTCCTTTGGATTGGCTTGAAATCTAGCACATAGACAAGTAGCAAACATGATGTATGGTCTACTAGCAGTCAAATAAAGCAAAGATCCAATCATCCCTCTGTAGCTTGAAATATCCACACTCTTGCCTTTCTTGTCTTCATCCAACTTGGTTGCAGTAGACATTGGTGTAGATGCAGGTGAGCTATCCACCATATCAAATTTCTTCAATAAGTCATTCACATATTTGGTTTGGCTGATAAAAATACCACCACTTCTTTGACTAACTTGAAGGCCAATGAAGTAACTCAATTCTCCCATCATGCTCATTTCATACTCACTCTGCATTAGCCTAGAAATCTTTGACAAAGCTTTTCATTTGTAGATCCAAAGATGATATCATCCACATAGATTTGAACTAGGATCATATTTTCACTATGCTTCTTGTAGAAGAGAGTCTTATCAATAGTACCTCTGGTAAAACCATGTTTGAGTAGAAATTCTGACAGTGTGTCATACCAGGATCTAGGTGCCTGTTTCAATCCATATAGAGCCTTGAGTAATTTGTAAACAAAAGTAGGAAATTCTGGATCTTCAAAGTCAGGTGGTTGTTGCACATAAACTTCTTTTTCTAGTTCACCATTAAGAAAAGCACTCTTGACATCCATTTGATACACCTTGAAATTTGAGTGTACAACAAATGCTAGAAAAATTCTTATTTCTTCTAGTCTTGCAACAGGAGCAAAAGTCTCATCATGGTCAATTCCCTCTTCTTGTGAGTAGCCTTTAGCAACCAGCCTTGCTTTATTTCTAGTAACAATTCCATTTTCACCCATTTTGTTTCTGTACACCCACTTAGTTCCAATTATACTTCTGTTCTTTGGTGCAGGGACTAATTTCCAAACTTTGTTTCTCTCAAACTGATTCAGCTCCTCCTGCATAGCACATATCCAATCAGGATCCAATAGGGCTTCATCAGTTTTCTTGGGCTCTACTTGAGATAGAAAACATGCATGTAGGCATTCATTAGCAGTTGCACTTCTAGTTCTCACACCAGCTGAGGGATCACCAATAATAGCTTCTACTGTATGACTCCTATCCCACTTTCTAGTGTGTGTCTGTTCACTAGTGCCTTCATCATTTTCTTCAGTATTACCATGACTGTCATTTCCATTCTCTCCTTCTCCCCCTGAGTTTGTGCCACCAAATTCAGGTGTCTGAAGAGAGCTTTCATTCCCATGATTTTGTTCAGAGGTCTCTTCATTTGTCATTTGTTATGCCACAACTTCACTTCCTCATCAGAATCACTATCAATGGTTAGATTCTCAAATGCAAGGGCTTCAGCATCATTTATATCAAGGCATTCCAAGCCTGGACACTTGTCATCATCAAAAGTCACATCTGTGCTTTCCATAATTTTCTTTTGATCAATCACATAAACTTTGTAGGCTGTTCTTTCCAATGAATATCCCAGAAAAATTGCTTCAGAAACTTTAGAGTCAAATTTTCCCACATATTCAGAGTTGTCTTTTAGAATATAACACTTGCTTCCAAACACATGTAGATGCTTCACTGTAGGCTTCCTGTTAGACATGATTGAGTAAGGTGATTTGCCATGAGCTTTGTTGATGAGATATCTGTTTTGAGTGTAGCATGCAGTATTAACAGCCTCTTCCCAAAAACTAGTTGGCAACTGAGCATCTTGTAGCAAGGTTCTAGCAGCTTCAACCAATGTTCTATTTTTCCTCTCAACTACTCCATTCTGTTGAGGTGTTCTAGCTGCTGAAAATTCTTGAACAATACCTTTGCTTTTGCAGAATTCACTTAATGTTGAGTTTCTGAATTCTGTTCCATTATCACTCCTCAATATTTTCACACTAACTTTTCCTTCAGCTTGCTTCTCAATTTTCTTGATGTGCTCAATTATAATGTTTGGAGTTTCATCTTTAGAGTACATGAACTCAACCCAAGTGTATCTTGAAAAATCATCAACCATGACAAGGGCATATTTGTTCCTTGAAATGGACAAGACATTTACTGGCCCAAACAAGTCCATGTGAATAAGTTGCAGAGGTGCACTTATAGAATTCACAGATTTTGACTTGTGACTTGATCTTTTTATTTTTCCTTTCTGACAAGCTTCACAAACTTCCAGTTGAGCAAATTTCAGACTAGGCATGTCTCTCACAAGCTCCTTCTTGACTAAGGTGTTGATTGCTTTGAAATTCAAGTGAGATAGCTTCTTATGCCACAATTTGCTTTGCTCTTCTGATGCCTTGGTGTAGAAATAACATACTCCATCCTTATTTGTTGAGTTTAAGTCTGCAACAAATAAGCTTCCCTTTCTTACTCCTTTAAGAGCAATTTCACCAGTCTTTTTGCTAATAAAAGCACAATCTTCTTTGTTGAAAACAACTTGAAAACCTCTGTCTGCAAATTGACTAACACTTAGAAGATTTACTTCTAATCCAGCAACTAGTGCTACATCTTCAATGACAACATTTCTAGAAACAATCTTGCCATATCCCATTGTGAATCATTTGTTGTTGTCTCCAAAGGTCACCAAAGGGTCAGCCATCTCCTCAAATTGTGATAGCAGGGCCTTATCACATGTTATATGCCTGGAACATCCACTATCAATAATCCATATGACCTTCTTTCCTTTGCCCTGCACACAATGAGGATTAAGTGTGTTTAGCTACCCAAGCTGTGTTGGGCACTTTCTTCTTGTTAACTAATTTTGCAGAAGTAGAATGAGAGTTTTCAGATAAAATGGAATTCATAGACTTTTGAGCATTTTTCCTTTCAGATATAGAACCAACTTTTGATTCTATGAGATCAATTCTCAATTTGTGGCAACTCTTCATCACTTTCATGTTGCAGGGAATGCAATCAAACTTGTCACAGAATGAATAGGGATCATTAGCCTTAGCTTCATTGTACTTGCAGAATCCTTCAGGTGGATTGCTAACAATCTTTTTACAAAGGTGAGTTAGGTGATTCATTGATCCACAATTCTCACACCTCTTTCTAGGAGCATCTGCAACAGAAGCAAAATTATTGCTTTTGTTTATCCCAATCTTTCCATTTCTATTTTTCTATTTCTTTTTGACCTCTTCAGCTTTAATCTCCTTCACAGGCTTCCTAGTTTCTTGATTGGCTTTTAGTGTTTCAACAAAGATGGAAGACTGAATTGTCTCATCATTTTTCTTTTCCTTGTCCTCATCAGCTATCTCATGTTTGATGATCAACTCTTCTTCACTGAAGTTCACCTAACATGCCTTGAACAAAGGTGATTCAACTTTCTTCAAAATAATTGGAACATTCTCAGTTTCAGTTGATTTTCCTTTGTCACTGACAGACTTCTTTTTGTTATTCAAACCCTCATAATCAAGACCAATGGCAATGTTTGCACATGGCTTGTTCTTTTCATGATATTGGCCAATCAACTCAGAAGCATTTTTGAAGGATTTCAGCTTCACTTCATTCCTCTCCAGCGTTTCTCTCAATACTGCTTCAATTTCACTTGCACACTTTAATTTGTTCTTTAAGTATGCATTTTCTTGCTTAGCAGCATCAAGCTCAACTAGCAACAATTCAGTCTCTTGTTTTTCACTCTCAAGTTTTTCATTGATCTTTTTCAATCTGCTAACTTTCTCATTTGCAGCAACCATGCTTGTATGAATGTGGAACATTTCTGTGCACATCTTTTCAACAGTCTCCTTATATTGACTCACATTTAAATCAATTATGGTAAGAGTTGGTACCCGTGATTTAGATGATGAAGAATCTCCTTGCTCCAAGGCCATGAGTGCATAGTTTCCAACTTCTTCATCTTCATAATTATCTGAATCATCCCAGCTTTTGCCCTCAGCAATATAAGCTTTCCCTTGTTGCTTCTTTAGAAGAGCATCATACTTTGCTTCCAATTCAAGATAGGCTTTGTCTTTCTTTGCCTTCTTAGGTTTCCTACATTCTGTAGCAAAATGGCCCAACTCATCACAGTTAAAGCACCTTATGTTTGATCTGTCAACAGATCCAGTTTTGTAGCCAGTTTTGCTATCAGGAGTGTACTTCCCTTTTCCTTTCCAACTGCTGTCTTTGTTGAAGGACTGTCCTTTGCTCTTGAAAAATCTTGGTTTCTTCACTCTAATGTTAGAGAATTTTCTAGCTAAGTAAGTCATTGATTTGTCTAGCTCATCAAGCTCATCAAGAGTGTAGAACCCATCTTCTTCATCCAATTCCAGTATGACTTGCTCTTTAGTGTCATTGACTCTTTTCTCACTTGTAGAAATTTCTGGAGTCTGGGATCTTTGCTCATCATTAGAGGTTTAGCCATCATTCACAATCAGTGCACTTGAGTCATCCATTACATATCCTTGACCAGCCCTTAATGATTTCTTTTGAATCATTTCAAGTTCATAAGTTTTCAGAACCCCATAGAGCACTTCGAGTGTGATTCTACTCAAATCCCTTCCTTCTCTTATTGCAGAGATCTTTTGTTCCAAATGATCAGGGAGAGTAAGCAAGAACTTCAAATTCACTTCTTCAACATCATAAAATTTATCATGAAGCTGCAAGTCATTTATCAGCTTATTAAAACTTTCAAACACATCAATAATACCTTCCTTTGGTTTAGCCATAAAACCCTCATACGGAGAAATCAATATCCTTCTTTGATTTGACCTAACCTCCCCAGTTCCTTCACAGAGTATCTCAATCTTTTCCCAGATCTGTTTAGCAGTGTCATAGTTGACAATGTTATTATACATTACATTGTCAAGTGACTCAATTAGTATCAGTTGCAAAGCACTGTCTAGGGAAACTTTCTCTCTTTCAATATTAGTATACTCAGAGGCATCTTTGGGAGCAAAATGAGCTGTAATAACCATGTATCCATCTGTGGTTTCCTCAACTCTAACCATAGGAGTGAAGGGCCCATTCTTGAGGATCTGAATGTAAAGGTGATTGGTCATTCTTATAAACAACAATATTTTCTTTTTCCATAAAGTGTAGTTGGCCTTATCAAAGGGAGGAATCTTGATACTACTGATTTTCTTTGTATTCATTTTTCCAAGATCTAATCTGTTTGCTTTCAGATTTTACTCTGATACCACTTGTTAGATATGAATACAACACAGGGTGGGTGAATGCGTTTTGGCTTAAATGTTTACTTTTTGATCGACTTTGGGTTTAGCAGTTGGTTGTTATCATTGACTTTGTAGAACAGATGTTAAACATAAATAACAATGCAAATATGTAAAACAAAGATCTTCAAAACTCACTTAATTTTATATTAAAAATAAAGCAGTATTTTGCTACAAAATCTCTAAGTTCTTGGTTTAGAACTTAGTTTCTTTTCTTGAGAGAGAATACAATTTCTAATATGTTCAGTCATATCTTAAACAAAGGACCTCAGTTAACTTTATATGATAGTTAACTTTGGTTTACACAGTGAATAATAAGAAGTGCTTATCACTTTTCTAACCTGTCACTAATCACTTCTATTTAAAGGAGAAGTGAGATTTCCATATCTAGATTAGCATATCTTCATCCACTGTGTATTGGTTGATCCTCCTTTGTCATTTAATCTTCACCATTAATATTGCACATCTCTCAAGCTGCTTTTTGTAGACTTGTCAATTTAGCTGTGTGAATTGTTTGTTGATTTGCAACCTTGGATATTGAACTGTTCTGCAATTCTGTACTTAGAGAAATTTCTTCACTTCGAGATCTCCAATTAAGCTGTAGAGAACTCGACATCTCGATAGGCATGTTGGCTTGTCGATATCTCTGAAACTTCATTGTTGACTTGACTTATCGACAACTCTGAGTTATCTAGTGAATTTTGGTTTATCGATAACTCAGAGTTCTCTAATGGACTCTGGCTTATCGATAACTCAGAGTTCTCTAATGAATGTATACTTGTCGATATCTCTGAGTTCTCGAATGGGTATCTAACTTATCGATATCTCCAATAGCATTTCCTGAGTTCTCGATAGACGATTCATGAGTTCTCGATAGGTCTTTCTGAGTTCTCGAATGACTTCTCTATAACACTAATTATGTGACTTGTAGAGATCTTGACTTAGAATGTTTTTCACCAAACAGAATTATTCAACTCCAAGCTGCTTCATAATTCTTCTGAGGCATGACCTTCTTGATCTTCTTCCAGATAGAATTCTTAGGCTTGACACTGTTTAGGAAAAAATGCTCCAGTCTGCTCCATTTACATTTTACAAACATTAAGTGTTACAAGTATAAATTACATATTAAGGTTACAATACAGCTAATCTTAGGGTTGTCAATATGACTTAGTCTTGTTATGATATAGGCATGTCTTGCACAACAAATTGTAAATTAAAATATCACCTATTTAATTGGGCTGAATATATATTTTCAGTATCTAATTACCGTGTCAGTGTATAAACTTATTTATTTTAAAATCTAATTATTATAAATAGTTATTAGAATATAATGAAAGACATATCTGGTTATAGAGAGAGGGCTTTTCCAAAGAATTAATGCAGCTTAAAATATCAAAATATAAATAATAAAATAATAATTATTTAAAACAACCGAGCATCGCACGTGTTTTAGGCTAGTACCATCTTATAATAAACGAAATATTAAAAATTTGATTGGTACGGTCAATAATTAAATTATTTAATTACCCTTATTTAATAATCTCGGTATTTTTAATTAACTGTCCTTATATTTTATTTATTTAGTTACCATTATATTTTAAACTCTTCAAATTGTATTCTAATTCTAATTCATATTATTCTAATCAATTTATTAATTAAAGTCAATTAAGATGAAAAGAATATTGGGTAATCAAGTCAATCATGAAAGCACAATTCTGCACGTCAATATTATAATAGTCGAAATATTAAAAAATTTGTCGGTATAAAGATTTCGTGCAACAATATACCATATAAAAAAAAATTCGGACAACAAAATAATATCTATTATTCGCGTGGGCTAAAAAAATTATACAATTTACCCAGATGAAAATAAAATTAAAATACTACCCGTTGTTCGGTATAATGGTCTCGTAATTAGGCAAATATATATATATATATATCATATTCATCTCGAATAAAATAAAGTTACACTATTGCTCCTGCCTAAATAAAATTTAAAGAAAACTAAATATAATTAGGGGGATTCTGTCGGAATAGTAATATAGGTCTCGAGCTAAAATAAAATAATAAATATAATTAATCCGACTAAAAAAGTTGTACAATTAAATCGACATATTACAAAATAAAATCAAAATATAAATCATTGATCAATATGATGATATCAGATTAAAATAAAATAATATATAATATTATCGGGTCTAAACTAATATGATATTTAATCGACCTAAAATAAATTAAAAGCAATTAATTCATTGAGACACCATGGATCACACGAGTTTTAAGTTAGTATGACTTTCAAAGAGGTAAATTCAACTTTTTCTAAAATGTAATATTTCAATAAATATTTTATTGACATAAGACACTAACTTTTATAATTTATTGTATTTTTTGTTACAATTTATAGTAATATTATATTGTCAATTCTAAAGGACCATGTACAAATTAAACAAGAGATTTGTTAAAAATGAGAATTATTTTATTTATTTTGTAAAAATACATTTTTTATGCAAAAATGTGATTTTTTTCGCAACTCGATGTAACCAAATCCAACCTTGAATGTAAACCGAAACAATTTTAACTTTCAAAGAACTTAAAAAAAGTTGTATCTTTGTTTACTTTTTGTTCCAAGTCGTATTTCACAAATATTTTTAAAGAAATAGTAAAATGGTAAAAAGAATTTAAAATACTTCATTCATCCCTTTCAATTTTTTATATTAGGAAAAGAGAGTGTCGTATTTTAAGATAAATATAAAGTGTAATTTCACAATTTATTTTTAAGATTTTAAGATTTTAAATAAAATTTAAATATTTAGAAAAAATTATAAATATATATATATAATATGCAACTTAAAATATATGTCGAACATTCTTTTCTTAATGTAAAAAATGAGAGACATATTAGTATTTTGAAAATATTTCTTTAAACTATTGCTTTTGTTTAAAAATTAGGCACATGGTGCGTGGAAACTTGAGAAGGTTTTAAAAATAAGCAGAAAAAATGGTGAGCAATAAGAGAAACATTGAAGAATCACAACGTTACATAAATTAAATTTCAAAGATAAGTTTGTGTTACTACTTTAAGACTCACATAATCACTATCACTTAAACATGGCCAAGTATGATAATATAAAACATATAACATGGTTTCAATACAAGTTTTGTTGACATTTTTTTTAAATTTTTTTAACTTAAACTAAATGCACATATTTATATATAAATATTCCTTTCTAAAAAACAATCAATGTAAAATTTAGAATGGAAAATTTTCGTGTATAATTTCGTAAATGTTGATTATTAATAAAAAAAATCATGTCATTCTAGGCAGAAAAAAATAGCAACCAATTAAAACTATGAACATGTTGTCACTATTATATTACCGTGTTGCTAAACTCTTTTCGCAAAGCAAATTAACAGTGTTGGTGTAAAGTAAAGAAAGTATGTTTTTAAAGGTTTTTGCAAATTTAGCATACTTTTCACTAGATAATAAATTTTAAATACACAAAATATATATATCCGAAACTTCAGGTAGGTACATAAACCGTAAATTACTCGAAATAAAATTTAGCCTAAGATTTAGTAAGCTAATAAATTGAGAGAAAAAGTTCATAAATACGTAATTAGAAAAATTATATAAGTATATATAATATATTTTAATAATATTTTTAATTAAATTGTGTAATCACGTATATACCACTTCTATATCTACGTTTAATATTTTTTTTGTATTCGCCTAAATTATGTGAGTACGTGTTTAGTAGGAGTATCAAACTCAAAAATTTATATATTAAACAAATTTTTTAGCTCATGTAAAGAAAGCAGCAAATTCTTTACCTAAATTTTTATATTTTAAAAATGAGTAATTCTAAATACCCGAATTATTTACCAATTTTTTTGGTAATATGATACTTTTAACTTGAGGAGACATTATATGTAGGGGTGCAAAATTATTGTTAGAAAAATTACCTACTATACATATCAGTTATCACGTTTAAACTATACATATTAAGTTTAAATATTATTGGAGACCAATTCGAGTTAGCTAACAATTTATTTTTAGAATTCTTTGATTATTTGAAGGTCCCCAAAATAATATTTAGTTTCCAAACTCAGAATGTAATCCACATTTTTTTTAATAAAAACTTTCGGAGTACAAATAAAAAAGTAAGTACAAGATTCCATTTACAAAGGGGTGATTAAGATTTGGTAGCTGACAGCCTGACAGTAGATAAATTTCCTCACCATCACGCCTTCATCCCCCCTTTATTCATCTTCCTCTACTTCCACACTATACACACACAAACATACAAAAAGTAACCCAATAAGAGGACCAAGATGGGGGATATGTTGGCATGGCTCTTGTTCTTTTTCATCCTCATTGGTCTCCTCATCCTTGTTGTTTACCAGGTCTCTCCCTTTTAAATTATTATTTTTAATTCTTTTATTTGACTTTTAGCTTGTTTCTTGATTTTCTTGATGCTTTGTGTGACAATTATACTTGTTTTTGTTTGATGGGTATTTTTAATTTTGGCCTTAAATTGTCTTTTTGGAGTTTAACTAATGATTTTGTGAATTTTAGTTAAATGGGTATTTAAGATTGGGTTTTATTTAGCTAAAGATGTCATCTTTTATGAATGGATGCCTTATTAGAGTAGAAAGGTTTAAGCTTTATTGTGAATATGTATTGATTTATATGTAATTTAGTTTTGGATTTTAGTGATCATGCTTGCTGAATAAAAGATTGGGCTTTTACTTGTTCTGCAGTTCCGCAATTATTTTTTTAGTTGTATTAGATGTAATTCTACTTGAATTGTCGTTTTGGAGTTCAGAGTTCAACTAATGAATTTCTTGTTGGTTGAATGGGCATTACTAGATGAGGTCTTACATGTATAAAAAGGTCATCTTTTTATAATAGGATGCTTAATTGGAGTATAAAGGTTTAAACTTTATTGTGTATCTGTTTTGATTTTATGTAATTTAATTCTAGATATTAAGTTTTTATGCTTGTGGAATTAAAGATTACATTTTTACTCAGATTCTGCAGTTCCGCAGTTAGATTGTAGTTGTCGTGTATTCGGTTAGCAGCCTAGGGTAGCTTGTTCTTGACGCGGGGTACTTATTATAAGCTAGGTCACACAAGGATGAGTGCTTTGGAGTTGACCCCTTTATAATTAGTTGAGGAAAGGGATAGGAGGGAAGGATTGTTTAATAGATTATAGAAGACATTTAGGCAATTTTGGTATAGGCCAAACACGGCCGTGATCTTTCTTTTCAAATGAATGATTATCTGATTGTTTTATTTTGTTCTCTTTCTCAATGATTTTTTAAAATTTAGTTGGATGGGTTCACTGTAAAGGGTTTTACATATGTAAAAATGTCGTTTCATGATTGGATGCTTGATTGAACTAGAAAGGTTTAAGCTTTATTGTACACCTGTTTTGATTTTTACGTAACATAGTTCTGGATATTTAGTGCTTATGCTTGCGGAATAAAAATTACGTTGTTACTTGCTCTGCAGTTCTGCAATTTAATTGTAGTTGTAAATATTTTTTGTTAGTGGTTAAAGAAAGGCTGACCTTGAATAGATGGATCGTGTCTACATTCTATCTGGCTAGGTAGCGTAAGGATGATCAGAGCCAAGCCTATCTATTTAGCTGAGGAAATGGATTGGAGGGGAGGAATGTCTAGTAGATTAGAGAATGACATTTAGGAAATCTTGGTGTAGGCTATATCAGTTGCAAACAGGATTCAATCTCTTATTTTGTTATTTCTCAAAATCTTCTTACCCAATTCTTTACCTTTTCAATTCCTACATACTTTTCTAAAGAATTGACATGATTTGGGGACAAAATGGGGTTCTTCGGTGGATCTTTATTTTCTTAGTCTTAGGTTATGCTCTGCTATATACCATCCCCCTGCTCACCGGCTTGATTACTTTGAAACTCCAGAACCAGATCTTATATTCCCTTACGAATACTATATTATGCTTCGTACTGCCATTAAATGCTCAGGATATGCTAAAAACTAAAAAAGTACACAAGACAAGTGTACTTGACTGGATAAAGTATAATATCTTATGTACTGATTGATCCCAAGAAGGGGAGTTAAAATTATCTGGGAATTTATATCTGTGGTTGAGATAACCATAAAAAAATGTAATGCCTTCTATAATCTGGATTAGGTTTAAGGATTTTTAATGCATAACTGACCCTTTCTGGTAGAGTAAGTGTCTTTTCTTTTTCTCTGTAAGTGTCTTTTCTTTTTCTCTATAATAGAAAAAGCAGACATAACTAAAACTAAATTATTTACATACATGCATATGTTGATGGGCCAAAGCTAAATATTGCAGTAATGACCTTACAATCAATTATATCTTAAATATAATACAATTTTTTTTAACTAATTATATAAGTTCCGACGATTGGAATGGAGGCTGTACGTGCCATCCACCCATTGCCTCTGTCCCTGGATACAAGAATAACCTAGTTTAGTGTACATAATTAGAGCTATGGCTTCATATCTAAACGTAGCTGGACACCGGAGATATTGAGGTAGTGCTTGGACCGTAGGAAAATGCTAGAGATACAGAAAAGTGTTCCCAATGAAGTGTAAAAACTACTAATTATCTTATTTAGCATGAAAGGGTACCAGTTATCATCGTTATTTTATTTAAGTGCAATTTAAGACAGTTAACAAAGTCTTGCCTCCTTTGTTATCCTATCTTCTAAACTTTTTATGCTTCAAACTTTCTGCTTTAAAAATATTTAGACCTATTATTGACATAAAACTTATTTCCTTGCACGTTCTTTACTAAAAAACAGTCATTACATACATGTTTAGTTTTCTGAATATATACATCACCATATTCGAAAAGTATATATTTATTTATAATGTATTGTATATAGATTTTAAATGTCACTTGTAAAAAGGGTTCTATATATCCAACACAAATTTTGTATAACATACAAGTTTAGTTTTATTACAAGTAATAAACAATACTATTGTCATTCCGTTACTGAATTACATTATTATTTATGTTTTTATTAAAATCTATATTTAGTATCAACCGTATAGATTCTTGTAACTTCTTATCTATTTACAACTGAGATAATTATACTACTACATGTTAATAAGTTATATATATTTGTTTAGTGCATTCTACCAACAAATAAAGTTTTAGATTATTTTTCTAATAAAGTAAAGGGAAAGAATATATGATAAAGCTGTACTAATGCACATAGAATTTTAAACTGTATATAATTAATATATTGCCAAGCTACCCGGTCGTTTTTTGTCGGTACCTCTAACACTACTTAAGTATTGAAATAATTGAACCACTTTAATTGACATGAATGTGTCTATAGGTAGGTCAGTTATCAATTGAGAGCATATACATTACATACCCCTTATGCATGTGGCTCATGCAAATGTTTGTCGTTTGTAATGTGTGCTTATCTGTGTTAGCATACGGGCGTGGCCAATAACTGTATGACTTGCTTGAACTGTTAAATATATTAAGATTCGTTCTACTTAAAACTTGCATTGCACCCTACCCTCCCATCAAGGTCCACTCAACTAGGGAAATACAGATATGTGAGATTGGCTTATATATAATACACCAGTAATGACTATAAATTGATATTGTGTATCTTCAAAAATCGGTGGAGGTTTAAGTCTGTAGCATCTTCCCATTAGTCAGTAGCTTATGTGACGCTTAACCAGTCCAGGCTTGCAAAGAATTGCAAAGAATCAGTGGAAGCCTCTAGTGTTGTATGATGTATTGAGCATGAGTTCAATATTCTATGCTCTCCCCGGTTAAGTATTAGGTTATGTAGTAGTCCGAAACTCTGGCCATGAGTAAATCATGTGTTTTTCTTAATTTAATTATTAGGGTGAGAAGTAGACTTGAACTCAGACTTTGCTCCACCGTAAAGGTCTACTAAGCTTGTTTCTCTGATCGATTATCAATATATTTCCTTAGCTTATCAATTCAATTTATTCGAAATTTATCCTAATTCGTAACAATTCTCCAAACTGAAATTCAGTTCAATTTAGTCATATCCGATAATTATCCGAAAACCGCTCTCATTCTAGCTCAGGAGCCAGCCTCTCAATATTTTTATTATTTTCATCTGTTTCACTCATTTTGGGAGGTGCACACATTTGTCCAACAAAAAAAATAGGTGTAGAAGAGATAGTTGTTTCAATACCTGAATCTATTTGGAGAGAGGGAACCTCATTTGGCAAAGGGCTAAAGGTTTTCGCCATAGAATGAGCCAGTCCCTGAACCCTTACAAGCTTCTACTGTCATTTCAGGGACTGTAGGCTCCAATATTCCACTCTCAAGGTGTGCACTAGTTTCTGACACCTTTAATATGACTTCATTAGGCATCACAGTCTGTGTCACCTTATTTGAGTGTTTGTTGCTGAGTATAACCTGATTAAATAGATAATAATTTTTCTTCAGGAATATCAATCAGAGACTTCTCCCCCATATCTCTGGGGATCTCACTTGCAGTGTCAACCACCAAAGGGGACCTAACAGCATTAACACCAACTCCTAACTCATTAGGCCTCTGCCTTTGTTTTAAGTTTAGCCCCTGTTTTGTCTTAACCTGTGGAGCAGTCCCAGGTTTAGAGTTGGATTTCTTTGAGGGTACCTGCACAAGATTAGAACTGGACCCTGAGTGTAGGTGACAATTATGTTTCATCTTTGTATTTCTGGTATACTGAGCAAATTGTTTACCTTGAGAAGACTTAAGGAGTGCAGACACGGTATGACATATGGGTGAAGGTCTATTTTCATCATCTACAGCCTTTTGAGAAGCTGCAGCTAGACCTTGTTTTCCCTTTTGAGAGACTACAGTCTTTTGGGAGACTGTATTTGAGGCTTGACTTGGTCCTTCACCCTTTTCATTAAGCTTAGAGAGCTCAGTCGCAGCCTTCAATGAAGCCCATTTAGCTAGGGGAATACCATATTCATCATAACTACTAATTGCAGCCACATATTTTCTCTTCTTTACAACTGGTGCTTTTTGAGAAGCAATAGAAGTTTTATATTCTGAAACAATAAATTGTGAACCTACACATAAAATTGTTTCCGAGATAGGTAGGGTTGGCATCTCCATAACCGATTCCTGTACCAATTCACCGCTAAAGAAAGAAGCATTTTAGAGATTACCTTGCATGTGTTGAGGATAAACCTTGGAATTTCTTCGACAACCTTTCCACTGTCCTTAAACATTACTATCTACTGATATCATATAAAACTATTCGCACTCTACAATTTTGACATGTATAATCTTGAACATCATTAATCTCTCGGGCTTACTCTTGCGGTCCAATGAAGATCATCCATTTTGCTTTTTCTTTTGGATATCCGAGGAACTCTGTGAACACTGAAGTGCAAAAACGCATTAGATGGATTACATCTTCCGTCTCTTTAAATTTTGAATCATCTTCTACAATCTCAAGTAATTCATTTATCAAAACATGTTTATTTTCGTCTTTAAAAAGGATGTTGGATACGTCGTATAAAAACTTTGATGGAAAATGTCCAAGATCTAGAGCTTTATTTTGGAGTATTGTCAGTTCAATATTATCATAATCTTGCATAATATTGTAGCAGTATTTTATGAAACATCCTGAGCATTCTCCAAAGCTGCTCTCATTTTCATTAATATTTTGAAATCATTGTACACAACTTCTGGTAAGTATTGGAAAAGATTAACATTTGTCAGGTAGACTTTGTTTGTAATCTAAACTCTCTTTGCACATGTATCCTATGCAATATGAGAAAATGAATAAAATTAAGTTAAAGGTTGAAGGAATGTTTGATAACTGATTCTGATATGGTAATTTTTTTGGAATGAAAACAATCATCCAGAAGGATTCACATTCGAGAAGATTGAGAAGCTTCCGGAAAGAGAAATATGGATTGCACAATAAATCAAAAAAGAGCTACAGGAAACAGCTAGGGATCATTGTGACAAAATTTGCTTATCGAAGATAAAATATATCAAGTCCTTGACCGGAGAGGCACTTGAGGAAGATGAGAATTGCATCTATAGTCTTGGACTTGATATCTTTGATCTTGGATAAACAACTTTGGTCACACTGATCCCTTAGCTGTTGAATTGCAGGCTTGGCTTGATGACTTCCTGTAGCTGTTTTCTGATATGTTATGCAATCCATATTTCTCGTTATCGAAGCTTCTGAATCACCTCGAAAATGAACCCCCTCTGGATGATTGTTTTCATTCCAAAGAATTACCTTTCAGGATTAGTTAGCAAACATTCCTTCAACCTTTAGCTTGATTTTATTAATTTTCTAATATTGCATATGATACTTGTGCAAAGAGAGTTTAGATTACAAACGAAGCCTTCTGAGAAATGTTAATCTTTTCCAATACTTAGCAGAAGCCGTGTACACTTTAGATTTCAAAGATTCTTGGAAATGGGGGCAACTTTGGAGAATGCTCATGTTTTTTTTCATATAATGCTGCCACTATATTATGCAAGATTATTATAATATTGATCAAGACCTGACAATGCTTCAAAACAATGCTTTAGATCTTGGACATTTTTCATCAATTTTTTTATACGACATATCCAACATCCTTTTTAGAGACGAAAACAAACATGTTTTAATAAATGAATTGCTTGATATTGTAGAAGATGATTCAAAATTTATAGGGAGTAATCCATCAAATTATAAGGTGGCACGATTGCACTTCAGTGTCCACAGAGTTCCTCATATATGTAAAAGAAAGAGAGTAGACGATCTTCATTGGACCGCAAGAGTAAGCCCGAGAAATTAATGATCTTCAAGCTTATACATGTCAAAATTGTGGAGTGCAAATAGTTTTATATGATGACTGTAAATTCTAATGTTTAAGGACAGTGGCAAGGCTAATGGAAAAATTCCAACAATGGATTATCCTCAACACATGCAGGTAATCTCTACAATTCTTCTTTCTTTGGCGGTGAATTGGTACATGAACCCGTTATGGAGATGGACCTCCCTGTACCTACCCAATTAACCGAAAACCCTACCGTCTCAGAAACTACTCTAGAACAAAATGTCGATCCACAGTCTGTTATTTCACAACAGAAAACAACCTCTACTGCTTCTAAGAAAAGCACTAAAAAAAGCACTAGATAGGTCAGTTGAGACCGTGTTAGCATATGGGCGTGACCAATAACTATACGACTTGCTTGAACCGTTAAATACATAAAGATACGTTCTACTTAAGACTTGCATTGCACCCTACCCTCCCATCATGTCCACTCAGCTAAGGAAATATGGATCTGTGAGATTGGCTTGTATATAATACACCAGTAATGACTATAAATTGATAGTGTGTTTCTTCAAAAATGGGTGGAGGTTTAAATCTGGTCATCTTCCCATTAGTCAAAAGCTTATGTGCCGCTTACATGGCCTTAGCTTAGCTAGTTAGCTTGGTATTTGTAACGAATAGGCTGCATGAGCTCTTCATTTATGAAATAGGTGAAAATAAGGTTAATACATGTATGTGCAGTTGCTTAATAAAAAAATTATATTTGCCCGGTTTTGTTCCTGTTTCGTTGTTTCGGTGCTTTTAAAGGTCCTGAACCAAAAAAACTGACCGTTTTGTATTGCAGCTTATGTGCTTGGCAGATCTAGAGTTTGACTACATTAATCCTTACGATTCTGCATCTCGAATTAACCAAGTGATTCTACCAGAGTTTATAACAGAAGGGGTTTTGTGCTTTCTCTACCTAGTGACAGGGCATTGGATAATGGCACTTTTTGGTATTCCATACTTATACTACAATGTGAGATTGTAAGTCTTATCTGCAGTTACTTGGTCTATGTTGTGCTACTGCTAATTAATAATATATATATATACCTATCTGTAGACATTATATAATTTATACTTTTGCTCTTTGTGTTAGAATGTTTAGTTAGCCTTCATGTTTCTTAAGAGTGCATTTCAGCTCCATGTGTGCATATTTATTTATCTTGTAATCAATTTCACCATAAGATTTTGTGTAATATAAATCACAGGGAGAGGGAAAAAACAAAGAAATAAAAAAGAAAAAGGAAAAGAAGGAGCAGCACGCATTGTGTAAATTGTAATAGACATCCTTAGCGATTTTATGCTATTTAGTGTGCAAACACTATTTTCCCTTCCCTGCATACACACATGACACCCCTCCCATCCCATTTACCCAGAATCTTCAATACGTTCTCATGTGTTTGTGAAATTCCTATTGAACCTACAATTTTTGGTTTTTATCCCCAATAAGTCTTCCATCTTTCTTCTGCATTCTGCATAATGGATACGTAAGTTGAATGCTTGCATGTGCTGAAGCTGTGTAAGATGCATTTTGGAATAACTGACCACTAACTTTCTTCTGGTATTAGGTACATGCGAAGACAGCACCTCATAGATGTAACTGAGATTTTCAACCAGCTTGATTGGGAAAAGAAGAAGCGGCTTTTCAAACTTGGCTATCTTGTTTTTCTCCTTTTCCTCTCCTTATTTTGGTATGTAGCGCATACTTTCATTCTTGTAAAATATACTATAATATACTTATTTGTTTAGTTACCCAGACCCGGGTATGGGCGTCGTATACGGGTGCAGATCCAAGTGTTAGACTCTTAGTTTTTTAAAAATTAGGATTCGTGGATATGGATTCAAAATTGAACACGGGTGCGAGCATTCGGCATATAACCTTCACATGAACGAAATTATACGTACTTTTTCTACATTACATTTGTAAATTTACGTCTTCTACCACATAAAGTAAACATATACATAATTGGTTATATCAAATTTATAACATAAATTAAAAGGATAACATGAAAATATAGTAATCTATAGAAATCCCTCCCTAGAATTAAGAGAATTAAGTTGTTGTGAGGCCTTTTAAATCATTTTGAACCATATTTCTTATGGTCAAAGTGTAGTTTTCATCTGAAGGATCCGACTCAGATCTCATACCCACACCCATGTTTTGTGCAATGGACATCGGGTATGAGGGCAAAATTGAAGAGTCCGGGTAACTTAGCTTATTTTTAACTTTGAGATTGGATCTTTAATTTTTTAATACACATTTGTTATAGGTTAATATACAGTGCATTGGAAGATGATGAATGAGCCGGTGCAATAGATTGAAGTTACATAATTTATAGTAGAAAGCTCGGCCTATGCAAATTCAGGTCTCCAGATTGTTTATGCGTGGAAATTTTTTGGGGACGTGACATAGGCTGTAGTAAGTTTGTTGTAACATTAATAGACTAGATTTCTATGTTTCTGCCTCACCTTTGGCAATTTGGCAACTTTCAAAATTTGTCTTGTAACATTATATGCTTGAACTACTACCTTGTGTTAATGTCAACAAGTAGGTTTTTTCTAGAGTTGGGGCTTGATGCCAATGCCAACAAGTGATTTAATGATCTCTACTCTGTCCGAGTTGATACCCCAGTTCTCTTCATAACAAGATGTCATCGACGATTCATGCCTATATGGAGGAATTGTAACATTTTTTTCCCTAGTAATATATTAACTTCCTGATGCTTGATTTACTACTGGACATTCTTGGAATTATTGCTTGACGAATACTTGGCAAACTGCAGTTGTAATATTTCTCTTTTTGGTCAATACTATTGTCAATGTCTCAGGTAGGAAGTATAAAGTATGTATACTTTTATCTGATAATTTTAGACTCTTATTAAAAATTACGAAAGAGGGGACATTCTAGTGGTAAAGACGGATCAAATGAGCATTCTAGTATTCCAAAATTCAAAAAATTGATTAACCTTCAAGTAATAGGGTGAGATCTAGGAAGATTTTGATTTGTTGAGTATACTTTCATAGATTTGAACAATAGGTTAAAGCAAAATTAAGTATCAAATATCAAATATACGCGTGGTCATTTTTTAATGGTTTCATAAGAAAGTAATGAAATATTCAACTTTCGAAAAAGCAATAAAAAACAAAGGGACATACTTGGAATATAAAATAAATTTAATTAATGTTATTGCATTAAATAATATGTATGGGCGGTAACAGAAATCATATTTTATTTAGTTGATGATAATTACAATAAAATATCAAATATAAAAAGAATTATGGAATCTCTTTTTGATTTGAAATTTACACATCCAAGAAAGCTGTCATCCCTAAAATATTATATATATTAAAATAATTATCCAGTTTATTAATCAAACAGGCACCTTCTTGGCTTCTTTTACCACCTAATATGAATGAATTTTTAGGTTTGTCAGAATTGAGTAGTGAGAAAGTCAGATGTTTCCGGTACAATAATTTAATTCAATAATTCTTAAAAAAAGATATTCTTTTTTCGATCTCGGAAAGAATAAAATATCTCTTAGCATATTTTGTAAAATATTGTCAAGTCTATTTCAAAAAGTAGGATTTTTCTCTATACCATGCTTCCTACTTCCAATTAAAAAATGCTAAAAAATTTAAGTATGTTCAAATTAAATTTGTTAGATCTCTTTATTTTTTTTTTAAAAGATGAAATTGGTTAGAAGCTACTACTAAAATTTCCAGAAAAGTGGTATAAATGTAAAATATGTTTAGTCTGGGGCACATGGGTGGGGGCTGCATATCAAGGCTCTGACCCCATGGCATGGTGCTTTTATACTAAACACTTCACAGGTTCCATATTTTATTCAAGTTTCACAAGCATGCTTGATCACTTTTCTTTTGGTAGCACTTGGTCTGGATGGATCAGAGGATAATCAACAGACTATTAAGCCAATAAGGACATAATTAAAGACTAGATTATATAAAATGTGGTCAAAGAAGATACATTTATGGATCAGAACAACAGCTTTTGATAAATAAAGTAAAGATTACAAACACAAGGTACTCAAACATTAGCAACTTAGATGATACATAAGACATCTAACTCATCTACAAACAAGAACCAAGAAACACTGACCAAATTGTACTAACTATTCCAACTATTAAACAAGTTAAATGTAAGCCCTCACCTAGATCAAACATGTCAAAATTTGAGCTGACAGACAAATGAAAAGTGACAGTCGGAACTATCGTTGACTGGTATGTCATGACAATCTGGTGTGGCGTAATATAAGCCTCGTAATGCTCCCATTATCCGGGAAGAGTTATATTAATGTCGGTTTGATTATTCCTCGACTCCGATGGATATGTTGGATTATTTCTCGAGTCTGATGGATATGAAGACCAGTTATCTCCACCGAATGACAAGGAGGTTACGTTATGATTCACCGTCGCTGAAGTGTGCTGTTGTCCTGCATTAGAAATAGGAATGGCAACCCCGGAAATAGGCATGGCAGCAGTAGGGGCAGCGGTAGTTATATTATCTGTCTTCTGCTTTTTTATTTTTTGTTCATGCTGACTCCCTGTTAAAAAACTGCCGACGACGATCTGTGATGTTTACACAAAGAGAAAGAAGCTATGTTTAATTGCATAGATAGGGGTGCACGTACAAAAATAACATTCAAAATATTTTGACATAAACATGAGTTGCGTTAGTCATATTTTTCTCGTTCAGGACCTAAAAAGTTTAATGTATAGTGTAAAAGAGAAGCCAGACCTGAACAGGGCTTGCAGCTACAAGTAGACCAGCAACACCACCTCCAACTACGCGTCCATCTGGGCCTGCTAAAGAAACACTCATTCCTCCGGACCTATTCCTTATTCCTCCATTTTCAGATGGCATAAATGATCCGGTTAGGGAGAGTATCTCAAATCGACCCTGAAAGACAGGCATAAAGAGGTCAAATTACCATCCGCCAAATTAGCTCATCCTAAATCAACATAGGACAAAAAAGCAAGAAACATTGGTTTTTTTTTTCTAAAACTATAATAAATTGCGTATCAAGAGTAATTTGTGATACAAAGTCGGAGTTGTCCAAATTTTATTTTCACATAAAAACAATTGCTAATTTGCTTCATAATATAAAATATATGACTATAAGATGCAGAGCTTCATGCATATATAATCGATGATGAACGAAGTACATTCACATAAGAAACTATACAGCAATGATGAACTACACACCTCATAAGTCAATGTACCCCCAGAAGAATCAGGTTGGCGAAGTGTAACACTTGAAATTACACCATTTGCAGAGAGAATACAAATCCCTCGAGGCCCTTGCTGAGAAAATGATATCACCTTCATTGTGACATCCTAAACAACCAAAATAACAGATAATCTGAGATTCTCCGGTTGACCCCTCTTAATAGAACTTTGATATAATAGATGTCTGAGCTAAAGATAGTTGTACGTGACCAAAGATAACATAACAATCACTCAACTTTTAGTAGAATTCTTGTAAATATGGACTAAAGTTTGTATTGTGACACCGGTAAACAGAAAAGTTTTAGTTTCAAATGCAAAATTCTTTACAGTTTTACCTCTCCAGCATTAACTGTAATAATGTGAGGGGTAAAATTACCACCAACAGAACATGAAATCCAATCACCTGCAGAAGTTTTAAAAGAAAACAAAACAAAAAAATGATTAATCATCAAGCAACAAACGATCACAGACGCTAGTCTCTTAAATTGAATTCCAAAAAATTAAATAATAATATGCATAAAACAAGGGACAAAGATTCAAGGGAAAGCACGAGTTGATTCTTTTGTAGAACACAAGCCATAGAGAGCCCTGAAACCAGTAACCAATTCTGCCATTAAGATGAGTTACTAAAAACCAACAAACTTAGTTATTCGATGAGAAAAGTTCAAACAGTGAGCTTCTGGCCTTCTGCTAATATTAGTGTTGCTGATGTATCTTCTAACTATTGTTAATCTAAAACAGCAACCAATTAGTCAATGACTACCTATCCTAAACAAACAAGTTGCCACATTCCATAATCCAATCTTCCTCTCATCCTAACCAACCCAGGTAACGATGAGAATCGCCAAATAGTATCACAATCTAGATATACCTCATTCCCACACCAACCTATAAAAGTCCTAATTCAACTATCAACTACACATTAAAATCAAGATCCAATCTGGGGATCTATTAATTGGTCCCCACACCTTATCTACTACTTAAACTTACCACTAAACACCACTTGCAAAACAAAACTAGATCAAAAACACAAGTACAAAAATCCACATCTAAAAATCACAGAACACCAACATGCATGCATAACTATTAAAAATTCAACTACACAAAATCACAGGCTCTTAAAATTTCAAAAAAACATATAAATCATTACCTAAACTTTCCATCCCCATCTTTGAAAAATGCTTATTAGCTGAACCAGGAGGCTTGATTTTGCCCTTAGGTTTCTCAGATGAGAAATCAATGACAGAAGGTGGAGCAGCAGAAGAAATGGGCTTGGGAGACAAGGCCTTGGTCACTGACCCATCTGGACCATACTTTCTTGGCCTACCTCTTTTCTTCTTGACAGGTGCAACCACCATAGCCAGTGGGCCTACCACCTGAGGAGCAGGAACAGTGACTTGGGCTGCAGCAACAGTAGTCACCTGAGGTGACTCAGTTGGGCTTGATCCTGCAGCAACTTGGTTAGAATTTTCAGTTCTTGGAGCTACATGGTACTCAGATGGAGCATCTGATCCCACTACTGTAACTCCACTTGTATTCATAGCTTCCAGAATCTAAACTCAACAAACTACAAACTTCAAAAATATAAATATGTTTTATATTCTATAGAGTGAAGTAGTTTTCCTCAAACTTATATTCTCAAAATCAAACTTCAAGAAGTTCCAAGAATTTATTTTTATCAAGAAAATCAAGAAGATTGAAGCTGAAGATATAAATATTTTTATAAAAAAACTAAATTTAAACAACTAGAAGCTGAAAAAACCAAAACCCAGAAAATGATAATTCAAAAGTTTGATTTTTAGCTGAGCTAAGAAAAATGATTTTCAGATTAAGAGAATGATGAGAGCCTATTCCATTTTCTAAATTAATGAGCTGAAAAAGAAAATCAAAGAGAGAGATTTATTAATGGTGATGAACATAAATTAAGTATTAATAATAAATTAATTTCTTGGAGTAAGAGATGAGTTTAGAAAAAGAGAAAGATAAGTTTAATTTTTAATATGTCAGTTGATAATGAAACAAAAAGAAAGAAATTTGGAGTTTTTTGGGTGTGAAAGTAATTTGATTCTCACTTTCCCAAATATTAAAATAATGAGAAATCTGAAATTAGATGTATAAAATATTGAATCTTTAATTATGAATCCTATTAAAGTATAGACAATGTGCATTTTGGTTAAAGAATTGGTGGAGTGCGGTGGAAAAGAAAAATTAAAAAAATATATAATTATAGTTGGGAAAAGTGAAATTAGGTTGCCAAGGCTTGAAGCACATCTTTCCAAGACAAAATTAAATATTAATATTTAAATTTGTCTCACCAACCAATATGTGCATATAATAATTATGTATATGGTTTTATATTAATTCAAAAATAGAAATAAAATATTAATTAAGAATCAAAGATGGAGAATATGAAGTAAACTAGAAGTTAAGGAAAAATTTGCATTTCTCGTAAACATTGTTCCTGGTCATAGTGGATGCTAGTGCCCTTTAACATGATAATTAGACAGTTTTGTTAAAATATTGAATTATTTATTCATTAAGACGGGTAAATGTGTTAATTTTGCACTAACGTGGAATTTATTATAATTTAACTTGAGCAAAACTTAACAAATGTAATGTTTTATATCATTGCCGCTCGTATTCTCTTTCTAGATAAGAACTGCCAAACCAGCTAAGTTTTACTTTGTGTGTGTCAGAATTTTATGTCAATGTTGTATTCCGTGTTTCCCTTTAATTTCAAAATGCTAATTATTTGACACAGTACTCAACACTAATCCTCGCGACTTTTAAATAAGAAATTTATAAAAACATCATGAACAGGAGTTAATCCTCGCAAATACTTTTAAATAAGAAAATTTTAAAATATCTTGAATATAATTCTTATATGAGAAATTTTTAAAAAACCTTTAATTTAAGCTTATGCTATTGTTTCTATTTTTAGTAAGACATAAACTATTAGGGTTTCAATTTTAACAAAAAAATATTATCCGTTACATCGTGATTTTGTTTATATAGGAATATATAACTTTAAAATATAATAAAAATAAATCATAATTTATAACAAATTAATAATTATAATCACCATCGCTATTGTTGTACAAGACATGTCTAAACATATCAAGACTAAGTGACAACCCTAAGAATTAGTTGTATGTTAATCTTATTGTATTTTGTATTTTTATTTCTTAAGTCTATAAAAATGCTAAGGAGATTAGACTGAAATTGTATTCCATGAGCCATCAAGCTAACGAATAAACTCCGGAAGAATCATGGCTTAGAGAGAAGTGTAGAAGTTCGTAGTTGAATAATGTTGTTCCTGGAAAAATGTTCTAAGTCAGATATCGACAAGTCACGGTGTTAGGTATGAATACAACACAGAGGGGGTAAATGTGTTTTGGCTTAAATGTTTGATTTTCGCTCGACTTAGGCTTTAGCAGTTGGTAGTTGTTAATGATTTAGTAGAATGGATGTTAAAAATAAATAGCTGTGCAAATATGTAAAACAAAGATCTTCAAAACTCACTTAATTTTATATTAAAAATCAAGCAGTGTTTTGCTACAAAATCTCTAAGTTCTTGTTTTAGAACTTAGCTTCTTTCTTGAGAGAGAATACACAAATTTTATATTCTTATTGTTCTACTTAACTAGAGGACCAGTGTTAACTTTATAACTCAGTTAACTGCTGGTTTACACAGTGGATAATAAACATGCTATTAGCTTTTCTAAACTGTCACTTGTTATTTCTATTTATAGAAAAGCAAATCTCTAATTTCTGTCTTAGCATATCTTTAGCATCCCGTGATTACTTTAATCTCCTCTGTCAGTTAATCTTTGTCATTGATCTTGCACATCTCTCAAGCAGCTTTTTGTAGACTTGTCAATCCAGCTGTGTGAATTGTTTGTTGATTTGCAACCTTGGATATTGAATTGTTCTACAATTCTGTACTTAGAGAAATTTCTTCACTTCGAGATCTCCAATTAAGCTGTAGAGAACTCGACATCCCGATAGACATGTTGGCTTGTCGATATCTCTGAAACTTCATTGTTAACTTGACTTATCGACAACTCTAAGTTCTCTAGTGAATTTTGGTTTATCGATAACTCAGAGTTCTCTAATGGACTTTGACTTATCGATAACTCAGAGTTCTCTAATGAATGTATACTTGTCGATATCTCTGAGTTCTCGAATGGGTATCTGACTTATCGATATCTCCAATAGTAATTCATGAGTTCTCTACACCCAGTGGATGTTGCTTATCCGTCGGGTAGACATTGCTCATCCGTCGAGTAGATATTGCTCATCCGTCGGGTAGACATTGCTCATCCGTCGAGTAGATATTACTCATCCGTCGGGTAGATGTTATTCATCCGTCGGTACTCTCTAGAGCTTAAATGACTTCTCGATAAGTCATTCTGGAGTTCTCGAATGATTTCTCTATAACACTAATTATGTGACTTGTAGAGATCTTGACTTAGAATGTTTTACACCAAACAGATTTATTCAACTCTAAGCTTCTTCATAATTCTTCTGAGGCATGATCTTCTTGATCTTCTTCCAGATAGAATTCTTAGGCTTGACACTGTTTAGAGAAAAATGCTCCAGTCTGCTCCATTTACATTTTACAGAAATAAGTGTTACAAGTATGAATTACAGATTAAGGTTACAATACAACTAATCTTAGGTTTGTCAGTATGACTTAGTCTTGTTATAATACATGCATGTCTTGCACAACAATCTCCCCCAATTTGTGAGAAGATTGCTTATCACAAATTCATTCATGTTAACAAGTCTAACCCCAAGTTAAAGAATGATAATAAAATAATACAAAAGCTGATACAACACTTGTACAATGAATATTTGACAGTTTACAATAATTAAGTAAGGACTGAGCTGTCTGATTCTTTCTCAATTATGTTCTTAATTTGCACAAGTATTTCCAATTCTTCTAGGATGGGGGTGTCATTTAGAGCCTCTATTAGTTTCAGCAAATCTGGCTTAGGATATCTAGCTAACATCCCTATCCTATAACTTGACAAAGAGCCAGCTTTTATATTCAGAAATCTTCCATCCTTTGATATTCTGCTCTTGCATGTTGCTTTCAACTCTTCCGATCTTCTGATATACTCAGATCATAGATGTTGATGATATTATTAGCTCCAGTAATCTTTGACATTCTTCTGAGGCATAATTCTTTGACATCATCTATTATATATTACAATCTCCCCCAACTTGTACATTATGAAATTATGCACAAGTTCTGATTGATGATGTCAAAACTTTAACTAAATGCAGAAACCAAAACCAGTCTTCCCATCAGGTCTTCTTTTGTTGAGTTGCATTCAGATTTATTCAACATCCATTAGCTGTTTTGGCATTTAGGTATATTCTCCCCCTTTTTGACATTATCTCCAGGAAGAAAGATCCAGCTAAATGCACATTGTTCAAGTTGTTGTCAATGTCCATTTGGAACATTGTCTACAGCTCCAAGCTTCATTGAGATTCATGGTGATTATTTAAAAAAAATAGAAGCTCCACTTAGATTTACAGAAAAAGTTTGTTAGTGATCAAAGTCCTAAGCTCTCTGTTCTTTTGAATAAGTAGTCTCATCAATTCTCACTGTACTAGTCTCATGACTTTTGAGAGTCGGAGTTCCCTTATAAGGATTACTAAATCCATACATTAATCTACCTCTCCTTTTTCCAGGAAGGATCCTGCCTCTCTTATTCTTCTACAAGTCTTCTAGTCGTCTAACTCTAAAGCATATCTTCCAGTGTTTTAGTCATGATCCTCTCCTGTAAATCAGCTGCATTCCTTATCTAAAGAACCCGCACTTAAGTCCTGATATAAATCCTGACGGCCTTAAGTTCTGATATAAGTTCTCACTTCAGCAAGTTCTGATTTCCAGTAAGTCCTGATAAGTCCTGATATTAAGTTCTGAAACTAAACACAACAGATTAGACATGACATCACAAATATATCTAACAATCTCCCCCAACTTGTAAATTATGAAAAATATACAAATTAATAGATTTGATGATGTCAAAAAAATTTAAGTACAAATGCAATGAGAGTTTATTTAGACAACTAACTACAACTTACAGTCCTTGCAGCTTTTACCAATCTTACTGAATCAATCTGAATCCAAAGTGATTCTTGACAAAGTTTGATATCAGCTTCTCTTCTGTATTTCTCAGGACTTGAGCTAATGTAGCCTTGACTTGCTTCAGTTCTTCATCTTGACTTCCAATCTGGTAGATGGCAGTCCTAAGTGCTGAAATGTGATTTCTTTCCAATTCATCACCTAGTCTGATTACCCTTGGATGAGATGAGTCTTCATTATAGCATAGACATTTCTTTCAGAATAACTTCCATCTTAGCAGAATTCTTCTTCATTGGAATTTCACTTCCATCATCTTCAACTATCTTTGGTATAAATTCTGCAACCCTTGATCCAGAGATTCTAGCTTTATCCCTTATGGTCTTCATGATGAAATTTGACCATCTTCTGGTAACCTCAGACTTTATCTTCAAAAGATTATGAAAAATTGAAATTCTTTAAGAGATTTGTTCAGCACATCTGATTCTGACATTCTGTATGTTCTTCCATCTTTAAGAAATAGAATCAGCTTTTCTTTAACATTACTCTTATCATGAGCATCCAGTACCACTTGAACAGATATAACCTTGTCAAGGTGTTTCCGTGTAACTTCCTTAAGTGGTTTGTCAGTTAATAAAAATGGATCTTTGATAGTTACTTCAACTCCTGTTTTCAGCTTGACTTCGCTTGATCCTAACCCTGATCTGTCTCTTGCTTCTCTGGCATTCAATCCAACAGTTAAGAAATCATATAACAGTTGACTTTTCTTAGGATCTGATGGTTTAACATTTTTCCATAGGAGTTTCTTCTTATCAATAACTGTCATCTTGTTCAAATTAACTTGAGCTCTGTCAGAGGTTGATGTCTTGGTAACTTGATCAGGATTTGCAGATCCTTCTGTAGCTTGTTATTATTCACTCTGAACAACTTGAGCTATGTCAGAGGTTGTCTCAGATTCTTCTGTCATCTTTCTTCTTTTCAGAGTTTCAACAGTTTCATCTTCTGCAGCAGTATCATCAAAGACTTGAACCATTTTGCACATAGGATTCATCAGAATTTGAGGAATCTTTATTTTCTGCTTCTTTATTGGTTCATCAATCTTTGCTTTCCCTTTTGATTTGGGATCAATTTCAACTTGTGATCTTTTTTTGGGCTTTGAAGCCTCGGAAGTTGACCTTTCCTTGATCACAATGCCTTTTTCCTTAGGCCTTGGAGGTTTCTTTGAATTAGAAGCTTTAGACTTAGGATTTGTCTTCTCAGCTGCAAATCTAGCTTCTTCTTTAGAGTCTCTAAATCCATTCCAGGATTATGCTTGAGAAACAATCTTTTAGCAATTTCTTCATCAAGAGTCTGAATCTTGGGATCCTTATAGTAGACAATAGTCTCCCTTCCCTTAAGCTTCAGAGTTTGTAAAAACTTCTAAGATTCTTGACTTCCAGACTGAATTAGAACATCAGACTTTGTCATCAGAACTTGATTATCAGAACTTGCTATCAGAGTTTGAGCATTCACAGCTTCAGAACTTGAATTTTTCTGTGTAGAAGATTTTCTAGAATCAGAAATTAGTTTCTGTGAAGAAACTTTGCTGCTTTGCTTTCCTTGACCTTTGCCCTTGCAAGGGTTTCCCTGGTCATCTTCAGAATCATCCTTTTTCTTCAGTGTCTTGCTAATTGAGCATTTGGACTTAACTACCTTCTCCCCCTTTTTGGCATAATCTGTCAGAAGTAGAGAAAGAAGGAGTTTCACTGAAGATTGGATCTCAGTTAAAAATAACATCTTTTGGTGCCATTTCTGTTGAAAAATCAAGTGAAAATTTTTCTGTGAAATATAACCGTTACAGTAAATACTAAAAAATAAGTCAATCAATTAAAATGTGACACGTAAGCATCAGAGTTTGCATCAGAACTTGACTCTTATCAGAATTTAACGGTCATCAGAACATGGCTTCTGTACTCAAAAAGATGAATGACTGTTTCTGTGTTTCTTCACACAAATACTGACTGGTTTCTTCAGAGTTTAATCATCAGAACATAATCAGAGCTTGTCCTCAAAATTTATGCAAATAATGCTTAATTGTTTATCAGAAACAACTTAATTACCACAGTAATTTTCATCATTCATATGGAGTGATAGTGTGTGTATGTGCAAATGATCAGATAAAGATTAAAGTATGATAAACTTCAGTATATCTTAGAAATAAGGCATAACTAAGAAAAATGCTTAAAATCTGTCTTGAATTATGAAGTCTACTGTAGAATGAAGTTATGCAAAAATCCACCTCAACTGTTTGTGCTTATTTTATGCATCTTTTGAAATTCTTAAGACAAGAAGCTTCTCAGTGTAAATGAGTTACAACTGCCATCAGAATTTATGCTTATATCAGAATATTTCTCCAGTAATCAGAGAATGTGAAAAGTCACCAAGAAAAATTTATTTTTCTAATGCATATTACTTAATACTAGCAATGCACTTGGGTCTTCCCTTTCACATATTTACTCTAGATCTCAAAGGAGTACCTGATTTCAATTTTTCTTTTTTTTCCCTTCAGATAAGTGAGGCTTATCAAGCATGTAGTTCATCCTTAAGATTTACTGACATCAGAATTTGACAGATAAGAAGCAATAATCTAGTTTGTGACTTAGTAATAAGATACAGGAAGTAAATTTGATTAAGATCAAAATAATAATTTGCTTGTGTTAGTGATTTCCACATAAATAACTATTTCAAACATGGGATACATAGTTTGTTAAAGACTACTAAGTCAGCATCTAACAAGATAATCCTCATTGGATTGAATAGTCACAAAACATTCAAAACACTCTTAGAGTTTATAGAATCACATCAGATAACAAGCAATGTTTAATATGTAACAATTTAAGCAAAGATTACATTAAGATAAGAAAATCTGTAAACACTGATCATAAAGTCTGATGTATAAGAACAAAAACTAGACAGATTTTGAGAAAGAACCTGAAACCATTCCAAGTTCATTTACCAGTCTTGTAAAAGTAGCTTCACATAGTGGTTTTGTAAAGATATGTGCTAGTTGTTGATCTGTTGGAACAAAATGCAATTCCACTGTACCTTCCATCACATGTTCCCTTATGAAATGGTACCTAATGTTGATGTGCTTTATCATTGAGTGTTGAACTGGATTTCCTGTCATAGCAATAACACTTTGATTATCACAGTAAATAGGTATTTTAGAAAATTCTAACCCATAGTCCAGTAGTTGATTCTTCATCCAAAGAATCTGTGCACAACAGCTTCCTGCAACAATATATTATGCTTCTGCAGTTGATGTGGAATTTGATTTCTGTTTCTTGCTAAATCAAGAAACCAATTTGCCTCCAAGAAATTTCCAACTTCCAATAGTGTTTTTCCTGTCAATTTTGCATCCTACAAAATCTCTGTAATTAGTAATATCTACTGATGCTCCAGTATCTTTATCTAACTTGGTGGCAGTGGCCATGGGAGTTGATGCAGTAGAACTGTCTTGCATTCCAAATTTCTTGAGTAGATTTCTGGTGTACTTGGATTGACTGATAAAAGTACCTTCTTCAGTTTGTTTGACTTGAAATCCCAGAAAATAACTCAATTCTACCATCATACTCATTTGATATCTTGACTGCATTAACTTGGAAAATCTTTCAAAAAGTTTTGTATTTGTAGAGCCAAAGATGATATCATCAATATATATCTGTAACAAAAGTAAGTTCTTTCCATGGTTGAGGTAGAATAAAGTCTTGTCAATTGTGCCTCTGTGAAATCCACTTTCCAGAAGGAATTGTGTCAGAGTCTCATACCATACTCTAGGAGCTTGCTTTAGGCCATAAAGTGCTTTGTCAAGCCTGTAGACATGATTTGGAAATTTTGGATCTACAAATCCTGGAGGTTATTCAACATATACCTCTTCTTCCAATTCTCCATTGAGAAAAACACTTTTCACATCCATTTCAAAGACTTTAAACTTCTTGTGAGCAGCATAATCCAAAAAGATCTTATGGCTTCCAATTTAGCAACTGGAGCAAATGTTTCATCATAGTCAATACCCTCCTGTTGAGAGTAACCTTTAGCAACCAACCTTGCTTTATTTCTTGTAATTATGTCATCACTGTCAGTTTTGTTTCTGAACACCCATTTTGTACCAACAATTGATCTGTCCTTTGGTCTTGGCACTAGGGTCCAAACTTTATTTCTTTCAAATTTATTTAACTTTTCCTGCATTGCTTGCACCCAATCAACATCTTGAAGAGCTTCTTCCACTTTCTTTGGTTCAGTCTGAGATAGAAAGGAATGATAGAGGCATTCATTTGATGTTGTTGTTCTATTTCTGACACCTGCTTCAGGATCTCCAATTATTAAGTCAGGTGTGTGTGATTTAGTCCACTTCCTTGCAGATGGAAGTTGATCTCTAGAACTGCATCCTCCCTCATGATCCATGCTGTCTCCATCAGCATTTTCTGATGCTCCCCCTGAAGTTATGCTCTCTGAGATTCCAGAATTTGAGTTGGATCCTTCAGGAATTGAAGAATAAGAGTTTCCTGAATTGTCAGAATTTGGCTCATCAGCACTTGATGAATCAGAACTTGAAGGGCCAGTGACTGGTTCTGATACTTCTTGAGAGTCTTGAGATGTGGTATGTTCATCATCTTGCTCCCCCTGAACAAGTGCATTTTCCTTTGGAGTAGTTACCACAGTTTCAATGACATCAGAATTTAACCCGTCAGAACTTACAGGATCAGGATTTAGGTCATCAGAATTTACAGAATCAGAATTTATATCTTCATTTTCAAATCTGAGCTGATCATGATCATTGAAATCTTCAAGTCCAATAATCTTTTTATCATCAAAAGATACATTAATAGATTCCATGACAACCCTTGTTCTTAAATTGTAGACTCTGAAGGCTTTTGCGGAAAGTGGATATCCAACAAAAATTCCTTCATCAACTTTTAGATCAAATTTTGACAGCTGTTCAGGATGAGTCTTAAGAACAAAACACTTGCATTTAAATACATGAAAGTATTTCAGTTTTGGCTTCTTTTTCTTCACCATCTCATATGGTATTTTTCCATGCTTGTTTATGAGTGTAGCATTATGTGTAAAACAAGCAGGATGCACAACTTCAACCCAAAAATAGGTTGATAGATTTGCTTCATCAAGCATAGTTCATGTAGCTTCAATAAGAGTCATGTTCTTTCTTTCTACAACTCCATTCTGCTGTGGAGTTCCAGGTGCAGAAAATTCCTGCTTTATTCCTTGCTCTTTGCAGAACTCTTCCATGATTGAATTCTTGAACTCAGTGACATTATCACTTCTTAATATTTTAACAGAATCTTTGACCAACTTATCCAGCTGTCTGACATGATCAGTTAGGGTAGATGCAGTTTCATTCTTCTTGTGCAAGAAATACACCCAAGTATATCTTGTGAACTCCTCCACTATAACCATAGCATATTTCTTCTTTGCAATGGACATGATATTGACTGGACCAAATAGATCAACATGCAGTAAGTGATAAGGCTCAAGAATTGAGGATTCAGTTTTGCTCTTGAATGAAGATTTTCTTTCTTTTGCCTTTTGACATGAGTCACAAAGACCATCAAGAGCAAATATTGATTTTGGCAGTCCTCTCACAAGATCTTTCTTTACTAGCTCATTTATGTCGTTGAAATTTAAATGAGAGAGTCTTTTGTTCCAATCCCAGCTTTCTTCAATTGATTCTCTGCTTAACAGACATATTGCAGAACCATCAGAGTTTGTTGAAAGTCTGGCTTCATATATGTTACCATGTCTGTAACCTTTCAGAACCACTTTGCCTGTAGAATTACTTACAACTTCACAGTGTTTTTCAAAGAAATCCACATGATAACCTCTGTCACAGATTTGACTCACACTTAGCAGATTGTGTTTAAGTCCTGAGATAAGAGCTACTGATTCAATTATGACTTTCCCAAGATTGATATTGCCATATCCCAGAGTCTTTCCCATGTTGTCATCTCCATAAGAAACTCCCGGGCCAGCTTTCTCCACAAAGTTTGATAGCAGGGCTTTATTTCCAGTTGTTGCCCTGCAATCACAAAGACCACTATTGGGTAGTTTTAAGGACCCATACTTGCTTGGATCCTATGGACTTTTTAAGTTTGTTAGCATTTGCAGCGGATTTAGTTTCAGAGTTTATGCTAACATGCTTTTTATCAGACTTTATATCAGACTTTGCATCAGAATTTACACTAGAAGGAATTACACTAACTTACTTTAAAGAAGGTTTTATTTGATAATAATCATAGTACAAACTATGATATTCCTTACAAGTATAAATAGAATGTCACAAACTACCACAATGAAAACAAGGATTTTGTAGTTTAAACCTAACAGACTGACTCTTAACTCCTGACCTAGGAGGTAAAGAGTTTATATCTTTATTTTTCCTGCAAAAAGAAGCAAGATGGTTAGAGTTTTCATAATTATAGCATTTCTTTCTAGGAGCATTGGGAACAGGCTTATAATTATTGCTTTTATTCACACCTTCCTTTCCATTCCTATTTTTCCTAGCTTCCTTGACCCTGTTCACATTTTTAATCTCTTTCAGCTTATACTTAAGCTGCTTCTTTGTCATTAAGCCAATGTTTACTACAGCTGGTTTATCCTGTTTTAATTTGTCAGATGTTAATTTGTCCTTAACTTCCTTTTCAGATTTTGACTTGTCAGAATTTGACACAAACTTGGCAGGATTAACTTTAGGCTTTTCAGCTTTCTTGGTAAAGTTTGGTTTAGATGACACAATTTTCTTTTCTTCTTTATCATCTGGATAACCTAGTCCTTCTTTCCAATTTCAATTTTCTAAGATTTTCTGAGTTGTTCTTCCAGAGTTAGTCCAAATTTTGATTATCTCCTTTTCCTTTTCCAGTTCAGATTGGTATAGCAAGAAACAACAACATGTTTCAACTTCCACAGCTGAGGCTGAATACATAGCTGCTGGAAGTTATTGTGCTCAAGTTCTTTGGATTAGAAATCAGCTAATGGACTATGGCCTAGCGTTACACAAAATTCCAATTATGTGTGACAATACTGGTGCTATATTTATTATGGCTAATCTAGTTAATCACTCTAAAACAAAGCACATTGATGTAAGGTACCATTTTATTAGAGAACATAGTCTTTCTGAACCCTTTATTTTCAGAACTTCCACCTTTCCTGGAAAACTTCTTACCTTTCTCGAATTTCTTGTAGGCTATCTTTGTGATACCCTTCATCATAAGACCACACAATTGCATCATCTCTGCATTAACATCCACTTCAGATAAATTTTCAGATTATGAATCATCATCATCAGAATATGATGACTCTTAATCAGACTGTATGATGAGAGCCTTTCCTTTGCCCCTCTTTGAGACAACCACTTTAGGAGATTCCTCCTCAGCTTTAAGTGCAACTGTCTTTGACTTTCTTCCATGCCTTTTGCTCCTTTGATCCATCTCAAGTTCATGAGTCTTGAGCATACCATAAATTTCATCAAGAGTAGTTTCAGTAAGGTCATAGTTGTCTCTTATGGTAGTAGACTTCAAATCCCAATTTTCAGGAAGAGCTAAAAGGAATTTTAGATTTGAATCTTCAAGATCATATTCCTTGTCCACCAGTGATAGATCATTCAAGAGTTTGGCAAACCTGTCATATAAATCAGTTAATGACTCATCAGCTTTTGAGTCAAAGTGCTCATACTCTTGTGTGAGTATATGTTAGTCCCTAACAATGCAACAAGAATTACAGAAGGGGGGTGTTGAATGGAATTCTTGAAACTTTTTCTGAATTATAAAATGTTCTAACTCAAAATATATATGTGAGTGCTTTGATTTGCAAAGTACGGAATGATAAGTTAAAATGAATCAAAACACAAAGTAATAAAAAATACAAGTCTTTAAAAATTTCTAGTGGATTTGAATGTATCCACAAGATATATATATATATATATATATATATATTGAGAGAACCCTGTGAAGCTTGAATAGCTCACAGCTGCTTACAAATAAGAACAACTAAACTTACAGAGAAATGCTAAAGGATACAGCTTACAATTGTTACTCTGAGAAATGTATTGCTTAGTCTTGTTGTTGTTCTACTTGCTCCTCTTGGTTTATATATCACCAAGATTACATAGTAATAAGACAAGATAATAAAACAAAACCTATCAAGTCTAATACTATGCTGCTTCACTACTCTATTACAGCATCTTTGAATATCTTCATAATAGCATGGAAATGGTAATGCTTCTTTGTTCTCAAAAACTCAGTTGAATATGCTGCCACATTCCTTTTGCAAACACTCGACGCATGTGACTGTGTTGTCACTGTCAACGGATGTTTGAATTGATCATCCGTCGGGTACATGATTATCATCCGTCGGGTTGCCTTGTTGATCATCCGTCGGTGGCTTTGTTGATCATCCGTCGGGTGGCTTTGTTGATACTTGACTTCATTTCACTTATGCAGAATTACAAGACATCTTATATTTACAATTAATCAACCTATTCTGCATATCTAGTTAAAGTCAACATGACTTATATGCTACTACAGAATCTATACAAAGGTGTTTGCAGAAATATGCTACATGACTTATTGTTACATAAGCTACTCACTTGATGGATGTCAAATCATCATCCGTCGGGACTATATTCGATTATCCGTCGAGTGCTACATAATTCACTAAGTTAAATCTACTAAGATGTTTTGTTAATGAAATCATCAAGTTCACAATATATTCCCAACAATCTCCCCCAATTTATGTCTACTAGAATTGTAGCCATAAATTAAGAGAAACTTGATGATAACAAAACACCCTAAAAATACAAAATTGAAATGGAAGTAGATAAAATTGTAAAGTGCTGCAACATTTACTGAAAAATTTATAAGACATAGTGTACAAAGATTTGCTCACAGTCTTTTTCAAGATGCTCCTCAGCCTGAGCAGATTGATCTATTTCCTTGATAATCTGGATCTCTTTCCAAGCTTTATGTTGTTTTCTTTTATTTGATTTTGGAGCTGTCTGTGGAATTCAAGTTCATCAGATTCTGAGAGATCTAGCATTCCTTGCATTTCCAGAAGAGTCTCATTGCTAGAGATGCTCGACTGGTCTTCTAATCTGAAGAATCTTCTAACTCCCTTATCATCCATGAATTTCATCAGTCAGTAGGGCCTTAGATGCACTCTACTCCCTGTGTAAGGAATAGTTAAAGTCTTTAGGGGTGCATCTTTGGCTCTAATACTCCTAAGTTCTTCAATCTTCTTTAGAACTAATCTTCTAGCTGTCACATCGAATCCAAAGTTCTTCTTGAAAGATGAATAAACTTTTATCAGCATAGATTGGCTTTCTTGAAGGATCCTGTGAAGTGGCCATTGTATCTCTTTTCCTCCCTTGTACTTGAATACCAACCTTTCAGGTAGATTCCTGTAAGCATCAATCCCTCTAACTTCTTCCAATTTATCTAGATAAAGGTTTAGTTTAGAGAATTTATTGATGTCACATATGTACATGTTATCTCCCTTGTTGACTTTGGTTTGAGCTTTGATTAGGGACTTGGATCTGAGAGTTGAGGGCTTCACTTTCTTAACTGCTCATGTCTTTGTTTTCTTTGGATTCATAAAATGAGGTAGATTGAGTCCAGGTATTGGTAGACTATCCCAGTCCATTGGCTCATCCTTTGGAATGATAGGTTCACCATGAAAATTCTTGGATGGATCTATCTTGAATTCTTCATGTGCCACAGAGGGCATGGATGTTTGAATTATTGCAGATGTAGATTTTTTAGGAAACTGATCTTCCAAATCCTTTTCATCAAAGTTCACTTTCCTCTTTGCATGAAGTTTGTATCTAAACCTTTTTCTCTGCTGTGATTCTTCTTGCATTTTCAGCTCCTTAGATTCAGTGGTTTCAGATGATTATTCAGGAATTTGTTGTGTAGGTTTCACAGCTTGCAGCTTGGCCAAGATAGCAGCTTGCTCCTTCTTTTGTTTGACCTTTTTAGCATCTAGAGTAGCTTGCTCCTTTTCTTGCTTCAATCTTGCCTCTTCTTCCCTTTTTGCTTCAACAAACTGAGGGTGTCCAGCCACCACACAAATTTCCTTACCATTTCTGAAAACTTTGGCAATTCTCCTTTTCAATACTGAATCAGCTGGATCCTTGTAGAATATAATAGATCTTGACAATAGTTTCTTCTCATCAGGCTTTGGTGTCTTATACACTGTGTCCAAAGGTTTCTTGAGTGAAGACTTTGGGTAGTTCACCTTTGGCTTCATAATTAGATCTGCCTTTGGGGATTTGATGCAGGATGTTTGGCCTCTTTCCAGATAGTTCATGCTCATATCATTCACAGAAATTTTCCTGACTTGAGAGTGATGAATGGCTGATTTTTCTGGCTTCTTTGCTAGACCAAATTTCTTTTGAATATCCTCATCAATTTTCTCCCAGTTGATTGGACTCAACTGCTTCTTCTTAGCTGCACTCAAAATGGCTGTTGCTTTATTTATTAGATCAATGCTCTCTTTAGTTGGTGGTTTAGTGAAACCAATTGTAGGCACAATTACTTTGCTAACTTGAATATGGAGTTGTTTCTCCCCCTCACTTGAGCCTTTCTCCCCCTTTTTGTTATCATCAAGTTGTGTGGGAGGGAGTTGGGCAGCCACCAACTGTTGGAGTAGAGCAGTCTGAGTTTCTTGATTGTTAAGTATCTTGTTCATTGACTTCTCTACAGCAGATAATCTTGAGTCCATGGCCTCAACTTTCCTATTAAGATCAGCCTCCTTCCTTAGCTTTTGAATTATTTCAGTCATGGTAGTTGCAGGAAGTCTAACATCCAACCTTGCTATGAGATCTTGCTTTACTTCAGAAATTTCTTGCTTGATTTCATCCACACTCTGACTGTGTTGGAGAGCTTGAATTTTATGCAGCTGGAGTGCTTCAAGGTGTGATGTAAGTAGCTACTCTGTGCTAGCATTAGAAGATGTCTGAATGGATGTTTGGGTGTCATGAATTAGCTTGAATAGTGTTGATTGGAGATGTGAGTAGGAATATTCTTTTGTTAGCATCCAGGCAGGAACATCTGCATCTCCCCCTATGCTCATGCTATCTTCCTCATCATCCCCACCAATATCCCCAAAGGAAGTTTCATCCAGTTCAAAATCACTGCCAATGTTAGAAGGCATAGCAGTGATTGCATCATTTGCTCTTTATAAAGATTGTGTAGTATGCACCAAGTTCAGGAATGTTTCAGCCTCCTCATTGCCCTGTACAGATAGAGTTTGGTAAGTTGTAACAGGGTGAGTAAATGTCTCAGCATCTAGGAAAATAGAATCTATAACAGCTTGATATTCTTGCTGAAATAGCCTTTCCCTTTCTGCATCATTGACATTCATTGACTCACTTGCAATGGTTTCCATCCTTATCACTCATGTACCTGTATTTCTCTCATGATCTCTCTTTTGTTACATCAAGGTCTCACCTTGGCTCCCCACCCTCATACCCTCACCTTCACTATCTAAGGTGGGACTCCTCATACTCACTTTTGCCAGTCCTGAAGAAATGGACTGCATAGGTTCACTCTTTTCCTCTCCTTTTTCCTGGGAGTAACCCAGACTCTCACTCATTTCACTCTCTCCCCTCAGTCCTAGGAGTGATTGCACTACTACCAAGTCTTCTGCACTTGTAAGAATTGAAGAGATTTGAAGATGTGCAGAGACAGTCGACGGATAAGGAATATCCATCGGGGTAGTAATTTTGCTAACCGACAGATGACTGCTGTTAGGTACATCCGTCGGGATACAATCACTACTCGACGGATGAACTATATCCATCGAGAGAGTAGAAATAAATGAGTTTGGAGTGGAGACTATTGTGGACTCTGTGCAGATTGATGAAAATTTTGGCACATATGTCTCAATAGTCTCAGAAAGAAATGGCAAGTGAGCCAACAAATCATCTATAAGATGATGCTCACTTGCTTGGATTTTTGATTCTCCAAGAGAGTTAAAGATGGAGAATTTGGAAGTGATGTGTTTATCATGTCAACATCCAAAGAGTGTGTGGGAGAATTTGGTGTTTCAGGTGCTTCAATGATTAGATATTTTGACTGTGACTCCACATTTATTGGAGCCACATCAACCTGACTTTGAGAAGGTGCAATGACTGTGTCTTTAGCACCAGTTTGCACAGTGTGTGAACCCTGTGCATCCCCAAGGGTCTTTGATTTCTTCTTTCTAATGTAAGTTTGGGGTGAGCTTTTGTCCCTTACCCTTTTGGCCTGTGCTCTTGGCTGAGAGCTTGTTTCAATGATAACATCCTTTTGGGAAGATGAAACCAGTAATGAGCTAATGTCCTTATTAAGCACTGCAGTTTGTTGGGAAACTGCAGTATGGCTAGGCTGGGAAACACTCACCTCTCCAACCTTATCCTTAGGGTTTCCTTGATGTTCACCCTGTCCCTCACCTTTCTTACCCACCTTCACACTCCCCTCTTTAGGTTTGGTGGATTTTTCAACTGACATCTTTTGAGAGACACCAGAGGGGGCTTTCTTTGTCTTTGTTTTTGAAATTTTGGATTTGGTAGCTTGGGTAGGCAATTGTTGGGACAATGACATAGTTGCCATAGCTACACTAGAATGCAAAGAAGTTTGTGAGGTTGGAAGAGTAGAGACAGTGGAAATTACCTCACTTACCTGAGGTGCTTCCATTATTGGGAAGTAGAAGAGTGACACCTCTTTGTGATGGTTTACTCTGTTTAAATCTGCAATGATTCTCATTTCTTGAACCCAACAATCTAATTTGTTGGTTGAGTTCTCAAGCACAATATCCTCAGAGAGGTGGTTAGCAAGCATCATTAAAAATCTAGCATAGTAAACATTTTTACCCCTCTTATTTAGCTCTCCTAATTTAAACCCCAACTCAAATATGACTAGATCACTAAAATTGAAAAATTTATCAGTTACTAGCATGTAAAGCATGTTGAGCATGGAGATATTAACTGAATCAAAATTGCTAATTTTACCAGAAAATACTTTAGTAACTACATCACACAGATAACTCCATTCCTTCCTAAGACCCAACCTCCTAATTTCACTTAATTTAGAAGTAGAGAGTGCATAGCCTATCAAATTAAGCATATTAACAATATCAGTGTCTGTGTGTGGAGTAGTGACAGTATTATTAGGAAACTTGAAGCATGATTTAACAATATCACTATTAACACAGAATTCCTTACCTTTAATAGTGAAAGTGATAGTCTTATCAGTTGAGTTGTACACTGCAGTCGTCCACATTTCTTCTTCAACAACCTCACGGTAGATGGTGGGTGATTCCAGCATGGCATAGTTGATTTTGTAGTTCTTCACAAAATCCATCATTTTGTGGTAGTCTCCAGATTGCTGAATCCCCTTGTTCACTAGAGCCGTGAAGTTATTCTTCTCATAGATAAATCCAGTTTGAGACATGATCTTGACGACTGGTGTCATTGTTAGAGAGTGAAAATTACATAGAGAGAAATGATAATTGCTTTTGAGAAAGAGAGAAGTTAGAGCAGATGATTTGAGAATTATAAAAGAAAAGCAATAAAAATGAATTATGCTTTTATACTATCTCAAAAATAACTGGCAAAAATAATAAAGTAAAATAAAGTAGCCAATAAGAATTGCCCAAAATAGCCGTTTAAAAATAAACTGTAAAAATTCCATCAATTATCCATCGTGTTATGCTTACAAACTGTAAGTATACTCGATGGATAATGTTCAGAGAATAAACTGCTAAGAATAAGATAATTCGACGGATGATGATAAATCAGTTATCCGTCGAGACATAAAATATTCCAAAAAAATAATTGATTTTATTAACAAATTATATACCAACGGATGATCAAACTCGATGGATAATGATCATCCGTCGAGATGTAAATTTTGACTTAGCCAAAATTTCATCCAAGACTGAAAAAATCAATTAAATTTCTGGATGCATACTTGAAAATTATCTGAAAAGTTTTAAGAAAAATTAAGCATACCTAACTCACTTACCAACCTTGAAAAGGTGGATTCATCCAGTGGCTTGGTAAATATATCTGCAAGCTATTTTTCACTTGGAACAAAATGTAGTTCCACAGTGCCATTCATTACATGTTCCCTTATGAAGTGGTACTTGATGTCTATGTGCTTTGTTCTTGAATGTTGTACTGGATTTTCAGTGATGGCAATTGCACTTGTGTTATCACAGAAAATAGGAATCCTTTTCACTTACAGATCATAGTCTAGAAATTAATTTCTCATCCACAAAATTTGTGCACAGCAACTGCCGGCAACAATATATTCAGCTTCAACTGTAGAAGTAAAAACTGAATTTTGCTTTTTACTGAACCAGGACACAAGCTTGTTTCCTAGAAATTGACAGGTTCCTGTTGTACTTTTTCTATCAATTCTGTAACCTGCATAATCTGCATCTGAATAACCAGTTAGATCAAAACCAGAATCTCTAGGGTACCAAATGCCAAGTTTTGGTGTTCCCTTGAGATATCTGAAAATTCTCTTAATAGCTACTATGTGAGATTCTCTAGGATCAGCCTGAAATCTAGCACAAAGACATGTAGCAAACATTATATCTGGCCTACTAGCTGTTAAGTACAGAAGTGAGCCAACCATGCTCCTATAACTTGAAATATCCACAGACTTTTCAGTAGTGTTCAATTCAAGCTTAGTTGCAGTGGCCATGGGAGTTTTTGCAGATGTGCAATCTATTATATCAAACTTCTTTAAAAGATCATAAATGTATTTATTTTGACTAATGAATATTCCATCACTAACTTGCTTAACTTGCAAACCAAGAAAGTAAGTTAGTTCTCCCATCATGCTCATTTCATACTTACTTTGCATCAATTTGGCAAACTTTTTGCAAAGTTTTTCATCTGTAGAGCCAAAAATAATGTCATCTACATAAATTTGAACAAGTATGCTAGAGCCATTAACATTTCTAAAGAATAAAGTTTTGTCAACATTACCTCTAGTGAAGTGATTCTCTAAAAGAAACTTTGACAAAGTGTCATACCAGGCTCTAGGTGCTTGCTTCAGTCCATAAAGTGCTTTGAAAATATAGTAGACATATTCTGGAAAATTTGGATCTTCAAAACCAGGAGGCTGACTGACATAGACTTCCTCCTCCAAATCTCTATTCAAAAAGGCACTTTTGACATCCATTTGATAGACCTTGAAATTGGCATGGGCTGCATAGGCTAAGAAGATTCTGATGGCTTCAAGTCTTGTAACAAGAGCAAAGGTTTCATCAAAATCTATTCCTTCTTGTTGACAATAGCCCTTAGCAACCAATCTAGCTTTGTTTCTGACTACTATGCCATTTTCATCCATCTTGTTTCTGAATACCCATTTGATGTCTATAGGTTTCTTTCCTTTAGGCTTGGGTACCAGCTTTCATACCTTGTTCCTTTCAAATTGGTTTAGCTCTTCCTGCATAACTAAAATCCAATCAGGATCCAAAAAAAACTTCTTCTACCTTCTTTGGTTCTTCCTTAGATAGGAAACTGCTATATAGACATTCTTCTTAAGTTGCTCTCCTTGTTTGAACTCTAGAAGAAACATCACCAATGACGAGCTCAAAGGGGTGATCCTTTGTCCATTTCCTTTGTTGAGGTAGATTAGCTCTAGATGAAGAGGCCTCATTGTTGTCTTGATGTGTGATTGAGTTTTGATTAGTAGAAACTCCCCCTGAGTTTGTGAACCTATGATTTGAGAAAGGGGAATTTTCTGTAAGTGATCTATTCTGACTTTTAGCTCCTTTTGATGACCCGACGGATGGTGAATTTTGAGTACCGATGGATGAAGTTGGTTGTCTCCCGACAGATAAAGCAGATTGTCTCCCGACGGATAAAGCAGATTGTCTCCCGACGGATGAAGCATTTTACAATTAGACAGATGTTGAATTTTGTGCTTCATTGGTAGTATATTTTTCTGCATTATCCTTTGAAACTGTTTCTTGATCACTTTCATCATCACTAACCATCTCCACATTGTCAAATTTGAGGCTCTCATGGTAATCTCCATCTTGTAGTCCTTCAATCTTTTTATTATCAAACACAACATGTACTGATTCCACAACAATGTTGGTTCTCAGATTGTAGACTCTATATGCTTTACCCACAGCATATCCAACAAAAATTCCTTCATCTGCTTTAGCATCAAACTTCCCATTCTGATCAGTTTGATTTCTCAAGATATAGCATTTGCAGCCAAAGACATGAAGAAAATTTAGAGTTGGCTTCTTGTTCTTGAACAATTGGTAGGGAGTCATGCATTTTGCTTGATTAACCAGAGAAATATTCTGAGTGTAACATGCAGTATTTACAGCTTCAGCCCAGAAATATGTTGGTAACTTAGATTCTTCAAGCATTGTCCTTGCAGCTTCAATAAGTGATCAGTTCTTTTTTTCTACTACTCCATTTTTTTGTGGAGTTCTTGTTGCTGAAAACTCATGCAAAATCCCATTTTCTTCACAAAATGCCCTCATGACAGAATTCTTGAACTCAGTTCCATTGTCACTCCTGATCCTTCTAACTTTGAAATCAGGATGATTGTTGACTTGCCTTATGTGATTGATGATGATTTCATTAGCCTCATCTTTAGACTTAAGGAAATATGTCCAAGAGAACTTTGAGAAATCATCTATAATTACTAGGCAAAATCTTTTCCTTGAGATGACAACACATTGACTGGTCCAAACAAATCCATGTGTAGCAGTTACAAAGGTTCTTCAATTGTTGAATCAAGCTTCTTTCTGAATGATGCTTTGATTTGTTTACCCTTTTGGCAAGCATCACACAGTCCATCCTTAGAAAACTCCACTTGAGGAATACCTCTAACCAGTTCTTTCTTTACAAGCTCATTCATGGTATTGAAGTTTAGATGGGATAGCTTCTTGTGCCATAGCCAACTTTCATCTTGACTTACTTTACTGAGAAGACAAGTAACGGATTCTGCATTTGATGAGTTGAAGTCAGCTAGGTACACATTTCCTTTTCTCACTCCAGTGAGAACCACTTTATTGCTCCTCTTATTTGTCACAACACAGGATTCTGAGTTGAAGGTTACTGAATTGCCTTTATCACAAAGCTGGCTGATACTCAACAGATTGTGTTTGAGACCATCCACTAAGGCAACCTCCTCAATGATGACATTGTCTTTTGAAATCAAACCATATCCCACAGTATAACCCTTGCTGTCATCTCCAAAAGTAATACTTGGGCCAGCTTTCTCCTTGAATAATGTGAGCAGGGTAAAATCACCAGTCATGTGTCTTGAACAACCACTATCCAAGTATCACAGATTCTTTCTGTTTCCCTGCACACATTAAAACCAAATGAAGTTGATTTTGGTACCCAAGTTTCCTTGGGTCCTGCCTTGTTAGCTTTCTCCTTTTGTTTCTTAGGTTTGATCTCATTTGACTTGGGGATATCAGATTCATCCTTAGTCATCTGAGTTGGACCTTTGAAACCATTCATTAAAATAGGATTATTATGCATATTTTGATTAACAGGAAGTGGCATGCTATTAGTGAACATGTTATTCTAGTAAGGCATGCTAAATGACATTTGAGGCATACTAAATGCAGCATAATAAAGATTAGGTGCAAATGGCATATTAGCAAATTGTGCATTCATATTCTGTGCAGACATAACATTCATAGGCATAGAAGGCATAGCACTCATGTTGGGAAAAGAAGGTGGTACATATAAGGAAGTAGGCATGGGAGTTTTGCAATTAACAGACAGATGATTTACACTACCAAACTTAACACAAATTTTTCTTGGAGCATACTTATCAGGTGTGTAGTTGTTATGTTTGTTAATCCCTACTTTACCATTTCTATTGTTATTCTTTTTAGCCTCTGTTTTAACCTCAATCTTTTCTAGTCTGTCATTCAATTGCTTGATAGACAGATGACCAACATTCACTTTCTTCTCCTTCTTCACTTGACTAGTTTCTCCTAAAATGAAGTTTTTGGAAACTGATCCATATTTTTCATTTAACTTAGCAAGTTTGGCTTTACTCACAGGTTTGCTTACAACCGACGAATGAAGATTTATGTCACTCGACGGATAATCCTTTTGGTTATCCGACGGATGGTTCTCATCATCCATCGAGTCCACATCTGTTAGCAATTCATCAACCAAATTGGATTCCAGCTTCTCCTTATTCTTCTTCCAGGCTGCATCATAAAAGGAATCAATACCTTAAACTTTGGTGATTTGAGCATGAACATCTCTAGATGTTTTCCATGCCTTAATCACCTCCTGTTCTCGTTCAAGCTGCTTCTTCAAAACCTTTTCTTTCTTCAAGGACTCAGTTAATTCATCCTTAGCAATCTTACACCCAATTCTCAATTTTTCAAATTCAATAAACTGAGACTCTAGCACATTATTCCTCTCACTTAAAAACAAATTGTTTTCTTTAATTTTAGCATTTTCCTTAGTGAGAGACTTAAGTGTAACACGCAAGTGATATAATTATGTAGACATGTCATTGATAGCATCATTACACTCAGCTTTAGATAATTGTGCTAGGTTAGTGGTGATTACCTGATTACTTGAAGAACTTGTCTCTGTTTCATCAGACTTGGCCATTAGGGCTAGATTAACATAGCTGACATCCTCATCCTCATCCAGACCATCTGCTGCCCAGTCATTTTCTTGTGTAATGAAAGTCCTTTCCTTTTGTTTGAGCAACTCAAAATACTTCTGTTTATAATCCACAGGCTCAAACTTCTTCTTGCTGGAATTTGACTTTCTACACTCACTGGCAAAGTGCCCTGCCAAGCCACATTTGAAACATTTGAATTTTGATTTATCCACCATGTTTCTATTTGGCTTAGTTGCTCCAAAGTTCTTTTTAAACTTGATCTTGGCAAATCTTTTGGAAAGAAATGCTAGATATTCGTCAATGTCATCCATATCATCTTGGCTCAAAGAGTCTTCATTTTCTGCTACCAGCCCCTTGCCCTTGTTTTCACAAACCTTTGAAGTAGACTCAACAGCTTCTGTCTTCACCCCCTTCTCTTTCTTTAACTCAACAACCAGTCCAATGGACCCTCCTTTCTTTCTCCCTTTCTCCATTCTTTCATCTTGCTCTGTTTCAAGCTCATAAGTCTTTAGAATGCCATACAATCTCTCTAGTGTAAACTCCTTGTATTCTTGTGAATTTCTCAAGGAGACTGTCATTGGTTTCCATTCTTTTGGTAGGGATCTCAGAAATTTGAGGTTAGAATCTTTGGTTTGGTAGACTCTTCCATGCATCTTTAGAGCATTTAGTAGCTTTTGAAATCTACTAAAGATATCAGTGAGAGTTTCACCTTCTTCAAAGTGAAAATGCTCATATTGCTGAATTAGTAACTGCATCTTGTTTTCTCTAACTTGTTCAGTGCCATCACAGATAATCTGAATTGTATCCCAAACTTTCTTGGCAATTTTACAATTGATGATGTTGTCAAACATGTCACCATCAACTCCATTGAACAGAATATTCATGGCCTTCTTGTCTTTCCTGACTTATTCAATATCAGGATCTGACCATTCATGCCTTGTCTTGGGAACTGATGACTCATTTCCAGTTGCAGCTCTCATTGGTACATGAGGGCCTCTCTCTATGCAATCCACATAGGCCTCATCTTGAGAAAGTAAATGAAGTTGCATCTTTACCTTCCAGTGATGGTAATTATCTTTGTCCAGAAAAGGAATCTTGACTCCAACATCCTTCTTGTTCATCTTGCTGTTTGTTGTGATCTTTAAACTCTTTGTACTTCAAGAGCTTGCTCTGATACCAATTGTTAGTCCCTAACAATGAAACAATAATTACAGAAGGGGGGGGGGGTTGAATGGAATTCTTGAAACTTTTTCTGAATTATAAAATGTTCTAACTCAAAATATATATGTGATTGTTTTGATTTGTAAAGTGCGGAATGATAAGTTAAAATGAATCAAAACATAAAGTAATAAAAACACAAGTCTTTAAAACTTTCTGGTGGATTTGAATGTATCCACCAGATATATATATATATATATATATATATATATATATATATATCGAGAGAACCCTGTGAAGCTTGAATAGCTCACAGCTGCTTATAAATAAGAACAACTAAACTTACAGAGAAATGCTAAAGGATACAGCTTACAATTATTTCTCTGAGAAATGTATTGCTTAGTCTTGTTGTTGTTCTACTTGCTCCTCTTGGTTTATATATCACCAAGATTACATAGTAATAAGACAAGATAATAAAACAAAACCTATCAAGTCTAATACTATGCTGCTTCACTACTCTATTCCAGTATCTTTGAATATCTTCATAATAGCATGGAAATGGTAATGCTTCTTTGTTCTCAAAAACCCAGTTGAATAGGCTGCCACATTCCTTTTGCAAACACTCGACGCATGTGACTGTGTTGTCATTATCAACGGATGTTTGAATTGATCATCCGTCGGGTACATTGAAGGGTTTTTAGCACATAAACGCAACGAAAACGTAAATTTAAATCTTAAAAAACCGAAACCTTCCGCAAGATCCATGTGAAAAATAATATTTAATTCGTAGTTCAGTATGTTTACCTTAAGAAGCTTTACGTTAATGAAAAGATGGAGGTCTTTAATAGCGATCCAAGAACGATGAACGGAGATCCCTAGCAGCTGCTCCTCAAGTGTGAAGCACTCCACCGGTATCCACCAAGAGTACAATGTGATGGAGGAGGAAGAGGTTGAGAGAATTAGTTGTCTCCCTCTTGTTCTACTTTAGAATTAGGGTTAATTATTTTGGGTTGAGGCAAATAGGGTTTATAATAGTATATTTATAGGCAAAATTTACAGCTGAAAATTTTCCATAAAATATTATTATTATTAACCCTTTAATTGATTATTCTTATTAACCAATTAACTAATAATTAAAACACCTTTTAATCATTAATCCCTTTTCTAAACACTTTAGAAAAATAATTCTCTCACTTGATTTAATTTCTAAAATTAAATTCTTAATTAATAATATTAAGAATTAATTAAATCTCATTTAATCAATTATTAAATTTGCTAATTAATTATTTATTTCACAAATAAATAATTACCAGCCATTATTAATTAATTCCTCCACCATTAAATCATTCGCTTTTATGGTGTGACCATGTAGGTTCAATATTAAGCCGGTAGTAGAAATAAATAATAATAAAAATATTTTATCATTATTTATATAAATTCTCTAATTCATTAAATATGATTAATTAATAAATTAATCATATTTATTCTACATCGTGAGGGATACTTCTCAGCATATCGCGACTATCCGGATAATACGAATTCACTGCATAGAATACCAAGAACCTATTCAGTGAGTAGTTACCGTACAATCAATTCCTTCTACCCTGCAATGTCACGATTAAATACAAGGCATGGAACTTGTGTCAAGCTTATCTTATTTAATCATTTACTTTCCCATTCACTATGCTTAGTTCTATTTAATGTAAATTAGAAACTCCTTTCTAATTTCATTCACTCTGGCCAGAGATTCCCTGAACTAGCATAAGTGGATCAGCATTGAACATTCTCTTCCTTCACTGGAAGGGGTAGATCCTTTATTGATCATACACTATCTTCGTGTACAAATTCCTATACCCAGTAGAGCCCTTATAATCGTCCCTGGAGACTAAGAACTAAACCAAAGCATAGTTCAGTGTACACAAGATGACTATGATGACCTCAAGCCTAAGGATACTTGTACAACTATCACTATGTGAACAACTGCTGACACGTTAGTGAACTCCATCAGTTGTTCAGCTGTGTGAGTCATGTTCAGTGAACTTATTCTATAATAAGCACCTACATACTAGCTATAGTGTCACCACACAAATGTCTATGAGAACAGACATCCTTCATAATGAAGCAAGCATAGTATGTACCGATCTTTGCAGATTACTAATTACCAGTTAGTAATCCTACGACCAGGAAATATTTAAGTTTAGAGTTATCATCTTTTAGGTCTCATTATTATGATCTCATCATAATCCATAAAAAGCTTTACTCTAAACTATGGTATATCTTATTTAAACACTTAAATAGATAAAGCCCGCAATAAAACCAAAATAAGTCTTTTATTAATATCAATGAAATTAAAACAGATTAAATAAAAGTTATTCCTAAATCATCATACATGATTGGACTTAGGACACATCTCTTTCATACATGATTATCATCCGTCGGGTTGCCTTGTTGATCATCCGTCGGTGGCTTTATTGATCATCTGTCGGTGGCTTTGTTGATCATCCGTCGGGTAGCTATTTGACACTTGACTTCATTTCACTTATGCAGAATTACAAGACATCTTATATTTATAATTAATCAACCTGTTCTGCATATCTAGTTAAAGTCAACATGACTTATATGTTACTACAGAATCTATACAAAGGTGTTTGCAGAAATGTGCTACATGACTTATTGTTACATAAGCTACTCACTCGATGGATGTCAAATTATCATCCGTCGGGACTATATTGAGTCATCCGTCGGGACTATATTCGATTATCCGTCGAGTGCTACATAATTCACTAAGTTGAATCTACTAAGGTGTTTTGTTAATGAAATCATCAAGTTCACAACATATTCCCAACAGTATAGTCTTCCTGTCCTTTTTGATGGCTTCAGTTCCCTGACATCTTATCTCCAAAGCATCCCATATTTCCTTTACAGTCTTGCATCCAATTACCCTATTTGACATGACATTGTCAATTGCACTATGAAGCGGATGCCTTACCCTTGCATCCTTGGCAATAGATGAGATGTCTTCAGGTGTGTAATCACCTTTCTCCTTTGGTATCATCTTTGCCGGTTGATCAGCAACTGCAACAGAAAGCTTGGTAGGCTTATATGGTCCATCATTAATTCTATCAAGGTATTCTGGATCTGTGGCTTCCAGAAACATAGTCATCTTTACCTTCCATATAGGATACTCAGGTGCTCTCAATATGGGAACCCTAATACTCTCATATCGACTGTGGGTTTGATTGTTTTGAGTACCTTGAGTTTTGGTGGGCTTAGGTGGAGTTTGTGTTTCGTCAGACATGATTTTAAACTGGATCTCACTGTTTGTATATCAACAGAAAGGCTATGATACCACTTGTTAGATCACATAACACTATAGAAGGGGGTTGAATATAGTGTTTATAGAATCAAATCGATTTAGAACACAAGTATGTAACAACAATCAAGTTTATTCAATATAATAAGATCTGTTACAAAGTAGGTTTAACTACTCTCTCAGTGATGAACAATATCACTAAGAGTTGTTAGGGTTACAATGAATAATCTTTCTCGTGAATGATAACACATATAGTGTAAACCCTAATCTGTGTTTATATAGTACACGGTTAAAAGATATCTTCTAATTGATATGGAATATAATTTTGTCTCCTAAAATATATCAATCTGATATTATCTTCTACAAGTCTTCTAGTCATCTAACTCTAAAGCATATCTTCCAGTGTTTTAGTCATGACCCTCTCCTGTAAATCAGCTGCATTCCTTATCTGAAGTACCCGCACTTAAGTCCTGATATAAATCCTGACGGCCTTAAGTTCTGATATAAGTTCTGACGTCCGTAAGTTCTGATTTCCACTAAGTCCTGATAAGTCCTGAAATTAAATTTTGAAACTAAACACAACAGATTAGACATGACATCACAAATATATCTAACATAGTCTTTTATCACTGAAAATTCAATTCTAGTTGTTAAGTTTCAAAAGCTATAAACACTATCAAGAAAAGCAGAAAAACACATTCACCCCCTCTGTGTTGCACTTCATACCTAACAACTATGCAGTATTTAACATGATCATACACAATCTTCGCTTCCTTCATAGTCAAAAATCATATTTTAACATGATCGGGCAAATGAGCAGCACGATCATTTCATTATGCATCCTTAGTAGCGTGATCATGCATTATCCACTGTGATCATATATTTGCCTTTCTCTCGCATTTCATTACACCGTTGATATGCATTGAGAATTCTTCTACATGAGTCTCTTCCACTTTGAAAGCACTCGACCTTGAGTTCAATGTTGAATAACAATTGTGTATATTTACTGCTCATCTGGCCATGATGGTACTTTAAATAAAAAGTCCTCGTCGAAACTTTGTGCTTCACATGCTCCCCCAAAATAACTTTTAAGTATAAAGGTAACACTAAAACCAGTTCGAACTAACCATGATAAAAAAATTTAAATACAAATTTGGAATTGACATCACATAACTCTTGTTTTGTACCAAAACATAATGTGCATTCATATGATGACTTTAAAACACTTTATTCTCAAATGGATACAAGACATGCTCCATGTAACCATGTTATCAATTTTGAAATCAATTGTCTTACCTCAACTTTGTGACACCAATTTAAATCAAACCGATATCTCCTACCCATTACTAACTCATATGAATCAACAAAAAAATTTTCAAACACTGCAACATCCTTGTATTTCGAACTAGCAATGTCAGTCACATATATTTCACTTATGGTCATGAAAATTAATATGCTACTTTATAATATTATTTGGTGCGGCATAAATTTGCGGAGGCAACTTGAGTTCATTAATCATATCCCATAAATAATATTTATCATGATATTGACAATCTATCACAATCTCAAAAGTTAGGGGACTCACCTTGCATGAGACCGAATTAAGTTTTAATATCGCAAATCATCCGCCAATTCATAGGTATCCAATGATAGATTATGCACGTCTTCAACATGTAGGTAATCATCATCCTCATCTCCATACACATCAAAACTCTCTTTGTTGTTTTTTTATTCCTCCTCATCCTTGTCGTTTACTTAAATCACATCAATTTTATTATAATATGTAGGCATACAATTTTAGAACCAGTCTTTCACACACTTCTTCAACTATCTCTGAAATTTTCAAATCTTTTAAATAATTTTTTGCAATTACATAACCAAGCTCTTTTTTATCTTCCTCACCCAACAAACTACCCAATTTTGATTGAGGACATTCATCGAACATATTGTAAGCATTACCGGGTTCATATTATCGAACTAAATCAACATCTTTCTTACACTTCATACACATCTTATAATCACAATGCTCTGATAAAAATATCTTTAACATCAAATGTCTCATCTATCGCCATTTTGTTGAATGATTTTTTCTTTAGCCTTTTCCTCTACACAACCAGTTTTTCCCACCAAATCGCAAGAACACTCTTTAACCTCATAGCTAGCATCTCTATCTGCATATTCTGATCTTCTCTTTCACTTTTACGTTACTTGTTGTTGTTATTCATTTTGATTTTAATGCATCCACTCTATTTATGAAAACCTCCAGGGTCGCGGTTAAAGTCGTCGTAAACTCTCGAATATCTTATTTGGTAATTGGTTCTCAATGAATCAAGTAACGAAAAGGACGGGAAAAAGCCTACTTTGATGCCTACTGAAGCAACATGGAAACGTATGAAAAGTAAGCGTTAGTTGTCGCAACAACTCTTATACGTGAAATCCCTAAAACACATTGAATTCACAAGACAAGCTTTGAATCCACAATGCTTTGAATCAATAAGAGAGAAACTTATAGGATATTAATTTCAATAAAAAGATTATTATTTGTTACATCGTGATATTGTTTAGAAAATGATATACTCCCTCCGTCCCACTCATTTCATTACAGTTTTTTCCTCACACTTGATACACATTTTAAAGCTATTATAAAGTATAGTTCAATATTTTATTTTTAAAATTTTCTTTTTCTGAATAAAAATTTAAACATTATATTTTTATTTCAAAGAAAAAAATTAAAGAACCTGGAGGGAAGGAGGGAATATAATCCTAAAATAAAATAAAAAAACAAGTGATAATTAAAAGCAGCGTTGCCATGTAGTATTTAGCATTATCATCCACAATCTCCACACTATCACAATCTCAAAATCCAATGTTGACATAATCATGCAATCTAACAGCATCATCATGCATCCTTAGTAGCATGTTCATGCAATATCGTGTTCATGTCTTAACTATTCTCGCATTCTGTTACACCCTTGGTTTATACCGAGAATCATTCCACATCATTATTTTCTTTTAATTACTTAATAATATTTCCTTCTACTTTTTCTTCCTTGATGCTATTGGGCCCGACTTGTTATTGCGAGAATAAAAAATCCCAAATTTAGTTTCTTTATTATTTTTTATATTCTTTGAAAGTCCAATGACTGAAGCATTAAGAAGGGGACCTAATGTCAAACAATACATACAGAGAGATCACACAAGTAGGGGTAACAACAGGTCGGATCAGATCGGGTTTTGTAAGATCCAAATCTGATTCGTTATGTTTCGGTTCAGATCGTGTTCAGTTACGGATATTAAAAATAAAGATCCAAATCTGATCTATCGGGTTTTTTCGGGTTTCGGGTCAGTTTCGAGTTTAATTCAAATATTTAAAAATAATTAATAAAATAAAAAAATTATATTATTATACAAATATATTTTTTTGAATGTTAAGAATACAAAAATAGTATTTTATTTATTGTCAATAAAAGGTTGCTACAGTAGTCGACGTCTTATTTTACTAAATGTAGGTTAAAAGTTTCACTCATGCGTGTGCGATTGTTTAACAAAAAAACTAGCATTCTACATATATAGATAATTCTGTATTAGCATCAAATATAATAAATTTAATGATCGATAATTATTTAACATCCTAATTATAAACATTAAATTTAAATATTTGATGTATATAAATCATGTATAATAGTTATAAAATTATGTAAAATAAGAATATGCTATCGGATTTTTTTTCGGGTTTCGGGTTTGGAACGGGTTTCGGGTCGGGTATTGGTTCGGTATACCTAAGATTCAAATCCAGATCGAAACTTTTTTGAGTCTAAAATTAAGATTCAGATCCGGATCCAAATCCAAAAAAATTGGGTTCAAATAAATCCAAACAGATCGGAACGGATCGGGTATTCGCCGGTTCGGACAAATTTGTCATCCCTACGCACAAGGATAATGGTGTGCCTACATTTATTTCATACCAAAAAGCACCAATTTCGCAAAGTGATGAACAACTAAATTGCCATCCATTTTTAAATGAATCCATTAAATTGAACTAAACGTACTACAAGAGGCTAAAATGTCTTCAAAAACATTATCAAAATTCGCGAGATAGTTCAAAGGTTTTGAGAGTTGGTATATGAGGAATTCACAATTAGACTTTAAGATGATAATTTTGTACCCCATTCTCTTCGCAATTTTAATTATCACAAGTATAGCTCGACCTTCTGCAATTCGTGTTGGTCACCAAGCTCGTAATACTGATACATTCCCTTCAAAATTACGTGCCAGAACTCACATTCCTATCCATCCTTCCACCGTCAAAGACGCAACTACATTCAATTTTATAACCCTAGAATGGATACTATGCCCATTTCTTCTAACAGGTAGTGCTTTTGTGGTAGGTTTGTAAATACAGTGAGGCAGCGTTTGTAAATATTAATTTTATTTTAAATTTGAAATTTCAATACTAGAATTTGGAATCCAGAATTTCAATTCTAAATTTTTTGTTTGAAAATTCAAGAAATTGAATTTCAATACTATTTTTCAGGATTTTTCTAAAATTAGAAATATTATATATTTTTTATTTTTTTGTTGGAGAATTGAAATATATACATTTCAAGAAAAATTGATGAAATGCAGAGTTTGAAAAAAAAAATCAAAAATAACTTCTCGGCAAAAGGTTCTCGAGAAACATTTTTCAAAAAAAATTTCGTTCTAGAAAATTCTTCCAATACACAATTTCATCGGGATAATTTTTCACCTAAAATTTTCTTGGAAAATTTTTCTCGGGGAAAAAAGTTATCAACGGAAAATATATTCACGAAAAACGTTTTAGAGAAAAAAATTTCAGAGAAAAAATTCTCAGGAAAATTTTTTGAAAAAAAAATTCTCGAGAAAAGTTTATCGGGAAAAAATTTCCGAGAAAGTTATCGGGGAAAAATTTTCCGACAAAAGTTTCTAGGAAAAAAAGTTATCGGGAAATTTTTCCGAAAAAAAATTCAGAAGAAAATTTCTTGGGAAAAAATTCTGGAGAAAAAATGCCCAAGAAAAGTTTATGGAAAAAGATATCTAGAAAAATATTTCTCGGAAAAAATTACCCGAAACAAATTCTTGGGAAAAAAATTGCGAGAAAAAATTTTTGGGAAATAAATTTCCCGAAAAAAGTTTCTGGGAAAAAATTTCCGTGATAAAGTTTTTGAGAAAAATATTTCTTAAAAAATTATTCCAATAAAAAGTTATCAACAATTTTTTCCCATGAAAAATGTCTCGGGAAAAATCGTAAACAAATTTTCATTTTTAAACTTGCTATTTAATTGTGTTGAATTTGAACAAATTCCAAATCTAAATATTTGATACTTACCAAACACTTAATTTGATAAAATTCTGGATTTAAAATGAAATTCATGTATACAAAAGAGTAAGGGGCTAGTTACCTTATGGGATGGGGTCACTCACCCCTCTACTCTCAAATGTCTTGAGATATGTATTATATAAAGCTTAATTTTTTTTATATTTGACCCCTAAAATTAACAATTTTAACCTTGCTTAATATTTTTAAATCCACTTAAATTTTATTCTTGACCCCATTGAATTATATAACTTGTAAAAAATACATAAATTTATTCTTTACTTTCAACAGAATTGATTAAATATATCGGATAGTAAATAAACCGTTAATGATAATTTTAATATATATATGTATCAAAAAAACTGTAACATAATTTATTAATACTCAATTTTTTTTTAGATCAAATTTTCTCGCTACTCAAAAGGCATTAGTCATTTCTTAACTCATCACCAGGATGAAAGTAATTATTTAAGTTTCAACTAACAATGGATTTAGGCATATAGGGATTATAATTCAACCACGTTATTTCGTGCATGAAACTTTTTTTTTTAAAGTTGGTGCATTTAACTTAGATTATTTGTACTTGTTATATTCTTAAAAGAAAAAATATATGCAATGTTTTTTAAAAACGTTTACTCTGAGTAGAGTCCGAGTCTGGACGGTCAGCCCTACTAGATACTTCCGTGTACAACTGTAGAAGCTTTGACCGAGTAAATAATAAAGTTTTCTCTTTCATAAATTGCAGGAAGAAAAATAAAAAACAAATCAGTATTTATTATTCTTATACTTCAGTTGTCAGTATTTGTGATATACAAATAGTAGTATAATTTATTTAAATATACTAGCCTGAAACCCTTGCATTTCACGGATTATTTTTAATATTACATAAAATTATGAATTTAATTTGAAGTAAAAATTTTAAGTAATAAACTTGTTTGTTTGAAATTTTAATAATATGATTTGATAACAATTATTAATATATCTATAAATTAGTTATAATACAGTTTTAAAAAAGAATGTAATTATTGAAATTTATATTTTTATTGATATTATGTTTAATTAAAAAATAAATTTTAGTCGTGGTCAAATATTCTGACCAAATCCTACTAATTATATTCAAATTTATGTTAGTGTAATATGTTAAACCCGAATCAATGGTAAAATTTTATGTGTTAATGACAAAAAAATTATATTAGCTTGAGACTCGTTATATCAACCAATTCGAGTTAATTATATTTATCATTTTATTTAATTTTATTTAAACCCGGGGTGATTATTATTTTACACCCAATGGATAATATGTATTATTTTGTTTTAGTTTGACGACACCCCACAAATTTCCTTCCAATTTTTTATTTTGTTATAATCTTGTTCAATAATATAATATTTTTAGCGGGATCAATAATATTTATTATTTTATTTTAGCCCGATTCTTCTAATCCAGCTAACTATATCTATTTATTTTTTATTTAAAACTGGATCAATACTATAATTTTGTTTAGCTCGGCCGGGTAAATTTATATATTATATTTGTTTTAACAAAAACCATTAAACATATTATATTTTTGTTATAAATATTTATCTATTTACGAAAGTGTTTATTTAAATATTACTATAATTACGGTGATCGGACCGACTATCCACGAAACTTTCATTATTTTGTTTTTAATATAATAGTATAAATAGATAGGTTGCTTCAAACTAAGAAATGAAATATAAATTAGTAATATATTTGAGAGGACCCCTCTAAATAACACAACTAAAAGCAATGTGAATATAGTAATTGCATATAAGAACAGCGGTTTCCATCTGTTGTAAAGCTTAATTTAATAGTTTATTAAGTAAAACAAAAGCATAAAATAGAATAATATGCATAGATAAGAACAACCAATTAGTTTATACACTAATTTAAAAAATTTATTGGTGTTCTATGTAATCTTTTTTCAAGTTTGGTCGGGTAACGAAAATGACTTTGAATTTGTTCAAATTCCACTATCTACTTGTGTGGATTAATAAATAGCATTACGATATATAATATTTCTTTGGTTCAAATTTAATCCTCCACCACTCAAAAGCCATTCCTAAAATATTATAATTCCCTTCATTTTACTTAATTTCTGATTAAACAAATTCACCTGGTTTTCCAATTTTAATCGAAGAAGAATATGGCATATAATTTATAGTTTTATTTTGAAACACAAATCATTTATAGAGCTGCTTTTACTAAAACTCGAGCAGTTACCATTAATGATTTACTGAAATTAGTGTGCTTCGGTTTTTGACAAAAAAAATTATTTTGCAATATTAATTTTTACAATTTTTTTTTTAAAAATATTTGAAATTACTTTTCTCCATCCCTAAAATAATAAAAAAAATACTTATTTTGAAATGAAGAGATATTTATAACAACAATTTAGAATGCAATTGATGTTGCAGTTATCCCTACGTTTTGCATATCATGTTTTAATTGATTTTAACAAATTAAATGAGATAAATTTCTTTCAATTCACTTATAACTTCTATTATTACTCTTTAAATATACAGAGTATGATCTTACATTCTGTAATTACTGATTTATAAATTAATTGAATTATAACAATAATAATGAATTAGTTAATGAAATAACTAAGGCTGTATTAGTCAAAGGGTGATGATGATTTGACGATATTCATTGTACAGAAATGAATAATAAGTTAAAGGAAACAGTGAACAAGTGTCTTCTGATTGCAAATGGTTGAACACGGGCCCTTGCACATATTAATGCCAAATTGCCGATTAAATGACACATTTTGCAACAAATTAGTTGCTTCACTGCTTCATCAATTTCAATTCTCAACCCAACCTTGCAATTAAATGCCAGAAATAGTAAATATGTACACTCAGCATGAACAATCTAAACATAATAAATTATTATAAGGGTGATAATTTTGTTAATGTTATATTGTAACAATCTAAATATAATAAAACTATAAACTTATTAGAAATTTAATTAAATTAAATATTTGAATTTAAATGAAATTGTAGTAAAATTTTCAACCCATAAAATATTACCCTTTTCCATGTTCATGGAAAATTGAATTACATAACTCTAAAAATTAATTCCACTAATGATTTATATCTTGTCATCTCATATAGGTTGATTTTTACTCCCCAAAATATATTAGAACAAATACTAAATTATAAGACATATAAGTTTAATTAATAAAAAAAATCCAAAGCGCATAGTAAGTTGTAATTGGCTCTGTAGGGTTAAGGAATGAAATTTATACATATTTTGTTAAATTTATAAAAACTAAATTTATACCAGCGGGATGATTTATAAATATTTTATACTATTTTTATTATTTTTAATATTCTTTTAAAATTACTATGTTTGTTAATTTAATTTTATAATTAAATTTTGTTTCCTTTTAGTTGTAGTAATATATATATATATATTACTTTATTTAATTTTAAAATGTGAATTTGATGTATTTTTATGTTTTTGTAATTTTGAAATTAATAAAATTTGTAGTTTTTTTATTTATTTCTTAGTATCATTGTGATGATGTATAAAACAATTTTTCCATCTATTTTAGTGAAATAAATTTTTTGAACTTATTTACAACTATATTTATGCAAATTATTAACTTCAATAAATCTAAATATTTACTTTTTGTGTAACTTTATATTATATTTATTGATTTGTGTTTAATTTTTTAGCATAAATATTGGAAATATTTGTGTAGTGATGTAAATTTGATGTATTTTTATATTTTTGTAATTTTGAAACTAACAAAATTTGTAGTTTTTTATTTATTTCTTAGAATCATTGTTATGTTGTATAGAACAATTTTTTCGTCTATTTTAGTGACCTAATTTTTTTAAACTTATTTACAACTATATTTATACAAATTATTTCTTAGTAACATTAATTATATTCTTTAAGAATATATAATTATAGTTTAATTTCTTAATTAATTACCTATTTGAAATTACACCTAAAGGGGGGGTGAATAGGTGATTATGGCTAACTAGGATTACTTTTAGATTTTACCCGATAATAGCTTACTGAGATTTTACCAACTGAACTATAATCTGACAATGATAGTAAGCTGAGATGACTAAATGCAATGCAGAAAATAATGTGCAGGAAAGTAAATAGAACACACAAGAATTTTAGCCAGGTTCGACCCCTAAGCCCCTATGGTCTACGTCCTGATCCCTTACCAACTTGGTAAGAGAATATATTATTGATCAATGAAGGTTACAACTACAAGATACAACAATATATCTCCCTTTATCCCAGCTGCTGATAATGGCTTGCTGAAACCCTGTTTAAGAACCTGCTCTCTAAGTACTATACTACCCCGTAGTACAAACTCCTCTAGCAAGTACCACTAAACCCTTGTTTCCCTAGCCAACTTATCCAGCAACTAATCAATACAATTGAACAATACAAATCAGTGAATAAAGTTTACAACTCAAACTATAAACTCTCTCTAAGATGAAACACGTGTATATATTTAGAGCTCGAGAGTATTTTGAAATCAATAAAGATCAGGAGTTGAATGTGTTCTTACTTGCAAAATTGTCCTCCATAAAACTGCAAGAAAACCTCTTATATAACCACACATTAACATTTGAAAACAGCGTCAACAAATTACAACGGTTAGAATCCAATTCTACCTTGTAAGATCGTTAGGATGGTTTCCAACGTTCATGTGTACGTTAGATAGAAGAGAAAGAAAGATGTTCAACGTACAGAAAATATCTCTTCTATTTTGTAGAGTATAAAACGTTTTAATCAGTAGATAGAAGATAGAGTTTGAAAGAAAAACAAACTCCTATTCTTTAGGAAATCAATTTGAATGATTAAAAATGATTTATAATTGAGCTCTATATATATAATGCACGTATATTTATTAGAGAAGTCCTTACAACTGATATATATGAAGATCCTATAAAATCTCCATGAAATTCGACTTCCTTGTTGAATCTGGACTGTGCATCTTGGCTTGCTGTTATTCTGACAATCGTGATCATAGCTTGCTGAAATAGATTAATGTCTTATGATAGCTTGCTGTCATGATATTTAAACAGCAATGACATTAAGCTGTTATATCCTGCAAACATTCTCAAATAACAACATGATGGCTTGCTGTGTTGTGATCATCAAAACTAAGTATTTACAATCTCCCCCTTTTTGATGATTACACACATTTAGGAGAATTATAAAAACCCCCCTAAATCTATGCATATCTCAAAATAAAACTAAAGATATCACAATTAGCATAATAAACTTCTAAATGAAAAAACAATTAAACATATTTCAAATATTAGAAGCATCAGCATAACCAAGTCTTAAACCAAAACATCCATCAACAAGTTTTACCACACCAAATAAACAGATCAAATCAAGTACCAGATGCAACAAGTCTTAAACAGATCAAATCAAGTACCAGATGCAACAAGTCTTAAAACCAACAGATACTTCAACAAAAACTAAATCAAGTTCTTCAGAGACTAAGTACTTAAAAGAAATTAACTTAAAAGAAATTAAATTCTCCTAAGTTCTCCCCCTTATATCATCAAAAACAGATTAGTCTTCCTAAGTAGAATTGACAGCTGCATTCTCTTTTGGTGAAAGAAATTCATCTTGCTTCTCCTGTTGTTCCAAGTCTTCAGCAGCATCCACAAGATCATCCAAGCCAGTGTCTAAATCTGCATTTGACTGAGAAGCTGAAGGTTTTGCAGCAGATATGAAGTTAAGCATAATATCTTTCAATCCCTTAATCTCAGTCTTCAGCTGATTCACTTGCTCTGTAGTAGCATCCATATGTCCAAAAAGCAGAATATTGTCCTCTTGAATACCCTTAAGCAGGTGCATCATCTCAGCAGTTGGAGAAAAAGATGAAGGCTCAGCTACAGCAGGAGACTCAGGAACAATGGTAGGCAAAATCCTAACTAACTCTCCATTTTCAATTTGTAAATTTGACTGAGCTAACACTTTAGCATCCAAAACTTCTTTAACACTCACCTTAACAGCACTCTTAAGTTCAATCTTAAAGAATTCAAATACCTTGGTAAGCATTAAACCATAAGGAAGTCCAATCTTTTTCTGATTAACAGCAGCAATCATATTTTTTAAAACCAGATTTGATAGATCAAAAGCCCTGCCAGCTAGAAGCATAGAAACCAGAGTAACATCTTGACAACTAAAGGTTGATTTATTCCCACCCCTAGGACAAACATTAGCCCTACAGATTTTAAACAACAAATGTGCCATAGGAGATACTTGAGTAGTGGAAGGGGGCTGAAGGTTTTCTTCAATATCATTAACAGATCCTAATAACAACTTAAACTGATCCATCACAGAGAAATCAGGGAATGACACATATCCTTTTCCAGTAAAAATATCAATCTCAGAGGGATTCTCAAACTTGATAATAGAACTTAAAATGGGAGGATTAAGCCTAATTTTCTTGTCATGCACAGTGGTAATACAGTTTCCATACTTATCTTCAATCAAATTTGCATAAAATTCACGAATTAAATCAGGATAGTAGACTTTAGGCATTTCGATGATAAAAGAATCCATACCCAAATTCTGAAACAAAAGTAAGGCTCCGGAGTTTTGAAAAAGCTTACCAACAATCGGGATACCAAGATTAATAGAACGAACATCCAAAGCATTTTCAGTGAATCGTTGTTGGAGATCAGGAGAATTAAATGCCAAAGATTGCTTGAGTTTCTTCGAATCAGGGGTGTGAGAGACTTCTTCATCACTTTCGTGACCCAAATCAACCACGGTGTTATCTTGTTTAGAGACAGAATGATTTGCGAGAAGATTTGATTTCCTTGTTGCTCGAACCATGATGAGATCAAATTGATAATGTTGGAGAGAAGACGGTAAGTAGAAATATGACTGAGTGGCGGTGAAATAGGAAGTGAAAACCCTAACCCGTGTTTTGATAGCCTTTTTAGGGGAGAAATTAGGATAAGATTTAAAAACAAATAATAATTATCCTAATTCTAACACTTATCAAAATAACATCTTAAATATATCTAAAACACCACAATTAGTACTATAATCATTTAACAATTAAATCAGCAAATCATTCAAATATTTAAACATAATTAAACAGAGAATGACATATCAATTAAAAATAACATAACACAAAAAAATGTCATTTAAATAACCAATCATAGTAAGCTAACATGAAAAATGATAGTAAGCTAACATTACCAAATTTCCAAAGATAGCTTGCCATTATACACTGGACATGCCAAGTTCCCTTCGAATGGTAGAAAATCTTGCTTCGCCAAGGGGTTTTGTAAAGATATCTGCCAATTGATATTCAGTAGGTACAAAAACTAATTCAATCTTACCTTTGGCAGCATTATCTCTCAAGAAATGGTGACGAACATCAATATGCTTTGTTCTTGAGTGATTAACCGGATTCTTTGATATGTTGATGGTGCTAGTGTTGTCACAATAGATTGAAACTTTGCCACACTTGATTCCAAAATCTCGTAGAGTCTGAATCATCCACAAAATTTGAGAGCAACAGCTACCAGCTGCCAAATACTCACCTTCTGCTGTGGATAATGCAACTGAAGTTTGTTTCTTACTTTGCCAAGATACGAGACTTTGTCCTAAATATGTACAAACACCACTTGTACTCTTTCTATCAGTTTGACAACCTGCATAGTCAGCATCACTATACCCCACAAGATCAAATGTGCTTGTAATCCCACTTAAATATCTAAATATTCTTTTAACTGCATTTAAGTGTGATTCCTTAGGCTTAGCTTGAAAACGAGCACATACACAAACACTATACATAATATCTGGCCGAGAAGCAGTAAGATATAAAAGACTACCAATCATACCTCTATACTTTTTGATATCAACATCTTTACCTTTTTCATCCGATGTCAGCTTGCTATTTTGATTCATTGGAGTAGATTTCGGCTTGACATTGTCAAAACCAAATCTGGTCAGCAAATTCTTGACATATTTTGATTGATGCACATAAATTCCATCTTTAGATTGTTTAATTTGGAGCCCCAAGAAATAATTGAGCTCACCCATCATGCTCATGTTAAATTCACTGCTCATACACTTAGAAAACCACTCACACATAGAATCATTAGTGGATCCAAAGATTATATCATCTACATATATCTGGACAATCAAAATATCATTACCATTTTGCTTAGTAAATAAAGTAGGATCAGTTTTACCTCGAATGAAGCCATTTTTGATCAAAAACTTACTAAGCCTCTTGTACCAAGCCCTTGGTGCTTGCTTTAAGCCATATAATGCCTTCTTGAGCTTGTAAACATAGTCCGGATGTTGTTCATGTTCAAAACCAGGGGGTTGCTTGACATAAACTTCCTCTTCCAGAAATCTATTAAGAAAAGCACTTTTGACGTCCATTTGATGTAGCTTGATCTTCTTGTAGCATGCATAAGCAAGAAGCATCCTAATTGATTCCAATCTAGCTACTGGAGCATAAGTTTGATCAAAGTCAATGCCTTCTTGTTGGTTGTACCCTTGTGCTACGAGCCTTGCTTTATTTCGAGTAACAGTACCAAATTCATCCACTTTATTCTTGAAAATCCATTTTGTACCAATGATTGAAGCATCCTTTGGTGGCTTGACCAGTTCCCAAACATCACATCGTTCGAATTGATTGAGTTCTTCTTGCATAGCCGTGATCCAATTTTCATCTTCAAGTGCTTCTTTGACATTCTTGGGTTCCTCTTGAGCTAAAAATGCAGCATAAGCACAAAAATTTGCAGTGCCTTTTCTTGTCTTGAGACCATCAGAAATATCACCAATAACCTGTTCTGGAGGGTGATTCTTCACTGTCCGTGTAGCTTTTGGCAATGAATGCTTTGCAATATCTTCATGTGAAGTCTTCCTTATCTTAGATGGAGGAGCTAAGTCTTCACCATCATAGATTGGCATTTTATCCTTTGCTCTATTTCCTCTAGGACCATCAAGAGTCATCTTTGCCATCTTTACAATTGCATCATCAACTGGAGTAGAAGGTTCTGCTTGCTAATTTCCTGAGGCAGTTTCAATTTCAGCTTGCTGTTTTCCAGAATCAGTCTCTGTTTCAGCTTGCTGTTTTGGAGTAGCCTTCTCTGTTTCAGCTTGCTGTTGTCCAGCTTCACCTGCATCATCTTCCTCGTCTCTTGGAAGATCATTGTTAGGTTCTTGAAAAGTAACATCTATAGATTCCTCAACAATATGCTTAGACAAATTATAAACTCTATAGGTTTTACTATTCATAGAATAACCAAGAAAAATAGCTTCATAAGTTTTAGCATCAAATTTACCATCATTACCAATTGTCTTGAGCACAAAACACTTTGAGCCAAAGATTCTGAAGTAACTGATGTTTGGCCTCTTTTTCTTGAGCAATTCATATGGAGTCTTGTCCAAAATAGGTCTTATCAATACTCTATTCAGAACATAGCATGCTGTGTTGACTGCTTCTGCCCAAAAACTTCTAGGTAACTTGCTTTCTTGCAACAAATGTAACTCCTTAGTTTTGATGATCACAACACAGCAAGCCATCATGTTGTTATTTGAGAATGTTTGCAGGATATAACAGCTTAATGCCATTGCTGTTTAAGTATCATGACAGCAAGCTGTCATAAGACAGTAATCTATTTCAGCAAGCTATGATCACGATTGTCAGAATAACAGCAAGCCAAGATGCACAGTCCAGATTCAACAAGGAAGTCGAATTTCATGGAGATTTTATAGGATCTTCATATATATCAGTTGTAAGGACTTCTCTAATAAATATACGTGCATTATATATATAGAGCTCAATTATAAATCATTTTTAATCATTCAAATTGATTTCCTAAAGAAAGGAGTTTGTTTTTCTTTCAAACTCTATCTTCTATCTACTGATTAAAATGTTTTATACTCTACAAAATAGAAGAGATATTTTCTGTACGTTGAACATCTTTCTTTCTCTTCTTTCTAACGTACACATGAACGTTGGAAACCATCCTAACGATCTTAAACGGTAGAATTGGATTCTAGCCGTTGTAAGTTGTTGAGAATGTTTCAAATGTTAATGTGTGGTTATTTATATATATGGTTTCTTGCAGTTTTTATAAGAGGACGAATTTGCAAGCAAGAACACATACAACTCCTGATCTTTATTGATTTCAAAATACTCTCGAGCTCTAAATATATACACGTGTTTCATCTTAGAGAGAGTTTATAGGTTGAGTTGTAAAATTTATCACTGATTTGTATTGTTCAATTGTATTGATTAGTTGCTGGATAAGTTGGCTAGGGAAACAAGGGTTTAGTGGTACTTGCTAGAGGAGTTTGTACTACGGGGTAGTATAGTACTTAGAGAGCAGGTTCTTAAACAGGGTTTCAGCAAGCCATTATCAGCAGCTGGGATAAAGGGAGATATATTGTTGTATCTTGTAGTTGTAAGCAAGCTGAAACAGAGAAGGCTACTCCAAAACAGCAAGCTGAAACAGAGACTGATTCTGGAAAACAACAAGCTGAAATTGAAACTGCCTCAGGAAATCAGCAAGCAGAACCTTCTACTCCAGTTGATGATGCAATTGTAAAGATGGCAAAGATGACTCTTGATGGTCCTAGAGGAAATAGAGCAAAGGATAAAATGCCAATCTATGATGGTGAAGACTTAGCTCATCCATCTAAGATAAGGAAGACTTCACATGAAGATATTGCAAAGCATTCATTGCCAAAAGCTACACGGACAGTGAAGAATCACCCCCCATCACAGGTTATTGGTGATATTTCTGATGGTCTCAAGACAAGAAAAGGCACTGCAAACTTTTGTGCTTATGCTGCATTTTTAGCTCAAGAGGAACCCAAGAATGTCAAAGAAGCACTTGAAGATGAAAATTGGATCACGGCTATGCAAGAAGAACTCAATCAATTCGAACGATGTGATGTTTGGGAACTGGTCAAGCCACCAAAGGATGCTTCAATCATTGGTACAAAATGGATTTTCAAGAATAAAGTGGATGAATTTGGTACTGTTACTCGAAATAAAGCAAGGCTCGTAGCACAAGGGTACAACCAACAAGAAGGCATTGACTTTGATCAAACTTATGCTCCAGTAGCTAGATTGGAATCAATTAGGATGCTTCTTGCTTATGCATGCTACAAGAAGATCAAGCTACATCAAATGGACGTCAAAAGTGCTTTTCTTAATGGATTTCTGGAAGAGGAAGTTTATGTCAAGCAACCCCCTGGTTTTGAACATGAACAACATCCTGACTATGTTTACAAGCTCAAGAAGGCATTATATGGCTTAAAGCAAGCACCAAGGGCTTGGTACAAGAGGCTTAGTAAGTTTTTGATCAAAAATGGCTTCATTCGAGGTAAAACTGATCCTACTTTATTTACTAAGCAAAATGGTAATGATATTTTGATTGTCCAGATATATGTAGATGATATAATCTTTGGATCCACTAATGATTCTATGTGTGAGTGGTTTTCTAAGTGTATGAGCAGTGAATTTAACATGAGCATGATGGGTGAGCTCAATTATTTCTTGGGGCTCCAAATTAAACAATCTAAAGATGGAATTTATGTGCATCAATCAAAATATGTCAAGAATTTGCTGACCAGATTTGGTTTTGACAATGTCAAGCCGAAATCTACTCCAATGAATCAAAATAGCAAGCTGACATCGGATGAAAAAGGTAAAGATGTTGATATCAAGAAGTATAGAGGTATGATTGGTAGTCTTTTATATCTTACTGCTTCTCGGCCAGATATTATGTATAGTGTTTGTGTATGTGCTCGTTTTCAAGCTAAGCCTAAGGAATCACACTTAAATGCAGTTAAAAGAATATTTAGATATTTAAGTGGGACTATTAATCTTGGGTTATTTTATCCTATTACAAGCACATTTGATCTTGTGGGGTATAGTGATGCTGACTATGCAGGTTGTCAAACTGATAGAAAGAGTACAAGTGGTGTTTGTACATATTTAGGACAAAGTCTCGTATCTTGGCAAAGTAAGAAACAAACTTCAGTTGCATTATCCACAGCAGAAGGTGAGTATTTGGCAGCTGGTAGCTGTTGCTCTCAAATTTTGTGGATGATTCAGACTCTACGAGATTTTGGAATCAAGTGTGGCAAAGTTCCAATCTATTGTGACAACACTAGCACCATCAACATATCAAAGAATCCGGTTAATCACTCAAGAAAAAAGCATATTGATGTTCGTCATCATTTCTTGAGAGATAATGCTGCCAAAGGTAAGATTGAATTAGTTTTTGTACCTACTGAATATCAATTGGCAGATATCTTTACAAAACCCCTTGGTGAAGCAAGATTTTCAACCATTCGAAGGGAACTTGGCATGTGCAGTGTATAATGGCAAGCTATCTTTGGAAATTTGGTAATGATGGCTTACTATCATTTTTCATATTAGCTTACTATGATTGGTTATTTAAATGGCAATTTTGTGTTTAATGTAATTTTTTTAATTATGATATGTCATTATCTGTTTATTGTTGTTACTTATTTGTGTGTTTTGATGCTTTATCTTATAATTTTGATCAGCCCTCAACCTGAATCTTTTTGATGCTTTAAGGGGGAGAAATTTAAGAGACTTATTTTATGATGCTTATGTTTATTTCTGTTTGACTAGTTGGCTTATGGTTAAGAATTTCTGTTGACTAGTTGGCTTATGTTTAATCTGTGGTTTGCTACTTGGTTTATGATGCTACTTGGTTTATGTTGGCTGTTATTTAAGACATAATTATCTTTTAGTTTTTAAGAATTGATGTAATGATATAATGCTGCTATGTTGGTTATTTTGGATATGCATGTGTGTCATTTATATTTTAATTGCAGTAACAGGTTATACAATTTTGAGATTTACATATATTTAGGGGGAGTTTTTATAATTCTCCTAAATGTGTGTAATCATCAAAAAGGGGGAGATTGTAACTCCTTAGTTTTGATGATCACAACACAGCAAGCCATCATGTTGTTATTTGAGAATGTTTGCAGGATATAACAGCTTAATGCCATTGCTGTTTAAGAATCATGACAGCAAGCTATCATAAGACAGTAATCTATTTCAGCAAGCTATGATCACGATTGTCAGAATAACAGCAAGCCAAGATGCACAGTCCAGATTCAACAAGGAAGTCGAATTTCATGGAGATTTTATAGGATCTTCATATATATCAGTTGTAAGGACTTCTCTAATAAATATACGTGCATTATATATATAGAGCTCAATTATAAATCATTTTTAATCATTCAAATTGATTTCCTAAAGAATAGGAGTTTGTTTTTCTTTCAAACTCTATCTTCTATCTACTGATTAAAACGTTTTATACTCTACAAAATAGAAGAGATATTTTCTGTACGTTGAACATCTTTCTTTCTCTTCTTTCTAACGTACACATGAACGTTGGAAACCATCCTAACGATCTTAAACGGTAGAATTGGATTCTAGCCGTTGTAAGTTGTTGAGAATGTTTCAAATGTTAATGTGTGGTTATTTATATATATGGTTTCTTGCAGTTTTTATAAGAGGACGAATTTGCAAGCAAGAACACATACAACTCCTGATCTTTATTGATTTCAAAATACTCTCGAGCTCTAAATATATACACGTGTTTCATCTTAGAGAGAGTTTATAGGTTGAGTTGTAAACTTTATCACTGATTTGTATTGTTCAATTGTATTGATTAGTTGCTGGATAAGTTGGCTAGGGAAACAAGGGTTTAGTGGTACTTGCTAGAGGAGTTTGTACTACGGGGTAGTATAGTACTTAGAGAGCAGGTTCTTAAACAGGGTTTCAGCAAGCCATTATCAGCAGCTGGGATAAAAGGAGATATATTGTTGTATCTTGTAGTTGTAACCTTCATTGATCAATAATATATTCTCTTACCAAGTTGGTAAGGGACCAGGACGTAGACCATAGGGGCTTAGGGGTCGAACCTAGCTAAAATTCTTGTGTGTTCTTTTTACTTTCCTGCACATTATTTTCTGCATTGCATTTAGTCATCTCAGCTTACTATCATTGTCAGATTATAGTTCAGTTGGTAAAATCTCAGTAAGCTATTATCGGGTAAAATTTAAAAGTAATCCTAGTTAGCCATAATCACCTATTAACCCCCCCTCTAGGTGTAATTTCAACAAAGTCCTTGCTGTCTCTTGCAGTGACCTATTCTTGCGTTCCACCACACCATTTTGTTGTGGAGTCCTTGGAGCCGAGAACTCATGTGATATTCCTCTTTCTTCACAATAAGTAACAAAGTCTTTTTGGAATTCACCACCTCGATCACTCCTTATTCCTACAAGCTTTGTATTGAGCTTATTCTCAAGTAATTTAATTAGTTTCTCAAACTCATTAAAAGCAGCATCTTTAGTTCTAAGAAACAATACCCATGTAAAATGAGAATAATCATCAACAATTACAAAACCATATTGCTTACCTCCTATACTTTTATAAGCTTCTGGACCAAATAAGTCTAAATGTAAAAGTTCTAAGGGTTTTGAAGTAGATACCATTTTCTTTGTTTTGTGAGTACTTCTAATTTGCTTGCCTAATTGGCATGCCGAACACACCTCAGTCTTGACATACTTGATTTTGGGTAAACCTCTGACTAGCTTCTTCTTTGAAAGCTTGTTAAGTAAGTCCATGTGAGCATGACCCAATCTTCTATGCCAAACATAGGGATCAGTGTCTATTGCAGCAAGACAGCAAGCTGTTTTTTGCAACTCAAAGTCCAAAATATATATTTCCTTCCCTTCTAGCAACTAGGGGGACTTTGTTAGTACCAATAGTAATAATACACTTATCAATACCAAAGTTAACAGAATGACCATCATCATATAACTGACTTATGCTAAGCAGATTATATTTAAGGCCTTTAACATATTGAACTTTATCAATTGAAATGTGTTTATTACCTAATTTACCTTTTCCAAGAATTTGAAGAGTTTTGCTATCACCAATAGTCACTCTTCCACCCTTTTTCATCTGAAGACTCAAGAATTGTGCTTTGTCTCCACTCATATGTCTAGTACATCCGCTATCTAAAATTCATTGAGTTGATTTGACTCGAGCGGCAAGACACATCTACAAAACAAATAAAACAACTCAACCTTTTCGTACCCAAAGTTTGTTGGGTCCGACATGGTTAGCAGATAAAACATATAGAACATGTAAATCAGATTTCTTTATCCATTTTTGGATAAATCTAGGTGATTTAACTCTGCCAGCTTGATGATGGTAAGCTGTCTTTGTTCTGCCATTCTGATCATAGTAAGCTGTTTTCTGTTTGTTTCCTCCATGGTATGATTTTTGTCCATTCTGAACTTTGCAATGCTTTTCAAGATGCCCTTTCTTTCCACATCTGTTGCATATCTTCCAAGGCATAGCATAATCATAGGGTATGCCATGTTTTCCTTCATATCTTAGAGCTTTGTCCTTCTTGTTTGCATTCATTCCAATTCCTTCTCTGACCAATGGAATATTTTTGTTGTTCATCATAGATTTGAGACTTTCTTCTCCTTGAACAAACGATCCCATGCCCTTTTTCAGATCCTCCACTTCCTTTGTGAGCAGATCAATCTTTTCAGCTTGCTGACTTATGATTTCAGCTTGCTGAGATGGTTCTTCTGCTTGATTTGAAGGTGTCGCATCTATTGATTCTCTGAGTTTGAACAGCTCCAAACATTCATCCCTTGCTTCAATCTCCTTCTTTAACTCTGTGATCTCCATTAATTGAGTCTTGTTTCTTTTGAGGAGAATTTTGTTGAAGTTTTCCACATGACTAACTTTAGCTTGAAGATCCTTGATTTCAGCCTCTTTGTCAGCTTGTGTAGGTACCTTCTTGTCAATCCAAGTATCTACTTTGCTCATCAAATCTTGAACCATAGTCTTGAGATAATTATTCTTCTCTTTTAGCTTGCTATTTTCAGCTTTAAGAGAATACTATTCACCCATAGATACATTCTTACATTCCTGCATGGTTAGTGGTTCTAAAACAATATTTTCAGAAGATAAATTATATTTACAAGAGTTTACCTCACTCTGATCTTCTTCTGAATCACTTTCTAGGTATCCACTTTCTGAATTTCCTCGAACAGAATCATCATCAAGTCCAACTAGGGCAAGATTGACCATGTCTCCACTTGAATCATCACTTGAAATCGAGTCATCATCACTCCAAGTCATTAGAGCTTTAGCTTTCTTCTTATCCTTGAAGACAGTTTGCTGTTTTGACTTCAATTTGTAGCAGTCCCGCTTATAATGGCCTGGCTTTCCACATTCAAAGCATGTTTGATCTTTAGAATCCTTGTTGAACTTCTTGTTGTTGGAAAATCTGCCTTTATCTCTTTTCAGCTTGTTCTTCTTCTCGATCATCTCTCTGATCTTTCTGGATATTAAAGCTAGTTCTTCGTCTGACTCATCTTCAGATTCCAGTAAGCTATCATTAGTGTGAAGAGCTAATTGCTTCATTTGAGCAACTGGAGCTTGCATAGAACTTGATTGGCTTTCCTTGATTTTGCTTTCAAATTGTTCCAATTCTGCAAAAACAGCCAATTGATCCATAGTATCTATAGTTGGAGAGGATTCTAGAGCTGTTACCTTTGGTTCATAGATAAATGGCACAACACTAAGTATCTTCATGTTGATTTCCTCTTGTGGGATATGTTTGCCAAGCTGCTTTAAGGCATTCAGATTTATCTGGAATCTAGCTTGACTTTCTCGAATAGTTTCTCCGTCTTGAAGCTTGAAATTTCCAAACTCATTCATTAGTTTACTCAATTTCACCTTTCTTAAACTCTTGGATCCTTCATGATACAATTCCAGAGTATCCCATATCTCTTTAGCTGATTTGCATGAAGAGACTTTATCACATTCACTAGGACATAACCCATTCATGAGAGAATTCCTAGCCTTTCCATTGAAGCTGTATTTGATTAGTTCAGCCTCTGTGAGATCATCAACGTCTCTCACTTTACCTTCTTTGTCCTTGAACTCAAAAGGACCCTTCTGAAAAACTCTCAAAGCTAGTGGCTCCCTGGATAGATACACTTCCATGCGACCTTTCCACCAGTTATAGTTTTCTGTACCAAGCAAGAGAGGTGCTCGGTAATCTGAGGTTCCTTCGGGATATTTGTCAGCCATTTCGATCGAATACTATTCCTGATACAGAAAGATTAGTATATCAAAGCTCTGATACCAACTGAAATTACACCTAGAGGGGGGGTGAATAGGTGATTATGGCTAACTAGGATTACTTTTAGATTTTACCCGATAATAGCTTACTGAGATTTTACCAACTGAACTATAATCTGACAATGATAGTAAGCTGAGATGACTAAATGCAATGCAGAAAATAATGTGCAGGAAAGTAAATAGAACACACAAGAATTTTAGCCAGGTTCGACCCCTAAGCCCCTATGGTCTACGTCCTGGTCCCTTACCAACTTGGTAAGAGAATATATTATTGATCAATGAAGGTTACAACTACAAGATACAACAATATATCTCCCTTTATCCCAGCTGCTGATAATGGCTTGCTGAAACCCTGTTTAAGAACCTGCTCTCTAAGTACTATACTACCCCGTAGTACAAACTCCTCTAGCAAGTACCACTAAACCCTTGTTTCCCTAGCCAACTTATCCAGCAACTAATCAATACAATTGAACAAATCAAATCAGTGAATAAAGTTTACAACTCAAACTATAAACTCTCTCTAAGATGAAACACGTGTATATATTTAGAGCTCGAGAGTATTTTGAAATCAATAAAGATCAGGAGTTGAATGTGTTCTTGCTTGCAAAATTGTCCTCCATAAAACTGCAAGAAAACCTCTTATATAACCACACATTAACATTTGAAAACAGCCTCAACAAATTACAACGGCTAGAATCCAATTGTACCGTGTAAGATCGTTAGGATGGTTTCCAATTTAGATAGAAGAGAAAGAAAGATGTTCAACGTACAGAAAATATCTCTTCTATTTTGTAGAGTATAAAACGTTTTAATCAGTAGATAGAAGATAGAGTTTGAAAGAAAAACAAACTCCTATTCTTTAGGAAATCAATTTGAATGATTAAAAACGATTTATAATTGAGCTCTATATATATAATGCACATATATTTATTAGAGAAGTCCTTATAACTGATATATATGAAGATCCTATAAAATCTCCATGAAATTCGACTTCCTTGTTGAATCTGAACTGTGCATCTTGGCTTACTGTTATTCTGACAATCGTGATCATAGCTTGCTGAAATAGATTACTGTCTTATGATAGCTTGCTGTCATGATACTTAAACAGCAATGACATTAAGCTGTTATATCCTGCAAACATTCTCAAATAACAACATGATGGCTTGCTGTGTTGTGATCATCAAAACTAAGGATTTACACTATTGTATTTGTTAAAGATTATTAAATATTATAATAATATAATATATATAATATAATATCTAATGTATTTTATTAGATTTGTATTTCAATTTCTCCAAAAAAAATAAAAGACAATTTGTAATTTCCCCCTTTTACAAAATGAAACAAAAAATTATAATATATGTACCTAAATATAATCTAAATATTTTCCTTATTTTATAGGACACCAATGAAAATTATCATTCAAAAATATTTTAAATCAAACTTACCATTTCAATGTTTTTTTAAAAAATGATACTACTTTAACCCGATTATGAATGATTTTTTATTTGTTACTTATATTTATTTTTATATTTTTTTATTAAGATAATTGTTACTTGTATTATATATATAATTATAGTTCAGTTTCTTAATTAATGTCTGTTATACATATTGTTAGATATTATAACTGAATAACAGAATAAATAAAAAATTATATTATACTAAACTTTAACACGTGCAACCCATTATATTATACTATACTTTAACACGTGCAACCCACTTTTTGTGACGATCAAACCATACCACTCAAACTCCTTTTCTAATTATATATAGGATATGATATAATATAACGTAGAAGTCATGGACTCATGGGCTAGAATAAATTAAGGGGTTCAAAAGTTTAAGAAATATGTCTATCAAAGTGTGGGCCGATAACCCAGAATGTCAAACTTGGGCTCAATGCCAAACTCGGGCTTATGGATAAATTGATCTCATAGTCCCTGTCTAAAAAGAAAAAGAAAAATTGTACTCTTCAAATTGTTGTGTAAAATCTCTTTTGGAAAGTTTGTAATTTGATATTTAAATTTTATGGCCCCAATTCTTCAGCTACCAAAAAATTCAATATGCCCAAACCAAGTATCCCGATTCCCGTAACAAGGAGGTAACGCAACTAAGCTTATTTATTAAATTTTATGATCTATTATCTAGTCTATTTATACATAGGTTTTGCATATATTAAAATTAATTTAAAGAAATGAAAAAAAAAATTATGAAACATGGATAGGAGAGTCGAAACGGAGGGATAACCTATGTGAATTATCCAATGGTGTCTGATTAGTACTTTTTTCGTCTCATTGAATCGTTAACATTATTCAAATATTTACTCATATAAATTTGAACAATACTAATAAATAAGACGGAGAGAATACTTGAATGTGAACTCAAATGAAACAGTTACGAAAATAAAATAACTTTTAACAAAGTATAAAGTTAAATATATGCTTGAATAAACAAGTGATGATTATGCTTTTCTTAGTGTAATTAAGATTATTAGATACCCTGAATTGGCATATCTTTGATAAAAATGGGGTTAATTTGTACACTATAGTCTAAGCTTTTGGTTAAAGTGTTTATTCCTCGTGTCGTGTACTGTGTACGGAAACTTTAAGATTATATGTTCAAAAAACAAGGTTATGGATTATATATATATAGGCCAGTTGTAATGAATATTTTTCAGTTTTCATTGTTGGCGTGCTATGAATTGGTGGTGCGAGCATAAAACGTGCTTACATTTTTTAAATGTAGATGCTCTACAGCTTTTAAAGTTCCACAATCTTTGGTTAGATCCTCGACGCATAAGCTTAGTTGTGCGACTAATGACACGGAGCAGAATATAGGTTTCACTTGTATTATTTAAAAAATTAGTAGATAATTGGTGGAGATCAAAATATCAATATTAATAATGATTATAAAAATTTATTTTAATTTTTATAATATATATATATAATAAAATTGTACGATAATTACAATTTTTCTTTTTTAAATTATATGTATTTTTCATTAACTCAAATCTTATTTGAAAAATAAACTCAACGTTATTATGTATATGTTGTTCAAAAAGACATAATTTTGTTCAAAAAGACACAACTAATATTTTAAATCGAAACTTTAGTCGCAACACGATTGATGGATAATATATCAAAAATTAAATCAACATTACTAAGTAATTGCATATTAAATTTTTTATTGTTAGCTGAATTTGTGTTTTTATATAATTTGTGATTACATAATTTTTTTCTAATAAAATATTCATTATGTGTGTATAAATTTGTGTTTGGTGCTAAAATAGAATTCTGTAGGTATGAATTTAGAAATTACAATGTATATGCGATTTCGTTTATATAAAAATAATATAAATATGTGGTATATAAGAATCAAAAAATGGGTGAAATATTACATATAGAATTATAAATATTATATGAATAAAAAAGAATAAAAATGGTATATTTAGAGTTATAGTAAGATTTAAAAAGGGCTGAAACCAAAAGTTCGTAAAACCGAAAATGGGTGAAACCAAGGTATCACTTAAAAGATGGTTTCCTTATTAATTAATAATAAAATTGTTTAAAGGATTCTATTTTATTATTTTAATAAAAAATAAAAAATAATTCTACGAAAAATAAAAATATCGTAATTATAATATGATTCTAATCAATATTTTGTTAAAACAACATAGAACTCTACATGAAAGAGAAATATAGAGGTGAAACCAAAATACGGCGTAACCGTGCTAAGATAAAACCAAGTACCCTATCAAGAAATAATTTAGAGTTCTACGAAAATAAAACAGTAATCATATTACGGTTTTAACAATTTTATTATTTTCTAATAGTGAAACCAAAATACAGTTTTTATAATATTCATACCATTTTATTAAAATGGAATTCCACCAACAAATTAAAAAATTCCAATTTAAACACATGGCCTATTTAATTGGTCATGGTTTATATTTCTCGGAACCTATTTAGTTGAGCCAATTTATGAACTTATTTATTTTAAAATATAATTAAAAATAGGATTCAAACCTATAAAAATAATAAAAAATCATGGCTTATAAAATTTAAAAAATGAGTAAAAATAATACATATATAATTATAAGTCATATAGGAATAAAAAAGATAAAAATAATACACATAGAGTGATAACATGAATCATAAAAGGTAAAACCAAAAGGTGGTGGAACTAAAAACTAAGTGAAACTAAAGTACCACTTAAAAATAGGTTTCATTTATTAATAAAAAAAACGGGTAAAAATAATACATATAGAATTATAAATCATATAGGAATCAAAAATGATAAAAATAATACACTTACAGTTATAATATGAATCATAAAAACTGAAAATAAAAGGTGATAAAACCAAAAGATAAGTGAAAACAAAGTATCACTTAAAAATTTATTAATAAAGAAAAACGGGTAAAAATAATATATATAGAATTATAAGTCATATAGGAATAAAAAAGGATAAAAATAATACACTTATAGTTATAACATGAATAATGAAAAGTGAAACCAAAATGTGGTGGTATCAAAAAATAAGTCAAATCAAGTACAATTAAAAAGAGGTTTCGCTTATTAATAAAGGTTATTAAAGTCGGATAAACACTTCTTTAAATCTTTTCGGGCAGGTATGAAATAATGTGCTTTCATATTACAAAAAAAAGCTCTGAATATCGCTATTTTAAGACAAATAATTTTCATTGTCATTTTATGAAAAAATAGCTCTAAATATCACTTTAAAAAAAGATTTTGTGTCACATTTTTCTGTATAACAAAAACGCAACTTCGATTGTCGTTTTTGTACTTTTTTTTATAATTTTCTTTTAATTGTGTACATAATTTAAAGTAACATTTTAGGTCTCATAAACAACACTTAATTTTACGTTTTCAAACACAAAACACATTTAAAAATACTTTTTTAATTAATATTTTATATTTTCATACCTTTTTATTGAGTTTGAAAAATATTAAAATATTAAAATTAATTTTTTAAAATTCAAGCGTGGTCCCTAATTCAACAATTTTTTATTTTTGAGGGTTTAATAATCCTATTTTGGGTTTTAAAAATATAAAAAAATTAAATAAAACACATATTTAACAGTCTTTAACTTTTTAGGATTCAACAATCCCCTTTTGGATTTTAAAAATATTAAAAAATAAATTAATAAAAGGTACACCGATTTAGGGTTTCGGATGTAAGGTATACGGCGTAGAGCCTAAACACTAATTTAATCTAGGTACCAAACTTTAATTATTAATAATTAATAATATTTTAGTTTCAGTAATTCTCAATTTGAATTTTAAAATATTAAAAATATTTATAGATATGAATAAAATATGAACAAAACACCCCTTACAATAAAGTTTTGTTAATTATTGAGTGCAATGAATAACACAAAATGGGGGTGAATGTGTTTCTTGAATTTTAATCCTCTTTTGAAAGTGTCTAGCTTAATTTGAACAAAGCAAATATGATTTTGTTGAGATAAATTATCTGACTGTTAATACACAGAACAATTTATCAAAAACTCACTTAATTGTATTAATTAAGTTTGTCTTGCTAAAAATATGTGTTCTTTGAAATAAGAACTCAACTACAAATTTTGAGAGTGAATACAAGATTTTTTTAGATCTGTTTGTTATTTCTAAACTAAGTACCCATGCATGCTTTATACACTAACAACACGGGTTTACAAAATTTGCATTAAAATGTACTGACATAGTTTCTAAAGCTAACATGACTATTTCCTTTTCTGGTGTTAGCAAATCTGTGCAGAATCTTGTAGGTCTGTAACCATCACCTGTCCAGTGAATCTTGACCCTTGATCTTGTATTTTTCAAACTGCTTTTGTAGTCTTTCCAATTCAGTGAATAAATTATCTGTTGACCTAATAATCTTGAATCATGAATTTCTCTGTATTCTGAATTTGAGATAATTTGTCGAGATCTCTTTTTGTTCTATAAAAAAGTGACATATCGATAAGTAAAATGACTTATCGATATCTTGAGTTCTCTGCATGTATATTTGACTTATCGAGGTCTCTAGTTCTCTACATGTACAATGACTTGTCAACATCTCCAGTTCTCTACATATGCTTTTGACTTGTCGACATCTTGAGTTCTCTACATTAAGATTTTGACTTTTCGATATCTCTATATGCATAAATAATTTGTCGATATCTCTGAGATCTCTACATGAAAAATTTGACTTGCCGATATCTCTGAGATCTCTACGTGAGGAAATGACTTTGATATATCCAGTTTTCTACATATACATTTGACTTGTCGATATCTGAGATCTTTACATATAGAAATGATTTGTCGATATTTCCTGATATTTCTTTACAAGTCATTTTGGACTTCTCGACAAACTTTTCGATATCCCTTGATCTGTGACTTGTCGATATTTGACTTAGAACATTTTTCCTAGAACATTATTATTTAAATCCAAGCTGATACACTTCTCTCCGAAGTATGATCAGGAATTGATCTTCTTTCGGAATTTATTCCTTAGCTTGAAAAGCTGTTCACTGAAAATCCTCCAGCCCAATTTACTAAACATTTTTACAGACTCAATGAATACAATTACATAATACAAATATAAATTATAATGCAACTTAACTTTAGGGCTGTCAATAGTCTTGTACATGCATGTCTTGTGTTAGATATATTTGATAATGTCATGTCTAATATGATTTATGTTTAGTTTTCAGATCTTACTTAAACAGGACAAATTAGTATTTAACTGAAATCAACACTTATACTGAAGTCAGAACTTAAGTCGTCAGTACTTAAGGTTCAGGAGATATTTATCAGAAGATAATATCAGGACTTAAAGGAAATATTCAGATAAGGAAGGCAACTGATTTACAGGAAGAGAAGATCTAGACAAACGTAAGAAGAGATATGCATGAAGAAGGAATTCCGTGAAGCATGGAATACTTGGAAGAAAAGGTATCTGATTGATATATTTTAGGAAGCGGAATTATATTCCATATCAATTAGCGATTATCTTGTAACTGTATAGTATATAAACACAGACATAGAGTTTACACTATAAGTGTTATCATTATCGAGAAGATTATTCATTGTAACCCTAGCAGCTCTCGTGATATTTGTTCATCACTGAGAGAGGACAGTTCCATATTGTAACAGAGTTTATTGTTTTGAATAAAGTTTGTTTTTTGTTACTTGAGTTATTAAAGTTCGATTTGATTGTACTTTACACTGTATTCACCCCCTCTACAGTGTGTGTGACCTAACAAGTGGTATCAGAGCCTATATATTAACACACAAACAGTTTAAGATCCAAAAACAATCATGTCTGAAGTAGAAACTCCAACTAAGCCCACCAAAACTGAAGAACCTCCAAATACACAAATCCAAAGCCGATATGAGACAATTAGAGTTCCCATATTGAGACCATCTGAATATCCCATATGGAAGGTGATGATGACCATGTTTCTGGAAGCTACAGATCCAGAATATCTTGATAGAATCAAGGAAGGGCCGCACAAACCAACCAAATTCGCTGTTGCAGTTGCAGGTGAAGCAGCAAAGTCTGTACCAAAGGAGAAGAGTGATTACACTGCTGAAGACATCGCCTCAATTGCTAAGGATGCGAAGGTACGACACTTACTGCATAGTGCCATTGATAATGTAATGTCAAACATGGTAATAAACTGCAAGACTGCAAAAAAGATATGGGATGCCTTGGAAACAAGATGTCAGGGAACTGATACGATTAAGAAGAACAGGAAGACAATACTCACTCAAGAATATGAACACTTTGACTCAAAGGCTAATGAGTCATTGACTGATTTATATGATAGATTTGTCAAACTCTTGAATGATTTGTCACTAGTTGATAAGGAGTATGATCTTGAAGATTCAAACCTTAAATTCCTGTTGGCTCTTCCTGAAAGCTGGGATTTGAAGGCAACGACAATAAGAGACAACTATAATCTTAATGAAACAACTCTTGATGAAATTTATGGGATGCTCAAGACTCATGAACTTGAGATGGAACAAAGAAGCAAGAGGAAATGAGGAAAGTCAAGGACAGTTGCTCTTAAGGTTGAAGAAGAATCCCCTAAGGCAGCCACCTCAAGGAAAGGCAAGGGTAAAGCGCTCTTCACAAAGTCCGATACTGAGTCATCAAGTTCTGATAGTGATGATGACTCAGAATCTGAAAGCTTGCCTGAGACGGATGCTGATGAAGAGATGATGAAGCTGTGTGCTTTTATGGTGAAATGAATCACGAAGATTGCATACAGAAGGTTCAGGAAGGGAAAGAAGTTTTCCAGGAAAGGTGCAAGTTTTGATAAGAAGAATTTCAGAAAATCTGAGGGCAAAGGAGGAAAGTCTGACAGAGGAGATTATACAAATGTCAAATGCTACAACTGTGGTGAGAAAGGCCACATATCTCATGATTGCAAGAAAGTGAAGAGAGGCAAGGCTCTTGTCACAAAGAATAAAAGCTGGACAGATACCTCAGATTCTGAAAGTAAGGAGAATTATGCCTTGATGACAAATGTTGATATGGCAAGTGCTGAAAGCAGTTCTGAAGCTGCTGAGTTAAAAGTACCTCAAACTACTTATGCCTTTCATACTGATGATATTAATGAGTTGAGAAGATATCTTAAAACCATGTTCATTAGCTATAGAGATCAAACTTTAACATGTGAAAGATTAACTTCTGAAAATCTTGCTTATAAAAAGAGGAATGATTATTTAGAAAAAGAGTTAGTCATGTTCCATCAAACTCAGAAAGATAGAGATGATGCTTTCTATGTTAGGGATGAAGTGCTTAAAATGAATGAATCTCTAAAAGCTGAGTTAGAAAAGGAAAGAGAGATTATCAGGACTTGGACTAACTCTGGCAGAACAACTCAGAATTTGTTAAGTAGTGAAAATTGGAAAGAGGACTTAGGTTATGGAGATGATAAGAATGATAAAGGAACTGTAGATATTAAGTCTATAGTTGTTAAACAAAAGCCAAAGTTAAAACCTGTTAAGTTTGTAGCTGTAAAATCTGATACTGAGAAATCAGAAGTTAAAAAGGAATTAACTTCTGACAAACTAAAACAGGAAAAGATAACTGAAGTAAACGTAGGCTTAATGACAAAGAAGCAGCTTAAGCATAAGCTGAAAGATGTTAAGAATGAAAACAAGGTAAAATCACCTAGGAAAAATAGGAATGGAAAGGAAGGTGTGAATAAAAATAATGATTATAAACCTGTTCCTGATGCTCCTAGAAAAACATGTCATAACTGTGGAAGTTCTAACCATCTGGCTTCTTTTTGCAGGAAGAATAAGAAAATTAACTCCTTACCTTCAAAGTCAGGAGTTAAGAGTCAGTCTGTTAGATATAAGCCACAAAATCCTTGTTTTCATTGTGGTAGTTTATGACATTCCATTTATACTTGTAAGGAATATCATAGTCTGTACTATGATTATTATCAAATAAAACCTTCTTTAAAGAAAGTTAGCATTGTTCCTTCTAGTGTAAGTTCTGATTTAAAGTCTGATAGTATAAATTCTGATAAGAAAAATGTTAACATAAACTCTGATGCTAAATCCGCTGCAAATGTTAACAAACTTAATAAGGCCAAAGGATCCAAGCAAGGTTGGGTCCTTAAAACTAATCATTAGTGCTCTTTGTGATTGCAGGGCAACAGGAAAAACATCCTAGTTCTGGACAGTGGATGTTCAGGACATATGACTGGAAATAAAGCCCTGCTATCAGACTTTGTGGAGAAGGCTGGCCCAAGTGTTTCTTATGGAGATGACAATATTGGAAAAACATTGGGATATGGCAATATCAATCTTGGGAATTTCATCATTAAAGAAGTAGCTCTGGTCTCAGGACTTAAACACAATCTGCTGAGTGTCAGTCAAATCTGTGACAGAGGTTATCATGTGGATTTCTTTGAAGAACACTGTGAAGTAGTAAGTAAATCTACAGGCAAAGTTGTTCTGCAAGGATACAGGCGTGGTAACATTTATAAAGCCAAGCTTTCAACAAGTACTGATGGTTCTGCAATCTGTCTGATGAGTAGAGCATCAATTGAAGAAAGCTGGAATTGGCACAAGAAACTCTCTCATTTAAATTTCAACAATATAAATGAACTAGTCAAGAAAGATCTTGTGAGAGGACTGCCAAAGTCAGTATTTGCTCCTGATGGCCTTTGTGATTCTTGTCAGAAGGCTAAACAAAGGAAATCCTCATTCAAGAGCAAGACTGAATCATCAATTCTTGAGCCTTATCACCTACTGCATGTTGATCTATTTGGTCCATTAAATGTCATGTCTATTGCAAAGAAGAAATATGCTATGGTCATAGTGGATGAGTTCACCAGATACATATGGGTGTATTTCTTGCACACAAAAAGTGAAACTGCATCTATCTTGATTGATCATGTCAAGCAACTGGATAAATTGGTCAAAGATTTTGTGAAGATAATAAGAAGTGATAATGGTACTGAGTTCAAGAATTTGTTAATGGAAGAGTTCTGCAAAAACCATGGAATCAAGCAGGAATTTTTTGCTCCTGGAACTCCACAACAAAATGGAGTTGTTGAAAGAAAGAATAGAACTCTCATTGAAGCTGCACGTACAATGCTTGATGAAGCAAAGCTTCCAACCTATTTCTGGGCTGAAGTTGTGCAGACTGCTTGTTTTACTCAGAATGCAACACTAATTAACAAGCATGGAAAGACACCATATGAGATGGTGAAGAAAAAGAAGCCAAATCTGAAGTATTTTCACGTATTTGGATGCAAGTGTTTTGTTCTTAAGACTCATCCTGAACAGCTATCCAAATTTGATCTAAAACCTGATGAAGAAATCTTTGTTGGATATCCACTTTCCACAAAAGCCTTCAGAGTCTATAACTTGAGAACAAGAGTGGTCATAGAATCTATCAATGTCTCTTTTGATGATAAGAAGATTACTGGACTTGAAGATTTCAATGATCATGATCAGCTGAGATTTGAAAATAAAGACTTAAATTCTGATACTGAAAATCCTGACAGTCTAAATCCTGATACTACAATCTCTGATGGATTAAACTCTGATGTTATTGAAACTGTGGTGACTACGCCAAAGGAAGATGCACCTATGCAGGGGGACCATACTCAAGATACAACCACATCTCAAGAAGCATCAGAACATACATCTGGCTCTTCAAGTTCTGATTTTTCAAGCTCTGATAAGCCAAGTTCTGATAATTCTGAAAACTTAAATTCTGAAGAATCCAACTCAGAGAGCATAGTTTCAGGGGAAGCATAAAAAAATGTTGATGAAGATAGCATGGATCATGGGGGAGCATCTAGTACTAGAGAAAACCTTCCATCTGCAAGGAAGTGGACTAAATCACATACACCTGACTTAATAATGGGAAATCCTGATGCAGGTGTCAGAACTAGAACAGTTACTTCAAGTGAATGTCTTTACAATTCTTTTCTTTCTCAGACTGAACCAAAGAAAGTGGAAGAAGCTCTTCAAGATGCTGATTGGGTGCAAGCAATGCAGGAAGAGTTAAATGAATTTGAAAGAAACAAAGTCTGGACCCTAGTGCCAAGACCAAAGAACAGATCTGTTGTTGGTACAAAGTGGGTATTCAGAAACAAAACTGATAGTGATGGCATAATTACAAGAAATAAGGCAAGGTTGGTTGCAAAAGGATATTCTCAACAGGAGGGAATTGATTATGATGAGACATTTGCACCAGTTGCTAGATTGGAAGCCATAAGGATATTTTTGGCTTATGCTACTCACAAAAAGTTTACTGTCTTTCAAATGGATGTGAAAAGTGCTTTTCTCAATGGAGAATTGGAGGAGGAAGTATATGTTGAACAACCTCCATGCTTTGTAGATCCCAAATATCCTAATCATGTCTACAGGCTTGATAAAGCACTTTATGGCCTTAAGCAAGCTCCAAGAGTATGGTATGAGACTTTAGCTCAGTTTCTTCTGGAAAGTGGATTTAACAGAGGAACTATAGACAAAACACTGTTCTACCTCAACCACAGAAAGGACTTACTTCTAGTTCAGATATATGTTGATGATATCATCTTTGGTTCTACAAATGACAGACTTTGCAAGAAGTTTGCCAAATTGATGCAGTCAAGATATCAAATGAGTATGATGGGGGAATTTAGCTATTTTCTGGGCCTTCAAGTCAAGCAGAATGAAGAAGGCACTTTTATTTGTCAAACCAAGTACACCAGAAATTTGCTGAAGAAATTTGGAATGCAAAATTGTTCAAATGCATCCACTCCCAAGGCCACTGCAACAAAACTGGATAAGGATACTGGTAAATCAGTAGATATTACTGATTACAGAGGTATGATTGGCTCCCTACTCTATCTAACTGCTAGTAGACCTGATATCATGTATGCTACCTGTCTTTGTGCAAGATTTCAAGCAGATCCAAGAGAACCTCACTTAACAGCTGTAAAAAGAATTTTCAAGTATCTTAAGGGAACAGCTGATCTGGGTTGTGATATCCCAGAGAATCAGATTTTAAACTAATAGGTTACTCAGATGCAGATTTTGCAGATTGCAAAATTGACAGGAAAAGCACAAGTGGAAGCTGCCAATTTCTTGGAGACAGATTGGTTTCTTGGTTTAGCAAGAAACAAAAGTCAATTTCCACATCAACTATAGAAGCAGAATACATTGCTGCATGAAGCTGTTGTGCACAGATTCTTTGGATGAAGAATCAATTACTGGATTATGGGTTAAAATATTTTAAAATCCCTATTTACTGTGATAATCAAAGTGCTATTGCTATGACAGGTTATCCAGTTCAACACTCAATGACAAAGCACATCAGCATTATGTACCACTTTATAAGGGAACATGTGGATGAAGGTACAGCGGAATTGCATTTTATTCCAACAGATCAACAACCAACATATATCTTCATAAAACCACTATGTGAAGCTACTTTTACAAGATTGGTAAATGAACTTGGAATGGTTTCAGGTTCTTTCTCTTAATCTGCTTAGTTTTTGTTCTGATGCATCAGACTTTATGATCAGTATTTACAGAAATTACTCTCTTTGTGTATTCTGTGCTTCATTGAAAATTGCTTAAGTACTGATTCTTGTCTGATGTGAATTTCTAAACTCTGATAGTGATATGACTGTTTATGTGACTATTCAATCCTATGAGGATAACTGTGCTAGATGCTGACCTAGTAGTCTTTAACATACTAGAGATCTCATGTTAGAAGTAATTATTTATGTGGAAATCTATTGACACAAGCAAATTCTGATATTGAGCTTAGTCACGTTTACTTTGTCTATCTTATTACTAAGTCAAAAACTAGAATAATGCTTCTCATCGGTTAAGTTTTGATGTTAGTAAATCTGATGGATGTACTAAGTGCTGATAAACCTCACTCATCAAAAGAAAAGGTAAAAGAAAAGAGAATAAACGATCAGGTACTCCTTTGAGATCTAGAGTAAAAATGTGGAAGGGACGACCCAAGTGCATTGCTGGTATTAAGTAATATGCATCAGAAAAGCAAATAATTATTTTTCTTGGTGACTTTTCACACTCTATGATTACTGGAGAAATACTCTGATAATAGCATAAATTCTGATAAGTAGTCGTGATTCACTTACACTGAGAAGCCACTGTAAAATGGAATTTCAAAAGATGCATAAAATAAGCAAAAACATTGAGGTGGACTCGTGCATGAACTCATTCAAAAGTAAACTTCAGAATAATGACAGATTTTTAGTAAAGTTCTTAGTTATGCCTTATTTCTAAGATGTACTGAAGTGAATCAGACTTTACTCCTTGTCTGATATTTTGCTTAATGCACATACTTACACTCCATATGAATGATGAAAATTACTGTGGCGTTCAATGTTGTTTTGGATGAACAGTTTATGTGTCAGATTGCATAAATTCTGAGGACAAGTTCTGATGGAAGTTCTGATAAATAAGTTTTGAAGCACCGAAATCAGAATTTGTGTGAAGAATCACAAAGATAGACATTCATTTTTCGAGTTAAGAAATCATGTTCTGATGATTGTTAAGTTCTGATATAAGTCTAAGTGCTGATATTAAATTCTGATCCTCTATATGACTTATTTGTGGTTAAAATCTGAAACAGTCATATTTTAAATCAGAATATGTACGGGTGAGATATTAACAGTCAATACAATTAGGGTTAGTGGAACACGTACATGCACAGTAATTTTTACTTGTTTCTTGTGCGCATTAAACCCTGTTTTACACTTCAAATGACTGTTTTTCTTCTTCCCAGTCTAGGAAGACGAGGTAGAATTATTTCTACCTGTCAGCATTAAATTTACTTGCGTCTCCTGGAATTCTCTTGCCTATATAAACCAACACTTCACTCCAGCCAGCACATCTCTAAATTCCTCATAAACTCACTCTCATTTTATTCTTCACACCAGAAATGGTTGCATTTGGTTGGTTTTACAATTATGGCGATGAGACTGTACATGTCTTTATAAATGAAATTCCAACTCCATACCCTATCGCCAACATCCCTCACAATCTCTGGATTCAATTTCCAGAGGTTATTAAACGTGATTTGTTGACAGTTCGAAGAGAACTTCATCTCCGCCGTCTTCGACAGCAGGAGCGAATCATAAGACTCGCTATTCTCTTTGATGAGAGCAGGAAGAATAAATAGTTTATGATCCCTGTTTCTCTTCACCATCAGCTTTGTCAGACTTCTTAGCTTAGAACAATAGTTGATGCTGATAGTATTAGTAGCTTAGGACAGTCTTGTAATGTTCTGATGTAATTTCAATTTCATGGATGTATTTTCTTAATATATTAATGGAATTTCTTATTTTTGCAAGATTTTGTCTCTGAGATGTTGTAAATTCTGAAGCTGAGAAGGTTCCTTTTCAGAAGGATTCTGGAATTGGGGGATCTAAGCTTCTTAAAAGGCTTAGAAGAATGACTTCTGCTGAACCTCCCAAGGAATCCTCACCTTCAAAGAGATACAAGAAACAGAGAGCTAAAAGGCCAGCTTCAGATGATGAGGAAGCAGCAGCTAAGGAAGGAGATCAGGAATCTCTGATCTCAAAAGAACCAGAATTTACTGAAGCTACTGCATCTCCCTCTCCATTGTCCCCAACTCAGGAAGCTGCTACAGACAAGGCAAACACACCATCTGTGTCTCCTGTACATGAAACTGTATCTCCTGTAGACCCAGGCACAAGTGCTGAAATTGATATTCACAACCTGGTTGTGCCTGAGGTTCTCTATTTAGAAGCTCCAACATCAATTAATCCATCAACAACACCTGTTATTGATGCTACTCAAACTCCAGAATTGTCTACATCACCTTCTCTGCATCTAGATGTTGATGATCAGAATATAGGTGAGCATCAGGATATGGCTGTTGATCAGAACTTGGAAACAGATCAGCACTTAGAGGATGATGTTGAAGCCTCGATTGCTTCTCATACTGTTGTTTTATCAGAAGATGCTGATTCTGTCAGAGTTCTGATGCTTTAAATGCTGTTCACAAATCTGAACTACTTGAGAAGTTTGTGACAAGAGCAGCACCAGTACCTTGGAGTGAAACTCCTAGAGGACAGGAGGGGACTAAGGAATGGAACTCAGTTACCTTTGTTCCATCTAAAAAGATTCTTGCTGAGCACTATGCAAAAGCTGATGAAATGTTAATTAATGATGATTTCAAGACACAGCTTCGAGTCACTGCATTGAGTACTAGACATCTGCAAGGTCTCCATTCAACAACTCATGCAGAGTTACGTCAAGTTAAGGAAAAATTGCTCAAGCAAGATATGACTAGGAAACTTGATAAGAAAAAAAATTTCCAACCTACCTTTGACAGAGTTGCTTACATTGAGAAGACCCAAGAGAAGCCACAGTCTCAGATTGATAATATTTTGAAACATCAAGCTTCTCAGCAATCTCAACTCGATGAAATCCAAGCCTCAGTGGAATTGCTTGTCTCTCTTCTCTTACCTGCTGATGCCAAAAAGGGGGAGAAAGTAATTAAGTCCAAATGCAAAACTGATCAGACACTGAAGGGGAAGGATGATGAAAAAGATGACCAGGGAAACTCTGGAATAGGTGGAGGTCGTGGTCAAGGTAGAAGTTTCTCATCAAGAAGAGCTGAAATTACAAGTCACAGGACAAGTTCTGATGCTGGAAAAAGAATTATTTCTGCTACTGGTAAAAGGATAAGTTCTGATGAACTTTTGGATCTTGATGAAGAATTAACAAGACAGTTATTTCTTAAGGAGAATCCAGGAATGGACTTTGAGAGTCTGATGGAAGAAGAAGCTAGACTTAAGTCAGAAAAAGTCAAATCTAAATCTGAAGCTTCTGTTCGTAAAAAGGAACTTCCAAAGGTCAAAGGCATTGTGATAAAAGAAAGAACAAATCCTGAAGCAACCAAGGCTAAATCACAATTGTAGATAGATCCAAGGTCCAAGGGCAAAGAGAAAGTTGGTGAAACTATCAAGGTTTATGTACCTCCTGTGAATGAAGAAATTACTGTTGAAGATGTTGATCTTGCTCTGACTTAAAGAAAATTTTCTAAGACAACCTCTGACATTGCTCAAGTTGTTCAGAGTCAAGATATGGTTAGTTCTGATATCTCAAAGAAGCAAGTAACCTCTGACATAGCTCAAGTTAACTTGATATTAGAAGATAAATCAAAGGAAACCTCTAAGATTGCTCATGTTAAACCTTCAAAGATACTCTTACCAGGATTCACCAAAGCCAAACAGACTCAACCTTTGAAGACTGCTGTAAGTGGTTTTGAAGCAAGAGTGGTTACTGGAAAGGAAGCAAGAGATAAAACTGGATTGGGTAGTGCTGATGAAAGAAGAATACAGAACACAACCAATGATCCAACTTCCTTAAGTGAACCAGGTATTGGAACAACTCCTGAAAGATTGAATCAACTAGAATCTGTACAGATGGTTTACCATACCTACTTGAAAGAACACATCTTGTTGTACTTCATGACAGATGGTAGGGTTTATCATATAAGGGAAAATGCCATTCCACTGAAGTATTTTGAAGAATTGGAACATGTATTATTCTTACTTCAAGTGAATGACAAAATAACACAAAGTGCTGCAAACTATTTGAAGAGTCAAATTCAGAGACAGAAAAGGCTTTATTCTGTTAAGTCTAACAGCACATATCTTCCAAAGTACAGAGATCACAAGGGTGATATTGTTGAGATGGAGCCTAACTCTGCTAAGATCATAACTACCTTTTTGGGTTACAAGGCTGTGGAATTCAATCTTGAGTCTGACAAGGCATATTTGATCAGATTGGATCAAGACATAAGGAAATCTAAAATTAATGATCTCAGGGCTGCAATTTTTCAAACTGGTGAAGATTCTGCAGAACTTAAAGATGCTAAAAGGAGGATGATTGATGAACTCAGATATGCTGAGAGATGTTTGTTAAAGAATTATCTCTGAACAACTCCTGGCATAAGAGAGATCAGAAAATATAGCCAAGTCAAGATCTACAACTGCTCAAATCCTGATATGAATACAGACTGAAGTTGTTATCAGAAGTTAAAGTTGGTAAAGCTTTAAGGACTATAAGTTGTAGTTATCTAGTCAAATTCTCATGCATTTGTACTTAATGTTTTTGACATCATCAAATATCTGTTAACTTGTATATTATGCTAATTTACAAGTTGGGGGAGATTCTTAGATATATTTGATAATGTCATGTCTAATATGATTTATGTTTAGTTTTCAGATCTTACTTAAACAGGACAAATCAGTACTTAACTGAAATTAGCACTTATACTAAAGTCAGAACTTAAGTCGTCAGTACTTAAAGTTCAGGAGATATTTATCAGAAGATAATATCAGGACTTAAAGGAAATATTCAGATAAGGAAGGCAGCTGATTTACAGGAAGAGAAGATCTAGACAAACGTAACAAGAGATATGCATGAAGAAGGAATTCAGTGAAGAATGGAATACTTGAAAGAAAAGATATCTGATTGATATATTTTAGGAAGCGGAATTATATTCCATATCAATTAGCGATTATCTTGTAACTGTGTAGTATATAAATACAGACATAGGGTTTACACTATAAGTGTTATCATTATCGAGAAGATTATTCATTGTAACCCTAGCAGCTCTCGTGATATTTGTTCATCACTGAGAGAGGACAGTTCCATATTGTAACAGAGTTTATTGTTTTGAATAAAATTTGTTTTCTGTTACTTGAGTTATTAAAGTTCGATTTGATTGTGATATACACTGTATTCACCCCCCTCTACAGTGTGTGTGACCTAACATCTTGCATAACAAGTTTTGAATTTGAAAATATACTTTATCTTGCATTTTAAATTAAAAAAAACAAAAAAAACATTGAAAACATTAATCTAAATTGCGTTCACCTTGAAAACCAAACTTGAAATTATGTTTTGGCATAAAAAACGTGAATTGAAATCACATGTTAAAATGTTGGAAAAATAAAAAAAGGAAAAACCCATTCGTGAGTTTTGTTTTTCATTAATAACAAAAACGGAACCCTATCGTCCGTTTTGGAATAATATTTGAGGACATATTTTTAGAGAGTGACATTAACGGTCATTCTGTCCTAAATAGTGATATTTGCGGCTAGCACCTCATACCACTCATACATGTTGGTTGGTATATAATAGAAAATTTAGTTATGATCAAAATTCACGATGTAAAAAATTTAAATGAGCTGATTATTTAAATATTATATTTTAACAAAGGTCTCAAATTTATCTTTGATTATTTAAAAAGAACACATTGAATATGGTAGGTTTGATTTATTTTGTGTTTGTTTTAAATGTCTACACACTTTTTTTTATATCTCTACCTAGTAAATTTTAATTGAAGAATGTCGTGTACTTTCGTGTTTCGTGTACGTAAACATGAAACTCATATCCGACCCAAAATGATTTCGTGTACTATGTGAAACCCATATCCGATTCGAATCGTGTCGTGTACTTTCCGTGTACTTTTCGTGTATATTAAATAAAAAATTAATATAATATATATATGCATATAATATATAAAAAAAATCTATTTTAATGTATAATTTAATGAAATATGGAGAGTGTATATATAAATATATATATTTTACATAGTATTCTATAAAAACTTGTAAATATTTATATTATATTTATATTATATACATAAATATATGCATGTGTTATATATATTAATTTATAAATATATTTATCTCGTGTAATTTCGTGTATTTTCGTGTACCTAAATTGAAACCCATATCCGACACTAAATCTATCGTGTAATTCCGTGTTCGTCTACATTCGTGTTTCGTGTACCAAAAATTAAAACCCATATCCGTAATGTTCGTGTCGTTTCGTGCCGTGTTCACGTGTCGTGTATTAAATTGTCCGTTCTAATATGAATCATACCAGCATACTGCATACCATTTTTTTGCTAAATTACTGCATACCATTTTACTTCAAGTAACATAAATTGGGCCGCTTTTAGAATTGGGAATCAATTGGACGGCTTTTAGAATTAGGAATTTATAACAGTAATCTCCAATTAGATTAAATTCATTAAAAATAATGATTCGAGATTAAGAAGATAGTGCTACATATGCGCAGTATACTAATCCAAGTCCATTCATGAAATCTCCCGGATGTTTGGATAACTACAAGTTGTGTGCAGGCCAAAGTAATATGCCAATTCTCAACTCAAAAGTCACTCAAGAATCTGGAATGCCATTACAAGACAGGTGCATCCTTACAGAAGAATCAGAATAATGTATACTAAGAAATTCGATCTTCCATAAAGACACGTACACACGGACGGAGCCAGATGTTGTTCATGCTTAACGATGATATGATATTAATTATTACATATATTTTGTTTCATTTGAATATACGACGAAATTTAAACTTAGCTCCCTCCCTAGCAATTCTGGTTCCGTCACTGTGCATGAGCTGCATACATAAGCCAACAAGTCAACTCTTAGGTCAGCATTAACAACTTGTTACAGGCGGAATTGTTGCAGGCCAGCATTGCAGATTCTCTATTTCAAGAACTAGATAATCCACTAGCTACAACACAAACATATTAAGCACATAATTCTCTGGTATATTCCTTCCCTGTCTGCACTAGGCAATCATTCGTTTAATTAAATTCCTGCAGAGTTCATAATGCATAAACTCTGTCATACCTAATACATAAATCATCTCCGAAACCAACGATGTTAATGACAAAACTAGAATTTTCTCGCAAGATTATCGAAAAAAACAATGTAATCTTGGTTGACTGCACTTTCAATTTTATCCCCTTACGACTGTTCCCCGTTACCAGTGCGCCGTTGTTTCTTATGACAACTTCATAATACTTAAAATTCCAGGCAGTTGCATAAACATACAGTGATAGTGATTTTTAAGTCATAATAAGTTGATCATCAGAATTACCGTGCATCATAAATATCTTCCACTGCCATCTGTCATTTTCTTTGCTTCCTTAACCATGACATTGGTTTTACATCGTTTCATAAATAGATTAATTTATGTGTTACTTATTAAATGATCTATTTCATTGGTATTTCGAAACAACTTGGACATTATGGTTTATTGTTCTTCTGGAATACTTCTTCGACTAGGATGCTACTGTCATGAGTTGACTACTACAATTAGTTACAAAAAAAATTAATGGCAACTACTCCCTACCCACCAGACCTGCTGCAATCTTCAGATGTCCACATGTATGTAGCAGTAGTGTAGTACTACATTGTTGATTTTGCAACGGGGATGGTCTCACGACTCACGACTCACGAGCAAACGATTATTAATAAAATATGGTATTGCGAAAATTTTCCGCAATATATATAAAGCTAGCCCCACATGCCTCTCTATCAAAAAAATCCTAATGTAAACATATTGCATTGAGTTTCCATAACCGCGATATGCTATGTCGCAACGTTCGTATTTTCGTGACCAACCATCTTTTAAGGCGGGCCAATAATTGAATAATAATTGAATAATTCTTTTTTTTTTACAAATGTAATTCTTTTAAACTCCCTAGAATTTCTAATTGGTCGCAGCGTGATTTATCAATGTGTAAATCCCTAGTTTACTACGACAACTATTTGATTTGAACTTCTGTGATGCAATACCATATAAGATAAATTAGAGGCTGCTTGAAACTCGAAAAACCCGAAAATTATTTAAATGTATAGGAGGAGTTGGTAGTTATTGGCGGGAACAGGTGCACCAAGATGTCACCAAAGATCTTGAAAGGGACAAAGAATGATAGAATTTGTGATTTTCAAGTTAACAGCTGTCTTGAATAGAAAGGACAAATATCTCACAAGTAGATAAAGGAGAAGGTAGCTATTTCATTTAATTTATTTTACTAAAACTCCTCTTTCAAGTTTGAACACATAAAGCAGTCTTTCTCTTCACCCCATTTTTGACTACTCTATGACAAATTTGTTTCTTTAATTAATTCCCCTCGGGTTATAATTTCATGTTCCAAATGTCAAATATCGTATAAAGGGGAAAATTGAAGAGGCACATCAAAAGAATACAATTTCTTCGAACCAAAAAAAACTTCAAATACTAGAACCAGAGACATGATGGTCATATATTCTGGAACAGTTGTGCAGAAGAAAATATTACATTACTATTGTTATATACCTCTCAAGTCCTCAACAGTCTCTATATACAGGATGCAATTGAATAGTACCAGTTATAATAATAATATATCTAATTCTGCTTACAAATTAATCCATCTCAATCTGGATAATGAAAGGCAACAGAAAACAACCTTCTAAAGCAACCTCCTCTTACTTTCCCTCCACCATTTGAAATTCTTCAAATCCAAAATAGTAGTATAAACTAGTGGGGATGGCCCCTTTTACCTTCTACTGCTTGACTAATATGTACTCTGGAATATCTAATATATCTCCACCTATTCAACTCCCAAGTTAACAATAATAGCTACCTATTTTATGTACACATGTTTAACCTTGAAGCTAGCTAAGTACTACTACTACTATATGCCAGTCACTTTTACCCTTTACAACCTGTCTTGTTCTTCCTTCAAGTGAAGGATTTGATCAGTCCCAAGTTGAATAGATTCCTCTTGAATAAGCTCCCTATTGATACCAGCACTGCCCCAGCAACGCCTGCTGTGGCTTCATCATCCCTCCTTTCGTTGTCATTATATATCGATGGAAGTTCCTTTACTTTTAACTTGTCGATACCGATCTTTTGTCTAACTGCTTCAATGATCTTTTGATCAACAGGGTTCCCAATAGCATCTGTAACAAAGTATACGTTATGAGCTGTCTCGAATTTAGTGGCTATCTCAGCCCTTGTCACATTGATACCATTCTCTCGAAATGTCCGCATTACATCCGCCAATAGTCCTGGCCTGTCATCTGCCGAGAGCTCCAGTTGAATACCCTGTATGAAACAATTTAGCCAATCAGTTAAGACCCTGTAGAACTTTTTAATAGGAACAAACATCACTTAACTAACAAGTTCCTATAAAGGACAGATTTGTGCCATAGCCTATAAGATACAAATAAAAAAAAATATTACCTCAGATGCTCTTCTTTCAATTGCAGCCCTCAAGCAGAGAATCACACGTTGCTTTTCTGCATCTGAACTAATTGGCGTTCCATCTATATGTCTAATGAAGAACTCCTGCGATCACAATTAGACATAATCTATTAATTACTTGTCACATTTAATTGATTATTATTTCTTGGAACCGAGTATATAGAACATAGCTATGACGAACAAAAAAGAACAAAGAGAAACTTCTACAGGGACAGGCAAAAAACATAGGAAGCATACCATATTTGCTCGGTCCCCCCCTGTTTTTACAGTTGCGTGGAAGACAATGTACTCCATGTCGGTCAGAGTGCAGAGAACATCAAACATAAGCTTGGCCCTATCCTTGCAATGAATATTTACACCGGAATAACCACGCTCGAAGCAATTCTGAACAGAGACAATTGGGGAATCGCCATTAGTCCAAATTATAGGCTTCCTTTCATAATCACGATCTGCAAACATCATTTGATGGAGCCTTCTCTCTGTATGAGTGACAGCTAAAGAAACTACAGTTTTAGCACTTCTGATATCAGTATCCCCTTCAAGTACGTTCCTCAGCCGTGTCACAATCGTATCAATTTTCTGCTCATCCTCAATTGGGTAACCTGAATCACAATCTTTAACATAAATGAGGGATGCAATGCGTCCATTGTGTGTCCACACCTTAGATTCCACCACATTAACTTGCAAATCAGCTAATACCGCAAAGACCTCAGAAAGTAAGCCAACTCTATCATTTCCGGTTAATTCCAATGCTGTCAAACGATTAACACACTTCGATGTCGTTGGCATATAATAAAGTGTACCAAGAGACTGTAACAAACAAGCCAACGTAAATATACATTCAATCAACATAACAAATTAAACTAGTTGAAGTTCGGAGTTAGTGTATTAACCTTTTCAATGTAGTTAATGTCACCTTCATCAGTTATCTTGTTCCCATCCAAATCAGTCACATGAAAAACTGTAGAATTATCAAATAACAAACACAAGGGCTACATTTTCAGCTTTGAAATCATAAATAATAATCCCATACTACCCTAAAAAGAAGAGAATCTGAGTGGGAAACAAAGAAATTACCATCCATGAACCATCTTCCATCTGATGAAACATACGCTTTTTTAATCGACAAATTGTGATCTATAAGAACTTGAACAGCCTCCAAAAGAATCCCATGTTTCCTAGCACTATCAATCTGGAAAAAAATAATTCAATCAGCCCCAAAAAAAGCAAAAAAAAAAACTCATAACTCAGAAAAAAAGAACTTATTAAAACAAGCTCTAGATCAGTTTTCTAAGATAGTTCTTACCATAACCCGGGTGGCATTCGAACAACCAGCATTATCAACAATAACCCTGAAACAAATTCACATACAAGTCAGCCTTCTGGCATCTTCAAATCATTTCAATTTACACAATTTTTTTATGCATAATCAAATTACCACAGTTAAAATTAGTATGTAAAACCTAGAAAAACAACTAAAACAGTTAAAAAATATATTAACTAAAATCAGTGTAACACCTAGTACTAATTACACAATTAATATAGTAACCATTCAAAACAGTGTCAAAAATAGACACAACCATGATGAACAAACAACCCTTCTGCAGAATATTTGTACCAAAAAACACAACATACCAAAAAAAAAATCTTTAAAATTGCACACAAAGTTCAAGAAACTATACCATGGTTACAAAACCATGAAAATCAAGATGAATAAAAACGAAAAAATCGAAAGATCACACAAAAAATATGAAAAAAAACAAGAAAAAAGAAAGAAAGTAAAACCTGGGTGTGGTCATGCGGATCACAAGCTTTTCATATTCATCTAAATAAGCAGGCCACTCCATCTTCTCCATTTTATGTATATGTATAGTTGTAAATTTGTTTACTGGTTATCAAGCTTTTGTTTTCTCTCTCTAGATTTTCAGACACTCTCTGTCTGGGGAGCAAAGTGTTTGTTCTACCCTCTTCTCTTCTTGTCTCAAAAGTTTCTATATATATGTGTTTTATATGGTTTATTCTTCTTACTTTCTATTTATTCACGATATCACTTTATTAATGTGGAAGATACAGTTTCGTTAGGTAATTTATTTATTTGACCTTGTTGTTTAATATAAATGAAAAATAAATCATTTTCAAGTTGGCAGTTTTTATTGATTTTTAGCTCGTTTAGTAGTAGTTTAAGAAATTAAGGTACTTATTTTGAATTACTTAGTTTTATTGTTCTAATCACTAACGAATCAAGAGTAAATTACAGTAGGAACTGATTTTATATAGAAGGATCCTATAGATAATAACTAACAAAATTGATTCAAGCTCAAGCAAGTGTTAAACAAAAAAATCTTTATTGTTAAAATATTTGAATTTTTTTTAGCTTCCTAATAAAATTCAAAATAGCACCGGTTATAGAGGCAAAATTCATATATTTTACAACTAAAAATATCAAATATGAACATAATTATAAATTTTGAAAATAAAAAATAATCGGTCAAGAAATCAATTTCAAATTTATTGGAATTTTTTTAAAATTTTAGATAATTTATTAAAAAATTAATGAAACAGTTAAAATTTGACCGATTTATGAGCAATTTTTATGAAAATCAGCTCATTTTGAATTGTTTAAGAATATGAACGGAACATTTGAATTTGGTCTTAGTATAATATATTAAATTAAATTTAAATCAAGTAATGCAAGGACTGCACCTAGTGGAGGTCCTATGGGTCCACTAGCAAGAGACCTTTGATTATTTTCCAAGTCAACTACACCTTCTTACACGCGTACAACATGGTCCACTTTCACTAACGTGGCACGCCACGTATAATGTCCTTTGCTTCGTCTGGACTCAATGTGTTGGAACTTGTATGAATTTATGTATTTATTACAAAACCATGGTGGGGGAGTAGCCACGTGGCACGTGGTTCCACTGTAATGGCTTTGGCGCCGACCCACAACTACCGTAGTGATGAAAATTAAGAAAAGCCGGTTGTATCGGCTTATCTGCTGTCATGGTTCTGGCCGGTTTTCTTGTATTTCTCGTAATTGCCTTGTTAAATTCCTGATAAACGCGTTTGCTTATCAATTTAGTGTCCTCTTCTATTTACAATTTTCACTGCTTTAATTTTGCAAACATCTTGTTTTTATCACGGTTAAGGATAATAATTAAAGTAACGCTAGCTAATTCAAATTTTTTATCAAAATAATTACAAAATAATATGACATGACACGTGTGATATCATATTATTATGAGGAAAGTTACTATCAATATAGTATTTGGGGAAAAACATTTGTTACAATTTTTAAGACTTCTAGCATTTTCCTAACCTTTTGTGGCATACTTGCACTAAAATTCTTAAATATAACTCATTTTAGTTAGTGTAGTTATCATGAATGCAGGAATATTTATTGTTATTAAAAAATGTTTTTTAATTAAAATAAATTAAAATTATAAATAAAATTTTATGATTATTATGTATCGTAGAAAAAACGAATAATTAAAGAGACCTCCCGGGGACACACAAGTAGATTATTATTAGTTTGGTGTTATCTTTATTTTCAATTTCTTTGGATCCAAATTTTAATTTAGTAGCGATCGTGTACATTAGATTGGTCATTTGTGATTTGGGCGTTAAGTATGTATATTATTATGGATTTGATTTGAGAATCATGTTTTAACTGCATAATGGATCAAAATATTAGCGTAAAATAATGAATCTTCTAGAGGATCATGAATCGGAAAGCATAAATTGTCAACTGTTAAAGTAGGTAACAATTTGGTAAAATGTTTCATCATAAGAAAATTTCAAGTCAGAAGAATTATGGGCTAAGCATGTCACCATTACTAACTAACGGAGTACTACATTTCCAAAAATAAAATAAAAAGAGTACTCAATCTTTAAATTTTAATTTAATCCTTCCACGTGGGGTCCCATTATCGTTGTCTCCTTATCACGTGCATGGTCCCACAAAACACGATGGTTATGTTGGATCTCCTCCCCAGTTTAGCACCTAACCGTTCGATTACAACTTAATACGATACCTACGACATTTCTAGCCGTCCGATCATCTCTACAATCCATTAGATCTGGTCACGTTCCCGCCAACTCCCGTGCTTTACTCTTTAATGTTTTTCGGTGAGGAGCAATATTATAAAAACCGTTTAATTATCGATAATTTCGTTAATAATATTTGATTGATTTCATAAATTATTGATACATAAATTTTAAATTATACTCCCTCCTCCGTGTAATAAAATTTTCACATTTTATTTAATTTTATTAAACAACTAATAGTTATCAAAAAATTGTTTTATTTTTCAAATATATTAACATATTTAACACTTAAATTATATATATATATATATTGGCACTTACTGAATAGGAAATGTGATTAAAATGAATGAGACAAAGGGAGTATAATTTTTTAAAAATTGTTTAATAAATATTAAATCAGTAACTCAATTGATTAATTCTGATTTTCAAATTTTTATTAAATTTGTTAAGACTTACTTGTATTTTTGCTAAGCGATGATTGGTGGGGTTAAATTTGGCAAATTAAGATTTATGAACATGTTTAAAAATGGATCGCAGACAGGTGCTACTGCTGCCCTTTCATACTCCACATTCGAGAAGACGCGGCGGGAAAATCGAAAACATGGACACATTTACCCGCCAAAATGTGTAGTTGTGGGGACATGAAGAACATAGTACGGCGAACGTGGTCCACCGCCTTTGAATATCGAAATGCAGTTGGTGGATAAAATGAAATAAAAGTGGGTGCAGTGACAGGCTAGTGGCGTGTCATTCGTTATCCTTATTTACTTGAAACAAACTTTTTAAAATTGTGTGTCTGAAAATGCTGCCAAGCCCATGTTCTCGGAGACTTTTGCGACCATTATCCAGTTCCGGCGATCACAATAAATAACTCAATTGCGTGTTTCCAATTTTATTAAATTTTATTTTGCATGCGATTTTGAGGCAGAAAATAGAAGGTTTAATGAGTTTAATACACTTCACATGTGTAACGAGTAATTAATGAGATGCTAATTGCTGTAGAATCAAAATCAAATAAAAGAAAATCGATGTATTTCATTTTCTCGTGTCATGAATATTTGGAGGATTTTAGAATTTTGAGCAATTATAACGTGATATATGCGTTATATATTCTAATAAGATAATCCGATTGACTAAAATAGTTGCGGGTAAGTAGGGAAGTTAGAATTTTACACTTTTCTCATTATCCATGTTTAGGTGGAGATCATGATAGTTTGAGAGTGTCAAGTTTGTCATAGTATTTGATTTTAATATTTTATATGGGTATTAACTTGCATAATAAGTATTCTGATTCGGTCACGAGATCTTTGCCTTTTTGAAGACAGGATTCACTTTCTTATTTTGGTTAACGTTCGGCTGTCTCTGCTTCATTACGTTATTATTTATCCCAATTTCTGAGGATACATACAACATCCTTGCTTCATCTGCTTCCTATATTTACCTCATTCTAGCATGAAAATTTAAATTTATAAAATGTTTTAACATAAATGCTATCTACCCAGAATTGGTTTGTAAAACAATTTTAAAATGTTATGTGTCACGTTCTGATCGGTAATTATATAATTAATAATATTGATCTCCGTATATTCATATCAATTTCATCAATTAAAGAGTTCAAAATGACACATCACTAGTATCATAATATTTTAGAATTAAATTTTATACTCAATTTTGGGTGTCTAGCAAGCACTACTCATGTTTTAATAATCACATATCTTGCAATTTTTTTTTTATATACGATGGCCGAATATTTCTTCCAGCATTTGTCACTATAGTGATTCATGCAAGGGCGCATGTCGGAAGTCTTGCACGATTATTCAGACTATATAAACATTATTCACCGAGCCAGCCAGCTTGGGGAGAATTGTAAATTGTCGAAATCTGTTGATCAGTTAAAATCTTATAAAACCGTATTAATTGTGTGAGTGTGTTCAATTCTATAAGCAATCCTTTTAAGTTAAACAGTGATAGATAAATAAAGCTAAGTTATAAATTTACATTTTTAGCATTTCTGGAAGTATCGTGAGCTGAAAGCCAAGGAGTTCTCTCGCAGACGTGTGATTGTGTGAGTCGCAGATATTAGTTTTGAATTATTTTCCACAGTTCTATACTCGAGTGCTCAAGTGAGGTCGGTCATTTCCAATCATACTAAACACATTCTAATTTCTTAATTACGTTTGCTAACCACTGCATAATTCACCTTTTGACTCGCCGGAAACACTGCATGTTTAGTACTCAACATCAATTTATGATCAACTAATAAATATTAATGAATAATTGAATATTTATCAACCTATGATGATACTAGTCCGAGGCAAATAATAGCAATTTAGGTAATTTTAACCAAATAAGTTTACTAGCTCCATAATTAATAATGTCGGGTAGAGATTAAACAGATCACGTGAAGTATCGAAATGAAAGTAATAATTACATAACCAAATTACGTGACGATGTTACGAGAAGGGCCTTTAATTACGTGATGTGAAACGGTGGGAGAGGCTTTCCAATTTAATTCATACTGCATATTGTTCGTGTTGAAGATTATACCTCACCTAATTAGTGTGCGTACTTGGATTCAATTTTCCCGACTTAGGTGACAGCACAAGGTAAATGAAAATTATCATGTTTAAAAAATCCGAATTCAATGCATTAATAATCTGCTTAAAATATGAGCAATTTGAATAATTTTTTTTGTTGGATCATATGTCCGCGGAGTACTTGGCGGAGTACTAATTTATTGGCCGATATCAACTAGGTGAAATTTTTGCTCATCATGTGTCCCGGCCCGTTTCAATAACAGAGCGTTGTAGGAGTAATTTATCGAATGAAAGTCAAGTTTTTAAATATGCAACTTATATTTAAAAAGTCAAAAAATGTAAAATCAATATTTTAAAGTCATTTTTGTCTTTAAAATCTTGACTTAAAATTTAAATTTTCTTGGAGTTTTGTTAAGATAAATTGTTTGGTTATGTAATGACCGAGTCTCGATTCAATATTTTTATGATAGATTATTATGATATTCAGGGAGATATTGTTGAAATTTGGTATTGAAATAAGTATTTTTCGATTTAAGAAAAATGTTTTTGCGTAGGCAACGCAACGCAAAAATTTCTGGATTATGTTGCAAGTTTTAGCAAGCGGTTTGCTTGGTTCGTAGATTAATTTTGAGATGAAATTTTTATTAATTATTTGGATGATATTAAGTATGAAATATGGAGAATATATTGTTAAGAACATTATTTTTCGATTTATTAAAAATATACATAAATGCAGCGTGCGCAATGACATTTTAATAGACGTATTGATTATCAATTTTGAACTAGTTGAGAGTTTGGTTCCGAATAGACCTAGGAATTCAAAAATTATGTTGGTTAGCATTTAGAGTTCAGTAAATTAATCTAAAGAGATGGTATTAAATAATTGTGTGTGTCATACTTGTTTATATGATAAAAGCGGAAGATTTGCGAGTAATAGCGGCCGGTTGTCGATGAGATTAGTAAGTATATACTGTACTTACTGTTTCACTATTAATAATTTGATCTTTAGATGGTGATTGAATTGATTTGACAGATGATTCACACGTGAAAAATGAGTATTCTTGCATTGATACTTGATGAAATTATGATGACGCTTTCTTGTCGGAAGTAAGCTAAACTAATTGTTTAGCTGACCTAGATCCCAATTTGATGAATTGATGAACATATCATGCTTGAATACTCTGTTTTAAACTTGTAAAAATATTTTGATGAATTCTTAATAATTGTGATATCTTGTGATGATGAATACATGATGATTTGATGAATTATTGATATTTTTTTTCCTCAAAAAATTGGTATTTTTGATGAACTGAAGAATTATATTTTATTAAATAAACCTCAGTTGAATTGTATGATATAGACTTACTGAGTTGTGTAGCTCACCCCTATATTTTATTACAACTTTGAGGAAATTTTTAGAATATGATGGACTCGAGAATACGTATCTTGGGTGAAGATACGCTGAACGATGTAAAGTTGATAACACAATATTGGTTAAGGTATGTATTGAGATTTATAATATATTGAGATGTCAGATTTATAGAAATGAAAGAAATTGTGGATAACATTGTTTATATTGATTAAATTTCTGTGAGTAAGATTTTGAGGAAAGGTTTGGATTTGACGAACCCCGGGGCGGGTCCAAATTGGGACTTTCGGGATCGAGGGCGTCATATTGTCAAACAACAAAGTTATGGAATGTATTAGGAGCGATATTCCAATTATATTAGATGATATTTTATTATATGTTAGATGTTGTACACATATATTTAACTTATCGTCTCAAAAGAGGGTTTGACAAATGACTCAATTTTTAGAACTCATTAGAAAAATTATTAAGTATTTACGTATATCAGACGCATTAAAGAGACTATATAAGTGTGTAAAAAAATGATTTTCCCGCGAGATGGAGTTCAACTTATAAATTACTAAGTGAAGCAATTAAATACGCTCTCTCCGTCCCACTGAATTCTTTACAATGGGAGAAGGAGGATCAACACTCATTTTAAGGCTCCCGTAAAGTATGGTTCCCTAAATAATTTTAAGTATTTTTTTAAATAAAAATATGTTGTTTAAACTTTTATACGGAAAAAAAGAATGCTAAAAATAAATTATAGAACGATACTTTACACTACATGAAAAACTGGAATTGACATCGGTTATTAGCCGATGTAAAAAAAATCCTGACTGATGTCTTCGTCGGTGTAGAGAAAGGTCCCCCCCTTTGACATCGGTTTTTAGCCGATGTAAAACATAGCTTTCCACATCATTTTTTGGCAATAAACTGATGTCCTTTATCTTATATAAGTACCTAACAGCATTTTAATTTTGCAAACTAAGAGATTATAATCAATTTAAAGATATCACACACAGTGAGATTATAAACTGTTACATCAGTTTTTTTCTAAAAAATGATGTTTATTAAGACTATTAACATCACCCCCGTTTAAAAACTGATGTTAAAGATTAAGATAGACATCGGTTTTTAGCCGATGTCTATACTTTACAACGGTTGTTCATTCAACTGATGTTAAAACACATTTTACACATCAGTTAGTAACCGATATAAAAAGTATATAATTTTTCTTAAGGTCAAAGACATCGGTTTTGAACCGTTGTCTAAAGTATATAATTTATCTTAAAATCAAAGACATCGGTTCATAACCGTTATTTATTTGATTTAACATCAGTTTGTAATTGCTTTGCCTGATGTTATTGAGTTGTATATACATCAATTTTGGGTACAAAAGAACACAATATGCCTGTTGTTTTTGATTAGCATAGACATCGGTTTTTACATTTTCAGTGATGTGTATTATTCACATATTCAACTAGCCAAAAATTACCAATCGCAAACCAATCACAAACCAAACCAATCACAAACCAAAACTATCAAAACTGAAATTGACTAATCGCAAACCAAAACTGAAATACTAAAAGCTTTTTAGCTATATATCAAGCACCAAACAAGCACGAAAATGCAACAAAATTTATATAATAACTTGCAAATCATCCAACAAAAGTTATAACAATCATTTAAACAAGTCAGACCGAATATCCACAATTCATGATCTGCCATAACTAGTCTAATTATGCAAGTCATTTCCAGCAAATCGTGGTACTAGCGTGGTAGCAGACTACTTAAGCAGATTACAAGACCAACCAAACGAACGAACTACCAACTAGATGACAGTGTACTGATCAAACTAAATATTGTTCCCTGGTAAAATGAAAACTAAACAAACTCTTGGACATATTGAAGAATCTCGAATCGCACTTCATCAAGTTCCTCCCTTTTATAGAACTTTCGAGTTTTAGCTGCCCACTGTGAAATTTACAGAGTGCAAAAACAGCGAATTAACATACTATACTATAAATATAAATATGCCCTGATAAATGTACATTTATTTTAGGTGTTTGCAGATTGCGCTAAATGTACATTTATTACCTTGGTAATGAATTTCATTTCTTTATCTTCGAATATGTCTTTCATGTAACGCATGACAACGTACCCACACTCGTATCCACCCGGTTGTTTCGGGGATCCCTAATCCAACAAAAAATTAACAATCAATCAATCCCAAACAAGAAAGAATTTACAAAAAAAACCCTACTACAGTCAAATGTGCACAAATGAATACTTACGCTAAGGTTCTTAATCTTGGGGTTTTTGTTTACCAATCCTTTATGAGCATTATAAGATCTCACTGCTCTGTACAGAGTAAACATGCAGTATACATAAATAAAAAATTCTAAAAAAATAGACAGCAAACATATATAAAAAAAAGTTCAATTAACACTACCGCGTTAATGCTGCATCCAATTTTGGAAAATTTGTCGGATGGGCCAAGGGGTTGAGAATGAAGATTTCCGATTCCCAAATCACAATCAAAATCCAGTGATAACTGTTTAATGTTAAATAAATCAACAAGAAATTATAAAATATAGAGACAATTTATAATTTTTTATAATTTTGCAAACGCTAAAACTTACTTCTCATTATGAGGCATGAGGAATATGCGAGAATCTCCTGTATTCATCTGTTCGACAATATAAGCTTCAAAATCGTCATTGAGCTTAAAAGTGGTCGTTGGATCAACAAATGCATACATGTCAGATAGTTTTCTCTTACGAACCTCGGTATACAAATACCTACAAATAAAAATAAAACATTCTCCATAATTTGTTCTCATGAAAAAATAAAATAAAACAATATTAATGAATTGAAAAGGAAAAATAAAAAGGAAAAAATACATACGCCATATATGTGGATATTATGCCCTGACCAATCATTTTAAACTCCAACAAGGCCATAACATTCTCGTGCAATAAAAAATGACTTTTTCGACTCCAAACACCTCAGCACCACACGGTATTTGTATTGAGTCTCCACTTTCTTTCAATATGACCATGGCATGTCTGTACAACAACATAAACCTTCGAGGAACATTGTCAGTAGGTTTCACACTCTTCATCTCAGCCGACAGTTTCTGATACGCATTGACAATCTTTGTTTTCCTTGGCTTCACTTCCTTCTTTTTCTACAAACAAATAAACAAATAAACAAGTATTCCATAAACCTTAACAGTTTTTAGAAAATGTATTTATAATTCTCTGATTTTTAAGAAAATACCTCAGCAGTGGGGGGACTGAAGATGATCAAATTTTTAGGCCATGCTACAAGGGAGCCAACCGCTTGGCGGACTGTCTCGATTTCACCAGCTATTGGTACCGGAACTAAGGCGTCTTCCTTGATGGTTCCGTCTCCCTGGACACGAGCATATCTGGGCTCAAGAGGCACTCAATGTACTAACGTAGACATTCCATCCTCGGAGAATACCATACCAAAAGCTACCTTATTTTCAATTACATCCACTGCCAGCTCGCACTTTCGCGGATCCTACATTACATTTATAAGCATTGTCAAATAATAAGTCTGGCAATAATTGCAAAAGTATTGAGAGATATACGTACAATACTTTTTTACCTTTTTCCCAGGCGGAGGGTCAAAATGATTAATGTCCACACAGTTATCACCATTACCATTATTGTTTTCAACCATCAATTCACGTACAGCAGTAAGACCACACTTTTGCTTCATTTCAGCAACTCCTTCTTTTTCTTCTACTCGATAACTTGCCTTATCAGACAACATCGGTGAGTGGAGTTTGGCTACACTAGCCATTTCCTTCATCGCATTCTTCAGCTCAACAATCTGCAACATAAGATCCTCATTTCTTTTCTCAAAGTCATTCTTTGTTTGTTCAAACTCTGCTTCACTCTGCTCTTCTTGTCTTTCCCTTTCGGTAAATTAAAGTACGTCGATGGATTTACAAAGCTTCCAACTCCTCGAACTCTACCAGAATGTTCAGGAGTTTCCAGTGCAACATAAAGCACATCCTCGCTTCCAGACGGTACAAACTCACCCTTGCGTTTCTTTTCAAGTAGTTCATCCTGTTAAAATTAAACAAATTAAACTTGAGTGCAATTAAAACTAAATTTTAAAAATGCAATTAAATTGGAAACATGTACAATTAAAATTAAAGCAAGTAAATTAAAAAGCAGTGCAAGTAAATTAAAAAGAAGTGCAATTAAAATTAAAAAGAAGTGCACATAAAATTAAAAAGAAGCGCAATTAAAATTAAAATTGCAACTAAATTTTTAAATACAATTAAATTGAACTCAGATGCAATTAAAAATGCAATTAAATTGAAAGGTAGTACAATTAAATTTAAAACTGCATATGAATTTAAAAATGTAATTAAATTGAAAAATGGTGCAACTAAAATAAAAAGAAGTTCAATTAAATCTGGAACTTACAATTTTTTCAAATGTCTTAGCCAACTCTTCATCAATAACTCCGTCTAGCGGCGTACGAGCTTTTTTCCGAAAAATTGCTCGATCAGGTAATTCTTCAGGGGCCAGCCGCCCTGCTTTGATCTGTTACAAAATGAAGAAATAAAAATATTTAAAAAAATAAGTGCAATACTATACTAAATTTCAGAGATAGCAAAAAACCCATACTTCATCTTCCTCCAAACCAATATATCCTTTCCTTGAGGTTCTGTGTGGATATTTTCGCTCGCTAACTCGCTCGCTTTGCACTTTACTAATCTCCTGCACACAAGATATATTAAATTCAACACTAATTCAAATAAACCACGATAAATGTGAAAGATATAAATATGAAAGATATACCTCCCAGCTTTTACCGGTCCTCACAGCCACAAATCTTCTCCAACAGTCCTTGCCAACATACGCATATTTTGGAGGGGGCTTGCTTAGCTTCTTCTTCTTTCCAATATACGGCTTCACAAATTTTCAGGTTAATTCAGACTTGAATTGTCTCCACTTCGTACCCGCTGACTTTAAGACCAACCCCTTACTTTCCAGAGCTACTTTGAAAGTATCCTGAGAGAAAAAAATAACCATGTACAAGGTAAAAACTCATATACTAAAAAAGTTACAATATTTAGGTAAAATAAACATGATTTATTTTACCTGCACATCACTCCATATCTTCGCTTTTAACTCCTCATCCACTGTTAGCCAATTTTCAAGATCAATTGGCACCATCATCCTCGCCAACATGCCAATATAAGACTGCAAGGTGTGCCTTGTGTCACCAATGGGAATTTCGATTCTGTTGTATCTGATTTTGAACTTTTACCCTTGAGCTTTCTTTGTCACGACCTTGTGCATAGCACAAACAACACGTGCTGCTCCAGTTTTTCTTTTCCTAGATTCTGTATTTGTAACCGTCTCTTGTGGTACATCAGAGTCTACCTTTTTTCCATCTTCTCCAGGGTCATCTGTAGGTTGTGCGGCATCCAGTTGCTTTTCTGGTGTCAATTGCTTCACATCAGTTTTCTTTTCAGGTGTCAATTGCTTCACTTCCAGTTGCTTTTCTTCATTTTTCTCACCGTCCTCCTCTGTCACTGCTTTTTTAGATATCAGTGTTCTGGGTTGCTTCTTCCCCATTCCTGTGCTTGCAATTCCTGAAATACATGGTGTACATAATTAGCTATATATAATAATCAACAGTGGGAATAAGCGTTCTAAATGCATTATAGTAAAACATAAAAAAATAAATAAAATAAAGAGCAGACAATTATATAGAAATAACACGAATGTAACAAATGTAAAATGCATTATAACTTTGAAACAACCGAAAATCAAAGACAAATTATCCAGGGTTTAGCAAAAGTACAATTTTAAACATGTCCCAAAACCATACTTCCGTCTCTCACAATAATACAAATATCGAAATTAATTAAAAATACATCGACATCCAAATTCAAAATGTAATCATTTTCTAATCCAAATTCCCTCGACATCCTCTCATTGATTTCCAAGACTAGGCTCATCTGCACCATGATCTACATCTACTGGGACATCTACTTTAGGGATTTGAGAGCAGAATGGACGATTTTCCAGTGTTGTGTCCCCTAAATCGTCGTCATTATACACCTCATGGTAATCTCGATTCGTGGAAGTTAATACAACTGACCAGGTAATATCGACTGCATCGTCGATATAGAAAACTTGCTTGACCTGGTCAACCGATACGTACTTATCATTTTTGTGACCTTGTCAACTAAGGTCCACAAGTGTGAAGCCGAGATCGTCGACCTTGACACCTCTATCGCTATCTGCCCATCTGCACAAGAACAGCGGAGCCTTAAATGCACGGTAATCCAACTCCCAAATTTCTTCAATAACACCAAAAATGTCATATCGCTCTCCACGGGATTTAAATCCTTGGCACTACTCACTTGGACAGTCTTAGCAACTAACGACACGCCGCTGTTTTGGACCACCCACGCATTATCTCGGTCTTTTGTGAAATATCGAACCCCATCAACGAGAAAGCCTTCATAAGTCAATACGGAAAAAGACGGTTTGCTGCAAGCCATCTTATCGTTTCAGGAACATCTTCTCCATTCCTTATCATTTCACTGACCTTTTTTTCAAACCAACTAGAAAATAACCGATTGTGCTCTCCGATTAGCCATTGCACGATCTTTTTTTTCCTCGATAGGTTTCTTCTAATAATTCCTTGTGCATCCTAGAAATAAAAGTATTGATAAGGAAATACCATAAATACTCGCTAAAAGAAGATTGAGACAAGGGTTAATTAATTTAACTTACGTGATGTATGGATACACTTCCGAGTTATTTTGAAGAACATGTAGGTGTGCCTCATCTCGCTCTTTTTCTTCGACTTACTTTATTATTGCAGGAGATAACGAACCATCAAGTTTGGCTTTGTCCTTCGTAAGACCTGTAGTTGTGCAACTCTGCCGAACAAACTCGCTGCAAAATTCTACAGATTCTTCTCCGAGATAGCTTTCAGCTATACAACCTTCCGGATATAAACGGTTTCGTACATAACTTTTCAGCACCTTATTAAACCGTTCAAATGGATACATCCATTTGTACAAAACCGGACCACACAAATGCAATTCTCTAACCAAGTGAACCGTAAGATGTATCATTACATCGAAAAAAGAGGGAGGGAATATTTTCTCCAGCTCGCACAAGGTTAATATTATATCTGACTGTAATTTATCCAATTTTGATACCTCGACAACTTTAGTGCACAAAGAATTGAAAAAGAAACACAGCCTAATGATGCTAACCCAGACATTTTTGGGAGAATTCCACGAATTACAACTAGGAGCAGCTGTTGAAGTAGTATGTGACAGTCGTGAGACTTCAACCCAAATAACTTCATATCAGGCATCGAGACACAATTTTTTATATTTGATGAATGTCCATAAGGAAGTTTCATTGATGACAATGACTTTAACAGTTTTCTTTTTTCTTCCTTTGAAAGAGTATAAGCAGCAGGGGGCAGGTACGTTCTCCGTGCTCCTACTTTTTGTGGAGCCAAATCTGTCCTAATGCCCATTTCAACCATATCAAATCGGGAGGCCTCGCTGTCTTTAGTTTTAAATTTCATATTTAGGAGTGTCCCAATAAGATTGTCACACACATTCTTCTCGACGTGCATAATATCGATACAGTGACGAACATGATGAAACTTCCAATATTCTAACTCAAAGAAAACTGACTTTTTCTTCCACGGACAGTCGACCTTTTTGGACTTCTTTATTGCATTCCCGAAAGCAAATTTAATTCGCTCCTGCTGCCTTAACACCTCTTCTCCAGAAAGGATTTGACGAGCATTTCCTTACTCTTGCTCACCATTAAAAGCCGTCTTTTTCCTCCTATAAGGATGATTCCTAGGTAAATATCGACGATGGCCTTGAAACCACATTTTCTTGGTATGAGGTAAATACTTGCCTATGGTATCGTCGCCACAAACTGGACAACACATATAACCCTTGTTGACACAACCAGACAAGTTCCCATAAGCGGGAAAATCATTTATTGTCCACATTAATATTGTCCTCAAAGTGAAAGAAGATTTAGTATGAGCGTCGTACACATGTGGTTCACCTTCTTTCCAGAGCTTTTTGAGATCATCAATAAGTGGTTGTAAAAAGACGTCAATATTATTACCTGGCTCTTGCGGACCAGACACTAATATTGTTAACATCAAGAACTTTCTTTTCATGCACAACCACGGAGGAAGGTTATATGTTGTCAACACTACTGGCCAGCAGCTATACCTATTGTTCATGCCATTGTTATGGGGGCTTATACCATCTGCCGCCATGGCTAATCGAAGATTTCTCGACTCATTACTGAATTCTGTCCATTTATAATCGACATTCCGCCATGAAGGAGAGTCGGCTGGATGACGCATTTTCCCATCTTGACTTCTTTGGTTAGCATGCCAAGTCAGAAGCTCAGCGGTAGAATTTGACTTAAACATCCGTTTAAATCTTGGAATGATTGGAAAATACCACATAACTTTAGCCGGGACGTTAACTCTCACTTTACCATCCTTGCCTAACTTCCAGCAAGATATGTGGCACTTGAGACACTCGACAAAATCAGAATTTACACCTCTATATAGAATGCATTCGTTCGGACATGCATGGATCTTAATATATTCAAGACCTAAATCGGTTAACGTTTTCTTAGCTATGTATGCATTACTTGGCAAGACGTGATCTTTAGGAAGTAAGGAGCCAACGGAAGAAAGTAAATCCGTAAACGCACTATCACTAATACCAAATCTTGCTTTCCAGTTATGTAACTTGAGTATCGAATCTAATTTACTAGAATCGATGCCTTCAAACAAAGGTTGCTTAGCATCGGCCAAAAACCTCTTAAACTCCTCTGAATCCTTAGCACAATCATCACCCAAATTACCCCGGTTATTATATGCTCAAAATTTTCTTCAACGTTCTGTTCAATATTTTCCGAACACGGAGGTGGCATTGTGCTACCAGCCGATGACCTACAGCTAGCTTTAGCTCCATGCCAAATCCAATCGACGTACCCTAAACTAAAACCCTTTTCATATAGATGCCCCCTAATGATTTTTACTGAAAATTTCTTAAAATTGCAGCAACGTGCACATGGACAGGGTATCATCTTAGGATCCTTACAGTTTTCTTCAGCAAATATCAAAAACTTTTTAACCCCAATTTCATAGTCTAATGAATCCCTATCTGCAGATATCCATGACTTATCCATATAACCTACCTAATCATAATTTCAAATATTAAATAAAAATTCATAATTTACTAACACCTAATCATTTTCTTGAGTATATAATAACTACGCATAATTTTATTTGGATAATGGCAGTTATTAAATTATCATGGTTAACCATTTAACAAATTATGATAAACCTATCATACCATATACAATTACATTGCGTTTCACTAATTTTATACCTTTTTTTAACGAATACCTAAATTACAATTACGACTAGTTCTCCTCAAAATCATTAACATCTCTTCTGTATTTCACTAATTTTATACCTTTTTTAACAAATATCTAATTAAGCTTGTGAACTTGTTCACAAGCTCATACACAACACAACTGCCTTCCATAAATTGCACAGTTTATATAAATAAAAAAATTGTAAAGTCCCATATCAGCATAAACAGAAAATCAAAACAGAAAGAGGATTACTAAAATACATACACATTTTAAAACATACAATCAAAAAAGAAAGAGGATTACAATCATTTTAAATAACATTAGCACAAATATATCAACAAAGCCCCATTTCACACAATTAAAAACAATGCATACACATCAATTCACAAAGATACACAAATTCAGTAATAATCTGACCGTAAGACATACACACCAATCGAAAGTCCCAAAAAATCAAATTTAATTGAAAATACACTTACAAATTAGGGTTCGATTTAGGTGAAACAAAGCTCGATTTGTGTAAAACTTGCTTGATTTGGGTTGTATGAACACTTCTCAGGGCTGCATGTCAACCTTCTTGCTCGATCTGTAATTAGAGGGTTTAACTTTGTTTTAGGGCTTGTAACGGGTAGAGGTGAAAGAGAGGGGAGAGTGATAGTTGAGAGGTGAGAGACGGAGACGAAGATGGAGAGAGAGAGAGAGAAGTCGGGGAGGGAGAGTGTACCGAGAGAGAGAGGTCGGGGAGGTAGAGCAGTGAGAGAGAAGGGGGGAAATGAATTTTGTTTAAGTAAAAATTTCCCCCGTGTTTTTTTAGTTGTAAAGGGGGAACAATTTGTTCCATATTTTTTTAATTTTTTAAAAAGCAGTTATATACAACGGTAGGCCATGAAACTGATGTGAATAATGCTGTTTCATATCGGACCTTAGTAGTCCTATGCATAGTCAGTACTATAGCCCCAATCATGGCTACTAATAAAATCAGACTAGGAACCAAAAACCAGACGGAATAGTAAGTATAAAGTAAGAGAGCAACTGATGTCAAAAATTGTTTTTATATTGGTTTTTTTGTAACCGATATAAAAAGTGTGATGTCTATTCCAGTTTTTCATGTAGTGTTATAGTAGCATTAAAATGCGTGCCAAGTATGAGGAAAAAGTATGTAAAGAATATAGTGGGACGGAGGGAGCATGTAAAGTATGTAAATTATGTAAAGAATGAGGAAAAATCTTGTTAACAACTCATACGAAATCTTCCTACTCGAACAAGTCCTGTAGTTTTCTAAATTATCATGGCAGGCTTATGTGATAATCCATCGTCTGTTATATATGATATAAAAATGCATTTTTCGTATTATTTTGTACCAGGAAAAACAAAGAATAGTAGGCCTCAGATGGCAATGAAATCTCGTGCCTCTGCTCTAAACATACAGATTATTAATAAAATCCAGAATTTCGAAGAAACAGGGTGGTACCTTATTTTTCTGACAATAAAGTACCCGGATGGTTCTACTCGGAGAATGAAGATACAGAAGATCAACAAGAATCAGGTTAGAATTAAATTCTTGCGTGATGATGGTTCCGGGCAGGGAGAGCAGAATTTTAATGATGGCTCCATTATAAGAGAGTTTCATGCTGTTGGCCAGATGACAGTTACACCTGTTGCTGATTCTCCTAATGTTGGTATAAGGGTGTATCCGGTTGAGGCTAAGTTTTATATCCACATTAAGCATCCAAGTCGCTTTGGCTTTGGCTTTTCCCTGGCCTGCTTCGGTGTATGAAGTTTAAAATCAGATCAGGGCACAAAGCCCAATCAAGACTATTTTTAGGAAATTATTTTAATATTAGAGTCAATCCTTCCTTTCTTTCATTTTGTTTACCATCAGAGTAAATTATCTGGTTTTATTTTGGTGTTATTGGTACAATTGTACGTTTTTAGACAAAAACTGGGATTTGTTGGATAAATTAGAAAGTGAAAAAAGTTTATATTAGACGGGATAAACAAGTCTCGGAGTGGACTTTGGTCTGATAGCAAGAAGTCTCTATGTTGGCTTAGAATGAACATGTCTTTGTTCATGCCAATTAAGAATTTTAATGATGTGACATGAAATTTATATCTGGGAGCAACTAGTTGTATCTACTATGTCCTGCATGTAGCTACCTCAGTTTATATCTCAAAAGCCGCAGGTTCTGTTGGTTTTAATGATGTTCTCAAATGCACTTAATTAGGGGTGTACACGGTTCGGGTTAAACCGACCAACCCGATCCAAACCGACACTATTTAACCCGATCCAAACCGAAAATTTTTAAACCGAATATAATTGGATTGAAAAACGGTAAACCCGAATTAAATGGGTTGGATATGGGTTTCGATTTTTTTTAACCGAACCAACCCAACCCGATTAGAAAATATATATACATTAATCTGTTACCACTTTCCTGAGTTTACCTACACATCTTTGGACTTTAGAGTTTAGCCCGTTAGTATTACAATACACAGCGTCACAGCCCATTTATATCCAACCCTAATTTTGTTGACTATCACTTAAACTCCTCACAACCCTAATCTAGTTATCTCTCTCGCGCCTTTCTTCAACTCTTCAGACATGAACCTAAACACTCCTCACAATCCCATCCAAAACACTCCTCCAAATCACTTCTCGAAGGACCCAGACACTTCAACGAATCCCATCCCAAATATAACCCCAGAACCCATCCAAAATACCACTTCAATTGAGCTTAAATCACCTAAAAAAGAAGTTGATGATGAACCTCTCACACAAAAGCGGAAGCCAACAAGGACGTCAGATATTTGGGAGCATTTTACTAAAGTCCTAGGAGGAAATCCATTGAATCCAAGATGCAATTGTAACTACTGCGGGGCTGATTATGCTTGTCACAGTACCAATGGAACGAGTAGTTTATGGGCTCACTTAAGAAAATGCAAGAAGAATCCAGAAAGGGTGGTGGATAAGAAGCATAAATTACTTAGCTTTAAAAAGGAGACTAACGGAGCTTCAAATTTGTTGGCTGTTACCTTTAACAAGGTGATGTGTCGAACTGCATTGGCTAAATTTGTGGTGAAGGACGAACAAGCATTTAGAGTTGTGGAGGGTGATGCCATTCTGTAGACTACTATCTTCATCTGCGTCATCAGTTTCCCAGAGAATCTAGCATATGCTGCTAGAACATGGCTGAATACAAATCACCAGCTTGTTAAGAATCAAGAACTTTTTAGCAAGACACGTAAATTTTACGGGAGCATTAAGTAACAATGTACCTATCTTCTGGAGCAGCTTGAACTGCACGCTCAAAGTAACACAAAGCTTTACTGTGTAAAAATTGTAGTAGTACGTTAGTCACAGTTGACATACCTTTTCCAGTATGATGTTCTGTGATAGCTAATTGTTGTATCTGCTATATCTGTTTCCATCATTAAATTGTTTAATAATTCATATACTCCCCTGCTTATTTTATCCCTAACAGACTCATGAAAGCAAAACGACACCAAATGTTGGCAATGAAACAAATAAGAGGAGGTTATTGGAAAGCTACTTGCATCAACAAAAGATGGATATTACTGAAAAGAAGAACGATGTTGATCGCTACTTGGCTGATGAACCTATTAATCCGATGACCTTTTCTTTTGATATTTTAATTTGGTGGAAGGACAATTTTGAAAGGTATAAAATTGTATCAATCGTTGCTAGAGATGTACTTGCTATTCAAGTTTCTACCATTGCTTCTGAATCTGCCTTTAGCACTAGTGGACGTATTTTGGACCCTTTAAGGAGTTCTCTGAGTCCGAAAATGCTAGAGGCTTTAGTATGTACACAAAGTTGGTTGAAAGGTCAGAATGGAGGACTACTGAAATTAGATAACTTTGTTGATGAAACACATACTTACCAATTTCTTGAAGAAGGTATGTGACTGGGCTATATAATAATTCGTATAGATTAAGCTATTCTCATAAAAAAATTCTTGTAACTTTTATTCCTAATAAAGGGGCTGAAAAGTATTTTATATTTATATATTGTAGACATCGAAGACAAGAACAAGATGGAGGATCAGGCTATCAAGAAGACCAGGAGCATTAGCATAATTGAAGTTGATGAGTGATTCATCACTGTTATGTTCTCTTTAAAGCTAAAGACTATTTTCTCTTTAAATCTAAAGATTATGTTCAATATTTATTCAGTGTTTTGGTATGTAATGGTTTAATATTCGAGACTTGTTTGTGGTCGATAATTTAGTTATCTTGTAGTTTGACTATTAATTTCAAGTTTATTTATTGTTCCATAAAAGTTTGTTACTTGTTTATTAACCCGAACACTCCAACCCAAACCGATCCAAACCGAAGTACGTTAAATGGGTTGGATTATAAATTTATATTTTATGGGTTGGTTTGGAAATTTATAAACCCGATTTAATTGGTTTGGGTTGTTAAAATCTTTAAACCTGACCAACTCGAACTGTGTACACCCCTACATTTAATTGCAAGTCAAGCTATAGCTTCTACACAGGGCTATTGTAATACTCCCTCCGTCCCTAAAAACGTTTCCTAATTGTGTTGGACACGTTTGCCAATGCACACTTTTGATTGTTAATATCTTTAAGTTCGTATTAGTATTAAATATAAAAACTTCATTTCTATTAAAGTACTTATAAATACGAATCCAACAAAATCACTCATGACTATGTTTGATATTATAGATTAATCGTAAATTAGTAGTCAATCAATTACCCTGAACAGTACAAAAAGTTAAAAGGGGGAACGTTTAACGGGATGGAGGGAGTATTTGAATCATTTGTTGAGAAGGTAATACGTCTACTTGAATTTAATTAGCAGCAAAAAACGAAAAATAGAACTTGGTTAAAATACCAAGTGTCAGTATTGATTGAATTCACACATTTCAGAGAACTGCAAGCATACTGGTGCTTTGTAAGGCTATTTCAAACTCAATTTTCGTTAATTATTTTCCCATTCATTTTGTATACAGAACACAATTTGTACATGGATGAAGCTACACTGAGACTAAGTTCATTATTTTATAATTCCAGTGGTACACTGATGACAGCAACGATATTTGGTATAATTCAGCTTTATCTATGAACTAATACATTCCTTCAAGCTCATTCATTGCTAAAAGTTGATTTGGTCAAGGTCGTGTGTGTATGCTAAAGAAAGGAGGCACATCAGGGCAATGTAACAGTATTGCCTAGTGATGGTTGCGGTGAGGGAGACGATGAAAAGCGGGTTTATTGAAGCAACTCCAAGAGTTTGGTCCAAATTTGGACCGAAAACCTCGGTCCAAATTTGGACCGAACCCCTCTCCAACTCCAATAGTTTGGTCTAAATTTCGGTCCAAATCTCAAAATATTTATTTAATTATTTTAGGGTCTTATAATAATAAATATATTATTTTTGTATGATGTAAGATATTATCTGTATATTTTATTATTATTATTAATTACTTGTTTTATTTTAAAATTGTTAATAAATGAATAATAGAATTCTAAATAAACTTCAAATATATATGAAAAATAGTAAACACATAGTTACGGGCAATATTTTGACTATTTTGGAGGAAGTCGATTTAATTTATCGGACTAAATTAATAATTTAGTTCTCATCGCATTTTCATTTATGTTGTGTTTTAAATTAATTTTATGTGTTGTAATCTTTATTTTAATGTTTGAATGTATTCGTAATTTGAATTCAAGAAATGCAATGATATTTATTTACGTTTAAATATTTTTTAATTTAAATTATTATTTAAATAGATAATAATATCCTAATATCGGTTAATTGCATTTATAAATACTCGAAATCAAAACTTTACGTAAAAAATTAAAAGAAATACATTAAAAACTGTTATTTTAATCTCGGTCCAAATTTGGACCGAGATTTAGGCCACTATTGGGTGAATTTGGACCGAAATCGGTCAAAATTTGGACCTTTAGGCCACTCTTGGAGTTGGCCTTACCATGGCTCCTTGGAAAGAGAGTGTCATGCTGTTGGCCATATGACAGTAACGCCTAGCCATAGTTCTAGTGGTGATTTGGTTAAAGCTAAGTTTTATATCTGTTATCCAAGTCTACTACTGCGTTTCTTTCGCTTTCTCAGGTCCTCTCTTTCAACTACAAAGGAGAAGGATTAAAATTAGATTAGAACAGGACAATGGTTAAAAATACCCATTTTTGGGGTTCAATTTGCTCAAGATACCCATTTTCAAAAAATATGCTGAAAATACCGTTTTGGTTATATATTTTGAAATTAGGTAGGTGTAATACGCATTTGAGAATTGGGTATGTAAAAAAATTACTAAAGATACGCATTTCTGATTAGGGTATTATCATTGGGATACGTATCACAAAAAAAACAGAAAAAAAACTGGATACCCATTTGACAAATGAGTATCTAGTACAAAATAGGATACCCAAATGGCAAATGGGTATCCAAACGGGTATTTTCAGCACAACAATACCAAAATGAGTATTTTCATCATTTTGCATCAAAAAAATGTTATTTTTAACATTTTTCATTAGAACACAAGTTTGTTTTAATCAATAATATATTTATATAATTATTTATTGTGTACTTCAAATTGTAATTTGTTAGTGCTTTTTTATTCAGTAAAATTGTTGGTGTTATTGGCGAATGAACCATTATCTTTATATCCAAGTGATCCTTCTTTTTGTGGGGTTCACCGTGAGAGAAAATTGTTACAGTATATAGTTCTAACTCAAGTCAAACAACAGCTGATCTGGAAAGTCAAGAGAGTGAGCTGACAAATAAGAGCAGTGGAGAGTAGTTTTGACAGCTGTTAGTTAGTTGCAAGTTTAGAGATATAGCCTTTATATGTAGAGGTCATATTAGTATATATATACAGAGGGTGCTCAGCTTAAGCTTAATAGACATTTTTTGATATCAATAAAATACACAGTTATCTGTTTTTCTTCTTCAATATGCATATATTCTGAGATGGTATCAGAGCAATTTCTCGATCATCTAGGGTTTCAATTACATCATGTCACATGAATAATCGCTCTTATTCCGCTGTAACTCGATCTAATATCATTCACACTGCTTCATTTGTTCCGACGAACATGACGAACTCATCAGCTTCAACGACGTCCTCTTCAACATCTTCAACAACATCTGTTTCCACTGTTATTGATGTGAATCATCCATTTTTCTTACATAATGGTGATAATCCAGGTATGACTATTGTCTCTCAACTCCTTACTGAACATAATTATCCGCAATGGAGTCATGCAATTACTCTTGCATTATCTGCTAAGCTCAAGCTAGGATTTATTGATGGATCTCTTATTAAACCTGAATAAACTTCTGCTCTTTATGCTATGTGGAAACGTTGCAATGATATGGTTGTATCATGGTTGTTGACTTCAATTATTCCTGAAATTAGAGGAAGTGTTGTTTACTTGAATACTGGAAAGCTAATTTGGGATGATTTGGCTGTAAGATTTGCTCAGAGCAATTTACCTAGGGTTTTTTAATTGAAAAAGGAATTGATGTCATTATCTCAAGGTTCTATGTCTATCACTACTTATTTCACTAAGTTTCGATCTCTAATCGATGAAATGGATGATTTGTCTCCTATTCCTCGCTGTATTTGTGTGGATAGTACTTGTCAATGTGATGTTTCTGGAAAACTGGATTTGTATAAACAAATTCACAAATTGAGTCAGTTCTTAATGAGACTCGAAGATCAATTTACTGCAGTGAGGGGGCAATTACTAATGATGAAGCCTTTGCCTAGTTTAAGTCAGGCATACTCTTTGTTGTTACAAGAGGAAGTGCAGAGGGAGTGTCATAGTCGTACTCCTGTTGTTGGGAATGTTGCAATGCATGCTAAGACTAATAACAACAAATTCAGAAACAATTTTGCTACTGGTACACGGAAGCCTAATGTTATCAATGAGCCTCAGACTCTCTTATATTGTGATTTCTGTCATCTTAATGGACATTCTAAAGAGAAATGTTTCCGTCTTCATGGATATCTGGAGTGGCATCGGTTATTTGGACATCCTAAGCCTAAGCCACGTTCTGCTACTGGCAATTCTTACAACTCTAGTACTAGACCTGCATCTGTTGCTTCTGGTAAACAGGCTGCTCAAGTTTCCCTACAAGGTGCTACTCAAGGTGCTACATCTGATGCTTCTGTTTCTGGTTTTACTGATTCTCAATGTCAACAAATTGCCGCTATGATCCAGGCAAGTCTCAAGACTCTTCCTCATTGGCAGAGTCATCACGTTTCAACAACACCTTTGACTGGCAACTCATCTACTTTACTACAAGGTAACGTGTTTTGCTCTGTCTCTTCTGTGCATACTTTACAAGCTTTGAATACTTCTCAACCTGTTGAGTGGATTTTAGATTCAGGTGCAACTGATCATATTACATGTCAGTTACACTTGTTAGTTGATCCTATACCAATGCAAGCTAGCTTGTACTTACCTGATGGCACAATTACATCTATTACTCATTATGGATCTGTGAAATTGACCAATGATATTATGCTTCAACAAGTTTTGTGTGTACCTAACTTCAGGTGCAACCTTATATCCATTCCTAAACTGGCAGCACATTCTAACTGTCATGTTAGTTTTTCTGTGAATAAATGCATTATGCAGGCCCAACCCCAGAAGAGGATGATAGAGATTGGTGAGCTCTCTGGGGGTCTGTACAAGATTCTGCCATGGCATCTGAAGTCTGATTCTACTGTCAACCCATATATTACTCTGTCCGTTCAACAATCTGGTGGGGATCAGTGCAAGTTATGGCATTCAAGATTGGGGCATCCTTCCACTTCAGTTCTTACTCATTTATAGATATTTCCTAAGTGTGATACTACTTTGTTTAAAGATTATAGTGGGTGTCATTAGGCTAAACTAAACAGATTAGTCTTTCCTACTAGTACTTCTACAAGTAGCTCTTTGTTTAGCTTAATCCATTGTGACCTTTGGGGGCCGTACAAAACATGTACTCATGGCAAATGTAATATGTTCTTGACTATATTGGAGGATTTTTCTAAAAGTACATGAGTGTTTTTGATTGTTGATAAAACTCAGGTTCCTTTGTTGATCAAACAGTTTATTGCTTATGTGCAAACACAGTTTCTTGTTACTGTTCAGACTATACGTACTGATAATGGAATGGAATTTATCAACAAAGATTTAAGTACTCATCTGCTGAATTTAGGCATTATTCAGCAAACATCTTGTTCATATACCCCTCAGCAGAATAGGGTTGCTGAGAGGAAACATCAACATCTCCTGAATGTTGCCAGAGCTCTCAAAATTCAAGCTCACATTCCTGATTCTCTTTGGGGAGATTGTTTATTAACTGCAACTCATTTAATTAATCGTACTCCTTCAAAGCTTTTAGATTTTAAGTGTCCATATGAAACGTTGTTCAAAAATCCTCCTAAATATGATGAGCTTAAGGTTTTCGGTTGTTTGTGTTACATGACTCAAGTTGCTGGTCCTAAAGACAAGTTAGCTCCTAAAGTAGTTACTTGTGTTTTTCTTGGCTACCCATTTGGTAAGAAAGGTTATCGGGTTATGGAGATGCAAACCAGGAAAACTTTCATTTCCAGGGATGTTTATTTTGTGGAACATAGTCTTCCATTCTTGGATTTGTCTGCTTCGCCTTCTACAGTTATTACCCCTGTTGATGCTGATAATTATGGATCTGCATCTACAGATCATGTGGTGGTTCCTATACTGTCTATAACAGAGGAGTTACCTACAGTTGCATCTTCACCAGATAACTCTTCCACTATTGTTCCATCTGGTCGTCCCACTCGACATCGCACTATTCCTGCCAAGTTTGGTGATTATACAGGTCTTCCATTTTTTCTTTCTTCTTCGGATAAAGCTGCTCATGCTGTTACATATCCATTACAAAATTACTTGTCGTATCATGTGTTTCGACCTCATTATGCCAGTTTTCTTACTGCTACAGCTAATGTGCCTACTCCTTATACTTATGCTCAAGCTGTTAAGTACCCTGTTTGGTGTCAAGCAATGCGAGAGGAGATTTTGGCGTTGGAATCCAATAAAACTTGGGAGATAGTTCCTATGCCTGCCAACACTAATATTGTTGATTGTAAGTGGCTTTATAAAATTAAATATAAAGCAAGTGGTGAAGTGGAGAGATATAAGGCTCGTCTTGTAGCCAAATGATTCACGCAAACTGAAGGTCTCGATTACTTTGAGACGTTTGCCCCCGTGGTTAAAATGACCACTGTCCGTATTCTATTAGCGTTTGCTGCTGCTTATAATTGGCCTCTTCATCAAATGGACGTCACCAATGCGTTTCTTCATGGTGATCTTCAAGAAGTTCTTTATATGCGCTTGCCTCCTGGTCTATCTCAGTTAACTGGTAATTCTTTTCCAGCTGCTGCTTCTGTTCCATGGGTGTGCAAGCTCATTAAGTCGATTTATGGACTTAAACAGTCTCCTCGTACTTGATATTTAAAACTTGCTAATGCTCTTGCTGGCTTTGGTTTAAAACAGTGTCCTATTGATCATAGTCTGTTTATAATTCACAAAGAGGGTCATTTTGTTGCTGTATTGGTATATGTGGATGATCTCATGATTACTGGGTCATCTCCTACTCTTATTGCTCAAGTGCAGGCTTTTCTTAAAACAAAGTTTAATATTAAAGATCTGGGGCATATGCACTACTTTCTTGGGTTGGAAATTACAAGGTCTGACTCTGGTATATACTTACATCAGCGAAAATATTATCTGGACATTCTTAAGGACACTGGACTTGAAGCTGCTAAACCCTCGTTGATTCCAATCGAACAAAATCACAATTTACAAAAATCTACATCGTGTTCGCTAGTGGTTGCTGATGTTAAAGTGTTTCGATGTTTGGTTGGCCGTCTTATCTACTTAACTATCACCCGTCCTGATATCGGTTATGCCGTGCATACCTTAGCGCAGTTCATTGCCTCTCCTTTACAAGATCATCTAGATGCTGCTTTTCGGATTGTTCGCTACTTAAAGCAATCTCCTGGTCAAGGTCTTTTATTTCCCTCTAACAATGACCTGGTTCCTCTTGCCTACTGTGATGCAGATTGGGGGGGGGGTTGTGTCAACACCCGGTGTTCATTAACTGGTTATTGTGTGATGTTGGGTAATGCTTTGGTTTCATGGAAATGTAAAAAGCAAAATACAGTTTCTAAATCATCCAATGAGGCTGAGTATCGTGCCTTGGGAGATACTACATGTGAGCTTCTGTGGATCACCTCTGTTCTTCGTTCTCTTGGGCGTCCTATTACTGCTCCCATTTCTCTGCATTGTGACAATAAGTCTGCGTTGTACATTGCCTCTAACCCGGTGTTTCATGAGCGAACGAAACATATAGAAATTGACTGTCATTTCATTCGTCAAAAGCTGCAACAAGGTTTTATTGAAACATTTCATATACGTTCTGCGGAGCAACCAGCTGATTTTCTTACTAAAACATTGTCATCTCGGCAATTAGCTTATCTGTTGTCCAAGTTGGGGGTTTCGAATTTATTCTCTTCTCCTAACTTGAGGGGGGATGTTACAGTATATAGTTCTAACTCAAGTCAAACAACAGCTGATCTGGAAAGTCAAGAGAGTGAGCTGGCAAATAAGAGTAGTGGAGAGTAGTTTTGACAGCTGTTAGTTAGTTGCAAGTTTAGAGATATAGCCTTTATATGTAGAGGTCATATTAATATATATACAGAGGGTGCTCAACTTAAGCTTAATAGACATTTTTTGATATTAATAAAATACACAGTTATCTGTTTTTCCTTCAATATGCTGTTAGTTAGTGCTTTTTTATTCAGTAAAATTGTTGGTGTTATTGGCGAATGAACTATTATCTTTATATCCAAGTGATCCTTCTTTTTGTAGGGTTCACCGTGAGAGAAAATTACTGTGAGTTTAATACCTGGAAACAAATCCCGCGTGTAGCTTCCTCAATTTCTTGGTAGTTGTTTATTTCATCACCAAAACTATCACATAAGATACTCCTCCGTTGACTCTGCTCATATCAACTAAAATAATCTACACCGTTATTGTTTAACTTTTCTTGTAAACCTAACTTAATCCTATCGGGTGCTCTTTTTATTTTTTTTAAAATTAAAATACTACTTCAATTTTTTTTAAATATTATTTAATTGTTAACAAAAATTTTAAAATTCTTATATAATAAATTATATCTTAATTATATATTTTAGAATTTATATAAGTAATGTTTGTCAATTTTTTTTCTATTTTTAAATATGTTATATATTTATAATTGTAATATTTTTTATTTATAATATTTACTTAAAAAATATTTACATAAATATGAAAATATAAAAATATTAATATTTGAATATCTTTTTATAAAATACATGTTTTATTTTCAATATTATTGATTAAAACTAACTTAAATTTATTTTAATTGTATAGTTAAAATTAATAAAAAAATAATTTTTTGAATATAGCCGATACAAATTTTAGACAATGATCTTTTTAGCTAACATGTTTACATGTTACCTTTGCAGATCTAAGTGGTCGATTTTTTTTAGGGGAAGATTAAATTTTATATATAAGTAAAAATATGTATGTGAGCTAGCCATGATTTTCATAAATCAACCTGTTAAAAAAATCTTAAAAGAAGCTTAAAATTTCCTAGTGTTATTTATACTCTGGATTTAGGAGTTGACACAGGATATACATGTTTTGGAGTTCGGTATGAAAGCAGAATATTTTGGAGTTGGCTTAGGAGAAAAGTATTTGTTCATACGAGGGAAAGAATTCTCATGATTTAACTTGAATAATTTTTTTCTAAATATAATGTGTAAATATATGTTCTAAGTTAAATAATTTTAATATTTATTCATATAAGAGATATTTTATAAGGCAAGCCCGATTATAAATTATGAAGTAAAGCAGGATTCAGTTAGACACCATGTCAGAATCTAACTAGGAACTAAACTTCCACACTGACCAGTCATCTCAGTCCTATACCTATTCGAAGTATAGCAAAAGGCGACGATCTATATAAAGGGTCTCAAGGTAAAATTTACAAACACGATAATTTTAAAATCAATCTTCTGCGGACAGGTTATCATGGCATGCTCATATGATAATCTTTCAACTGTTATACACAATATAAAGATGGTTGGTTCCTACGAGTGGAGAGGGGTAAGCATGTACTCATCTGATTTAAGTATGCAGAGTGATTGTTTCAATGGTCAGTCCATTGAAGCAGTGTGGTGGGTTGGTTATGTAAAAGTAATGCAGATGGATGGTTTGAGTCAGATACTAAAGCTGGAGAGAAAGGATGATAATCATTGCCATATAACAGTAATGCCTAACGATGGTTCGGATGGAATGTTTGAGTATGAAAAGCAGACTTATTATGATGGCTCCGTCGAAAGAGAGTATCGTGCTGTGGGCGACATTACATTAACGCCTAGGAATGGTAATGGTTCTAGTGGCGATTCAAGTGTTTTTGTGTATCCGATTGAAGCTAAATTTTATATTCGTATTAAGTCTCCAAGTCCATTGCATCAGCGTCCCAGGCGTAAAAGACATGGCTTTGGCTTTTTCCTGTCCCGCTTCCAAGATAGTTCTATGTATGAAAAATTAAAATCAGATTAGGGCACAAGTTCCAGTGAAGACTATATGTTTAGGAAGATATTTAATATTTTTGCTTTTTGAATGTTCTAATTGTAATTTATCGATGTTTTTTCTTATTTTATGAAATCTTTACTTGAAGATGACCCTTGCTTGTATCATAATTATTCAATCCTTTCATGTGGTTTACAATGAGAGAAAACTATCCTGTTTATATTTTCATGTTAACGTTTTTAGACAAAAATTGGGATATGTAGGACAAAATTGAGATTAGCAGGGTTTAGATGAAAATTAATTTTTAGTTATATACAGAAAAAGTAAAAATATGTCAAGTGAGCCATATTTTCCATGAATCAACAACATGTTAAATAAAACAATCTAAGAAGAAGCTTAAAAATTAGCTGGGATTGGCGATTCGAGGTTGCTTAGGATGAACAGGTCTCTGTTCTGAACAGACTGTTCATTCTTGACAAAAAGAAATTTTAATGATGCAACATGAAATTTATACCTGCAAGCAACTGGTTATATCCTCTCTGTCCGGCATTTAGCTGCCTCAATTTGTTGGTAGTTGTCTATTTCATCAGCAAAGCTGTCACAGGCATCTCAGGTCCTCCAAGTTTCTAACAATAGCCCAGCTAGAAGATTTAGAACACTAACAAATAGAAATTACATTCTTTCATTTCTTAACCTTAGAACTTTTTAGGATCAGTAACAGCATCTCAGGTCCTCCAAGTTTCTAACAATAGCCCAGCTAGAAGATTTAGAACACTAACAAATAGAAATTACATTCTTTCATTTCTTAACCTTAGAACTTTTTAGGATCAGTCTTTTAATTTTTAGAAAAGAATGTGGCAAGGCAATCTTTATTAAGAGACGGGACAGGTAACACAGTGCAAGGCAAATACTGACTGAGAGTGAGAGTTGCAAGCGTTGATTACTTATATCGCAAGTCTCAACTTCGTCTCAATCTCATATCTGCAGGCTCTTTTGGTTCTAATGATACTTTGTTTAAGTTACTGTTGTTACTATCTGGGTTGGGTTGTTAAAGCCGAGTGGTTATTGTTTCTAAGCTCTTCTGTCAGTGACCGAAAGTTATGTTATTCTCAAATGCACTTAATGCAATTCAAGTGAGAGCTTCTACACATGGCTATTATAATAGTTGAATCAGTTGTTGAGAAGGTAATACTTCTACTTGAATTTAGCGGCAGAAAAGAAAAAAAACATTTTACTTGGTTAATTTTAAAGTATCAGCATTGAGTTTGTAAGGTTTCCGGGCATAGGAGGCGGAGTAAGTCCTACACGGTCGTGGGATGCCTAGAAATGCCTATTGTTCCACTTTTTACGTGATTCTTGTAAAATAAAGTAAGAATCAATATTTGCCAACCCTTGTAAAGTGCCTATATATCCTATATTTATAGAATTCAAGTCCCATGTAGTTCTTAGATTTTGGACTACTTTACTTGACGAGAAAACCACGTTTTGATAAGTCATTCCATGTGTCCAAAGTTAATCTAAATGTTTTCATGTAGCTTCTAGCGTCCTAGCTCCGGCAGTACACTCAAAACTTGATTAATCCATAATTAAATGTAATTATCCAATAAATCCGGTAGATATCCTTTAATTAGGAATTATCACCACATTTTTAATGGTGGAAATGCATTAAGAAGCCATTCCTTAACGATAAAGTCCATTCTCCTTAATTTTAGGAGGTACAGCCCTTGTTAAATATCGATTCTGCTCAGGAAGGTACGTAAGGTACACCTGCATCAGTACCTCTCCAGCCTGCCCAGCTGCCACAGTGCTTCCAACACTTCACCTGCCTAACCAAATCTCCACTTGTTGACGAAGAGCACCTGCCGTGACCATTCATGCATGCCCAAAATCCAGGTAGTCAGCTTTAACTTCCTCTGGTGGCTTGCAGCTTTATGTAGCGGGGAAAACCTCTTCTAATAGGCTGCTGCTTCACGTGGTAGGCTGCAACTTAGTGTAAATACCTCCAAAATCATCAATTTTTGGGCCAAACTTGCACCTAATCATGTCTTAATCCATGCCCTTTGAGCTCAATCCCCCTTATGGGCCTTAAATTAAGCCCATTCAAAATTTTGGGCACAACAACTATCCCCCGGTTCCTTGTAGCATAAAATGAAATAGGAATAAAAAAAAATATGAGGTTCAATTACATGAGTTAACTCGGCATAAGAAACATGAAATACAATGCTTCCGAATATGTACCTCACTTTGAATGGAAAAAATATTGTATACCCTCCGATCGAGGAACTACGTCATATATTGCTTATAACAACTCCATAACTGTGTTGCTATAGAACCCATAAAATATTGCTATAGGCTCAATTTAGGTTAAGGCAATATCAAAATTATGTTGACTCGTAGCTAGTAACTATAGAAATCTATAACAACGTCAAAACACATCTCATCTAACATAGACTCAATTGTTACTATAGACCAATATTGATGTTGTAATAGCGGTCTCCAACAACATAATTTTTATGTTGCAATATATTTTACTACTTGATAAAATAGGTTCCACAATCCTGGGTGCCTACATTTATGTGGGGCCCACATAAATAATTTTAAAAATTCACATTGAAAAGTTTGTTTTGCTTATTTTTTTTTTTTTATTTTCACAAATATAATAATAAACAAACATATATTGAAATCTAAATTTTAAATGTATACAATCCAATTATAATTACACTAACAACTCAATTTAAATTGATAAATATAAACTTCTTGAATAGTTACAAAGATATCAATCATGTTTTTAAATAATAGAGATATTATCGTTGTTTATTTGCGGAGCAGCTCCTCATGGGGAAGAAGAAGCATCCCATTAAAAATTACATAACGACGACTAGGAATTGAACTTAATAAGAACCAGTAAATAGTTGTAAACATCACTGCATCTCCACAATTGAAGCCTGAAAATTATCCCACAATGCATAAATTTAGATATATCCCCACACAAAACGCTAGTTGATTACAAATAGAGGATGATGGCAAGAAGAAAAGAAATATGTGATATTAGATAAATGCATGCAGGTGCACGTACACTTGAGCAGGAATTATGCAGGTGGAAAAAATTAAATGCTACAATGAAACTCTTCATTAGTACTACTGTTAAATCATGCAGTCGATGTCCCTTAATGACTGGGTTCTCTTTTTTTTGCATAATAGCCTTCGTAAAATGATACTAGTCCTATAAAAGTATGCGCACCATTAACAATCACAACTTTTTTGTTTTTTGCTTTGATAGCTTTCGCAAGTATAAGCCTCTTAGATATTTTTGGAATCAGCCCCTTGCACACTAACATCTGCTAGTAAAAGATATTTATGTGCTAAGAATATGCATTAGAGTTTGTTAAACCTTGATATGGTAACTCATCAACGGGTAATTTTGTAACATTTTCTGTGGAATTTTATGAAAGACATTGATAATATTATTCGTTAGAAGTCATGTTGATTCAATGAATATATAATAGGGTGGTTAATTATTATTGTAAATAGAAGATTCCATGTAATTCTGTATAAATGAAGTGACTCTCCAGGGATAGTGTCCAAACAAGATTAGTATTGAGAATTGAGGGACCCTAGTGGGGGGAAAAATTATGGTCCTTAATAAACTTGTAAATAAAAAGTGAACATTTGATTAATCGTGAAAATTCAACCTAGATGCAAAAATGTATGTGCTAGTTTGTGATGTTAGAATGTGAAATCCAAGTACAAATAGCTGTAAATTATTCTTCTAGAGTTAGGAAAAAAAGAATTGAAGCTCCAAAATAGAAATACGGCTAGTATATTTGAAACCTTGTTCTATAATGATTTTTTTGGTTGGGATTGCCTAAAAACACCAAAAAAATTTCTTAGAATAAATAACTTTCTTAGATGAAAATAATTGAACATGGCCCATTTATGCACAATCTTAAGTGAAAGGTCATATAAATACCTGATCCCTAATTTAAAATCACAAATTCAACAAAAGAAGAATACTTCAGGTATCATAAGATCCTGTTGTGCCATAACATCTTAAATTTTAAGATAATTTGGTTATTAAAAATGGTACATAACTCGATTCCCATACCCATTTATTAATTTGAATTTTTAATTTGCGTGTTTGTTTGTCTCGTTCTGTATGTCATCTTTCTGTTTAATGATAGATGAATAACATAAAATTCTAGGGCCCTTTCTCGACATCTTAAGATCTTAGAGCATCTCCAAGAGACTAGCTACATGACCCCTTAAATTTAAAATGAAAGAAATTTGATATAAATTTCACTCCAAGATACTAGCTATTGTTTCTTAAAATTTTAACATGCTCCCTTTCTATCTTATTATTAAGGAACCTTATCTCATCATTAATTTCACTTTTATGTTTAAAACATTCATTTTTCTCCATTTTTAAACCCCTATTTCCTCTCTTTCTCTCTTTTTCTGTATAATTTAAATATTATAATAACAATAAGGAGCATATATAAAGAGTATTATTGAGGTATTTTTTCCTTAGAATGTCTTAAACTTAATTATTTATAATAATAATGAATGCACTAATAGACTCTTGAAGATGCTCTTAGATAAGTCCATTAGTTAACAATTGATATATATTATTTATACATAAGAACACATGCTAGAGTTGACATATGAATAAACACTTTAAACACGGTCAAATAAAGAGAACATAAATTGATATCTTTTACATATGAAATAAAGAGTTAAATCAAACTTAGGGCCCTTGAGCTTAGTGGACCAAGTTCGGTCGTATTGGTAGCACTGTCTCAGGACCACCCATATGTCCAGACTATCAACTGCTAAGCTGATCAACGACTAACTAAAATCAACTCAACGACTAGAAGATCAAGAACTCCATCAATGGTTATAATTTTTAAATAGCCCTTGATAGTGATAACACATAATCTATTGATTAGATCTGACAAGTCACATGGATTGATACAAATTTTAGAAGGAAAATAAAAGCCTAGACTAATTTATATTTGGTTGAAAAACTCGAAGAAGAAGAAACATTTCATTTTAGTGCAAATAATTGGAGGATTCAAAGATGATATATGTCAAAGATAAATCTATCCAATCCAAAAAATCACATGCCATGGAGTGAAATATCATCTTACTGGAGCGAGATAATAGTAATACTTTCGGTGTCTAGTAAAATGTAACTTGGTGATATATAAATGAAGTGTAGTGTGATAAACCCTTTTTGATAATATAAATAAAATAATTAGTATATATTTTATGTGGCATGTGTAAGTGTATTCCCAAGCCACCTGTCTCTGACCTTCTATCTATTTCAAAAGGGGATAAATAGTCAAGTTATCTTACCAACTAATTCATCAAGATAAAAGTACTAGAGAAGTTGCAGGAAGCATATCGTTAATTAAAAAACCTGTAACTGGTGATCATTGTCTAGGAAAGTTTGGAGGACTGGTTTAATTAAGCAGGAAAGTACTTTGTTCTTCTTGTTGATTTCATCTTTGAGTAAATTAGTAGATAGTAGAGTATGTGGTGTTGGTGATACTTGTTGGTTTATTTTGTAATTCCCCTGAAATTATCCTTTGCTTCCTTTATTTTAAATGAAAATGTTTAAGTGAGATCCTTTTGAATTTAATTATCCTTTCGTCTATATGGTTCAAGTTTTGAATATAAATCTCTACCTTATTGTTATATTGAGTAATTCTTTGATTTTTTTTATAAGAAATCGTCTTTTAATTAGTTGAGTGATTGAATCATGTTAATTTTAGCACTTTCCCCCCTTTATTTGGCATTTTAATTACTTAAGTCATTCAACATTGTTAACCATTTTTCTGAAATCATCAATCAGGTGCGATGAAATTGCTTGTTTTTATTTTTATTCCATCTTTGTTATTGAACTCACTGAACAAAGCCATTTCTCTAAATTATTTATTTATAGTCCTAATACTTACTTTTACCAGTATCTAGCATTGCAAAGCCTGGACAATCTCTAAAAATTTCCTCCACATTCTTTGCTTGGATATATATATATATATATATATATATATATTTGCTCTGTTGTTTCCATCGACTCTTATTGGACTTTCGATTTAGTCTTCCAATTGTTGTCCCTGTTTATATATGATTTGACCAGTAAAAGCTTGAATTTTCATATTGAATGATCTATTTGAGATTCTTTTTACTTATTTTTTTGGATTGTATATTAAAAGAAGGTTAATTATATCAATTTCTACACTTGTGATATTATTTTTGGAATACTGGGTTAGTTAGAAAAATTGGCTGCTATGGCGTAAATTGGTGTTGGCCGAACTGAAATGGCCATAAGGTCAATGCTGATAACCATGGAGTTGCGCAACGTGATGTTTGCGAGCATATCACATGTGGAGAATATAGTAAGAAATTATCAGTTTTTTCTTACCCATATAAGCTGGTTACAATTCTGTATACCCTGCCTACAAATTGGTCACCGTAGAGTGTTAACGTTAAATTCTTTGGAAATGTTCGTTCTGGAGTTAAGATCCAAAATTTATGTGTATATATTTTTGAAGTTTTCATGTTTTTTTTACGTCATCGAGTACTTGTCGAGCTCCTCGCTCCTCATCGTATTTTTCCTTATTTTTATAGTTGAATACCAGTTTAAGCACGAAAATGTAAGCACTTATGGCTTAAGGGAATAGTGGTGTGTAGCCAAAAGATGAAAATGAAACACATGAAATGGTTGTAACTTTTGAAGTTGTTATCTTTGGATCATTACTAGTGTATGCTTAAGAGCCTACTTTAAGGTTGTAAGATTGTGCCTTGTGACTTTATAAAATGGAAGATAGGTTCTGTCTGGTAGGCTAAACATGTATAAAGAACTTAAATTGTATCTTAACTTATAGTTTTAGTTTAGGGTTTTATGAGGAGTGTAATAGTTAGTCTTTGGTGTATGTCAAAAAGGGTAGCTCAATGTTTAATGTATTAAATGTTTTGTGTTTACTAGCTTTTTCCATAGTTGCTGTTATATTTTTAAAAGTCCTAGTACTTCTCAGCTCCTTAACGAATTGATGATTTCGTATATAAATGTCTAAGTTAAATTTAAGGATGGTTGATAGAATATATTTTTATATATTTTTTAAATAATTTTATTCTCATATTAATTATATTTTGCGTTGATTTGAATATTTATTTAATAGATTTCAATGTTTTATCGTGGGAAATAATTATTGACTTGGAAGGATTTGGAGTAAAAAATTTCTATTTTGGAGTTAAAATAGAAGAAAATTCGTACGGGCTGCAAATATTATTTGGACCGTATCTTGAGATCCAGATGTTCATTTTTGATGATCTTAGAGTCCACGTGAAACTTGTGAGATTTTCCTTAATTCAGAGATGGGCCCAGAAGCAAAATTCAACCGGAAGAGATCAGAAATCGAGGAGCAAAAACATATGCGAATTTTACATTAAAATCCTACTCCATTATGGAATTCTTTTTTGTGTTGTTATTAGAACATTATGTTTATTATTAAAAATAGGATCATATATTATTATTAGAGGGAGTTTAGTTTTTATTTTATGAGTTTTCATCATTAGTTAGAGATATATAGACATACCTACGTTCTTTTGCCACAAGCTAGGGTTTTATGTTCTTCATCTCTTCCATTAGATAATTTGTTCTAGCTTGGATCTTGATTTCTTCATTAATATAAAGTTTAAGGTATTCTCGATCTCTTCTTGTTTATTATAATATATATTTGTATAGATTTCTTCATTGTTCTTGTTACTTTTATAGCTAATATGAGTGAGTAGTTGCATTTTAGGGCTCAAAAGGGAACCCATGTTTGCACCATGACTATGTTTGCCATGTTTGCAACATGACTATATTTTGATTTGTTAGTAGTTTAATGTGTCAGGAGTGATTCTAATTGATATATTTTATTGCTTAATTTATGCAATTGGCCAAAATCATGGATTAAATTGTATGCAAATATGGGTAATAGATTGAGAGATTTAACTCACTAGAGGTACACGTACGATGATTAGAATGAATATGAATGCGAGAGCATCATTGGAATTATATGAGTATTAATGCTGGAGAAAGATTAACAATACTCTAATTACTTGACCCGTTGAATTGTTATATTTGTATAAGTGGTTTGGTAGAAGCATGATGAAACTTAACTACCCTAGACTTTTAGTAATTTGATTTTAAGCACAGGTAATTTGCATTAGTAGTTAGTTAAAACTACTCAACACTCGTTCTTTCTCTGGAAATAATTCATACTCCCTCCGTCCCTTTCAATTGTTTACATTTTTTTGAGAGTGTCCGACACACATTTTAAGGTGCATATAAAGTATAGTTATGTATTTTTTTTATAATTTTATTTTTTTGAATAAAAACTAAAACATTTAACTTTTATTCAGAAAAAGAAAATTTTAAAAATAAGTTACATAACTATACTTTTTATGCACTTTAAAATGCGTGCCAGACACTTCCTTAGAAATGTAAATAATTGGAAGGGACTGATGGAGTAATAGCTAAACTGAAATTCTTGAAACAGTCTCCTTGTGGATTCGACCCGTACTTGCTAGTTTCTGCTAACAACAGACACCATGCACTTGCGGTATTATAACTTTACACATCAAGTTTTTGGTGCCACTGCCGGGGAGATGCCTAGTTTCTATAGATTTTAGTTTAATTATTTTAGATTATTTTCTTTGTTTCATTGGAGGTTTACTTCCAATTGAGGCATATTTCACCGCCTTTTCTTATTTTAGTTGTTAATGCTCATGTCCACAAAAAAAAGCAGAAATAACTCCTCTTAGTCCGGATTTTGGGATTACTTTTCAGCAATATATAGATCGAGTAAAAAAAGAAAAGAAGGAAAAAATCGGTGATTCAAAGATCAAAATGGCAGAACTTCCTAGTAAATCTTTGAAGAACTACTCACAGCCCTCTCTGAGTGGTGTGCCCATTGGCCTTGCTATGCCAACTATTGAAGCAACAAACTTTGAGATCAAATTGGCGATGCCCACTCTGATCCAACAGAAATCAGTTTGCTGGTCTTCCCTCTGAAGACCCTACACTTTATCTGAAAAGGTTTCAACAACTTTGCTCTACCATCAAACATCGGGGTATCACTGCAACTGAAAGTCATATTGTTCGGGTTTTCTCTTGGTGACAAAGCTAAAAAATGGGTGAATGATATCAATGTGACTGAGTGGAATGCAATTGCTCAAGCTTTCTTAACTGAGTTTTTCCCTTTGAACAAAATTGACGATTTAATTGAGAAGATGACGAGTTTCAAATATGAGTATGAAGAGTCTCTTAAAGATGTTTGGGAGAGATTCAAAGACCTTCAACGTGCATTTCCTCATCATGGTCTTGAGAAGTGATTTCTGGTTAACGCTTTGTTAGGTAATGAATAACACATGGGAGGGTGAATGTGTTTTAGTATTTTTGAGCTTTTCTTGATTTGTTTATGGTGGTGAACAAAGTGAATTAAATTTTGTAGTGAAATGTGTTAATACTGAATTTAAACATATAACAATAATGAACACAGATCTTTCAAAACTTACTTAATTTTATATTAAAATTAAGAATGTCTTGCTACAAAATTTCTAGGCTCTTTGTTTATAAAGAGCTTAGCTGCTTTCTTGAGAGAATACAAAATTTTTCTGATCTAAATCGTTACAACTAAACAAATCATCCAGTGTTTACTTCATATAACAGTAAACACTGGTTATTACATAGCATGCAACAACATGTCCTAAACCCTATTTTTAAATAACCAAATCTTTCCATTTCTGGCTTAGTGTATCTTTGCTAATCTTGCACGCCTGTGACTTTACTTTGCCAGTTAATCTTGGCCTTTGATCTTGTACTTTTCAAGCTGCTTTTGTAGACTTGTCAATCCAACTGATTAGTTTGTTTGTTACTTGATAATCTTGGATATTGAACTGGTCTGCACTTTATAATTTGAATTTTACCTCGAGATCTCCAGTTTTGTATAAAGAGAACTTGCATCTCGATAAGTATATTGGCTTATCGAGATCTCTAATCACTTTATAGATGTTTTGACTTATCGAAGTCTCTGAGTTCTCTATAAGAGAATTTGACTTGTCAAGATCTCATATCTTTATGTCTTCACTTTGACTTATCGATAACTCTGAGTTCTCTAGTGACAAGTTGACTTATCGATAACTCCGAGTTCTTTAGTGACAAATAGACTTATCGATATCTCAGAGTTCTCTAGTGAAGAAATGACTTGTCGATATCTCCAATCTTCAAGACTTCAATTTGGCTTGTCGATATCTCTAAGTTCTCTAATAGCTTTCCTGACTTCTCGATAAGTCATTCTGGAGTTCTCGAATGACTTCTCTATAATACTTAATCTATGACTTGTAGAGAACTTGACTTAGAATTTTTTTCCCAAAACAGATTTGTTCAACTCCAAGCTACTTCATAATTCTTCCGAGGCATGATCTTCTTGATCTTCTTCCAGATAGAATTCTTAGGCTTGATACTGTTTACAGAAAAAGACTCCAGTCTGCCCTTGAATATTTTTACAGACTTAAGAATTACAATACATAATGCAAATATAGATTATCATAAAACTTACTTAGGGTTGTCAATTTGACTTAGTCTTGTCATGTCTTGCACAACACGCTTCTACAATGGTCTTGACCTTGAAACAAAGGGTACAGTTGATAATGCTGCAGATGGTGTATTTATAGACAAAGTAGTTGATGATGCATATATTTTTCTTACAAATTTAGCTACCCATCACTTCAATAATCCAAGAGCACCTAAGAAGGGGGTAAACTTGAAGTGGAGACTTATTATCTCTTATCATCTCAGCTCACTACATTAACTCGGGAGATTCATTTTTTGAAGAATTCACAATCATCTTCTCCCCCTATGAGTATTAATGCATTGTAATCCATGGATCTCATGAATAATATTGTTTGTGAAGTGTGTGGTGTTCAAGGCCACTTGGGTAATGAATGCTCTTACAATTTTCAGATTTCACAAAATTTTCAGATGGAGTAAGCAAATGTTTTTTCAACAAAGGCAGCAACACAATCCTTACTCCAACACATATAATACCGGTTGGAGAGATCATTCAAACTTTTCATATAGGAACAACAATGCTCAAAATCTTCCTATGCCTAATCAGCAGCAACAGTATCAGCAATCTTATCAGCATTCTCAACAACAACAATACAAGCCTTCTCAGGGTCCTATGAATCATCCTAGATTTCAGAAGCCTCCTCATAATTATGCACCTCAAGCTAGTCAAACTGCACAATCTGATCAGACAAATGAGATGCTGAAATTACTGATGCAAGAGATTAAAGATATGAAAGTCCGTAACAAGATGTTGAAAACTCAAATTGCACAATTGGCTAGTTCTTCAACTGCAAGGCAACCCGGGTCTTTACCATCGTAACCAATAAATCCAAAGGATAATGTTAATGTTATTTCTCTTGTGAGTGGTCTTTCCTATGATGGTCCTCCAATGCCTATTGCTGATATGTCTGATAAGCTGTAGAAGGAAACCAACAAAGATGACAAGGTGGATGATGTTGATCAGACAAATAAGGGTAGAACTGAAGGAATTAAGAAAACTTATAATGAGAAGATCGTAAATGCTCCTCCATCATTTGTGCCTAAGTTGTCGTTCCCTAGCAGGATGAACAGAATAAAGGTAGATTAACAGTTTGGTAAGTTCATGACACTTGTCAAGAATTTTGAGGTAACAGTTTCTTTCACTGATTTAATTTCTAAAGTTCCATCATATGCTAAGTTTTTAAATGATATTTTGACAAGGAAACAATCTTTTGGTGAGGTGGAGATAGTAGCTTTTACTGAAGAGTGTAGTGCTGTTTTACAAAATAAGTCTCCACCCAAACTTAAAGATCCTGGAAGTATTTCAATCCCTTGTCATTTAGGTGCATTATTTATTGACAAAGTTTTATGTGACTTATGCGCTAGCATCTCTGTCATGCCTCTCTCAAGTTTTCAAAAATTAAACATGAAAGTGTTAAATGCACACAAATGACATTGTAAATGGCGGACCGTTCTATAATATATCCTTTGGGTATTTTAGAGCATGTGCCTGTCAGGGTTGGAAAATTCTATATTCATGTGGACTTTGTAATGTTGGACATGGAAGAGGATAGTCAAATTCCCATTATCTTGGGTATACCATTTTTCTGTACTGCAGTTGCTGTTATTGATGTTAAAAGTGGGACTTTAACCTTGAGTATTGGTGATGATAAAATTACTTTTATTCTAACCTCTACACTTAAGTCCCTTTTGCTTGAGAATAATTGTTGCATGATTGATGTCATTGATGAGATTGTGCATGATGAGATACCTCATATTTTACTAAATGATTTCTTGAAAGCAGTGTTGATGCTTGAAGCTTCAGAAGGAGAAGGACATGCTGAAGTTGACTCATTAATTTTTGAGTTGGATGGTAAGGTTGGTCCAAGCCGAGGTTGTGAGATAACAAACACTATTACTTCTTGTGATAAACTTCAGGTAAAAAAATTAGAGTTAGCCTTTGCCATCTAATCTTAAGTATGTGTATCTTGATGATAATGAGTCTTGTCATGTGATTATTGGTTCTAATATTGATGAAGGTCCAATATTTAAGCTTCTTACTGCGTTGCGTATGCATAGAAAATCAATTGGATATAGTATTGATGATCTTAAAAGGATTAGCCCAGACTTTTGCATGCATATAATTCATCTAAATGAGGATCATAAGCCTTGCATATAAAGACAATGTCGCTTGAACCCTAACATGCAAGAGGTTGTTAAAAAAGAAGTTTTAAAATTACTTGATGCATGCATCATTTACCCAATTTCTGACTCAAAATGGGTAAGCCCAGTTCAAGTAGTTCCTAAAAAAGGAGGAACTATGGTGATTAAGAATGATAAAGATGAATTAATTCCCACTAGAGTTGTTACTGATTGGCGGATGTGTATTGATTATCGTAGATTAAACACTTCCACTAAAAAAGATCATTACCCTCTTCCTTTCATTGATCAGATGTTTGAAAGACTTGCAAAATATAAATTCTTTTGTTATTTAGATGGGTATTCAGGGTTCTTTCACATCCCCATACACCTTGATGACCAGGAAAATACTATATTCACATGTCTATATGGTACCTTTTCATAACGAAGAGTGTTATTTGGATTGTGCAATGCCCTTGCTACTTTTCAACATTGCATGACAACCATATTTTTTGATTTCATTGAGTCTATTATGGAAGTATTTATGGATGACTTTAGTGTTTATGGTTCTGATTTTGATTTGTGTTTGCATAATCTCCCTAAAGTGCTTAAACGTTGTGAAGAGGTTAATTTGATTTTGAATTAAGAAAAGTGTCACTTCATGGTCAATGAAGGAGTGGTACTTGGTCATCTTATTTCTGAACGTGGTATCCAAGTTGAAAAAGCAAAAATTTAGGTGATCGAGAAACTCCCTCCTCCTGTTAATGTCAAGGGAGTTAGGAGTTTCTTAGGTCATGTAGGGTTATACCGATATTTTATAAAAAAAATCAAAAATTGCAAAATCCCTTACTCAACTATTGCTTAAGGATGCCACTTTTGTGTTTACTAATGCTTATTTGGAGTCTTTTTACAGGATCAAGGAAGCTTTGATAAGTGCACCAATCATACAACCTCTAGATTAGAGCCTTCCATTTGAAATCATGTGTGATGCAAGTGACTACGAGGTTGGAGCAGTTCTCGGTCAAAGAAAAGACATGGCGATGCATGCAATATATTATGCAAGTAAAACCTTGGAGGAAGCTCAGGTGAATTATGCTACTACTGAGAATGATCTTCTAGCTGTTGTCTATGCTCTTGAAAAATTTCGAGCTTATGTCATTGGCTCTAAAGTCGTTGTTCACACAGATCAGTTTGCACTGAAATATCACTTGGCCAAGAAACAAGAAAAATTGAGGCTTATTCGATGGATTCTGTTACTCCAAGAATTTGACTTGGAAATTAAAGATAAGAAGGGTTCAGAGAACGTGGTTGCGAATCATCTTTCTCGCCTCCGATTTAGATAAGATATTGCATCAGACACTCCTATTGACGACTCTTTTTGAGATGATCACTTATTTGCGGTTGTAACTAAAACTCCATGGTATGCAGATTCTACAAACTTTTGTGTGAGTGGCTCTAATCCTCCCGATTTGACCCATCAACAACGAAGGAGGTTTTATCACGATGCTAAACAATATTTTTGGGATGACCCTTTCTTGTATCAAAAGTGCGTTGATGGTATCTTTCGTAAATATGTTCCTGACTTTGAAGTAAATGACATTCTCAAACATTTTCATTCTCTAACATTTTCATTCTCTAACATGTGGAGACCACCACAGTCCTTATAAAAATGCTACAAAGGTGCTTCAATCCGATTTCTTTTGGCCTTCCTTATTTAAGGATGCTCGTGATTTCTTTATGGCTTGTGATGCATATCAAAGAACCAGTAATATTTCAAAATGCCATGAGATAGCACAAACTGGTATTCCAGAATTCGAGATTTTTGATGTATGGGGTGTTGATTTCATGGGACCTTTCCCAACTTCATGTGGAATGAAATACATATAAGTTGTAGATGATTATGTATCTAAGTGGGTTGAAGCTATTGGATTTGCAACCAATGATTCAAAGGTTGTGATGAAACTCTTAAAAATATTATCTTCCCATATTTTGGAGTTCTACGAAATGTGATTAGTGATGGTGGTTCTCACTTTCGCCATCGACAATTTGAAACTTTGTTGAAAAAGTATGGTATTACTCACAAGATTGGTCTAGCTTATCATACTCAGACAAGTGGCCAATTGGAGGTTTCAAATCATCAAATTAAAAGCATCTTGGAGAAAATGGTGGCGAAGTCTAGAAAATATTGTTACTTAAAGTTAGACCATGCATTATGGGCTTACCGGACAGCTTATAAGACCCCTGTTGGCACTACTCAATACCAGTTGGTTTATGGTAAAGTATGTCACTTGCCAGTTGAGATTGAACACCTTGCTTTTTGGGCTATCAAGGAGCTCAACATTGTCACTTGCCGCGGGTGAAGCAAGACTTCTTCAATTGAATGAATTAGATGAGCTTCCTTTTGATGTTTATGATAATTCTCGTATTTACAAGTAGAGAACGAAGAAGATGCATGATAAATCAATCTTACATAGAGATTTTCAAGTTGGCGATAATGTTTTGTTTTTTAATTCAAGATTTCAACTTTTTCCCGGAAAACTTAAAACTAGATGGTTTAGAACATTTATTGTAACTGGAGTGAAATATCATGGTGCTATTGAGATTATGGATAAAGATGGAACAAGATTTAAGGTCAATGGTCAATTCCTTAAATTGTATGTGGATCACGAATGTCTAAATCGAGATTAGAAATCAAGCTAATGACTCTAAAAAAGCGTTTATTGGGAGGCAACCCACTATGTTGGTAATGTAAAAAAAATTGCATTATAATAATAATAATAATAATAATAATAATAATAATAATAATAATAATTATTATTATTATTATTATTATAGGTACTAGTAGTAATCAAATTATTATTATTATTATTAGTTTTAGGTACTAGTAGTAATCATATTATTATTATTATTATTATTATTATTATTATTATTATTTGAACTTTTCAAATTATAACTATTGTAAAATATTTGTTGTATAGTTCTAGGATATTAGCTTATTTTTAATTCTTGCAAGATTCCTTGATCATTTTATTTGAAGTGTTCTAGGGATTAATTTTTGGTTGAAGCTTAAAATCCGAGGCATGAATTAAAAAAAGGCGAAGATCAGAAATTTTTCATGGGCATAAGTATTTGCATGGGCATGATTTATATTTCAGGGGCATGGCCATAAGGATTTGAACCCCTAACCAAGGGAATATGTGCACTAGAGTTTTCTTTGCAAATATCCAACCAATTGGGCTACTATTACTGTTGTGATAATAATTGGATCGAATTCTGTATGAATGGAAAGGAGACCAGAAATGTAATTCAACAAAATCCCTTTCTCACTTACTTTTAAGAGGCAATTCACTCGAATATTTTGAGTTCTTATGTCTTTTTCTTTGTACATTTTTTTTGTATTTTTCCCTTTATTTTATTTTTGTATTTTTTTAGAAATCTCTTTCTTATTTTCTTTTTTCCTTCTTTTATATATTTTTTCATTGATAATAATGATCCACTTAAGTGTGGGGATGAGTTCTCAATGACGTAAAAATTCAAAAAAATAAAAAAAATAGAAAAATAGAAATAATTGCCTAGTCTCATAGTGTGTCAACAAGGATAAGAGTTTCTTTTGCATGATTAGTTGATATGTCATATCTCCAGAAAATTATTTGTTGCATGATAATTCCTTGTATGTGCTTGTGAAAACTATAAAAGTTGAGATGTGTTATTGTCAATTTTAGTAAGTACTGCAGCATGATTCACCCTGTGAGATTTTGAGCCTAATTTGTGATTGGTACATCTTATACCAATCAAATTTTATTATTTTGAACCTTGATGAGACTACATGATATGTGTATGCACGAAAATGATAAAGGCAATAGGATTAACCATATTTACCCAAACAGTACCCGTGAAATAAATCCCTAGTGAACCCCTTTGAGCCTTTAATCCGTTCTTTTGATTTGTTACTACTCTAAATATTTGAACCTACTTGTTTATTCTTGTCTTGATTTACTAGTATATCACTTTAATTCATTTGGGGGTTGGTGAATACATGTTGTAGGGATTTCTTTATTGAGGTGTGAAAATTTGGTGGGTATCAAAATGAGAGAAAAAAGTCAAGTTCTTCTTTGAGACCATTGGGTGAAAAGTGTAATATCATATGAAAGGGACGATCCATGTGCATGTGCTAGTAGTATGTGTATTGTACTAGAAATTATGGGGGATCAACTTAATAACCCTTATTTTTCTTGATGAATTTTCACTGCCCTTAGTTACTAGAGAACTACTTGAACTTGAAAACAAATGAAAAGGAGAAGATCAGGTGGAGTTTGTGTTCATTGATATATACAATATGAAGTGGGAAAGTACATGATAATTTGTGTTTGGGTTTAATGCTTGTGAAAGTTCGCTCAGCTTTTACATGATCAAAATTTCATGTTGAGTGATTTAATTAAAAATGAACATTATGCTCTATTAGTTTTTCAAGTTAGCCACTTGTGAACCTTTTTCTTGATATCTTTCCCTTTACCTTAGCCTCTTGCTATACACTTTAAAAAGGACCTTTTGATTTGTGCATGCGTGTATTCAAAATAGTGGAGATTTGGTAAATAACCAAGCTTATGATAACGCATGACTTCATTAATTGAACTTGAGCGAATATACTTTGTGATGCCCTGCAAACCCGGGTCAAAAGTTTAGGGTTCACAACACACACACACACACATATAATATAGGAACCTGCTTATGAAAGTAATATATGCAATGACCCTACTTACCATAACCACGGATCGCAACAGGTTAAAGTATGCACACATGCCACAACCTTAATTACATTATAAACGTACCAAATCTCAAATAGTTTAACTTACATCTCGATAATAAACATTCTTACAAACTTTCAAACTTAAAGCTAAAACAAAAGTCTTCAGCTAGCTCATTCCGTCTCAGCCTGTAATCCTAGCTCGCACACTTGTCTGGGGATCCTCGCTGCCAACAGTTTCTTTTTTAACTGGAAAGATCATAAACAGACTCGTAAGAGTGAGTTAACTACCTCATCAAGTCACAATGATAATACTGAGATTAAACAATGATCAAATGTGAATGATTTAAGGAATCAAGTTTCTTCATTAGTAATGATTAGAATTGGATATTCACTTTTATTTTAAAAACCAAGGTTAGGTTGCTGATCAGTCACGCACTAACCCCGAGCAAGGCACACAACTCTGCTCTATATACTGGATCCAAGGCACACATTGGCCTAATACGATCATGAATATGGTCCATATTTATAAAACCATTCAATTCTACAATCACAACATAATAAATAATTAAAATCAATAAACAGAATCATAAACAACATTTTTCTCAAAGCATAGGGTGATTCGGAAACACCATAATATATAACAAGGTATGTATAAGGTTGGCTTCCAGCCTGTAAAAGATTCAGATAATAGAAGAACCGGGGTTTAATGGTTACAAGGATTAATCCTCTGATGTATGAGGTATGAAGGTTTGTATGTTAAGCAAATTCAATTAAGTGATTTGTATATGATTTACATGTATTTATGGAGTAGTATCGTATATAGGTGATTCGTATCTGGGAATTCAACAATCAATGATTTACAAGGATTAAAGGTTACGACTCAAGATCAATAAGTAGAATCAGGGTTTAGGGTTAAGTACTTCAAAACACTTGCAATATAAAACATAACTATTTCAAATACATATCAAGATGGTTCAAGAATTACTTGTCTTATCTCAATCCGCTTTCATTTCACTTGTGCTCGTCTATCGATTCTTACTCACCGACTACTTACTTTTTTTTCTACGCCTCACTTCCTCTGCTAGACATTACAAGTATCTATCAATACTCATTCTCACTTTATTCTATTCGTTACAAGCTTTTATCCATCCTCCGTTTCACCCAAATCCGACTTACAAATTGAAAGTTATGATAAAAACTTTCAAAAATACACATAAGCATATTATACATCAATTAGATCATATATAGCACATAGCACGTAAGATATTCGATAAAAATAATTTTTCAAAGAAGATTCGGGGTTAAAATGATTTTCATCATATTTAATACGAATTTTTGAACATTTATCGAAATTAAAACGGGTCAATGAATCATTTTATAAATAATTAACATTCGAATACCTGAATCTGACCTTAAAATCATTTAATAATAATTATCGTGTCTTGAACATAATTTATAATAATATTTTAAAATTCAAAACTATTTTTCAGAACTTTTAAATCAAAAGAAATAATTAAATATACTTAAATAATCAATTAAAATTTATTAATAACTAATTAAATCAATTAATCAATAAATAATAAATTAATTGACCAACTAAATAATTAATTATTAACTAAAATTAATTAATTAAATAATTCAAATTTATTTTTGAAATAAAAATAATTTATGGAATTAAAATAATGATTTTTGTATTTAGCAAAAAAAAATAATGATTTTTGGAATTTTTAAATATTAAAAACCATTTTCTGAAATTCAAATAAATAAAAAATATGATTTTTAAATACTTTTAAAATAGGAATCCAAAATTTATAAAGTTTGCAAACTAGAGGGACTTAACTTCATCGTTTAAATATTCAGGGACTAAAGTGCAATTTTACAATCTTTCCCGCCGGAAAACGTCGGGTTTGCCTGAGTTTGTAACACCGGTACCCTCCGGCCACCAACTGCTCCAGAAACACTCTTCTTTCTAATTAACAGGAACACAACCATGTAACTCAATCGAACAGATATCCCCGAAGTTGGCCGGAATAACTTGAAGAAACTTCGTCGGACAGCGAGTTTTTCGTTGTTCCGGTCAGCCCAACTCCAGTACCGTCCACCACCAATCAATTCATCTTTTCCTGCTCTACACACTGGTACCAATCATTCAAGACAATAACCCCTAGATAAAAAATTCCTAATTTTCATTTAAGAACATTCATACGGGTTATAAACCCTAATTTCTTAATTAGGAAATTAAACACAGATTTGGACATATTATTGACCTCAAAATTCAACATATAGTATACCAAAATGATCAGAATCAAATTCTCTACAATATGCAAGCATCAAATCACACAAACAACATCAAAATCAAAAATTCATATTTAAACCCAAATTAGTTCAAAATTAATTAAAAATATAGAAAAATACCTATGATTTCTGCAGTGAAATAGGTTGTAGAATCTGATAGTACTCTTCACAAGTTTCAATTCGGTTACTCACACGCTTGATGTCGAGTTCGATAACGCCTTCCTTTTTAGGTTTGATCTTGAAGAAAACTATGAATATTAGGGTTTTTCTCTCTCTCTCTCTATATATATTTTTACTGTTTGATAATGATTATTTGTATAAAATAAAATACGGTAAGGACTATTTATATTTACGGAATATTGGTACCCCGTTGGATCATATCGGATATAAAAATAGAATACTTAATTATTAAGTATTAATAAAACTGATCCAATTCGGTACAGGTTTTGGGATAATTATCAAAACCCGGCTTTTTGTAAATACAGATTTGGTCTCAGCGCTTTGGTTACACGAATTATGAGAAGATAATATAATAGTTTAATCAAAATATCCCATTTCTCGAAAATACGAGTTTTATCGATTTACCGAAATGAATATTGTATCGAAATTTACGCCAGGACCCGCACGGGTAAAACCGTACTCCGTATTGAAAAAGTCAAAACATGGAAAATGCTCAGAATAATTATATTAGGTTAGAAAGAAGTTTTCTCGAGACTTCCAGGTTGTAAAAACTTAAAAAATGGTTGAAATCAGACGACTCTCAATTTTACAAAATAATTTATAATTACTCGGAAAAAATAATTTATTAAATCCATACATCTTTTATAAAATCATTTAGTAACATATACATTAATAAAAAAATATCAAAATTATCTATATTTTATTTTGGACATATAAAAATTAAAAAACTCAAATTTTACCACATATAAACATCCAAACACAGATACCAATTAACAGATAATTCACCAAAATTCACATAATAATTATTTATTGATAACAATAATTACACGATATATCACAAATATTTACACACTTAATCCATATACTTGTGTGATCTGAGAGTTCTTTGAGCTTATCTATCTATAGCATGTTACTTACTAGATTCGACTTTGATTTATATTTCTTGGTATTTTTTGTCTATCTAGACAATGTGTACGTACTTGGAAAGTTGTGTACAAATAATGTGCGAATTGGAAAAACTATCAAAACTGTGTATTTGAGGTTTACATGTATGGAGTACTTTGGTATGTTGAATACTTGAGACTTGGCAGAAAAAAATGAATTTTGGGGTATATTCACTTTAAACTCTCATGAGACAACACTCGTCCTACTAGGGCCGCCTAGGGGTTTAACAGCTTGTTGCATATGCTCAATGCAATTGTTTCATCTACGAAACTGATGTTAGTTAGTTAGGACTTAGTTTTTATTTTTTTTATAGTGCAAATGCCTAGTGTGGGATGTTTGATAGAATATATTTATATATACATATATTAAATACTTTTATTCTCATATTAATTATATTTTGCATTGATTTGAATATATATTTAATAGATTTTAATTTTTTAGTGTTGAAAATAAAGAATCATTGACTTGGAAGGATTTGGAGCAAAAATATCTATTTTGGAGTTAAAATAGAAAAAAATCGTATTATTGGTCTACACGGGCTACAAATATTGTTTGGAGCATATCTTGAGATCCAGAAGTCCGTTTTTGATGATCTTACAGTCCACGCGAGGCTTGCGAGAGTTTTCTTAATTCAGAGATGGGCCCAGAAGAAAAATTCAAGTGCAAGAGACCAGAAACCGAAGAGCAAAAATAACTGCGAATGTTGCATTAAAATCCTACTCCATTATGGAATTCTTTTTGTGTTGTTATTATAACATTAAAAATATTTTTATTATTAAAAATAGGATCATATATTATTGTCGAGGGAATTTGGTTTTTATTTTATTAGTTTTAATAAATTGGTCAAATTTATAATTCTGATTCGCGCAGTAACATTATTTTGAATCCATTCAATTAAAATTGGTATATTCATTAGTTTGAGATATATAGACACACGCACGATTGTTTTGCCACAAGCTAGGGTTTTATGTTCTTCATCTCTTACAATGGATAGTTGTTCTAGCTTGGATCTTATGTTAGAAATTATCTATGTTAGAAATAAGTATCTGTTATGGATTCAGAATCTGCCAGGGTCGTCAGGATGTGAAGCCAGGCAGGATCTTTCTGATAGTCAGGACCCGTCAAGCGTCGTGATCTGATATAGTCAGGATATACATCAGGATGTGATGACTGTCATGATATGATTGGATAAGTCACAACTACGTGATAAATCATAATTTGTTGATTTATAGGATTGTAGTTGTTAATTTAGATATGTATAGAAACTAGATAATTTATACCGTAACATATCTTGTAATTGATAGGGATTGATTCTGTAGCTGTGTGATATATAAACACAGAATAGTTTATCATTTAATGATATGCTTAACTCGAGTATTATTCATAGCCTAGCAGATCTTAAAAATATTATTCTTGAGAGAGTTTTGTAACAGTTTATTAAATATCAATGTAAACTGTTATTTGATTCATTTGTTCATTACTATTATTACTTTGCTTCTGTGATAAATTGTTTTGTTAGTTAATAGTATCCAACCCCCTTTAAACAATTAACTTTACTGGGAAACAACTTAATTACTTCATTAATATAAAGTTTAAGGTATTATTCATCTCTTCTTGTTTATTATAATATGTTTTTTATCGATTTCTTTATTATTTTTATTGCTTTTATAGCTAATATGAATAAATATTTGCATTCTAGGGCTCAAAAGGGAAGTCATGTTTGCACCATGATCGTATTTTGATTTGTTAGTAGTTTAATGTGTAAAGAGTGATTCTAATTGATATATTTTATTGTTAATTTATGTAATTGACCAATATCATTTGTTAAATTGTATGCAAAGATGGGTAATATATCGAGAGATTTTACTCACCAGAGTCACACGTACGATTAGTAGAATGAATGTGAGTGCGAGAGTATCATTAGAATTCTATGAGTGTTAATGCTCGAGAAAGATTAACAATACTCTAATTACTTGACCCATTGAATTGCTATATTTCTATAAGTGGTTTGGTATAAGCATGGTGGAACTTAACTACCCTAGACTTTTAGTTATTTGATTTTATACACACAGTTAATTTGCATTAATAGTTAGTTAAAACTTCTCAACAATCGTTCTTTCTCTGGAAACAATTCATAATAGCTAAACTGAAATTCTTGAAATAATCTCCATTTGGATTCGACACGTACTTGCTAGTTTCTGTTAACAACAGACACGTGCAATTGCGGTATTATAATTTTACACACCAGTGGTTGTTATATGTAGCAGTGTTAATTTTTCAAGAAATAATAAATAAGAACCCTAGTGTCTTTTCTAAAGCATAAGAGATAATATTTCTTGAGAGTAAAAACTGTACTTGCAGCTGCGTAATTATTTTGTAATTTACGAATTATTTCTTCAATAAAAATCTCAGGTGGAATGTCAAAAAATCACCTGAAATTTAGATATTGTTGTTATTTCTTTTCAATTCTTTTAATCAGATTTTAAATAGCGAATTCGAAAAAGAATTTATAATTTGTATTTAACCCCTCACTCTTTCTACAAATACTTTATAATTATTTAACAAATAACAGTTTTCTCTTATAAGAATTTAAAGCATAATTATCTATCTAGAAATCTCAGAGTACAAGGCAATTTAATTACAAATATTGATGACACGATAAATTTCCTATAACTATCAGAGTACCCTAGTTTTATTCATACTTATTTGGTATATAATGTATTTTTTATAAAGGGCACTCCTCCCCGTTGAGGTTTTTCTCATATGATTTTACTCTTGCAGGGTTTTAATGAAACATTTTTTTATTGGTTGTTTTTTAGAAATTAAAGGAGATATAATCTAATTTTTGGGGAGTATTTGCTTACTTTTCAGTTAGATGATATAAATTTATGAATGAAAGAAACTTTGTCACTCCAGGCTGTATTTTAATTTTTATCAAAGAAATATAATTTGTTAAAAAAAGAAAAATAAATTGAATCGTCCCTCAACTATTGCTGTTTTATTGTTTGGATCCCTGAACTCAAAATTTCATATTTTAGGTCATTTAACTTTTAAATTTTTCCCATTAAATCTTTCTGTGAAAAAGATTTTAATGACCTTTAGAATCTTGCTCAAAAAATCCGATCACCGGAAAACTTGAACTTAGAAAAATCCAAGCAATCCTAAAACATCTCGAAAAAATCAAATAAAAATATCATTAGGTCTATAATTAACAGATCTATACATATGCATCAACGAAAAAATTCCGGCGAACATTATAATTTGGCCACCGAAAATTTGAAATTAAATTAATTATAAAATATGGGGTTAGAAAGAAGTTGACTATAATAGTATGGATTCTAAGTGTAATATAATTAATAGTGTTAATAGTTATATTGGATACATGTTTTAATTTATTATTATAAATAAATAAATATATTTTTTGGAAGTTGCTAAAGAATTTTTATGAAGATGTTAACCAATCGTCTCCAATAGTACAAAATCCTTAGTTAAAAGTCCACGTGGCTAGCTATAATTACATTTATAAAGATTATATAAAATTTTATGCACTTCAATTTTACAAAACTCGCTAAAATTTTATCCAACCCTCTGTATTCAATGTGCCAAATCATTTATTATCATTTAAAGTAAATCATTATTTTTATAAAAACTGAAATAATAATAAATAACATTATATTTTTAAAATATAGACAATTCTTATAACTAACTCCGCGGAAGTACAATCACTTCCGCCTTCAATATTTTATACTCCCTCAACTCTACTTATTTCTTTACCGTTTCATTTTAAGGCTAATACAAAATACAGTTATATTATTTATTTTCAAATGTTTTTTATAAAAATTAAAAATTATATTTTAGTTAAATTGGACAACTATATTTTATAAGAGGTCCGCTCCTCAATATAAAAAATTTGATGTGACGGAAAAAATATTAGTAAGGTAACCATTTTAGCCGGTCAATACAGAATCATGGATATTGAATCTTATTAAAAAACTTACGGGAAATATATCCTACACACCATGTGAAACCGACTTAGATTAGTCGAGTTCTAGTGAAAAAACCGAGTTATGATTGGAAAGTTAGTAACCAATTAAATAGCAATCAACTAAACTGCATAACGACGTCCAGTCATCCGAGTCCTATACTTGTTCGAAATGTAGCAAATGCGACGATCTATATAAAGGGTCTATAGCCAAAATTTACAAACATCTTAAAATCATTCCATACTCGATGGCATGTTCATATGATCTGTCAAAAGCTGTACACATAATAGACATTTATGGTTCCTACGAGTTGTCAGAGAAAAATACTAATGATGGTATGCGCCGGGTACATATACACGCATCTACTGTAAGGGTGCAGTGTAGTTTATTTAATGATCAGCCCTCTGAAGCAGCGTGGTGGATTATTTATGTAAAAGTAATGCTGAAGAATGGTTTAGGGAGAACCGGCGAAAATATGGGCCATGTAACATTAGTGCCTAACGATGGTTCGGATGAAAAACAGACTTTTTACGATGGCACTGAAAGAGAGTATGATGATGTTGGTCATTTGATATTAACGCCTATGGATGGTTCTAGTGGTGATCTAGGTCTTGTTGTGGTTATCATTGAAACTATCTGTATCAAGTGCACAAGTCCCTCGCACCAGCCTCCCGTGCCTAAAAAGCTTTTCCCTAGCCTGCTTGGATAGTTTGATTGTTAGGAATATATTGTGAACTTGATGATAAGTTAAACAAAACACCTTAGTAGATTTAACTTAATGAATTTTGTAGTACTCGACGAATGATCAAATAGAGTCCCGACGGATAAACTTTACAGTCCCGACGGATGACAGATTAACATCCATCGAGTGAGTAGCTTATGTAATAATAAATACTATAGAACATTTCTACAAACAACATGTATTAGTCAAGTAGATTGCTTATGGTTCTGTAAGTCCTGTTGACTACTAGATTGATATGCAGAATAGGTTGATTAATTATAAATATGAGATGTCTTGTAATTCTGTATAAGTGAAATGGAGTCAAGTGACAAATAGACACCCGACGGATAATCTACAAGACTCCCGACGGATGATCAACAAAGCTTCCCGACGGATGACAAGCATAGTCCCGACGGATGATCAAATTTAAATAGCTGTTGATAGTGACAACACAGTCACATGCGTTGGGTGTTTGCAAAAGGAATGTGGCATCCTGTTAAGCAGGAATTTGAGAATAAAGAAGCATTACCATTTCCATATAATTGTGAAGATATTCAAAGATGCTAGAATAGAGTACTGAAGCAGCATGGAGTTAGATTAGATATGTTTTATTTTATTATCTTGTCTTATTATCTTGTAAACCTGGTGATATAAAAATCAAGTGTATCAAGTAAAATAACTAACTCAGCAGATACATTTTCAGAGAAACATATCAAGCTATATCCTGTAAGCATTTCTCTGTAGTTTTAGTTGTTTAAACTTGTAAGCAGCTGTGAGATTTCAAGCTTCACAGGGTTCTCATTTGATATATATGTATCTCTGGTGGATACTTTCAAATCCACCAGAAAGTTTTAAAAGCTTTTGTTTTATTACTTAGTGTTTTGATTTATATCATCTTTTCATTCCGCACAACTGCTAATCAAACACTGTTATATTTATCAAGTTAGAACTGTTTTAAAATCTGAAAAAGTAGCCAGAATTATATTCAACCCCCCCTTCTGTAATTCTTATTGTATTGTTAGGGAATAACATTGATGTATCAAAATTTTATATCAGATTAGGGTACAAGTGCAATCCAAGACTATATTTAGGAGAAATTTAGTTTTTTTTTCGAACGTTTGAGTTATAATTTATCGAGGTTTTGTTTATTCAATAAGATATTTTCTGTTACTGAAAAATGAGAACCCTTGTCTTATAAGAGAATCAATGAGTCCTTGCTTTCATGAGGTTTACTTACAATGAGAGTTAACTATCCTATTTTATTTTTGTGTTAAACATTTTTAGACAAAAATTGGCATATGCAGGAGAAAGCCGAAATAGGTAGGCAACAAATTGAGATTAGCCAATCTGAGAAGAAGCTTAAAACTTAGCTGGGATTGGCGATTCGAGGTTGCTTTGGATGAACAGGTCTCTGTTCATTCATGATAAAAAAGAATTTTAATGATGCAACATGAAATTCATACCTGCAATCAACTGTTTATATCTCCCTGTCCTGCATTTAGCTGCCTCAATTTGTTGGTAGTTGTCTATTTCATCTGCAAAGCTGTCATTGGCATCAGATCCTCCAACAATGGCCCATCAAGATGATATAGAACAACAACAAAAATGAATTACAGTCTTTCTTTTCTTTATCTTACAAACTTTTAGAATTAATCATTTTTTTAAAAATGTGGCAAGACAATTTTGTTAAGAGACTAAACAGGTAATGCAGTGAAAGGATAATACTAACTGAGGTTGAGAGTTGCAAGCGTTGATTACTAATATCGCAAGTCTCGACTTTGTTTCAATCTCAAAACTGCGGGTTCTGTTGCTTCTAATGATACTTTCTTTAGGTTATTGTTGTTACTATCTGGGCTGGGTTGTTAAAAGCCTAACGGTTATTGTTTATAAGCTCTGCTGTCAATGACCAAAAGTTATGTTATTCTCAAATGCACTTAAATTCAAGTCAATCAAGAGCTTCTACAAAGGGTTATTATAATATTTGAATCATTCGTTGAGAAGGTAATACTTCTACTTAAATTTAGCAGCAGAAAAGAAAAAAAAACCTTCTACTTGGTTAACTTTTAAGTGTCAGCACTGATTTAATTCACACATTTTAGAGAACTGCAATCATACTTATGTATTGTTAGACTATTTAAACTTAATTTTGTTAACTGTTTTTCCATAAATTTTGGATGCAGAACACAGTTTGTACATGGATCAAGCTAGACTTGGGACTAAGTAAATTGTTTTCTAAATCAGCTTTTTCTATGAACTAATGCATTCTGTTTAGCTCTCATTCTTTGCCAAAAGTTTATTTTCAGTTGACTTGCAATGTACACTTAGTGTTGTGTGTGTATGCATATAAATACTAGAATCTCAATTTATAGCATCAATTGGTGTCTGAAGATTGTGCTTTCGGTCTTTGCTAACAGCTTCTTGGTCCTCTTCCAGGTGTGAGGTCCGTAGCTGTGCTTTCCCATCTTCTTCAACTGTTAGGGCCCAGGCCCAACACCAGGCCTAACAAGCTAAAGAGGCCCAATTGAATCTACTATAAATAGGGGGAAAGACTACTTGTAAGGGGGTTGGCTATTTAGACTAGGTTTGGATACTTAGGCTCAACAGTGGCGCTAGAAGGAGGGGAGTAATCTTCAGTAGTTTTTAATGGAGGGATTCAGTCCAAATCACCAGATCAAAAGGAAGTAGCAAAGCATTCGCCAGAAAATCAAGCTCCATTAACAAAGGAAGTGAAAAGCGTGCATAAAAAAGTAGATCTCAAGTCCAAATTGGTGCTACAACCTCAGGCCTTACTGTTCGACCAAGAGGATGTTATCTCGGTGGAGAGACCAACTCAATCAGACCCGGTTGATCGGAAGAAATGACCAAAAGGCTGCGACAGAACTCGAGTTGAAGCATCGACGGGACAAAAAGTCCTATCCAGTGATATGCGCCTTCATCTTGACAAAAAACAAAACCATAAGAACAAAGAAGGCGAGGATGAAGACGAACATGTCCAAAACGAGGATGATGAGGAGCTGAGAATGTTATAAAAGGAGCAAAGACTCCTAGCTGAAAAAATCAAGCGTAAAAAAGATATATTGCGCCTCCAACGTGAATTTTACGAGGTTTCAGAAGAGTACGACTCTACCTGGCTCCCTTCAAAGCAGTCAACCTTTTCAGGGTACGAGGAGTTGACAGGATCGCTCTACTGAAAAAGGAAGAAAGAAAACGAGGAAATGGACGACGCCTCCGAAGAGGATGAAAGTTTTCTTTCAGCCTCAAAGCATCGACAGACATCGAAGTTATACAAGCTGGCAGATGACATGTCCCTACTAAAGAATTACATTCGAACTCAGAGTGGAGGCATCGAAGTCGCTTCGGAAAGCCCTCTGTCAGTAAAAATTGAGAATGCTAAAATCAACAGATATTTGAAGGTTCCCCATATCGACTCCTTCGATGAATCTACGGAACCCTCAGATTTTATTAACCTGTTTGATGGTAGGATGGATTTTTTCGGACACTCTGAAGTAGCCCGATGTCGTTTCTTCTCCACCTGTTTGAAGGGAACAGCCTTAAATTGGTGCAATAACCTTCAACCTCGGTTAATTGAAACCTGGTCAATTTTGAAAAGCAAATTCAGAACTCACTTTTCAAGTAACAAAAAGGGTGGGAAGATCACCGCGTCACTCATTAAAATATACCAACGATCGAATGACAGCTAGAGAATGTACTTGACGCGCTTCAGAGCACATATTACCGAGATAACTGACTTGGTCGATCCTTTGGCAGTCAATTACCTCATAGCTGGTATCGATCGAATGAGGCATAACCAACTTCTTGAGGAGCTCTTTGAAAAGGAACCCAAGACTTTACAATCTGCTATCAAGATTATTGAGCATAGACTAACCCTGCAAGAGGACGTGGGAAGTATCCAGCACTCCAGGTCTCCAACAGTTCAGCGAGGCCGAAGTCCACAAAGGTCCAGAGATTTTGAGAAAAGAGACCTTCAATCGTATTCATCACCAGCACCCCGTTCTTATCAAAGGCAGCGGGATGTTGTTCCCCAAACTCCCTCGCAACGAGATAACAAGAGATGGAGCTCAGAGAGTAAAGAAATTCAAGAGCCCACATAGCTAAACACAGAAAGGTCAGTTATCTTGGCCATCCTCAAAACCGACCCCTCATATACACCCCCGAGGATAATGAATCCAAACAGGCCTCCTAGCAACAAGTACTGTGAATATCATTGGGCATGAAACAGAGCATTATTTTTAACTCACTAATCTCATCGAATAGAAGATCCTTAGTGGACACCTAGCCCACTATGTGGATGACAATCATTCTCGGAGAGGCTCTTATAGTGATCCCGATAAGGACATTGATATAATTTCTGGGGGTTATTCAGCAGGGGGTCTTCTAACAACTCAAAAAAGCTGTATACTAGAGATGTTTGTAGAATCGATTCCAAGAGGCCTCGCCGAAATATAACGCCATTCATTTCTTTTTCAGATGAAGATTATTCAGATGACATTATTGAGGATCATCAGGATGCATTGGTTATTACAACAAAGGTGGGAACCAACACAATCAGGAAAATTTTAGTCGATAATGGGAGCTCAGTGGATATACTGTATTATAATGCATAATCAAGAATGGAATCAGGGGATAGAAAGCTCGATACGACGAAAGGAACACCACTCTACGGCTTCACCGACAACAACATAAAACTTGTTGGTGTCATAGATCTCCCGGTACTTTTCGGTTCTCCTACATGCCAAGTTTGGCGAATAGTCAAATTCCATGTAGTCAATGCAATCGCGAGCTTCAATGCAATAATAGAAAGAACCATAATAGGCCCTTTCAAGGAAATCACATATATTGCTCACTTAAAAATGAAGTTTCCTACGGAATTCGGGGTTGGAGAAGTCTGCGGAGATCAGAGGACCTCACGATAATGCTGCCTAGGCAACTCCATACCTAAAAATTAAAATTCGTGACCCTCAGAAGTTCATCAAATCGTAGAAATCGATCCAAGAGAGATCATCGAGGTCCCTAAGCAAAGCAATTGCGAGCCCAACGAGGACTTGGAAGAGGTGGAACTCTTCGATCCGCCTCAAGGCAAAAAAGTCCAAATAGGCGCCAAACTGCCTCCCACCGACAAGGAGCAATTGATAAAAGTACTACGAGGCTTCACCGACATCTTCGCATGGGATCCAAAAGACATGCCAGGGATCCCAGAGGATATAGCACTTCACAGACTGAACATCTCATCAGAGGCTCGCCCTGTCAAGCAAAATAGAAGAGTGTTTTCAGCAGAAAAGAAAGAGGCCATAGACATTGAGATTGATAGGCTTCTCGAGGCCGGCTTTATAAAAGAGTTTCAGTTTCCTTGATGGATCGCTAATGTTGTTCTGGTAAAAAAAGCAACGGCAAGTGGAGAATGTGCGTAGATTACTCCGACGTGAACAGGGCTTGCCCAAAAGATTTCTATCCTCTACCCAACATAGATAAGCTCATCAACTCAACCACCGGACATGAAATGCTATCCTGCATGGATACGTTCATAGGCTATAATTAGATTAAGTTAGATAGTGAGGATCAAGACAATACAACCTTCATAACTCACATAGGGGGTTTTGGATACAAGGTCCTCCCTTTTGGCTTACTCAATGCAGGGGCAACCTTCCATAAAACCATGGACATAATCTTCGCTCCACAAATCGGTCGCAACATACAAATCTATGTCGATGACATGATTGTCAAATCAGTCAAAGCCTCGAATCATATAGCAGACCTCGAAGAAACATTTACGAGGGTTGGAGACCATAATATGCACCTCATTCCGACCAAGTGTTCCTTTGGCTTAACAGGAGGAAAGTTTTTGGGATACCTCCTAACAAGTCGAGGCATAGAAGCGGATCCAGTACAAATTAAAGCAATTCAAGAATTACCGACTCCAAAAACTCTGAAAGATCTTCAATGTCTCACAGGATCGATAGCCTCATTGTGTCGTTTTAACCCCCAGTCCTCTAAAAATGCCTACCAATGTTCGAGACTATCAAAACAGCTTCCAGATCAAACAAGTTCATGTAGAATGATGACTACGAGGCAAGTCTCAAAGGCATCAATGATTTCTTGACTTCGCCACCAATACTAACAAAGGCTTCTCCCTGTGAACCTCTTAAAATTTATTTATCTACAACAGATACCACAATGGCTGTGGTTCTGATAAAAGAGGAAGCATCTGAGTAACGTCCCGTCTACTTCGTCAGCCATATGCTGAATGACACGGAACTTCGCTATTCAAAAGTCGAGAAGCTCATCTTTGCCTTAATTATCTCTAGTCGAAAGCTACGACACTACTTTCAGGGGTGATTGATCAGTGTTATGACTGACCAACAGCTTCGTAAGATCTTCCACAGACCCGACATGTCAGGAAGAATGGCATTTTAGACTATTGAGCTTAGTTAATTCAACATCGAATTCATTCCAATAACCTCAACAAGGTCTCAAGCCTTATCAGATCTTGTGGTTGAATGCAGCTTCACAATGCCAAACAACAAGAACACCTCCTCGAAAATAGCTGAAGGATCATGGACTCTGTTTATAGATGGATCCTCGACCACGATATTGGGAAGAGCTGGAATAATCCTCACAAGCCCCGAAGGGTTCAAAATTCAACAAGCTGTTAAATTTAATTTCAAGGTTACAAACAACGAAGCAGAGTATGAGGCTATCATCGTAGATCTGCGACTAGCTCGAAGTTTAGAGGTAAAGATCATAAAAATTTTCTCAGATTTCCAGCTCGTGGTTAAACAGATAATGGGGAAGTACAAAATTTTAAACGATAGGATGACTGCGTATGCAAACATCACCAAGGGACTTCTAGAATCCATAACCTCGTGGACTCTGAGCTACATAGACAGGTCGGAGAACCAATGGGCCGACTCTCTCTCTAAGCTCACAACACCAAATCCAGGCTCTTCGATGGCTCCAAACTACATCATGGATCTAACTACCTCGTCTATAACGGATTCTCCCTCGGATATAAACTGTGTCAATCCCAGTCAAGATTGGAGAACTCCCCTAATACAGTTCATCCAAGGAACTTTTCCAGAAATGAGCAAGGATGAGAAAAGGAAAATATCCTTCAAAGCCCGAAATTATTGCATAGAGAATAAACAACTCTATAGAAGATCGTTAACAGAACCATTGCTCAAATGTGTTGGAAATGATGAAGTTGAGATGGCTATGATCGAATTCTGTTAGATATATTTGAGATGTCATGTCTAATATGATTCATGTTTAGTTTTCAGATCTTAACAAACAGGACATATCAGGACTTACTGAAATCAGGACTTACTGGAAGTCATAACTTAATATCAGAACTTAAGGTCATATCAGAACTTAAGTACGGGAAGACTTCAGTTAAGGAAGGAAGCTGATTTACAGGAGAAGATCGAGACTAAAACAATAAAAGATATACATGGAAAGAGTTAGAAGACTGGAAGACTTGTAGAAGATATCTGATTGATATGTTTTAGGAGATAGAATTGTATTCCATATCAATTAGAATATATCTTGTAACTGTGTAGTATATAAACACAGCTTAGGGTTTACACTATATATGTTATCATTATCGAGAAGATTATACATTGTAACCTAGCAGCTCTTAGTGATATTTGTTCATCACTGAGAGAGAACAACAGTTCTTATTGTAACAGAGTTTATTCAATATACTTGATCTTTGTTACATACTTGTGTTAAATCGATTTGATTGTGTAAACATTGTATTCAACCTCCTTCTACAGTGTTGTGTGACCTAACAAGTGGTATCAGAGCAGGTCACAGATTCGATTCCCCACTGTCGCGCATATTTGTGGATTTATGCCAAAGGCATCCTGTGTAGTTATGGTCTTAGACGGGACCGCCATTTCTTAGACGGGGACTTGGTAGTGCTAGCAGATGCTGGGGGATTGTTGGTGTGTCCAGCATCTCCTTATATCGAAACATGGCGCTGGCTGCTACACTATAAAGGTTATAGTTGCGCCTTCGCCACAAGTAGCTGCTTTTGGAACAACTGTTTAGCGCTAGATCCTAACAGTGGTATCAAAGCTATTCTATTAACACACATAAAGTAAAGATCCAAATAACAATCATGTCTGAAGAAACACAAACCCCAACTAAGCCCACCAAAACTCAAGAAACTCAAAACACCCAAACTCATAGTCGATATGAGACTATTAGGGTTCCCATACTGAGACCTTCTGAGTATCCCATATGGAAAGTGAAGATGGCTATGTTTCTGGAAGCTATAGATCCAGAATACCTTGACAGAATTAATGAAGGACCACATAAGCCTACCAAGCTATCTGTTGTAGTTGCTGATCAACCAGCAAAGACCATACCTAAGGAGAAAATTGAGTACACAGCTGAAGATATCTCATCTATTGCCAAGGATGCAAGGGTAAGGCATTTGCTGCATAGTGCCATTGATAATGTTATGTTAAATAGGGTAATTCATTGCAAGACTGCAAAGGAGATATGAGATGTTTTGGAAACAAGGTGCCAGGGAACTGATGCAATCAAGAAGAACAAGAGGACTATACTCACTCAAGAGTATGAGCACTTTGACTCAAAAGTTGATGAGTCATTAACTGATTTATATGACAGGTTTGTAAAACTCTTGAATGATTTGTCACTGGTGAATAAGGAATATGATCATGAAGATTCAAATCTAAAATTCTTGTTAGCTCTTCCTAAAAATTGGGATTTAAAGTCTACTACCATAAGGGACAAATGTGATCTTGCTGAGACTACACTTGATGAAATCTATGGTATGCTCAAGAATCATGAACTTAAGATGGATCAAAGGAGCAAGAGGCAAGGAAGAAAGTCAAGGACAGTTGTACTTAAAGCTGAGGAGAAAACTCCAAAAGTTGTTATCTCAAAGAAGGGCAAAGGAAAGGCTCTCATCATAAAGTCTGATTCAGAGTCATCATATTCTGATGATGATGATTCAGAAACTGAAAGTTTGCCTGAAATAGATGATGATGCAGAGATGATGCAACTGTGTGCTCTTATGGTGAAGGGTATCACAAAGATTGCCTACAGAAATTTTAGAAAGGGCAAGAAGTTTTCAGGAAAGGTGGAAATTCTGATAAGAAGGGTTTCAGAAAGTCTGAAGGCATAGGAGGAAAGTCTTATAGATGAGATAACTCAAATGTCAAATGCTACAATTGTGATGAAAAAGGCCACATATCTCCTGACTGTAAGAAAGGAAAAAGTGACAAAGGCAAGGCACTTGTCACAAAGAAGAAAAACTGGACATACACTTCAGATTCAGAAGATGAGGAGAACTATGCCTTGATGGCAAATTGTAACACCCCCAGATCCGGGGTCGGGGATCCGGGTCATCACGGTCTTTCTTTCCACAATATCACTTCACTTAATTAATAATAATAACCTTATGCTGTGACCCCACACTAACACACACCACAACCCGTTATAGTCTCAGAGATGAAATTGAAATAAGAACAAGTCTTTGAATCCACAATTTAAAAGTTATTACAACCCAAAATGATTACTTGATAAATTTACAGTTAATTGCCATTATCTGCCACAAGTTATAATTATACATAATTGATTCTCAAAAGTAGATGGTCTGATCTACAATAGATCTACCTCTGCAGCTATAGCAGCTACAACATCAATGGGAAGACGCGGGACGCTTCCCACGCGCTTGCGCTGGGTCTGCTGGAGTCTGGCCATCTTTCCTAACTGTTGTTGTGTGATGAAGAAATAAAGCAAGAGTGAGCCTTACAGCTCGCAAGATAATATATAGTGATAACAATAATACAAGTATCTAAATGGATACTTACTAGAATTCTTTATCATGAGTAAGGTGATTACTTACTGGATATAAGTTTTAAAAGAAGATGAAGTTACCAATTACTTCACTATACTTATACCATTTTTTTTAGAAATCTACTTGAACTACTACTGTTCGAAGTATAATAAGATTCACGAGGTCATCCCATAGACGAGACCACAAATAAAACTTGAAAATATTTGATCTTTGAAATATTTTGAAAAGAAATGAAGTTACGAGATACTTCATTCAATGGATACACCAATAAAAATGTTTGACCCTGTCAATGCTTCGGTAACCACCCATTAGTAGCCTTTCGATCGAAATGCTACGGGTAGTGTTACAGAATTATCCAAATGGATGATGAACTCATTACGGGAGTTTGCCGCGCCAGGAAGACCACTTACGATGATGAGTCGTAGTAGTACAACCCCACCATTTTCTACATGTAGAGGAGAACCTGTCGGATTTACTTGTCAACCGAACACTGAACTCCTAAGGAATGGACCGCCTTAGCGGAACTTCCAGGCCATTTGGGCCAATATAATAAGGCTGGGCCGGCGCCACTCGACCACTTACGCCACTCCTAGTTCAGATGAAATCCATGACTCTGAAACGTAAAGCTCGTTCCCCCTTTCCCCAAGTAGAACTTGTTGATACGGCTCCACCAAGAAGTCGTATCTAGTTGGAAAGGAAAACTCACCGATATTTCCCAGGCGATGCCTGTTAATGGATTGACTTGTTCCAAGAATTTTACTTCCCGAATATTGGGTAAGTAATCAAAAACTCTTTTATCAAGACAGCAACCTTGTTGCGAATATAAAACACACCACCGAGCCGAATCCCCCAGGTTTTGAGCGAGTATTTAAATCCCCTTTTTAAAAGGAAGATCTTAAATATAAAAATAGTTTTGGGATCCGCTCTAACTTTTGAAAATCATTTTAAAGACTTGAAAACCCTTTAAAGAGTGTTTGGAATGATGCTGATTTAATGAAGTAAATCAGTCTCAATATAAAAGAAATAACTGAATATTATTATTTAATTAATATTCCCATAAAGAATAATCTTTATCAAAATAATTGAAGTAGAGGTTTTAAAACTCTTACTTGAATGAAAATTTAATAATCAAAGATATACTTATACAAAAGTACTATCTTTATTTAAATAATCGAAAATAAGTTTGATTATCGAAACATTATTCTTTAATAAATGAAAGAATATTATTAATTAATAAGCGGAGTCATAATACCTCGAATGAATATTATAAATAATATTCATAAAATAAAGGAGTCATACATCCTCGAATGAATATCCAAGTAATATTCAATAATAATATAAGGGAGTCATAAGCCCTCGAATAATATTCGAAATAATATTCAATAATTAATATAAAGTTATCGAATAACCCTTATTCGATTAATAGTTTTGAAAACTATGACCATATATATATATAAATATATATATATATACATATATACAAAATCTACTCGGGATCCTCGACTCCCGGTTTTAGAAAATGTTTTCACCTTTGGGTCCCTATACTAAGGGTATATGCAAATTACCGCTATCCTCTAGCATAGGTATTATCAACTGAATCAACAATTATATATGGAAAGAATATGAAACAGGCATGCATATATATACCATAGCAGCATGCTTCAATATATTGCAACATTTGCTAATATAAACATCATGCATCTATCACAAGATAATACATATACATATATACATCACAACAACAGTATAACGGGTAGAAAACTTGCCTGAGCGACTTGGGGTGATAAAAGGCTCGGGACGAGTCTGGTAACCTATAAACCACAAGTAAGTTGGAATTAAACCAAAGTCACTTGTAAATCTATACTTTAACTAACTTAGACTCTAACGCTTGTTTTGCGCTCACTGATTCGCTTAAGTCACTCGGGTACCCTCGGCTCCACCATTTTTAATAATTTAACCTTTACGAGTTTTAAGGCGATTCCTTCGCGAGTGTCTTACCAACTGCCTAACACACTTAACATAAATGTTTCATGCATTAATTAACCATTTTTGGTCTTTAACCTATGTTTCAAAGTAAAGCGAGGGGAAAAGTTTCGTTCGCGAAACGCCGTTACTTGAAACGGTCGTTTCTCCTAAACCGTGCATCGGAATCGAACGAACTACATATCAAAACGAAGCTCGTAACATGAGCTATCTAAACATGGCAATGGTCATAATCTAGAAGGGGTTCTCGGGTCCTAATGTTATGCACAAAAACAGTCTAAAGTAAATCGGACGTTACGACGGCTATGTTTACGCGATTTCCCAATTTAAAACCATTCAAAACCAACCCAATTCAACCTCAAATCTAACATACAACCAACATCCATCCTTATCACATCATAACAACCCCAACCAATTCAATTTTAACATTCATACTTATGCCTAAGCTTGAATTTAACTATACTACATTCTTTTAACCAAAACAACAAGATTTACCAATCCGATTCAATACCATTTCAATCCCAAACTCTAAATCACAACCATCAAGCTACAATATCACCCTAATAATCAAAATCATCTTATAATACATAGGAATATAGGGTTTGGAGATGATATACCTTCCTTGAAGTGGTGGGAGGAGCTAGGAAGCTTTAAGAAGCTTTGAGAAGTCTTAGGAATGCTTGGATCTTCAAGGAAAACAAGAAAAATTTCAAGTTAAAAACTTGAAAACACTATTCATAGTCTTATTCTTTGATTAAATGAAGAAGATTGAGAAGGAATTGATGGCTTAAACTCATGATATAGCCCTAACTAAGCATGAAGATGATTAGGGAATTAACTCACCAATTTAGGAAGCTTGGATCTTGAATTTTTGAAATTTCTTGCCTTTGGAATAGTAAAAAGCCGAGAGCAAAGATGAACAAGGCCTTGGTTTCTTTTTGATTTTGATGAAGAATGAATTTGCTTGGCTTGGTTGATTTGTTTTTGTGTTTGATTTAGTTAATTACCTTGTTGCCCTTGAATTTGTGTGGTTCTCATTCAACCACACCTCCTTCCTTCCCATGTCATGCCTATGTCATGTTGTGATGTCATCTTTCCCTCCTTGTCCTCTTCTCATTGGTTGGGTGACATCACTCCCTCTAATCCCTTTGCTTAACTTCCTAATTGTTTGCCTAATGACCGCTGATCTGTTATACGGTTCGCTTAACTTTCATTTTCGTTTATCGTTTGAAGGATCATACCCGGGATCTTATTACTTAGGTTCCCTTAACCTTTCTCAATACATTATATTCCTTTTTATTATCCTCTATTATAATCCTTTAATTTAAATCCTTTTTATCCTGTTACCTTATACTCAATTCTCTCCGTATCTAGTGGATTTCCGGGAAAAATCCAAGTGTTCGGAATTGGATTCTGACGATCTTTACATACACTTATATACCACATAGAGTACTAATAATATCCCAGAAGATCAATGACAGAACCCCTACATAGTGTGGCATAAAAAGTTTTCTCGTTCAGCTAAAACACTATTCACAAGGGTTACAAAAAGTTGAAAATTTTTGGGGGTTATTACACAAATGCTGATAGAAGCCCTGAGACTGCTGAATTGAAGGTACCTCAAACAACTTATGTCTTTCATACTGATGATATTACTGATTTGAGAATATATCTTAAAACCATGTTCATAAGTTATAAAGATCAGACTTTAACATGTGAAAGATTAACATATAAAAACCTTTCTTTTAGAAAGAGAAATGACTATTTAGAAAAAGAGTTAGTTATGTTCCATCAAACTCAGAAAAAAAGAGATGATGCTTTTTATGTTAGAGATGAAGTGCTAAAATTGAATGAATCCTTAAAAACTGAGTTAGAAAAGGAAAGAGAAATTATCAGAACTTGGACTAATTCTGGCAAAACAACTCAGGATATTCTAAGTAGTGGAAACTGGAAAGTGGCTTAGGTTATGGAGATGATAAAATTGAAAAAGGAACTCTGCAAATTGAGCCAATTGTTGTTAAACAGACTGTTAAGCCCAAGATAAATCCTGTTAAGTTTGTAGCAAAATCTGAAAAGTCTGATTCTGAAAAGATGATAGATTATAAGACAGAAGTTAAAGAAAAGTCTACTTCTGACAAATTAAAACAAGATAAATCAGCTGAAGTTAAAATAGGCTTAATGACGAAGAAGCAGCTTAAGCATAAGCTGAAAAAGATTAGAAATGTGAACAAGGTAAAAGAAGCTAAGAAAAATAGGAATGGAAAGGAAGGTGTGAATAAAATCAATAACTATATGCCTATTCCTAATGCTCCTAGAAAGAAATATTATAACTGTGGAAACTCTAACCATCTTGCTTCTTTTTGCAGGAAGAGTAAGGATATAAACTCTTTACCTCCTAATTCAGGAGTTAAGAATCAGTCTGTTAGGTTTAAACCACAAAATCCTTGTTTTCATCGTGGTAGTTTATGGTATTCCATTTATACTTGTAAGGAATCTCATAGTTTGTACTGTGATTATTATCAAATAAAACCTTCTTTAAAGAAAGTTAGTATTGTTCCTTCTAGTGTAAAGTCTGATGCAAAGTCTGATATAAACTCTGATAAACAGAATGTTAGAATAAACTCTGAAATTAAATCCACTATAAATCCTAACAAACTTAAAAATTCCTAAGGATCCAAGCAAGTCAGGGTCTTAAAATTAACCAATATTGGTCTTTGTGATTGTAGGGCAACAGGAAAAACATCCTAGTTCTTGACAGTGGATGTTCAGGACATATGACTGGAAATAAAGCCCTGCTATCAGACTTTGTGGAGAAGGCTGGCCCAGGAGTTTCTTATGGAGATGGCAACATGGGAAAAACTCTGGGATATGACAATATCAACCTTGGGAATGTCATCATTGGAACAGTAGCTCTTGTCTCAGGACTTAAATACAATCTGCTAAGTGTGAGTCAAATCTGTGACAGAGGTTATCATATGGATTTCTTTGAAGAACAGTGTGAAGTTGTAAGTAATTCTACAAGCAAAGTGGTTCTAAAAGGTTACAGACATGGTAACATTTATGAAGCCAGATTTTCAACAAGTTCTGATGGTTCTACAATCTATTTGTTGAGTAGAACATCAATTGAAGAAAGTTGGAATTGGCATAAGAAAATCTGTCATTTAAATTTCAACAATATAAATAAGCTTGTAAAGAAAGATCTTGTGAGATGACTGCCAAATTCAGTATTTGCTCCTGATGGCCTTTGTGTTTCATGTCAGAAGGCAAAACAAAGAAAATCTTCATTCAAGAGGAAAACTGAATCCTCAATTCTTGAGCCTTATCACTTATTGTATGTTGATCTATTTAATCCAGTCAATGTCATGTCTATTGCAAAGAAGAAATATGTTATGGTTATAGTGGATGAGTTCACAAGATACACTTGGGTGTATTTCTTGCACAAGAAGACTGAAACTGCATCTACTCTAACTGATCATGTCAAGCAGCTGGATAAATTGGTTAAAGATTCTATTAAAATCATAAGGAGTGATAATGGCACTGAGTTCAAAAATTCAATAATGGAAGAGTTCTGCAAAGAGCATGGAATCAAACAAGAATTTTCTGCACCTGGAACTCCACAACAAAATGGAGTTGTAGAAAGAAAGAACCAGACTCTCATTGAAGCTGCACGAACTATGCTTGATGAAGCAAAGCTACCAACATACTTTTGGGCTGAAGCTGTGCAGACTTCTTATTTCACACAGAATGCTACACTGATCAACAAGCATGGAAAAACACCATATGAGATGGTGAAGAAAAAAAAGCCAAATCTGAAATACTTTCATGTATTTGGATGTAAGTGTTTTGTTCTTAAGACTCATCCTGAACAACTGTCAAAATTTGATCTAAAAGCTAATGAAGGAATTTTTGTTGGATATCCACTTTCCACAAAAGCCTTTATAGTCTTCAATTTAAGAACAAGGTTGTCATGGAATCTATCAATGTGTCTTTTGATGATAAGAAGATTATTGGACTTGAACATTTCAATGATCATGATCAGCTGAGATTTGAAAATAAAGATTTAAATTATGATTCTGTAAATTTTGATGACTTAAACTCTGATCTTGTAAGTTCTGACTGGTTAAGTTCTGATGTCATTGAAACTGTGGTAACTACTCCAAGGGAAAATGCACCTATCCAGGGGGAGCAAGCTGAAGATCCTACCACAACTCAAGACTCACAAGATGCATCAGAACCTGTCACTGGCTCTTCAAGTTCTGATTCATCAAGTTCTGATGAGCCAAATTCTGATAATTCTGGTAACTCTGATTCTTCAAATCCTGATGGATCCAACTCAAATTCTGAAGTTTCAGAGAGCATAACTACAGGGGGAGCATCATAAAATGCTGATGGAGACAGCATGGATCATGGAGGAGGATCCAGTTCTAGAAATCAACTTCCATCTGCAAGGAAGTGGACTAAAGCACATACACCTGACTTAATAATTGGAGATCCTGAAGCAGGTGTCAGAACTAGAACTGCAACATCAAATGTATGTCTCTATCATTCCTTTCTATCCCAGGATGAACCAAAAAAGTGGATGAAGCTCTTCAAGATGTTGATTGGGTGCAAGCAATGCAGGAAGAGTTAAATGAATTTGAAAGAAATAAAGTCTGGACCCTAGTGCCAAGACCAAAGAATAGATCAATTGTTGGCACAAAATGGGTGTTCAGAAATAAAACTGACAGTGATGGCATAATTACAAGGAATAAAGCAAGGATGGTTGCTAAAGGCTACTCTTAACAGGAGGGTATTGATTATGATGAAACATTTGCACCAGTTGCCTAGATTAGAAGCCATAAGGATCTTCTTGGCTTATGCTGCTCATAAAAAGTTTAAAGTCTTTCAAATGGATGTGAAAAGTGCTTTTCTCAATGGAGAATTGGAAGAAGAGGTATATGTTGAACAACCTCCAGGCTTTATAGATCCCAAATTACCAAATCATGTCTACAGGCTTGACAAAGCACTTTATGGCCTTAAGCAAGCTCCAAGAGTATGGTATGAGACTATAGCTCAATTTCTTCTGGAAAATGGATTTAACAGAGGCACAATTGACAAAACACTGTTCTACCTTAACCATGGAAAAGACTTACTTTTGGTACATATATATGTTGATGATATCATATTTGGTTCTACAAATGCCAAACTCTGTGAAAGGTTTGCAAAGCTAATGCAGTCAAGATATCAAATGAGTATAATGGGAGAACTTAACTATTTTATGGGACTTCAAGTCAAGCAAACTGAATAAGGTACTTTCATAAATCAATCCAAGTACACCAGAAATTTACTGAAGAAATTTGGAATGCAAGACTGTTCAACTGCATCCACTCTCATGGCCACTACAACCAAGTTAGATAAAGATACTGGTTCATCAGTAGATATTACTAACTACAGAGGTATGATTGGCTCATTACTCTATTTAACTACAAGTAGACCAGATATCATATATGTTACCTGTCTTTGTGCAAGATTTCAGGTTGATCCAAAAGAACCTCATCTAATAGCTGTGAAAAGAATTTTCAAGTACCTTAAGGGTACAGCTGATCTAGGATTGTAGTATCCTAGAGAATCAGACTTTAAGCTAATAGGTTACTCAGATGCAGATTTTGCAGGATGCAAAATAGACATGAAAAGCATTAGTGGAAGCTGCCAATTTCTTGGAGGCAGATTGGTTTCATGGTTTAGCACGAAACAGAAATCAATTTCCACATCAACTGTAGAAGCATAATATATTGCTGCAGGAAGCTGTTTTGCACAGATTCTTTGGATGAAGAATCAGTTACTGGATTATGGGTTAGAATTTTCTAAAATACCTATTTACTGTGATAATCAAAGTGCTATTGCTATGACAGGTAATCCAGTTTAACACTCAATGACAAAGCACATCAGCATTAGGTACAATTTCATAAGGGAACATGTGATGGAAGGTACAATGAAATTGCATTTTGTTCCAACAGATCAACAACTAGCAGATATCTTCACAAAACCACTGTGTGAAGCTACTTTTACAAGACTGGTAAATGAACTTGGAATGGTTTCAGGTTCTTTTTCTAAATCTGCTTAGTTTTTGTTCTCATGCATCAGATTTTATGATCAGTGTTTACAGATTGTCTTATCTTCATATAATCTGTGCTTAAAGTGTAATACATTAAATGCTGATTATTATCTGATGTGATTCTATATACTCTGATAGTGTTTTGAATGTTCTGTGATTATTCAATACAATGAGGATACATGTGCTAGATGCTGACCTAGTGGTCTTTAACATACTAGAAATCCCATGTTTAAATTAGTTGTTTATTTGGAAACTCATTAACACAAGCAAATTCTGATTTAGAGCTTAGTCAAATTTACTTTGTGTATCTTATTACTAAGTCACAAACTAGATTCTTGCTTCTCATCAGTCAAATTCTGATGTCAGTAAATCTTAAGGATGAACTACATGCTTGATAAGCCTTATTTATCTAAAGAAAAGAAAAGAAAAGAAAATTAAAGTCTGGTACTCCTTTGAGATCTAGAATAAATATGTGGAAGGGAAGACCCAAGTGCATTGCTGGTATTAAGTAATATGCATTAGAAAAGTAAATAAATTTTTCTTGGTGACTTTTCACATTCTCTGATTACTGGAGAAATACTCTGATAATTCTCTGATGACAAAAATACCTCTTTGTTTAGAGTTTGTGACAAAAATACCTCTTTTTAAAATTTTGGCCAAAAATACCCGTCTAATACGCATTTTTCAGTTGGGTATTGCTAATACGCATTTAAAAAATGAGTAATTCGTATTAAAAAAAGTTGAAAAAAAATAAAAAATAAATAAAAAAGAGACACGCATTCACAAAATGCGTATCACCCATTTGATTCTGGTGATACGCATTTGTGACATGTGTATCACATGTTCTGTTTTTTTTTTAAATTTTTTATGTAAACCCATTTTTCAGATGCGTAATAGATTTACCCATTTCTAAAATGCGTATTAAAAGGGTATTTTTGGCCATATACTCCAAAAAGTGGTATTCTTGTTACAACTTCTAAAAAAAGAGGTATTTTTGGCCATCACCCCATAAATTCTGATAGCAGTTGTGACTCATTTACACTGAGAAGCCACTGTGAAAAAAAATTCTAAAAGATTCATAAAATGAGCACAAACGGTTGAGGTGGATTCTTGCATAAGTTTATTCTATAGTAGACTTCATTATTTATGACAGATTTTAAGCACTTTTCTTAGTTATGCCTTATTTCTAAGATATACTGAAGTTTATCAGACTTTAATCTTTATATGATATTTTGCTAAATGCACACACTTTTACTCCGTATGAATGATGAAAATTACTGTTGGATTAAGTTATTTTTGACAAACAGTTAAGTGTCATTTGCATAAATTCTGAGGACAATTTCTGATGGAAGTTGTGATGATTAAACTCTGAAGAAAACAAGTCATTATTTGTGTGGAAAATCACAGAAATAGACATTCACTTTTGGAGTACAGGAGTCATGTTCTGATGACCGTTAAAATCTGATAATATTCAAATTCTGATATTAAATCCTGATGGAAACTCTGATGCTTATGTGGCATTAATTTTTACTTGACTTATTTGTGGTAAATTCTGTAACGGTCATTTTTAATCAGAATATAATTAGGTGAGATAAAAACAGTCATAATCATTTGGGTTAGTGGTAAACGTGTTTGTCTTAAACAACTGCATGTGCACAGTAATTATTACTTATTTCCCGTGACCACTAAATCCTGCTTTAACTATTGACTGTTCACATATTTCCAAGTGTAAACTGTCTGCCATATTTCACGTGGGTTGTATAAATAAGAAAGTTAAAAAGATTTTACAATCTTTTACCTACATCTCTCATTCTCTTATCTCTCTTATTTTCTCTCAACCACTAATATTCTTTGAAGCCTGTTAATCTTTACTTCATCTACTTGAACGGTATTTTTTGATGAATGTTTTGATTAAAATTATGGTTACTAATAATTTGTGATGATTTGACAAACAAATGTTAAATTTGAATCGATATATTCTGAGCTACACTTGAGAAAATAGAAGCAATTGAGAAAGCTCAAGAGAAGCAACATGCCCAAATTTCTGAGGTCCTGGCTAATCAAGCTTCTCAACAGGCTCAATTGAATGACATTCAATCTTCAGTGGAACTTCTTCTCTCACTCCTACTATCAGATGATGCCAAAAAGGGGGAGAAGATAGTTAAGTCCAAATGCTCTAATGATCAAATACTGAAGAAGAAAGATGATGAAGCTAATGACCAGGGAAACCATGATGAAGCTGATGATCAGGGAAACCTTAGCAAGGGTAGAGGTTAAGTTTAAAGTAAAGGGCGGAGCAGCAAGGTTTCTTCAAGGAAACTAATTACTGATGCAAGCAAATCTTCTATTCAAAAGAAGACAAGTTCTGAAGCTGCTCAAACTCAAAATCTGATAGCAAGTACTGAAACTCAAAATCTGATATCAAGTTCTGATGATCAAAGCCTGATGACAAAGCCTGATGTTCTGATACAAGATGGAAGTCAAGATTCTCAGAAGTTCTTGCAAACTCTGAAGTTAAAGGGAAAGCAGACTACTGTCTACTACAAAGATCCTAAAATTTAGACACTTGATGAGGGGATTACTAAAAGATTGTTTTTGAAATATAATCCTGGAATGGATATAGAAAATCTCAAGGAGGAAGAAGCTAGATTTAAAGCTGAAAAGAAAAATCTAAATTCAAAAGCTTCTGTTGTAAAGAAACCTCCAAGGCCTAAGGAAAAAGGCATTGTGATCAAGGAGAAAACAAATACTGAGGCATCAAAGCCCAAAATAAAATCACAGACTGAGATTGATCCCAAAGATAAAGGAAAGGGAAAAGTTGATGAACCAAACAAGCCACAAGAGATGAAAATTCCTCAAATTATGATAAAACCTGTGTGCAAAATGGTTCAAGTTACTGGTGACACTCTTGCTGAAGATGAAGATGTTCAAACTCTGAAAAGAAAGAAGATTTCTGAAGAATTCAAGATAACCTCTGACAAAGCTCAAGTTGTTCAGAGTGGGGAACAACAAGCTACAGAAGAAGCATCAGCAATTTGATAAAGTCATCAAGACATCAACCTCTGACAGTGCTCAAGTTGATTTAGACAAGATGGAAGTAGCTGATAAAAAGAAACTTCTGTGGAAAAATGTCAAACCATCATATCCAAAGAAAAGCCAATTGTTATCTGATTTCATGACTGTTGGATTGAAAGCTAGAGAAGCAACAGACAGAGCTGGACTAGGTTCTGATGAAGCTAAAATTAAAACAGGAGTTGAAGTTGCTACTAGAGATCCATTTCTTTTGACTGATAAACCACTTGAAGATGTTACATGGAAACATCTTGATAAGGTTATCTCTGTTCAAGTGGTACTGGATGTTTATGACAAGCATAATGTTAAGGAAAATCTGATTCTCTTTCTTGAAGATGGAAGAACATATCAGATGTCAGAATCAGATGTGCTGAACAAATCATTGAAAGAACTTCAATTCTTTTATTACCTTTTAGTGGTAAAGTCTGATATTACCAGGAGATGGTCAAACTTTATATTGAAGACCATAAGAGACAAAGCTAGAATTTCTGGTTCAAGAGTTACATAATTCATTCCTAGTATTATTGAAGATGATGGAAGTGAAACTCCAATGAAGAAGGATTCTGCTAAGCTTGAAGTGATACTGAATGAGAAATGTCTCTGCTATAATGAAAATTCTTCTAATCCAAGGGTAATAAGGCTGAATAATGGTTTAGAAAGAAACCATATCTCTGTTTTAAGGACTGCAATCTATCAGATTGTGAGTCAGAATGAAGAGATGAAGCAAGTTAAGACTACAATATCTCAAGTCCTGAGGAGTAAAGAAGAAAAGATGATATCAAGATTTTTCAAGAATCATTTTGGATTCAGATTTACTTAGTGAGATTGGTAAAAGCTACAAGGACTGTAAGTTATAGTTAGTTATCTAGTTAAACTCTTATTTGCATTTGTACTTAAATGTTTTTAACATCATCAAATCTATTAACTTGTATATTTTACATAATTTACAAGTTGGGGGAGATTGTTAGATATATTTGAGATGTCATATCTAATATGATTCAAGTTTAGTTTTCAGATCTTAACAAACAGGACATATCAGGACTTACTAAAATCAGGACTTACTAGAAGTAAGAGCTTAATATCAGAACTTAAGTACGGGAAGACTTTCAGTTAAGGAAGGAAGCTGATTTACAGGAGAAGATCGAGACTAAAACAATAAAAGATATGCATGAAAAGAGTTAGAAGACTAGAAGACTTGTAGAAGATATTTGATTGATATCTTTTAGGAGACATAATTGTATTCCATATCAATTAGAATATATCTTGTAACTGTGTATTATATAAACACAGCTTAGGGTTTACACTATATGTGTTCTCATTATCGAGAAGATTATACATTATAACCTAGCAGCTCTTAGTGATATTTGTTCATCACTGAGAGAGAACAACAGTTCTTATTGTAACAGAGTTTATTCAATATACTTGATCGTTGTTACATAATTGTGTTAAATCGATTTGATTGTGTAAACACTGTATTCAACCCCCTTTTACAGTGTTGTGTGACCTAACAAAGTCCACACAGGCATCTATGGAGAGCATTTAGCAGGCAAGAATCTTGCCCTCAAAATCATGAGATACGGATTTTATTGGCCATCCATGCGAAAGGATTGTGAAAGCTTCACCAAGAAATGCGGACCATGCCAGCTTTATGGAACAATAGCTCATAGACCTCCTACCAAGCTCACCTCGTTAACTTCGCCATGTCCCTTCTATATGTGGGGAATGGACTTCGTGGGCCAATTACCAAAAAGCTTAGGACATAAAAAGTTCATCATTGTAGACATCGACTATCATACTAAATGGGTGGAAGCCAAAGCGTTGGCTCGTATCAAAGAGATAGACGTTATCAACTTTTTCATGGAAAACATAGTGTATCGCTTCGGAGTGCCACGAATAATGGTAAAAAATAATGGCACCCAGTTCGTGGGAGGTGACATTGAAAGAACTTTCGAGCAACTGAAGATTCAACATTTTAAAGCTTCAGTGGCATACCCTCAAGGCAACGGCCAAGTGGAAATAACCAACAAAGTAATTCTCCAAGGAATAAAAAAGAGACTTACGGAGGGTGATAGGCTATGGGTTGATGAACTCCCCAAAGTCTTTTGGAGTTATCGAACTACACCAATGACTTCAACGGGTCAAACTCCCTTCAAGATGGTATATGGTACAGAGGCAGTCCTCCCTATCGAGGTAAACTTAGACTCCACGCGACTTCAGCACTTTGATGCTGAGAAATCTTCAGAGGGTTTACGCTTAAATTGCGACCTTGTGGAAGAAGTCAGAGACTCAACTCATCTCAGATTGGATAAGTACCAGGAAAGGACAACAAAATACTTCAACTCCAAGATAAAGCCAAGAAAATTTGAAGTCAATGACCTCGTATTAAGTAAAGCTGCCATCTCAAAGCTAAATAACGTTAGTAAGCTTTCAGCCCCATGGGAAGGGCCTTACAAGATAACAAAAATTATCAGAACATGCACCTTCGTCCTCGCCCACCTCGACGGCTCGCCAGTACCAAGCACGTGGAATGCAGTGCACCTCAAGAAATTTTATCAGTAAATCAACTCCAAGCTCCCGACAAAAATAAAAAAGGAAAAGAGAAAGAAACTCTAAGTTATGATAAGTTATGATCTCTAAGAAAAATCACCACGAGGATTCGTAATACTGTGAGATCCCGAGGCCTCGTATCTATTCAAACATTGAAAGTTCCCATTTTCAAAAGCAATCAAATTTCTTTTCATCAAAATCGAAAAAGCTCCAATATAAAAACTATAAGCTTTCGAAAACAATGAAGATTAAAAGTAAAACGACAAAGCAAGAACCATTAATGCAGCAGGCAGATAAAAAAAATTATGGTTTTTTCACAAAGGAAATTTGTAAAAAAAAAGAGTCCAAGGGAAACACAACAACCCGCATTGCCAAAACGTTGCAGAACTGTAAAGTTAAGTTGTAATTTTTTTTCCTGATGAAGTTAAAACCTACTTACAAGAAATTCGCAAAGATTTCAAGGACTACCTCTGAAAGAGATCAGCATAATACAAAGACTTATAATATCAAACAACAAAACGCCGACACAACAAAAATTGTAAGAGCAAAGCAATGCAACAAGATCAAATTATCTAAATGTAAAATCAACATTCAAAAATAAACAGAGTATGAAACCAAAATCCAAAAGTTACATAAAAATCCTATGGACATATCCAGGTAAGCAAATAAAAGTAATAAAGTTAAGAACCAACAACATCAGGACTGGGGGTCACAGGAGGAGCACCCACAGCCTCACGAATCCGCCCCTGCTCCTCCTTCAGGTAATCCTCCCATTTGTCCAGACTGACATCCAAGCCGCGAGTACCAATCCTTTTCCAGCATTCACTATATCCTTCCTCGAAAAGTTGCAGAGACTCTTGTTAGGAATGTGTTGTGAACTTGATGATAAGATAAAAAAAACACCATAGTAGATTTAACTTAGTGTATTTGTAGCTCTCAACGGATGATAACTGAACATCCATCGAGAGTGTAGCTTATGTAACAATAAGTATTGCAACACATTTCTGCAAACAACAATGTATTAATTAAGTAGATTATGTAGGACTCTCTAAGTCATGTTGACTACTAGTTTGATATACATAATAGGGTGACTAATTGTAAATATAAGATGTCTTGTAATTATGTATAAATGAAATGGAGTCAAGTGATAAAAAAGGCTCCCGACGGATGGTCTACAAAGGCTCCCGATGGATGATCAATAAAGGTTCCAGACGGATGTTCAACAAAGTCCCGACGGATGATCTAATTCAAAATAGCAGTTGATAGTGACAACACAATCACATGCATCGGGTATTTGCAAATGGAATGTGGCAGCCTAATTGCAGGTGTTATAGTACAAAAAAGCATTACCATTTCCATGCAAATATGAAGACAGTCAAAGATGCAGGATATAGTAATGTGGCAACATGATATTAGACTAGATTCATTTAGTTTTATTGTCTTGTCTGATTATCATGTAACTTGGTGATATATAAACCAAGAGTAGCAAGTAGAACTAAGTAACAAAAAGAAAGCTTATTTTCAAGAGAAATAGATTAGGTTGTTTCTCCTAAGAATTTCTCTGTAAGTTTAATTATTCACTTGTAAGAAGTTGTGTGCTATTCAAAGCATCACAGAGTTCTCAATTTAATATATATATCTCTGGTGGATACATTCAAATCCACTAGAAAGTTTTAAACTTGTGTTTTATTAATTAGTGTTTTGATTTCTATTATTCTTCTATTCCGCATTACTGCAAATCAAACACTGTTATACATATTAATTTAGAACATTCTTAAATTTCAAAAAAAGGAGCCAGAATTACATTCAAACCCCCTTCTGTAATTCTTGTTGTATTGTTTGGGAATAATAATTGGTATTAGAGCGAGCTCTTGAAGTACAAAGAGTGTAAAGATCACAACAATCAACAAGATGAACAAAAAGGATGTTGGAGTGAAAATTCCATTTCTGGACAAAGACAACTATCACCACTGGAAGGTGAAGATGCACCTACATCTTCTTTCACAAGATGAAGCTTATGTGGACTGTATTGAAAGAGGTCCTTATGTCCCTATGAGAGCTGCTACAAGAAATGAACCATCAGTTCCAAAACCTAGGCATGAATGGTCTGATCCTGACATTGAACAAATCAGGAAAGATAAAAAGGCCATGAATCTCCGGCTCAACACTGCTCAGCATCTCCATCTTTGAATCTCTGGCTCATGGCAAATCTGGACCTCCTATCTCCTCAAGCTCCTCTAGAACCCACTTAGCCCACTCCACTAGGAAATCAGGGGTGATGTCCTCATGTGTAGCCTCAGCAATCCTCACAGTAGCTGCTCTACGAAATACCTGGAGCCTCTCTCTAAGTCGCCTCTCACCACTCCCCACCTCTCTGGTACGCATAATATGTAGTAATTCCTGAATCTGACCCTGAAGGAATCGCTGCTCCATAAGGCAAGCCTCAAACTGATGATATGGGACAGGATAGGAGGAGAACTAGAAAGGTACTCATGTGACTGAATGACCGGTAAAACCTGAATCAGCAGGTGGGGGTCCCCTGACAGGTGGCCTCATGCCTGGAGGTGGAATAGCCTGCAATGGTACGGACTGCAACACAGGTGGAGGTAATATAGCCAATACTGGTGGAACAACAGGACGTGGATCCGAAGATGGCACTCCAACTGAAGGCTCTGAGTGATCAGCTGATACGGGGATAAAAGAGTCGGCCATCGCTGCTATCTGAAATCATATCGTAATATAAGAATCTCGAACCACGACGCGAATTACACTAATACCTGATATACCGAAGCACTCAACCTCTCGACGTTCTATCTTTCTATTCCTTACTTCTAATCCTAACCCTCTACCCATTTCCATCAACTTAGGCTTGTGTCAGTGACTTATAACCTGTAGCTCTGATACCAAACCTGTGGCGCCCTCCAAACCCGGGTCAGAAGTTTGGGGTCCACACACGCACTGATTACAACCTGCTTATAACAATCATAAAGATAATAATAATATATATACAGTGACCCTACTTACCAACTACCACGGATCGCAACAGGTTAAAGTATGCACACAAGCCAAACACACTAATATATTACAAACCGTTCAAATCCCAACTATTCCAAACTCAAATTAAATATTCAACATATTACAAACTTTTACAAATTTACATTATTCCAAAAGAAGCCTACTAGCTCAGCTTTAACAGCCTTAATCCCTAGCTCTCGCACTGGACTGGGGATCCTTGCTACCAACTGGTTCCTTTTTAACTGGAAAGAGTATAAACAACATCGCACAAATGAGCTAACTAGCTCAGCAAGTCACAATGACAAAACTGAGAATAATGATCATCAAGTGAATATGGTTATGATATCAAGTGAACAATGGATTATGATTTAGAATTGGATATTATACTTTTACTTTAAAAACCAAGGTTAGGCTGCTGATCAGTCACGCACTAACCCCGAGCAAAGCACACAGCATTGCTCTAACTACTGGATCCAAGGCACACATTGGCCTAACTTGACCATTATATGGTCTGACCACGAATCTGGTCCACAATTTTATAAAAATAATCCAATTCTAATATAATAACAAAATGAACAATAATAAACAATAACCAGAATCATTAACAACAGTGAGTACTTAACAATGAAAGGATTTCAATACTTGTATGGATCAACAAGGTAATTTCAAAGCTTGGATGCTGGGTAATGAAAGAATTGGATAACAAAGGAATCAACATTTCAGGGTTTCCAAAGATTTAGGCTTTTAAAGCATAGGATACAATGGTTGAATATACAAGTAATTCAGTTCAGTGTTTGGGATTTTGTTTACATGTATTTGTGGAGTAGTATCGTATGCTTGAGATTCGTGTTTGGGTACACAACAATCAATGGTCTAGAAAGAATAAGGTTTATGGCTCAAGAACAATAACTGGAATCAGGGTTAGGTTTCAATGCTTCAAAGCACTTGCAATATCAACAAGACTATCAAGTACTACAATATCTCGAGAAAGTTCAGAACACTTGCCTGGTGTTAGCTTACTACCCAACACTCGCTTCCAATCACAAACGTCTTACTCCTTAACTATCTGTTTCCCTTTCCTACGTCTTGCCTCTTCTGCTCACATATTATAAGCATCTATCAATCATCAACTCATAGGATTCTATTCAACATATACTTCTATCTACCCTTCGTTTTACCCAAATCCGATTAACGGATTGAAAGTTATGCAATAATCAAGTAAACACCGAATGTATAGACCGATAGTCAATCAACAAGTCACATATAACACATAATACATCACATAATCAATGACAAATCATTTATGAAGAAGTCTCGGGTTATAAATAGGCTTTCGGGTATTTAAAATGATTTTTAAAACATTTTTCGGAATTAAGACGGGTCGTTGGATCAATTTCGGGTTAATAAACAGGGTTCGGTTGGCCAATTCTGGCTTCGAAATAATTTTAGAATAATTATCGAGCCTTGATAATAATTTAGAATAATATTTTAAAGCTCAAAACTATTTTTCAGAATTTTTAAATCATTTTTAAATAATTAAATCTAATTAAATAATTGATTAAAGTCAATTAATAATTGATTAAATCAATTAATCAATTAATTTTCGAATTAATTGACCAATTAATTAATTAAAAATTAACTGAAATTAATTAACTAATTTATTCAGATTTATTTTTGAATTAAAAATAATTTTCGGAATTAAAATAATAATTTTCAGAATTTTCATAAATTAAAAATGAATTTTTATAATAAAAATAAATAGGAAATATGATTTTTAAACATTTTATAAACAGGAATCCTATTTTTGAAAACTTTGCAAACTACAGGGACTAAACTTCACCATCTTCAAAAATACAGGGACTAAACTGTAAATTTGCAGTTTCAGTCGCCGAAAAATCGGGGGTGGCCGGAGAAGACGATCCCGGCGTCCTCACCCCACCAACACCTCCAGATCAACACTACACAACACCAGGAACTTGTTCATGCAATCAAAACATTCTAATCATCCCTGTTCTGGCCGGAAATTGGCAAAGAACATCGCCGGTTTCCGGCGAACATCGTAAATCTTTAAAACACAACTCCCTTCGATTCAAGCATCCTCTGTTCACGAGATATATATCAATCGATTGCAAATTTAATAAGGAACACAACCCACTATAAATCAACAGCTAATAACCCCTGAATCAAAAACCCCCAAATTTCAATTGAAAACATTCATACGGGCACCCTAATTTTGAAATTCGAAAATTAAACCCACTTTTGAGCATGTTATTGAACTCCAAATCAGACGTATGACATATGAAAATCATCAGGAAAACAAGCTCTACAACATGCAACCATCAAATCATACAAACAATCATCCGAACAAAAATTCATATTTTTAATAAAATAAATTCAAAAATAAATAAATTTTCAGAAAATAAACCTTTGATTCTGGAGGTATATGGATTACAGATTCTGATAGAGCTTTTCAAGACCTTCAAATCCAGTACTCAAGCTTTTCAAACAAAGATCAATAACACCTTTAAAAGTTGATTTGATTCTTGGAACAATTTATGAATATATGATTTTTCTCTGTAAAATTATATATTTATCTGTCTGCAAATGATTTTGATACGAAATAAAATACGGTAAAAGGCTATTTATATTTACGGAAAATTAGTATCCCGTTGGATCATTCCGGATATAAAACGGTACGTTTATTTGTAAAAACTGATCCAAACGGTATCGGTTTTCGGGATAATTATCCAAATCAGTACAATTTGTACTGCGGTCTTGGTCTCAGCGCCTGGTTACACGTACTACGAAGTGATAATTGGCATAGTTTAATAAAAAGCTCCCGTTTATCGAAAATACGGGTTTTTTATTAATTTACCGAAACGAATACCGTCTCGAAAATATTGCGCTGGGACCCGCGCAGAACAAACCGTACGCCGGATCGAAAAAGTCGAAACATGGAATATGCTCGGAATATTACAATTAGATTAGGAAGGAGTTCTCGGAAGAGTTTCGGGTTCCAAAAACGTAACAACAGGTGACGTCGGTTGGTTCCCGTTTTTATAAAATAGATTCTAATTACCCGGAAAAAGATTTTAGAAATTTCATATGATTCTTATAAATCCATAAATTAACATAAAAATAATTAGGAAGATATGACAATTATTTATATTTTATTTTGGACATATAAAAATTAAAATACTCAATTAATATTATTTTTGAATATCCAAGTACAGATAACACTTAACAATTAACTCATAGAATAGATACTGAACACACATAATAATTATTTAATATCAAAAATAATTACATGATATATCCCGGATATTACATCCTTCCCCCCTTAAAAGGATTCTGTCCTCAGAATCTCCTAAGAAAACAAATGAGGGTACTTTTCTCTCATATCACTTTCTAATTCCTAGGTTGACTCTTCAACCTTTGTATTTCTCCATAATACTCTTACTAACTTTACCACTTTATTTCTCAATACTTTCTCTCTCGCCTCTGGAATCTCTATCGGACTTTCTACATATGACAAATCATCCTGAAGCTCTATTGGCTCATATTCTATTACATGCCTGGAGTCTGGATTGTATTTCTTAATCATTGATACGTGAAAGATATTGTGAATGTGCTCCATGTGCGGTGGTAATGCCAACTCATAAGCTACTTTGCCAATGCGCTTTAAAATCTCAAAATGTCCGACATATCTTGGGCTTAGCTTCCCTTTCTTCCCAAACCTCGTTAGTCCTTTCCACGGTTATACTTTCAATAATACCAATCTTCCTTCTTCAAATTCCATGTCTTTCCTTGACTGGTCTGCATATTTCCTCTGACGATCTTGTGCGGCTATTAATCTTTTCTGGATAAGTTCAACAACTTCCTTTGTCTGCTGTACCAGTTCAGGTCCAAGTATCTTGCGTTCTCCTACTTCGTCCCAATATAATGGAGATCTACATTTACGTCCATAAAGTGCTTCATAGGGTGGCATCCCAATGCTGGCATGATAACTGTTATTGTAAGCAAACTCTACCAGAGGTAAATGTTCGTCCCAACTTCCTTTGAAATCAATAGCACAAACACGTAACATGTCCTCGATTGTCTGGATCGTTCTTTCACTTTGGCCATCCGTCTGGGGGTGATAGGCCGTACTCGTATTCAGTCTTGTTCCCAAACATTCTTGAAAACTCTTCCAAAATCTTGAATTAAACCTTGGATCTCGATCAGATACAATAGACACAGGAACTCCATGACGAACTACGATTTCCTTCAGGTACATATGGACTAATTTGTCGAGTGAAAATCTTTCGTTTATAGGCAGAAAATGAGCTAACTTGGTAAGTCTATCCACTCTAACCCAAATGACATCATGATTAGCCCTTGTCCTTGGTAATCCAACTATGAAATCCATGGTAATATGTTCCCACTTCCACTCTGGAATCTCCAATGGCTCTAACAATCCACTTGGTCTCTGATGCTCTGCTTTAACTCTCTGACAGGTATAACATTTGCTAATCCATTCCGCAATTTCCCTCTTCATATCTGGCCACCAATAATTCTTCTGTAAATCTTTGTACATTTTGGTACTCCCTGGATGGATGGAATATCTTGAACTATGTGCTTCTTGTAAAATTTCATTCTTTAACTCCGTCACCGGTGGAATCCAGATTCTAGATGAAAATCTCAGAATACCTTGGTCATCTTTCTGTGTGCATAACTCTTCCCCTACCAAACGATTATATCTTGATCCATTACATCTTCCTGACATTTCTTTATTTCCTCTAATAATTCCGGTTGGAAAATCATACTATACACTTTTACTTTCTCAGGCTTGCAAACTCTAATTTCCAATTCCAATTCCAATTTCTGAAATTCCTTATATGTAACACCCCCAAATCCGGGATCGGGGATCCGGGTTGTCACGAGTTCCATTTCCCTTAATAACACCCAATCTTAATAAACAATCAACTACTCTGTACTGTGACCCCACAATAAACACACACACCACAAGTTATAGTCTCAGAGATGAATATCCAAAAATAACACGAGTCATTTTATTCCAAAATTATATGCCATTACACCTTAAAAGGGTTTCTGAATAAATTTACATTTCTTTGACATTATTATGATTGATAAAGATACATAAGTCTGGTACATCAAAAGTTGAAAGCCTAGCCTATTGGTAGTTCCTACCTCAGCTACAGCGACATCAACGCCTATAGGAAATTGCGGAACGTTTCCTATCCGCTCGTGAATTGGGAGCTTGGTCCTGTTCATCTTGTCTATCAGATGTTGTGTGATGAAAGAAGAAAGCAAGGGTGAGCAACAAGCCCACCGAAATAATATGTGTAATAATTAACAATATATGAGCATTCTCATAGTACTCATGAAAGTCTTGGTCAAGAAGAAATGATCCAAGCTAATATCTTAACACGACCAAGTCACAAAATATTCAATATATATATACATATACTTTTCACAATCTTTGAAATCCTCTGACATGTATAATATACGCAGAGTTCCAGTTTATAACTGCATAAAAAATATCGTTGCAAGGTGATCTCATATATCTAACCTTGTCTCAACGTTTTTCTGAAAATCTTTGACATGCACAAGATAATCATTTACTAGATATAAGTTTAAAAGATGAAGTTACAAGATACTTTAATATACTTATATCTTTTCCGAATACTACTTGAACTACCACCGTTCAATGTATAAATAGTTCATCCCATAGATTAAGCTACGAGACAAAACTTGTATAGAATCAATCTTTAAAATATCATCAAAATAAAATGAAGTTACGAGATACTTCATTTGATGCAAACATCATTATGAAAACTTGACCTTGCCAATACTCAACAATCGCCCAACCGTAGCCTTTCTATCGAAGTGCTCTGGGTAGTGTTGCAGAAATATCCAATTGGATGATGAACTCATTACGGGAGTTTTGTCGCGCCAGGAAGACCACTTACGATGATCAGTCGCAGTAGTACAACCCCACCATTTTCTACATGTAGAGGAGAACCTGTCGGATTTACTTGTCAACCGAACACTGGACTCCTAAGGAATGTACCGTCTTGCAGAACTTCCAGGCCATTTGGGCCCAAAATATAAGGCTGGGTCGGCGCCACTCGACCACTTACGCCACTCCTAGTTCAGATGAAATCCATGACTCTGAAACGTAAAGCTCGTCCCCACTTTCCCAAGTAGAAACTTGTTGATACGACTCCACCAAGAAGTCGTATCTAGTTGGAAAGGAAAACTCACCGATATTTTCCTGGCGATGCCTGTTAATGGATTAACTTGTTCCAAGAATTTTACTTCCCGAGTATTGGGTAAGTAATCAAAACTCTTTTATCAAAATAGCAACCTTGTTGCGAATATAAAATACACCACAGAGCCGGATCCCTCAGGTTTTGAGCGAGTATTTAAATCCCCTTCGAAAGGAGGATCTTAAATATAAGAATGAGTTTTGGGATCCGTCCTAACCTTTACAAATCATTTTGAAGACTCAAAAACATTTTTAAGAATGTTTGGAGTGATGCTGATTTAATAAAATAAATCAGTCCCAATATATTAGAAAATATCTGAATATTATTATTTAAATAATATTCCCATAAAGAATAATCTTTATAAAAATAATTGAAGTAGAAGTTTTAAAACTTATAATTTAAATGAATATTAAATAACCAAAGATATACTTATACGAAAGTACTATCTTTATTTGAATAATCAAAAGTAAGTTTGATTATCGACACATTATTCTTTAATAAAATAAAGAATCTTATTTAGTAAACAATCGGAGTCATAAGTCCTCGAATGAATATTCAAATAATAATATTCATAAATAAATTAAGCAGAGTCATAAGTCCTCGAATGAATATTTAAAATAATATTCAATAATAAAATAAACGGGGTCATAAGCCCTCGAATGAATATTCAAAATAATATTCATTAATAAAATAAGGTTATCGAATAAACCTTATTTGATTCATAGTTTTTAAAAACTATTCATATATATATATATATATATTATACTCGGGAGCATCGACTCCCGGTTTTAGAAAAAAATGTTCACCTTGGGGTCCCCTATACTAAGGGTATATGCAAATTACCGCTTATCTCTAGCATAGGTATTATCAACTGAATCAGCAGATATATGTATCAAGAATACGAAACAGGCATGCATATATACCATATCACATGCTACAATATATCACAAGAATTTGCTAAATAACCATTATGCATCTATCACAAGATAATGCATGTACAAATGTATACATCACAACAACAGTATAACAGATAGAAAACTTGCTTGAGTGCTCCCGGATAGACTTAAGCTTAGAGTGGGTCCGATACCTATGAACAACAACATAAGTCGGAATTAAACCCCGGTCGCATAAGAAACTAGACTTTAACCATTTAGAGTCCTAACGTTCGCTTTCGCGCTTAATGATTCACTTAAGTCACTCGAGTACCCTCGGCTCCACCATTTTTAATAAATTAACCATTATGAGTTTTAAGGCAATTCTTTCGCGAGTGTCTTACCAACTTCCTAATACACTTTACATAATTGTTTCATACTCCAATTAGTCCTTTTAGGTCTTTAACCTATGTTTCAAAGTAAAGCGAGGGGTAATGATTCGTTCGCGAAACGTCGTTACTTAAAACGGTCATTTCTCCTAAACCGTACATCGGAATCAAACGAACTACATATCAAAACGAAGCTCGTAACATGAGCTATCTAATCATGGCAATGGTAAAAACCTAGAAGTGAGTTCAAGGGTCCTCATCTTAAGAACAAAAACAGCCTAAAGTAAATCGGACATTACGACGGCTATGTTTACGCGATTACCCAAATTTAAACCACTCCAAATCATCTCACAATCAACTCACAATCAACATCCCAACCAAATTCCATCCATACTTCATCATATCAGCCCCAACAAATCCACAATATCAATTTATACTATTCTTAAACATGAATTTAAACTACACTTAAGTTCATTAATCAACAATCCAAGAATTACCACTCCAAAAACTTCACAAAACCAACTACACAACAAACAAGCCTCTCATGAATTATAACAACAAAACTAAACCTAATTACTCAAATAAAGTTAGGGTTTGGAGGGGTTATACCTTCCTTGTGAGTGGGAGTAACTAATTAGCTTGGAATCACCCTTGAAAGTCCTTATCCAAGCATAATCTAAACAAAAATTCAAGAACAAAAATTTTAGTTCTTGAAAAACACTATTCACCATCTTTTTCCATGATTTTTAGGAAGAGATTGTGAAGGAATTTGGAGCTTAGATTCATAGGATAACTATATCTAAGTACAAGGAACCTTGGATAATTACCTCACGATTTAACAATGCTTGGAGCTTGAATTTGGATTTTCTTATCCTTGAAAATGAAGGAAAGCCGAGAGCTTGATGAAGAAAATGGAGTGTTTTGTGTTTTTTGATTTGTTTGCTTGGTTGCTAGCTTTTGTTTTTGATTAATTACCTTTTTACCCATGAAAAATTGGGTGGTTATTAATCAACCACACCTCATTCCCTTATGTCATGCTTATGTCACCTTTCCTATGTCATCTTGTTGGTTTGATGACATCATCATCCCTAACCTCTTTGATTAACTCTTAATTGCTTGCCTAATGACCGCTGATCTGTTATACGGTTCGCTTAACTTTCGTTCTCGTTTATCGTTTGAGGGATCATACCCGGGATCTTATTACTTGGGTTCCCTTAACCTTTCTCAATACATTATATTCCTTTTATGATCCTCTCTTAAAATCCTTGAATTTAAATCCTTTTTATCCTATTACCTTATACTAAATTCCTTCGGTATCTGGTGGATTTTCGGGAAAAATCAAAGTGTTCGGATTTGGATTCTGACGATCTTTACATACACTTATATACCACATAGAGTACTAATAATATCCCAGAAGATCAATAAAAGAACCCCTACATAGTGTGGCATGAAAAATTTTCTTATTCAGCATAATCAGCAAAACACTATTCATAAGGGTTTCAAAAATTCCAAAAATTGGGGTTATTACATTATATATCTCTTCAGGTACAGACAACACATTTAACCTTTCCTTCCGACTTAACGCGTCTGCCACCACGTTCGCCTTACCGGGATGATAATTAATCGAGCAATCATAATCCTTGATCAACTCTAACCATCTCCTTTGCCTCATATTAAGCTCCTTTTGTGTGAATATGTACTTTAAGCTTTTGTGATCCGTGAAAATCTCACACTTTTCTCCATACAAGTAATGTCTCCAAATCTTCAAAACAAACACTATGGCTGCTAGTTCCAAATCATGAGTAGGATACTTTTGTTCATGTGGTTTCAATTGCCTTGACGCATACGCTATCACCTTTTCGTGCTGCATTAAAACACATCCTAGTCCTTTGTGAGAAGTATCGCTATAAATTATGAAATTCCCTTGATCGTCTGGAAGTGACAAAATAGGTGCCGTGATTAATCGTCAATTCAACTCCTGAAAACTTTCCTCGCATTTATCGTTCCATATAAACTTCTCATTCTTTCGTGTAAGCTTTGTTAATGGTGTGGCAATCCTCGAGAAATTTTGAACAAATCGATGATAATATCCCGCCAATCCTAAGAAACTTCTTACCTCAGTGGGTGTTTTCGGTCTCTCCCAATTCGTAATTGCCTCGATCTTTGCCGTGTCCACTTTGATCCCTTCGTTACTGATTATGTGTCCTAGGAATTGAACTTCCTGTAGCCAAAACTCACACTTCGAGAATTTAGCATATAACTTCTTTTTCCTTAAAATCTCCAAAGATGTCCTTAAATGTTCCGCATGATCTTCTTCTATCTTTGAATAGATCAAAATATCGTCTATGAATACAATAATGAACTTGTCCAAGTATTCCTTGAAAATTCTGTTCATCAGGTCCATAAATGCTGCCGGGGCGTTGGTCAATCCAAAAGACATTACTAGAAATTCATAATGTCCATACCTTGTTCGAAAAGCTGTCTTTAGTATATCTTCTGGCTTGATCTTCAGTTGATGATATCCCGATCTTAAATCGATCTTGGAGAAATACTTGGCTCCCTTCAACTGGTCGAACATATCATCGATTCTGGGTAACGAATACTTATTCTTGATTGTAAGCTTGTTGAGCTCCCTGTAATCGATACATAGTCTAATGCTTCCATCTTTCTTTTTAACAAATAATATCGGGGCTCCCCACGGGGACACACTGGGTCTGATTACTCCTTTTTCTAACAGCTCTTGCAATTGCTTCACTAATTCTTTCATTTTGACGGGCGCTATTCTATACGGGGCCTTGGATACTGGTTCTGTTCCAGGTGCTAGGTCGATCGCAAATTCAATTTCTGTATCTGGAGGAAGTCCTGGTAATTCATCGGGAAATACGTCTGGAAATTCATTTAAAACTGGAATATTTTCAAGTTTTGCTGGCTCCTGACTTCTGTCGATCACATATGCCATGAAATGCTCACATCCTTGTCGTAGTAACTTCTTGGCTTGAATCATCGTTAAGAATTTCTTTACTTGTTTCTGACCTTTGAACGTTATTATTCTTTCGTCTGGCGTTTTCACCATTACTTTCTTATTTCGACAATCTATCTGAGCATCATGGTTAGATAACCAATCCATCCCTAATATAACATCAAATTCTCCTAACTTAAATGGTATCAAATCTACACAAAATTTACTACCAGAGATCTCAATCTCACAATTCCCACAAACTTGATTAACAGTTACACGTTCTTGATTTGCTAATTCCACAGTCATTATTTCATTTAAACACTCAACTGGACAATTTAACTTACTAACAAAATCTTGTGAAACAAACGATCGAGTTGCTCCCGAATCTATTAACACTTTGGCACATAAAGAATTCACATTAAGCGTACCTGCCACGACATCCGTATCCTGGATCGCATTGTTCACCGACATGTCAAAAACTCTAACCCTTTAAAGTCTCATTCACTGTTGGGGTAGATCCCATAATCCTCAATGCATTACTAACTGGGGCTGGTGTCTTGCAATCCCTGGCCATATGTCCTGGCTTCCCATATTTAAAGCATGTAAATCCAATGGCTGGAACCTTCACTGCTGGATTCCGGATAGGCTGATCCTTATTTGCTCGCTCTCTTGCTGGCTGATTTCGGCACTCCCTCGAATAGTGCCCTTTCTGATTGCATTTGAAACATACCACATTCAACTTATTACAAACTCCTCCATACTTCTTCCCACATACTTGACAATCCGGAAAAGTTAGTCTCAACTGACTTGACTGATTTATATTAACTGGACGGTTGCTCTGGCCTCCGTCTCCTGCATTCTGTCTCCTGAAATTAAAATTTCTCCCTGGCTGAAACTTACCCTTCTTAAAATTTGGAAACTTCCCTCTTTGTGGCTGACCCTCACTTCCCTCAACTTTCCTTTTCTTGCTTTCCTTTTCCTTCTGGAACATCTCACTCTCTGTCTCTGCGATCATAGCCTTCTGTACTACTCCTGCATAGGTATCCAATTCAAAAATGGCTACCTTCCCTCTGATCCATGGTTTCAAACCTTGCTGAAATCTTTTAGCTTTCTTCCTGTCAGTATCCACATACGATGGTACATACCTTGACAATTCTTCAAACTTACCCTCATAATCTGTTACCGACATGTTCCCTTTCTTTAACTCTAAAAACTTCAACTCCATTTGATCCTGAACAAACTGAGGAAAATTCTTTTCTAAAAACAATTCCTTAAACCTTTCCCAAGTAATAACATCTGTACCTTCCAATATCTTCACCATCTCCCACCAATAGGTGGCCTCATTCTTCAGATAGTAACTTGCAAACTCAACCTTCTGTTCTTCCTTTACTTTCACTAAGGCAAATGCCTTCTCTATTTCCTTTAACCAAACATTTGCTTCAATTGGCTCTAAGGAACCCTTGAATTCTGGTGGGTTTACTGCCTGAAAAGCTTTGAAAGTTACCTGGGGATTGGTCTGTCTTTGTTGTTGTTGTGCCAGGTGAACTGTTTGTTGGGCCAAGATTTGGAGAATCTGGGCTATTGTTGGGTCTATGGGTCCTGGGTTTACATTCAGGTTTGTATCATCTTGGTTGTTATTGTTGTTGGTTTCTTCATTCTGGGTGTTGGTACGGGTATTTCTTTTGGGAGGCATTTTCTGTAAAGAATTAATCAACTTATTTAGCTTTTGAATCAATCTTTTGCATAAAAGAAGAGTTTTACAAAACATAAATATTTCTTTTTGAAAACAGTTGTAACTAAATAAATTGCATGCTTCTTTACAGAATATAAACAGTTATGGAAAACAGGGTACATGGTATCACAGGGGTATAACTGGTGCAATAAATAAGGTAAGGTAAAACAGGTGCAATAAAGTAAATGACAGTGCTGGAAATGAAAAAGGTACTGATATATATAGATCAAAAGTTTTAGGTAGTACAAGCGTAAAGACGCTTCGGAAGTAAAAGCAAAAAGGGTACAACAACCTATTCACTAGTCAGCATAGCTAGTCTATAAATACAACTCAAAAGTCTACTGATACACACTACACAATACTGTACATACTACATAACTATAACAACACTGCTCAGCATCTCCATCTATGAATCTATGGCTCATGGCAAATATGGACCTCCTATCTCCTCAAGCTCCTCTAGAACCCACTTAGCCCACTCCACTAGGAAATCAGGGGTGATGTCCTCACGTGTAGCCTCAGCAATCCTCACAGTAGCTGCTCTACGAAATGCCCGGAGCCTCTCTCTATGTCGCCTCTCACCACTCCCCACCTCTCTGGTACGCATAATATGTAGTAATTCCTGAATCTGACCCTGAAGGAATCGCTGCTCCATAAGGCAAGCCTCAAACTGATGATATGGGACAGGATAGGAGGAGAACTGGAAAGGTACTCCTGTGACTGAATGACCGGTAAAACCTGAATCAGCAGGTGGGGGTCCTCTGACAGGTGGCCTCATGCCTGGAGGTGGAATAGCCTGCAATGGTACGGGCTGCAACATAGGTGGAGGTAATAGAGCCAACACTGGTGGAACAACAGGACGTGGATCCGAAGACGGCACTCCAACTGAAGGCTCTGAGTGATCAGCTGATATGAGGATAAAAGAGTCGGCCATCGCTGCTATCTGAAATCATATCGTAATATAAGAATCTCGAACCATGACGCGAATCACACTAATACCTGATATACCGAAGCACTCAACCTCTCGACGTTCTATCTTTCTATTCCTTAGTTCTAATCCTAACTCTCTACCCATTCCTGTCAACCTAGGCTTGTGTTAGTGACTTATAACCTGTAGCTCTGATACCAAACCTGTGGCGCCCTCCAAACCCGGGTCAGAAGTTTGGGGTCCACACACACACTGATTACAACCTGCTTATAACAATAATAAAGATAATAATAATATATATACAGTGACCCTACTTACCAACTACCACGGATCGCAACAGGTTAAAGTATGCACACAAGCCAAACACACTAATATATTACAAACCGTTCAAATCCCAACTATTCCAAACTCAAACTGAATATTCAACATATTACAAACTTTTACAAATTTACATTATTCCAAAAGAAGCCAATTAGCTCAGCTTTAACAGCCTTAATCCCTAGCTATCGCACTGGACTGAGGATCCTTGCTACCAACTGGTTCCTTTTTAACTGGAAAGAGTATAAACAACATCGCACAAATGAGCTAACTAGCTCAGCAAGTCACAATGACAAAACTGAGAATAATGATCATCAAGTGAATATGGTTATGATATCAAGTGAACAATGGATTATGATTTAGAATTGGATATTATACTTTTACTTTAAAAACCAAGGTTAGGCTGCTGATCAGTCACGCACTAACCCTGAGTAAAGCACACATCATTACTCTAACTACTGGATCCAAGGCACACATTGGCCTAACTTGACCATTATATGGTCTGACCACGAATCTGGTCCACAATTTTATAAAAACAATCCAATTCTAACATAATAACAAAATGAACAATAATAAACAATAACCAGAATCATTAACAACAGTGAGTACTTAACAATGAAAGGATTTCAATACTTGTATGGATCAATAAGGTAATTTCAAAGCTTGGATGCTGGGTAATGAAAGAATTGGATAACAAAGGAATCAACATTTCAGGGTTTCCAAAGATTTGGGCTTTCAAAGCATATGATACAATGGTTGAGTATACAAGTAATTCAGTTCAGTGTTTGGGATTTTGTTTACATGTATTTGTGGAGTAGTATCGTATGCTTGAGATTCGTGTTTGGGTACTCAACAATCAATGGTCTAGAAAGAATAAGGTTTATGGCTCAAGAACAATAACTGGAATCAGGATTGGGTTTCAATGCTTCAAAGCACTTGCAATATCAACAAGACTATCAAGTACTACAATATCTCGAGAAAGTTCAGAACACTTGCCTGATATTAGCTTACTACACAGCACTCGCTTCCAATCACAATCGTCTTACTCCTCAACTACCTATTTCCCTTTCCTACGTCTTGCCTCTTCTGCTCATATATTATAAGCATCTATTAATCATCAACTCATAGGATTCTATTCAACATATACTTCTATCTACCCTTCGTTTTACCCAAATCCGATTAACGGATTGAAATTTATGCAATAATCAAGTAAACACCGAATGTATAGACCGATAGTCAATCAACAAGTCACATATAACGCATAATACATCACATAATCAATGACAAATCATTTATGAAGAAGTCTCGGGTTATAAATAGGCTTTCGGGTATTTAAAATGATTTTTAAAACATTTTTCGGAATTAAGACGGGTCGTTGGATCAATTTCGGGTTAATAAACAGGGTTCGGTTGGCCAATTCTGGCTTCGAAATAATTTTAGAATAATTATCGAGCCTTGATAATAATTTAGAATAATATTTTAAAGCTCGAAACTATTTTTCAGAATTTTTAAATCATTTTTAAATAATTAAATCTAATTAAATAATTGATTAAAGTCAATTAATAATTGATTAAATCAATTAATCAATTAATTTTCGAATTAATTGACCAATTAATTAATTAAAAATTAACTGAAATTAATTAACTAATTTATTCAGATTTATTTTTGAATTAAAAATAATTTTCGGAATTAAAATAATAATTTTCAGAATTTTTATAAATTAAAAATGAATTTTTATAATAAAAATAAATAGGAAATATGATTTTTAAACATTTTATAAACAGGAATCCTATTTTTGAAAACTTTGCAAACTACAGGGACTAAACTTCACCATCTTCAAAAATACAGGGACTAAACTGTAAATTTGCAGTTTCAGTCGCCGAAAAATCGGGGGTGGCCGGAGAAGACGATCCCGGCGTCCTCACCCCACCAACACCTCCAGATCAACACTACACAACACCAGGAACTTGTTCATGCAATCAAAACATTCTAATCATCCCTGTTCTGGCCGGAAATTGGCAAAGAACATCGCCGGTTTCCGGCGAACATCATAAATCTTTAAAACACAACTCCCTTCGATTCAAGCATCCTCTGTTCACGAGATATATATCAATCGATTGCAAATTTAATAAGGAACACAACCCACTATAAATCAACAGCTAATAACCCCTGAATCAAAAACCCCCAAATTTCAATTGAAAACATTCATACGGGCACCCTAATTTTGAAATTCGAAAATTAAACCCACTTTTAAGCATGTTATTGAACTCCAAATCAGACGTATGACATATGAAAATCATCAGGAAAACAAGCTCTACAACATGCAACCATCAAATCATACAAACAATCATCCGAACAAAAATTCATATTTTTAATAAAATAAATTCGAAAATAAATAAATTTTCAGAAAATAAACCTTTGATTCTGCAGGTATATGGATTACAGATTCTTATAGAGCTTTTCAAGACCTTCAAATCCAGTACTCGAGCTTTTCAAACAAAGATCAATAACACCTTCAAAAGTTGATTTGATTCTTGGAACAGTTTATGAATATATGATTTTTCTCTGTAAAATTATATATTTGTCTGTCTGCAAATGATTTTGATACGAAATAAAATACGGTAAAAGACTATTTATATTTACGGAAAATTAGTATCCCGTTGGATCATTCCGGAAATAAAACGGTATGTTTATTTGTAAAAACTGATCCAAACGGTATCGGTTTTCGGGATAATTATCCAAATCAGTACAATTTGTACTGCGGTCTTGGTCTCAGCGCCTGGTTATGCGTACTACGAAGTGATAATTGGGATAGTTTAATAAAAAGCTCCCGTTTATCGAAAATACGGGTTTTTTTATTGATTTACCGAAACGAATACTGTATCGAAAATATTGCGCCGGGACCCGCACTGAACAAACCGTACGCCGGATCGAAAAAGTCGAAACATGGAATATGCTCGGAATATTACAATTAGGTTAGGAAGGAGTTCTCGGAAGAGTTTCGGGTTCCAAAAACGTAACAACGGGAGACATCGGTTGGTTCCCGTTTTTATAAAATAGATTCTAATTACCCGTAAAAAGATTTTAGAAATTTCATATGATTCTTATAAATCCATAAATCAACATAAAAATAATTAGGAAGATATGACAATTATTTATATTTTATTTTGGACATATAAAAATTAAAATACTCAATTAATATTATTTTTGAATATCCAAGTACAGATAACACTTAACAATTAACTCATAGAATAGATACTGAAGACATATAATAATTATTTAATATCAAAAATATTACACGATATATCCCGGATATTACACTGAGCAAGTAAGGGAGAACAAGATGCAACTCCTGATTTAGCAATATGAGCACTTTCACTGTGAAGAAAGTGAGTCACTTACTGATATTTTCAGTAGGTTTCAGAAACTTCTGAATGCTCTAAAACTACATGGAAGGGTCTATCAAACAGAAGACTCTAACCTCAAGTTCCTTAGATCTCTCCCAAAGGAGTGGAAGCCAATGACAGTCTCATTGAGAAACTCATAAGACTACAAGGAGTTCACATTGAAAAGACTTTATGGCATTCTGAAAACCTATGAGCTTGAAATAGAGCAAGATGAAAATATGGAGAAGGGAAGGAAGAAGGGAGGTTCCATTACACTAGTTGCTGAGTTAGAGAAGGAGAAAGAGATGAAGGTAGAAGTTGTTGAATCTGCATCAAACTCAAGGTTTTGTGAGAACAAAGGTAAAGGGCTGATAGCTGAAAATGAAGAACAGTTGAGCCAAGATGACATGGATGATATAGATGAGCATCTAGCATTCTTATCCAGGAGATTTGCCAAGCTAAAATTCAAGAAGAATTTTGGAGCTGCTAAGTCAAATAGAAACATGGTGGATAAATCTAAATTCAAGTGTTTCAAATATGGCTTAACTGGTCATTTTTTTAGTGAGTGCAGAAAGTCTGATTCTAGCAAGAAAAAGTTTGATCCTGTTGATTACAAGCAAAAATATTTTGAGCTGCTCAAACAAAAGGAAAGGGCTTTCATTACACAGAAGAATGACTGGGCTGCAGATGGATTGGATGATGATGAAGAAATCAACTATGTCAATCTAGCCCTAATGGCAAATCAGATGAAACAGAGACAAGTTCATCAAGCAATCAGGGAAACAGAAAGAATCTTTGGTATCTGGAAAGTGGTTGCTCAAGGCACATGACTGAAGATTCTACCATGCTCACTGAGTTCAAGGAAAGAGTTGGCCCAAGTATCACTTTTGGAGATGACAACAAGGGTTATACTGTGGGATATGGCTTGATTTCAAAGGATAATGTCATCATTGAGGAGGTTGCCCTATTGGATGGACTCAAACATAATTTGTTGAGTATCAGCCAGCTTTGTGATAAAGGCAACTCAGCCACTTTCAATTCTGAAGCCTGTGTTGTCACAAATAAGAAAAGCAACAAAGTAGTTCTTACTGGAGTAAGAAAAGGCAATGTGTATCTAGCTGACTTCAACTCAACAAAAGCAGAATCTGTAACTTTCTCCAGTCACTTTCTCAGCAGAATCGCCATCGCAGGCAATTGAATCAACATTCTTGGTCGAAGAAGTATTAGGGGAAGCCTTGCCACTGTCCTCCAGAAGCACAACTTCACAGAATCCTTGTGTTTTTTATGATGATGGGAACGAGACGAGCTGTGCTCATGATGCCTATTCCGCTCTTTCAAAGTCGAGTCTAACTTTGCAATAGTCACCTCAACTTCGGAACACCTCAACGAATCACCGACAGGAACATCAACGGGAATCCGGTCAGCTCCACTACCTTCCCCACCATCACTTTAAGCCTCAGAAGCACCAGCACCCGGCTTCTTCTTTGCAAGAAGCTTCAAAAAATTCTCCGAGGGAATTTTTCTCTGCTTATTAACCAACAAACGAAGCTTGGGACCCGCAACTGCAAAAAGCATAAAAAAATATAAGACTCGTTACGCCAAAAACAATTATAAGGAACAATCATTGAAAAGAGCATACAAAAATAAGAGTAAGACAAAAACAAAAGCATATTAAACCTAGAGGCAAACTAAATATCTTATGACTATGATTACAAAGAAACCGGATATCAGCAAAACACGACGACTTGAACTGCGATGTATGACCACAAAACTTCACTAAATCTAAGGCTGATAAAGAGCCAGAATCATTTAGTGCTTTCAACATTTCCGGAGATTATCGATGACACAAAGCCACATCGATAAGCTCATAACCCTCATACCACGCCCATCTCGAATGTCATCCGGAGTTTGACAACTGCGTACTAACGAGCTTCGGACAACCGGGATTCGCATCAAAATAAACCTGGGCACCAACAGATTTCAGACGATACAATGAAAAAAGAAGATTCAGACTCGGCTCTATCTCGAGTTCACTACATCGAGCAATAATCCCGTTTATCTACAAAACCAAATTCGGGGATATCTGATGTGATGACTGAGAATTTTGCGACATAATTAAGTCAATAAAGTATGTGTTATGTGATGTGATTATAATTATGTGACTAAATGCTGATTAATTATCTTTTCTGTATATTAGAATATAGGAGCGTAGATAAAAACGTTCCAATTTAAAGAGTCAGCTTAGAAGTTAAGTTGTGGTTTCGGGCCGTCAGGTAGAACGGAACCCGTCCTAATAAGGAGTTAAAGAATATAAAATATGAATTATGTGTGATTGAATGAAATGAATGTTTAAATAAAGTATTTCGTCCTAAGTGACGTGTCGATTGATAATGATAATGAGAAGCGTAATCGAAACGCTGAGCGTCGGGCCGTTAGGCTGAACGTGACCCGGTATGCGTAAAAAGGATAAAAGATTAAAGAGGGATAAATTCTATGATCAGACCTGAGTCGTTATGTGATTGTATATGTGTGATTCATTGACTGTGTGCATGACTATGTGCTCTGTGACATTTTTATGGAATTAAGAGAATTATGTAAGGATTTATTTAATCTTCGCATATTTTTATAAAATCATCCGAGTAAGATAAAACATGGGATTTGTTCTGTTATCTTCATAGTGGTCCTAGAGACTTTTTAAAAATGATGAATGGATTTATTTGGTGGTCCTTGCATTTTAAATTGATTTTTATGTGGAAAATGATATTATTAAGGCGAGCTTGCGAAATCATATAAAATCAACCGTCCGCTCAAAATCTTATTATGAGTAATGGTTAAAAAGCTAATTTCGAGATCTACGTATTAAAATTGCCATTTTCAATAATTCTCGACTTTCCGAGAGAGATATATTTTATATTTAATTCTTATTTCATTTGAGTAAAAAGGAAGGAACAAATAAGAATAAAAGGGGAATTAGTAATGTACTAAAATGCCCTTGATTTTGATTGAGTATAAAACTCATTCTCTCCCCCCTTTTCTTTCTTTTTTTCCTGAGCACATCAATCTCTCTTCTCTCTTTCTTTCTCACACTCTCTCTCGGCTATGCTCTCTCTCTCCCGGTTCTTCTTCTTTTCTCTTGGTAAACCACTTGTTTCTTTGATAACTCTCACCAATCCTTCTCAAAATCTCTTGTTAAACATACATAAGTGGTTATTGGAGTGTGCATGTGTGAATATCTTATTGCATGCAAGCTCGATGTGTGTGTGTGTGTGTGTTCATGCTTGATGCGTGTGCACGTGTGTGTATATGGTCTAATATGTGCTTAAGGAGGTGATTTTATGATTGAAAAATGATTTTCAAAGCCAAGTGAGTCTTGCATGTGCCTTGTGTGTACATAAATCGGAGGTTTCAAGGTTGGAAACCCCGAAATTGGGCACCACCGAGAAACCACTGCCACCGGTGATGAACTCCGGTGAACCGGTGGTGAGTTGTGATGTGAAAAACTGAACTCTAATACCATAAAATTTGATTTTGATGTCTGCATGCTTGGATCGTTGAAATTTCAAAAAGGGTTTTGGATTTCTAAAAGTTAAATTGATAAGTGTTTATTAGAAATAAGTGATGAATTGATTATGGATTGATTTGTGATTGAAGGATTAAGAGAAACCTTTTGCATGTGTTGTTTTCTTGAAAAACCCGAATGGTTTTGATCCTTGGAGTGATTAATTTGATTTTTCTTGTTGAATAAAATAATTAGGGATTGTTGTTAGAAGGGTTAATGGATTAAAAGGAGTGAAATTATTGTTGCATGCTAAGTTTTGGTCCGAGTTTTGTACTAATGAAAAAGGGAGTTAAAATTTTGTAACTTGATTCTTGGTTAATTAGCTAGTCTCGAGATTTGCATGTTGATTTGCAAGAAGAATTAGTGATGCATGTTAAAGTATAGCCTTGCATGTAAATGTCAAGTTAAAAATAAGCTAAAAAGGATGAGTGTTTGAATAATCTCAAGTTTTTAAGCAAATCTAATGCTTGCATGTCAATGTTCGACCCTTGAAATTGTGTTTTGTGGATATAGCCGAATGGAATATAGATATAAAAGGAATTGAATTGATGCTAAGTCAATGCATGAGTAATTTTAGAGATTCTGTGATTTATATGATTGTTTGGGTTCGAATTTTGATGTTAAAAGAGAAGAAAATGATTCTTTTTAAAGATTTTTAATTATGTTATATGTTTATGTGAGCTAAGTGGAGATTGATTGATTTTGAAAACCATAAGTGATAATTATGGTCGTAAAGGTTTAGTTGTAAATAAATCATGTACTCGTAAGAATTATATTAGTGTGATTTGAGAAAATAAGGATAAGCAAGTATGCTTTGATTGTTAAGTATATAAAGATATAAAAGTTACGAGAAAGGGATATGCTATATGCTATGTACTTATGTGTATAAGCTATAATCATATACTCGAGTCAAGGATATAATCGAGTTATCGTATTGAGTGATCGTTCCGGGAACGAGAGTTGAGAAATTGATTAAGGTTTTGGTTTTATTATAGATTCAGAGCGTGAGGGCATTCAGGCTAGGAAAGGAAATGATATACTAGGTGGCAGTAGTTCAACCTTCAGGAAAGCAAATTCAGGCAAGTAACTCTGATTACTTGTATAAATGGTTATAAAGAGAATGTTGTTCATACCATGTAGAGTATTGAACTGTTTAATTATGAAACCTTGATATTGATTTGAGATACCCTGCCTTTGTTCTTGATAAACAGTTATTGATAAGCTTAATGATTCAACCCTTTGATAATCTATTCTTTCTGTTCAAGTTATTTATTAAGCCATGGATCATATTGAACCCTCTGATTATCCTTGTTAACCCTATATAATGATACCTTGTTTTCCTGATCACTCTATTGATCCCTAAACAGATGTTGATCCTTCTAACCTAAGTGCCTTGTTATCCTTGATACAGAATCCTTATGAATTGTTCCTTGTTTATCTTTGAATTACTCCCTGAACTTTGTTTCCTTAAAATCTGAATTAAGAATGAGTTTCGACTTGAAAGAGTCCGAATGATTTCAAGTTCTTGGCAATGATAAAATGAGTTTTAGGAAACCTATTTGTTTTTCCAACTCAAGGTTTTCCAAATGAATTCCTGATGGATTGGATTGGGACGTAAGAGGCTAGTGGGACTAGTCCAGTTATGGTAAGAAGCTAGTGGGGCTAGTCCAACTTAAGGCTGAAATTATGCCGATTGGTACCTTAAAGACCGGAATGGAGGTCGGTACGGGCTGATCACCCGTATATAATGAAATGGAAAGATAAAGTGATCCAATCAAGGGTTCTAAATGATTATTTAAAAAGGGAACTGAAACTTTCTGTTCAGTAAATTGATTCTTGAAAATGAAAATGGTTTATATTGCTTTGAAAAGAGTTGATTATGTTATTGTGAAGCTTAAAGCTCGAGAACCCTGATTCTTGAATTTGTTGATCATATGATTGATTCAATATATTGAAATACTGTTGCTTTCCTCTTTTGAAAGATCTATTATGATCCTTTAATGATTTGTGATGAAGGTCGGCTTTCGTCCTGCTTTGAGCCTTGTTCCTTGAAAGCCCCACATTATCCTTCAAAACCTTTCCTTAACCCAAAAGCTGGAAATCTTCCACCTAGAACAAATAAAGTAGAATGCCCTGAGTTTGGTAAAGCACATTGTGAATTGATATTGTAGAACTGCTATATAGTTACTTGCTGAGTTTTATACTCATTTGTTTTGTTTTAATCTAACCATGGCAGTTAAGCAAGAAGATGGCCAGGCTTAGGCGCACTGCTCGTAAGAGCGTACCTGGTGGTCCTTACTGTGTTGAGGGCTTCCAGTTGCCAGAGCAGGTAGTGGTAATTAAGAGTGAGCTCGTGCCTAGAAGGAAATGTTTAAAGATACAATGGGTTATCTGTCGGTTCCCAGCCGGAATCGATATTGTTTATTTAATAATATTTTGGGTTGTAAGTTATATTTTATGATTGGTAGTTGTAATCTTGTCTCATACTTTATCCTGTTGATCCTGTTAGTAGTTAATCGAGGTTTATGCTTATTTAATTACTAGATTAGAGGTGTGTGAGTCCTCATTTCCTAATCCCGAGATTGAGGGTGTCACATCTAACCCACTCCACAGTTCAAAGTCTCAGTACACGGAGAAAGAAAGAATGTATTGGCAGACGAAACCCGTAAGAGAACCACAGGTCGGGAATCGCTTGGAACCCTTCACGAGGAGATCTCCATATTCGATCATCATAACTAGGAGGGAAAACAGCGAATCCATCAGAAAAAGTACAATAGCTTGACAATACACCAAGATCAAGATGAGTCTTGTGATACACACTCGGGGCTTTGTAGGGCCTCTGAGACTTGAAGAACTTTATATGAGTATCCAACACCATGGCCCCAACGTCAGTATCAAACCCAGAAACAGAGCCACCCACACCTTCAACTTTAGAATTGCCACTAGCAAACTCACCCTTCTCGTAATCTTCAGCTTCATAATCAACCCAAAATCGAGAGAACTCCCCAGAACCAGACAAAGGCATGGACACATGACCTAACAGATCCAACCCACTAAAAATATATTCTGACCCCTCTGATTGAAGCCCCTTTTTACTATTGACTCGACCGGAAGACTGACTCATATTTGAAGTAAGGAAAACACTAAGAAGAAGCAAATATATAATAAAAAAGAAGAAAAGAAAGAATTATAATACCTACGAAAAGAACTCTGGGAGAAGACAAGCTCGTCCGATAAACACCCTGCAAAAGAAGTTTAATCAGCCATTTATATTAAATACCACGACAATTGATGAAGAGAAGATGAAGAGACGAAGGGGAAATCTTTGGGTTTTCAAGGTTAAATGAGCACAAAAAAGAAGAGAAGGCAGTTATGTAGTTCAAAAAGTGGCTTAAAGTTCAATATATATATATAATGAAGAAAACGTGTGTATTAAAAAAAAAGATCAGGAAGAGCAAATAAAAAAAGAAGAACGCAAATCATCAAAAACAAAAGCTCTTTGGACTCAATAGAAGACAAGCCCAAAATCTAAATGTTTCTAACTCCATGGGGGGACTATTGTTAGGGCCCAGGCCCAACACCAGGCCCAATAAGCTAAAGAGGCCCAATTGACTTTACTATAAATAGGGGAAAGACTACTTGTAAGAGGGTTGGTTATTTAGACTAGGATTAGATACTTAGGCTCAACAGTGGCGCTAGAAGGAGGGGAGTAATCTTCAAGAGGTTTTAATGGAGGGATTCAGTCCAAATCACCAGAGTAGAAAGGAAGCATCAAAGCATACACCGGAAAATCAAGCTCCACCAATAAAGGAAGTGAGGGCATTATTGAAATTCTATGAGTGTTATTGCTTGAAAAAGATTAACAATACTCTAATTACTTGATCCATTGAATTGCTATATTTCTATAAGTGGTTTGGTATAAGCATGGTGGAACTTAACTCTTCTTGAATTTTAGTTATTTTATTTTAAACAGAGTTAATTTGCATTAGTAGTTAGTTAAAACTTCTCAATACTCGTTCTTTCTCTATAATAGCTAAACTGAAATTCTTGAAACAGTCTGTTTATGGATTCAACCCGTACTTTCTAGTTTCTGCTAACAACAGAACTGTGCGGGCGTACACTTGCAGTATTATAATTTTACACATCGATGTTTGTTATATATAGAAATGTTTATTTTTCAAGAAATAATAAATAAGAACCCTAGTGTCTTTCCTAGAGTATAAGAGAGAATATTTCTTGAGAAGAAACACCGTACTTGCAGCTGCGTAATTACTTTGTAATTTACGAATTATTTCTTCAATATTAATTTCAGGTGGAATGTCAAAAAATCACCAGAAAATTTTAACTATTGTTGTTATTTCTTTTCAGATGTTTTAATCAGATTTTAAAATAGCGAATTCATAAAAGAATTTATGATTTCTATTTAACCCTCACTCTTTCTATAAATGCCTTATAATTATTTAACAAAAAACGGCTTCCTTTATAAGAATTTAAAGCACAATTATCTATCTAGGAATCTCCGAGTACAAGACAATTTAATTACAAATTTTGATGACATGATGAATTTCCTGTGACGATTAGAGTACACTAGTTTTTTTTTGAATGCACTAGTTTTATTCGTACTTATTTTGTATAGAATATAATTTTTCTAGAGGGCACTCATAAATGCTTGAGGGTATTTTATATTCTCTAAATTAATATTAAATTTTATATTCTCTAAATTTTTGAGGGTATTTGCTTACTCTTCAGTTAGATGATATAATTTTATAAATGAAGAAAACTATGTCGCTCCGAGTCGTATTCTTGATTTTTATCAATGAAATATAATTTTTTTAAAAAGGAAAAATAAATTGAATCGTCCCTCAACTATTACCATCTTATTATTTGGATCCCTGAACTAAAGATTCTGTATTTCAGGTCATTTAACTTTTAGATTTTTTCCCATTAAATCCATCTGTTAAAAAGATTTTAACGACCGTCAGAATATTGCTCAGGAAAATCCAGTCACCGGAAAACTTAGAACTTAAAAAAATCTGGGAAATTCTATTACATCTCAAAAAATCAACTAAAAATAGCATTACATCCACAATTAACAGATCTATACATATGTATCAATGAAATCAAAAAATGGGCTTGATTTAAAATTTTCCGGTCAAAATTCAAAATTTCCAGCGAATATTATAATTTGGCCATCGGAAATTTGAAATTACACCAATTATAAAATACGAAGTTAGGCAGAAGTTGAGTTTAAAATTATGGATTCTAAGTGCAATATAATTAATTGAGTTTATAGTTATGTTGGATACATGTTTTAATTTATTATTATAAAGAATTTTTATGAAACTGTTAACCAACCGATCAAATGAAATGATGTTTCACTTAGAACATCTCCAACATTACAAAATTTTTACTTAAGAGTCTAAGTGGCAAGTCATAATTACAATTATAAAGATTATATAAAACTATTATGCACTTGTACAAATTTATTAGCTAAAATTTTAGCCAACCCCATATTAGCCATATTTATTGAACCTCTGTATCAATGTACCAAATCATTTGTTACCATTTACAAATAATGATAACATAATTTTTTTAAAATATAGTTAACCCTTATAACCAACTCCGCTGAAGTACAATCACTTCCGCCTTCAATATTTTATACTCCCTCCGTTCTATTTATTTCTTTACTGTTTCATTTTAAAGCTAATACAAAATACAGTTATATTATTTATTTTCAAATATTTTTTATAAATATTAAATATTTATATTTTAGTTAAATTGGATAACTATATTTTATAAGAGGTCTGGTCCTCAATATAAAAAATTTGATGCGACGGAAAAAATATTAATAACGTAATCATTTTAGTCTGTCAATACAGAATCATGGATATTGAATCTTATTAAAAAAACTTATGGGAAAATATCCTGTACACCATGTGAAACCGACTCAGATTAGTCGAGTTCTAATGAAAAAACCGATTTATGATCGAAAAGTTAGTAACCAATTAAATAGCAATCAACTAAACTACATAACGGCGTTCAGTCATCCGAGTCCTATACTTTTTTGAAATGTAGCAAAGGCGACGAGACGATCTAAATAAAGGGTCTGTAGCCAAAATTTACAAACATGTTAAAATCATTCCATACTCGATGCATGTTCATATGATCTGTCAAAAGCTATACACATGATAGACATTTATGGTTCCTACGAGTTGTCAGAGAAAAATACTGATGATGGTATGTGCAGGTACACATACACGCATCTACTGTAAGGGTAAAGTGTAGTTTATTTAATGATCAGCCCTCTGAAGTAGCGTGGTGGATTAATTACGTAAAAGTAATGCTAAAGAAGGGTTTAACCAGGCAAACACTAAAGATAGAGAGAAACGGCGAAAATCTGGGCCATGTAACATTAGTGCCTAACGATGGTTCGGATGAAAAACATACTTTTTAAGATGGCACTGAAAGAGAGTATGATGTTGTCGGTCATTTGATATTAACGCCTATGGATGGTTCTAGTGGTGATCTAGGTCTTATTGTGGTTATCATTGAAGCTATCTGTATCAAGTACACACGTCCCTCACATCAGCCTCCTGTGCCTAAAAGGCTTTTCCCTGGCCTGTTTGGATAGTTTGATGTATCAAAATTTTATATCAGATTAGGGCACAGGTGCAATCCAAGACTATATTTAGGAAAAATTTAGTATTTTTGTTTTTCGAACGTTCTAGTTGCAATTTATTGATGTTTTGTTTATTCAATAAGATATTTTCTGTTACTGGCAAATGTGAACCCTTGTCTTATATGGGAATCAATGAGTCCTTGCTTTCATAAGGTTTACTTACAATGAGAGTTAACTATCCTGTTTTATTTTTGTGTTAAACATTTTTAGACAAAATTTGGCATATGCAGGAGAAAGCCGAAATAGGTAGGCAAAAAATTGAGTTTAGCCAATCTGAGAAGAAGCTTAAAACTTAGTTGGGATTGGCGATTCGAGGTTGCTTTGGATGAACAGGCCTCTATTCATTCATGAAAAAAAAAGAACTTTAATGATTCGACATGAAATTCATACCTGCAATCAACTGGTTATATCTCTCTGTCCTGCATTTAGCTGCCTCAATTTGTGGGTAGTTGTCTATTTCATCAGCAAAGCTGTCACTAGCATTAGGTCCTCCAACAATGGCCCAGCAAGAAGATATAGAACAACAACAAAAATGAATTACAGTCTTTCTTTTCTTTATCTTACAACCTCTTAGAATCAATCATTTTTTTTAAATGTGGCAAGACAATTTTACTAAGACTCTAAACAGGTAATGCAGTGAAAGGAAAATACAGACTGAGGGTGAGAGTTGCAAGCGTTGATTACTAATATCGCAAGTCTCGACTCTCAATCTCAAACCTGTAGGTTCTGTTGCTTCTAATGATACTTTCTTTAGGTTATTGTTGTTACTATCTGGGCTGAGTTGTTAAAAGCCTAATAGTTATTATTTATAAGCTCTACTTTCAATGACCAAAAGTTATGTTATTCTCAAATGTACTTAAATGCAAGTCAAGCAAGAGTTTCTACACATGGCTATTATAATATTTGAATCATTCGTTGAGAAGGTAATACTTCTACTTGAATTTAGCAGCAGAAAAGAAAAAAAATCTTCTACTCAATTAACTTTTAAGTGTCAGCACTGATTTAATTCACACATTTTAAAGAACTGCAATCATACTTGTGTATTGTTAGACTATTTAAACTTAATTTTCGTTAACTGTTTTTCCATAAATTTTGTATGCAGAACACAGTTTGTACATGGATCAAGCTAGACTTGGGACTAAGTACAATGTTTTTGAATTTAGCATTTTCTATGAACTAATACATTATGTTCAACTCTCATTCTTTGCCAAAAGTTGATTTTCAGATAACTTGTAATGTACACTTAATGTTATGTGTGTATGCACATAAATACTAGAATTTTAATTGTTATGATATGTAATACCACTGCTGATATATCATCAGATGTTGTTGATGTAACTGATGACCCTACAAGTCAACTCACAATCAAAGTCAATGATAGTTAGTTAGAGAATTACAACTGTATTTAGCTGTCATTTCTGTTTTGTTAATATATAACCTGAGTGTAGTCTTATTAGTTAATCAGAACATATAGATATATCTCTCTCTTATCTTCATATAAGAATGTAACTTCAACCTTTATTTCAATGATGAAATTTGTTGCTTGATTAATTCATCTCTGTTGCACATAGCTCATATTCATTGTTGTGATATGGTATCAGAGCGACGATCGATTCGTATACAAGTTCTCCACTGCGTCTTCATTGTTACTTCATCTTCTTCGTATCTGATGACCCTACAAGTCAACTCACAAGAAAAGTCAATGATAGTTAGTTAGAGAATTACAACTGTATTTAGCTGTCATTTCTATTTTGTTAATATATAACCTGAGTGTAGTCTTATTAGTTAATCAGAACATATAGATATATCTCTCTCTTATCTTTATATAAGAATGTAACTTCAACCTTTATTTCAATGATAAAATTTGTTGCTTGATTGATTCATATCTGTTGCACAAAGCTCATATTCATTGTTGTGACATGGTATCAGAGCGGCGATCGATTCGTATACAGGTTCTCAACTGCGTCTTCATTGTTACTTCATCTTCTTCGTATTTTCCGTACGACGCCATTGTTACTATGTGTTTCACCTAGTTTTTTTCTTTAAATTGCATCTGTTTGATAATTATAATGATTTGCTGCTATATGATAACTTTTGATACTTAGATCTAATTTCTATATGCGTAAACAAACTTATTCTGCTGCTGTTTCATCGCCATCTACTCTTACAATGCCTAATCAGACTGCATCTACTAGTAACACTACTGTAATCGATGTGTTTCATCCTTATTATCTTCAACCTTCGGATAATCCTGAAATTTCTCTTGTTACTCAACCTTTAATGACTCAAAACTATCATCAGTGGATTCATTCCGTAAAAATAGCTTTATCTGCTAAGAATAAAGTAGGAATGATTGATGGAACTCTTGCTCAACCTCTGACTAGTACACCTCTACATCCTTTCTGGAATCGGTGCAATGATATGGCATTATCCTGGTTATTGAACTCAATTTCAACTGAAATTCGAGATAGTGTGGTTTATTTTAGTACAACAAAGGAGATTTGGGATGATTTATCAATCCGATTCTCTCAGAGCAATGTTCCACGCATTTTTCAGTTGAAGAAAGACTTAATTGCTCTTAACCGGGGATCTATGTCCATTACTGCATATTTTACTAAAATGAGAACTCTAACAGATGAACTCAATACACTAGCTCCAATTCCTAAATGCATTTGTGTGCAAAATGCTTGTGCATGTGGTGTGAGTTCAAAACTTGAATCTTATGAGCAGATTAACAACCTGAGTCAGTTTTTGATGGGCTTAAATGATGGATTCACAGGACATCATCAGGATAAATATTTCTTTTTGCATGGCTATCCTGACTGTCATCGTCTATATGGTAAACCTAAATCGAAGATGAAGGTCGCAGGTGTAAAAAAAGTTGCACAAGTATCTGCTAAGCCATCTTCTTCTACAAATATGATCAGTACTGCTAGTGTAGATGCTTTTTCAGAAGCTCAATGTGTTCAACTTACTAAAATGATTCAGGAGAGCATGAAATCTATGAGCAATTGGACATCTTCTACACACTTGTTAGGTATTCACAGTGTCTCCTCTGCTCACAATGCTTATACAATACATACCAAATCCAACATTACCTGGATATTGGATTCAGGTGCTACTGATCATGTTGTGTCTGATATTTTTTTACTCTGTCAACCTAAGTTTGTTAATACGGTCTTACATTTACCAAATGGAACTGTTGTTTCCATAAATCATATTGGCAATGATATGCTGACATCTGATATTGTTTTATCTGAGGTTCTTTGTGTATCCTCATTCAAATGCAATCTTGTTTCCATCTCAAAACTCACCGCTGATTCCTCTGTTTCTATTTTGTTCTCCAACTCCACTTGTCTATTATAGGACCCTTCCCTGAAGCAGATGGTCGAGATTGGTAAAATGAAAGCTGGATTGTACTCTCATACTGCTATTCCTAATACAACTACTTCTACTTCAAATTATATGTGCAATAGAGTCCATTCAGAACCATCTCTTGAAGATCAAATCTGGCATGCTAGATTGGGACATCCACCTGCTGTTATTCTAAACAAATTTTCTCTTCTTTCCAATGAGAATTCTTCTTTGTTTACAACTTGTGATGTTTGTATTAAAGCTAAGCAACACCGATTTTCTTTTCCCCATCACTCATTGTCTGAGTATGGCTTATTTGAACTCATTCATTGTGATCTTTGGGGTCCATACAAAGTGTATACTCATGGTCGATGCAATAGATTTCTTACTATTGTAGAAGAATTTACTAAATGTACTTGGGTTTATTTGATTTCTGACAAGACTGAGGTTCCAATTATTATCCAGAACTTTATTCAACTCATTAAAACTCAGTTTCATGCTGATATTAAAGTTGTTCATTTTGACAATGGTACCGAGTTTGTTAATAAAAATCTTCAAAGTTTCTTCTCTAATGCTTGTATAATTCATCACACATCCTGTTCTCACACACCCCAACAGAATGGGGTGGTGGAACGCAAACACCAACATATCCTTAATGTTGCTCGTTCTCTTATATTACAAGCATCTCTCCCTAAGTCATTCTAGGGGGATTGTGTTTTGGCCGCTGTTCACGTTCTTAATCTTCTTCCAGTTCAACAGTTGAAGTTTAAGAGTCCTTATGAGTTGTTATATAAGAAGTCACCTGATTATATCTCTTTAAAGGTCTTTGGTTGTCTTTGCTATATAGATGATGTTTATAGCGCTTCTGACAAATTTAATCCTCGTGGCTAGAGATGTTTTTTTCTTGGTTATCCGTTTGGAAAAAAAAGGATATCGAGTCATGCATTTAGACACTAAAAAATGCTATATTTCTAGGGATGTCATTTTTTGTTGAAAACATATTCCCTTTTCATACTTTAACTACTGATCCTTCTCCATTTATGTTTACTTCTCAATCTGAGAATAACCATCCTTTTCAGTATAATAATGAAATTATTCCAGCCTCTATTTCCTGTGACCATACTCCTGTTCTTTCAGAACCTTCTGTATCTATGGTTGAACAACCTATTCAATTTTTCAGACCTCAACGATCTAAACATGTCCCTAGTAAATTTAAAGATTACACTGGTTTACCAGAACTGGTTTCTAAGAATTCTGTTGCTGATGTGAATTTGTGTATGCATCCAATGCAAAAATTTGTGTCTTATCATGTCTTCAGACAACCTTATATCAAGTTTCTATCCAACATCTCCACTGTTCCTGTTCCTTACAGCTATAAACAGGTTGTAGTCCATAAACCATGGGCAGATGCTATGATTGCTGAAATTTCTGCTCTCGAAGACAATAAGACATGGGATATAGTATCACGACCATATAATAAGAATATTGTTGATTGCGGATGGTTATTCAAGGTCAAATATACTCCTGAAGGCACTATTGATAAATACAAGGCAAGGCTTGTTGCTCGGGGGTTTACTCAAACAATTGGAGTTGACTACTTTGAGACGTATGCTCATGTAGCTAATATGACTACAGTGAGAGTTGTCATTGCTTTGGCTGCCAAGTATAATTGGCACATCCATCAAATAGATGTCAATAATTCATTCCTCCATGGAGTGCTTAATGAAGAGATCTATATGAGACTTCCTCCAGGTTTCCAACAGTTATCAACCGTGTCTCATACTTTTCCTGCTGATGCTGAGTTGGTTTGTAGACTACGAAAATCTATATAAGGTCTGAAACAGGCACCAAGGGTGTGGAATTGTAAATTAGCTACTTCTCTTTTGCACTATGGGTTTGTTCAGGCAGCTTGCGATCACAGTCTTTTTACTTACGAGAAAGATGCTACATTTGTTGTGGTCATTGTGTACGTTGATGATATCTTAATCATGGGAAATTTTGCTGGATTAATTGCAAATGTCAAAACTTTTCTTCATTCTCAATTCAAGATCAAGGATATAGGGCCAATGAAATATTTTCTTGGCTTAGAACTTGTACATTATGCCACATGCATCTTTCTTAATCAAAAAAAGTATGCCCTTGATATCTTATCAGATACTGGTATGACTGCAGTGAAGCCTTCTGTGGTTCCTATGGAACAGAATCACAAGTTGATTGATAATACTTCAGCTTTTCTGCCCTCTGCTGATATCTCTATCTATAGACGTCTTGTTGGTAGGCTTCTATATTTGAGTATTACTCGTCCTGACCTCTCCTATGGCGTTCATATCTTATCTCAGTTCATTTCTTCTCCTCGAACTGATCATCTTGTTGCAACTTATAAAATGGTTCGATATATCAAAGGTACTGTTGACCAAGGTTTGTTCTTTCCCCATGATTCTTCTTCTCAACTCACTTCATATAGTGACTCTGACTGGGGTGGTTGTGCTGAGACTCGTAGATCATTGACAGGTTATTGTGTGGTTCTTAGTGATTCTCTCGTTTCTTGGAAGTGCAAGAAACAACCTACAGTATCAAACTCTTCTGTAGAAGCAGAATATCGCGCTATGGTTGATGTTTGTTGCTAAGTCAAGTGGCTTATTTCTCTATTGCAGACTCTTCAATCTGCTACACCTGTCCTAGTTTCCCTGTTCAGTGACAACAACCCTGCTTTGCACATTGCCTCCAATCCGGTATTTTATGAACGCACAAAGCATATTGACATTGATTGTCACTTTGTGCGTGATCAGTTCAAAGCTGGGTTGATTGCTCCTTCTTGTAACACCCCCAAATCCGGGGTCGGGGATCCGGGTTGTCACGAGTTCCATTTCCCTTAATAACACCCAATCTTAATAAATAATCAACTACTCTGTACTGTGACCCCACAATAAACACACACACCACAAGTTATAGTCTCAGAGATGAATATCCAAAAATAATCACAAGCCATTTTATTCCACAATTATCTGCCAATACACCTTAAAAGGGTTTCTGAATAATTTACATTTCTTTGCCATTATTACAATTCATAAATATACATAAATCTGGTACATCAAAAGTTGAAGCCTAGCCTATTGGTAGTTCCTACCTCAGCTACAGCGACATCAATGCCTATAGGAAACTGCGGAACGTTTCCTATCCGCTCGTGAATTGGGAGCTTGGTCATGTTCATTTTTCTATCTGTTGTTGTGTGATGAAAGAAGAAAGCAAGGGTGAGCAGCAAGCCCACCAAAATAATATGCATAATGATTTACAATATATGAGCATTCTCATATTACTCATGAAAGTCTTGGTCAAGAAGAAATGAACCAAGTTTGATATCTTACCGTGACCAAGTCGCAAAATATTCAGTATATATGTACATATATACTTTTCACAATCTTTGAAATCCTTTGAAATGTATAATATACACAGAGTTCCCATTTATAACTGTATAAAATATCGTTGCAAGGTGATCTCATATATCTAACCTTGTCTCAACGTTTTTCTGAAAATCTTTGACATGCATAAGATAATCATTTGCTGGATATAAGTTTAAAAGATGAAGTTACAAGATACTCCATTATACTTATATCTTTTCCAAATACTACTTGAACTACCACCGTTCAAGTTATAATTAGTTTCAAAAGTTCATCACATAGATGAGACTACAAGACAAGATTTGAATAGATTCAATCTTTGAACATCATTATAAATAATGAAGTTACGAGATACTTCATTAAGTCCCGATATATATACACCTATATATATATATATACATTTCATACACTCCTTGAAAACCTCTGTTATGAAAATTATAAACAGAGTTGCAATATCCAATGAATTTGGAAAGGAGAAAACCTTGGCATAAACCTGATATCTTGATGATCATGCAAAGATACCAATAAGTAACCTTTTCTACTAGTAGATGGATGAATCCCCCACCGGTCATCACCCTGGCCACATAAGGACCTTGTGCTGGACCGCCACCCGGCCTCTTACGCGTTGATGGACTACCACCCAGTCACTTACACTTTGATAGACTGTACCCCGGCCTGACGCTTATGCCGACTCAATTAGATGGACTTACTTCTCGAACATTGGGCAAGTAATCAAATTGTTTTCTCAAAACAGCAACCACGTTGCGAATGTAAAATACACCACAGAGCCGGATCCCCCAGGTTTTGAGCGAGTATTTAAATCCCCTTCGAAAGGAGGATCTTAAATATAAAAGAATGAGTTTTGGGATCCGCCCTAACTTTTAGAAATCATTTTGAAGACTCGAAAACATTTTTAAGAATGTTTGGAGTACTGCTGATTTATTAAAATAAATCAGTCCCGATATATTAGAAATATCTGAATATTATTATTTAAATAATATTCTCATAAAGATAACCCTTATAAAAATAATCAAAGTAGAAAATTTAAAACTCATACTTGAAATGGATATTAAATAACCAAAGATATACTTATATGAAAGTACTATCTTTATTTGAATAATCGAAAATAAGTTTGATTATCGAAACATTATTCTTTAATAAAATAAAGAATATTATTAAATAATAAGCGGAGTCATAATACCTCGAATGAATATTATAAATAATATTCATTAAATAAAATAAACGGAGTCATACATCCTCAAATGAATGTCCAATTAATAATCATTAAATAGAATAAACAGAGTCATAAGTCCTCGAATGAATATTCAAATAATATTCATTAAATAATATAAAGTTATCGAATAAACCTTATTCGATTAATAGTTTTGAAAACTATTCATATATATATAAATATATATATATAATATACTCGGGAGCATCGACTCCCGGTTTAGAAAATGTTTGCCTTTTGGTCCCCTATACTAAGGGTATACGCAACTACTGCTTATCTCTAACATAGGTATTATGCAACTATAAGCATTGGAATCAACAGATATATAAATCAAGAATATGAACCAGGCATGCATATATACCATATCACATGCTACAATATATCGCAAGAATTTGCTAATAACAAATATGCATTTATCGCAAGATCATGCATATACACATATATATCACAACAACAGTTATACGGGTAGAAAACTTGCCTGAGTGCTCCCGGATAGGCTTAAGCTTAGAGTGGGTCCGATAACCTATGAACAACAACATAAGTCGGAATTAAACCCCGGTCGCTTAAGAAACTAGACTTTAACCATTTAGAGTCATAACGTTCGCTTTCGCGCTTAACGATTTACTTAAGTCGCTCGAGTATCCTCGGCTCCGCCATTTTTAATAAATTAACCATTAAGGGTTTTAAGGCGATTCTTTCGCGAGTGTCTTACCAACTTCCTAATACACTTTACATAAATGATTCATACTCCAATTTAGTCCTTTAAGGTCTTTAACCTATGTTTTAATGTAAGGCGAGTGGTAACGGTTCGGTCGCGAAACACCGTTACTTAAAACGGTCATTTTTCCTAAACCGTACATCGGAATCAAACGAACTACATATCAAAACGAAGCTCGTAACATGAACTATCTAATAATGGCAATGGTCAAAACCTAGCAGTGAGTTCACGGGTCCTAATGTTAAGAACAAAAACAGCCTAAAGTAAATCGGACATTACGACGGCTATGTTTACGCGATTTCCCAAAATTTTACCAACCAATTCAACACCAAATCATCACCAATCAATCCCAATACAATCATATGACCATATCACTCATCAACCACTTTAAACCATTTAAACCAAGCTCAAATCATACCATGAATCATCAAGAACAACTAGTGCTACTTTTTAACTCCAAAATCAACAAAAGCACTTAACCACTAAGATCTCAACATGACAAAACAACTACTACACTTAATCTCTCATTCCATCATCATAATCATTTATACCAAACAACTAAATGCTAAGATAATGAAGAGTTATACCTTCCTTGAAGCTTTTAATCCATGAAAGATCCTTGGAATGCCCATGGAAGCCTTAATCTAACCTCCTACAAGCTTGTTCTTTCAAAGAAATCAAGAACACAAAAATTAATTTCAAGAAAGTACTATTCACCATCTTCTTGAATGATTTATAGGAAATGCTAGGAAAGGATTTTGAAGCTAAGATTTCTAGGAAGTATGTAACTTAACTAGGAGAAGCTAGGATAATTACCTTGTAAATTAGCAAGTGGAGGAGCTTGGACTTCCCTTTTGCTAAGAAAGAAGCCGAGAGCTTCATGAAGAAAATGGAGTGTTTTGTGTTTTTTGTGTTTTTTTTTTGATTTGCCTTGGTTGTTTTTGTTTTGATTTTGGTTAATTACCTTATTAACCTTGAACTTTGTGTGGTTATCATTCAACCACACCTCCTTCCCCCCTATGTCATGCTTATGTCACCTTGTGATGTCATCATCCCTTACTTGCCCTCTTCTTATTGGTTGGATGACCTCATCATCCCTAACCTCCTTGATTAACTCCTAATTGTTTGCCTAATGACCGCGGATCTGTTATACGGTTCGCTTAACTTTCGTTCCCGTTTCTCGTTTGAGGGATCATACCCGGGATCTTATTACTTAGGTTCCCTTAACCTTTCTCAATACATTATATCCCTTTTATGATCCTCTCTTATAATCCTTGAATTTAGATCCTTTTTATCCTGTTACCTTATACTCAATTCTTTCGGTATCTGGTGGATTTTCAGGGAAAAATCAAAGTGTTCGGATTTGGATTCTGACGATCTTTACATACACTTATATTACATATAAAGTACTAATAAGATCTCAGAATAACAATAGAAGAACCCCTACATAGTGTGGCATGAAAAGTTTTATCATTCAGCATAATCTGCAAAATCACTATTCATAAGGGTTTCAAAAATTTCAAAATTTGGGGTTATTACAGTCTCCCCTCCTTAAAAGGATTCTGTCCCGGAATCAGATAGAAAATGAATAGGGATACTCTCTTAACATTGCACTTTCTAACTCTCGAGTAAATTTTCCCACATTGTGGTTCTTCCATCAAACTCTGAATAGTATGATAACCCTTCTCCTAAGCACTTGTTCCTTTTCACTCTATAACCCTTCCTGGTTGCTCCATATAGGTTACGTCGGGTTGCATGTCTATGTGCTCATATGCCCCTATTTATCTGGCATCCGAATTACACTTCCTTAACATTGATACGTGGAACACGTTAAGAACTTGCTACATATTCGGGGGTAGGGCTAGCTCATATGCTAGCTTCCCAATACGTCTTAATATATCCAAGGGTCCAACAAATTGTAGACTTAGCTTTCCTTTCTTTCCGAACCTCATCAATCCTTTCCAAGGGATACCTATAACATTACTAGGTCCCCTATTTCATACCCTTTGTCCTTTCGAGTCAAATCAGCATACCTCTTATGTCCATCTTGGGTTACTACCAGCCGTCCTCTGATTAGATCTATTATATCCCTGGTCCTTTGGACTACTGCGGGTCCAAGCATCTTGCGCTCTTACAACTTCATCCTAACATAAGGGAGATCGACATTGTCTTCCCTCAAGGATCTCATAAGGCGATATCTCAATACTAACATATGATCTATTGTCGTAAGAAAACTCAATCCGTGTTAAGTGACCATTTCAAATTCTTTCAAGTCTATTGCACAGACTTTCATCATAACTTCTAGCATTATAGCTTTTGCTTCTCAATACCCATTCTTTTCCAGTTCGTAGTCATTACTATCTTCCGTACCTAATACTATACTGGTCATACTTTTGCTCGTTAGCGTTCTATAACCTTTTAATAACCACGTCAACCTCAGTATCACGAATGTGTTAGAATCGGAATACCACCATACTGATACTACTCCTTTCTAGCTGCTTCTATCTTTGAAAGCTTGATCCATCATATAGAAGTAAAAGAATTCATTGAGAGATCACTATGATCATGAACACTTGTTACATTGTATAGTTAGTACAGAAGGTGGCCAGCCTTTAGTACTTGACAAGCAATTAAACAATACCTGGTATCCTACTCGGCTTCTATCACACAGATAGATAGTCATTCGGCAATACCTCCCCTTCTGGAAGGGTTGTTCTTCTCAGTTTATATGAAATGAAAAGAAGAGAAAAGAACGAATTGAAGAGAATTGTATATATGAAAAAAAATATACTGCCACAAAATATCTGGCTTGGAACCTACCTCTGAACTATAGAGGTTTGTCATAGGAGAACAAAACATATATGTATATATATCAAGTATTATCGCATCGCATTTCACATGCTTAAATATTTTTGCTATTCCGTCCATCATTCTATGGACCCTTGCTCTTCCTCGAGCTTATACACAATCACCTTTGAAGCTCCCTCGACATCGAAAATCGAATCTGAGATTTCATTCTAGATATCATCGTTACTATAATTCTATGCTTGCATCGCAACCTTTCTCGTATAGTCATACGACCTTCTATTGATAAGGAGGAATAAATATTTAATAGGTAAATAATTTACTTAATTAGTCTATTCAATGGTAACTTATACACCACCACGACCCGATTAGTGGTACTCAATCTCAACATCCATTCCAATACAACTCTCACGGTTGTAATCGACTCATTACTCGCAGAATCATTGCTGCATTACTATGGTCCACCACTGACCTACTGTCGTCATTCACTTTCCATGATTCTTAATATCTAACCATACGGAGTCCATACATGTCGTATAGAATACTTCTAAGGAGTTAACATAACCACCAATCATAATTCATGAAGAACAGACCAAACTCTGACGTACTTTCATGACATGAAATAGATAAAATTGCAGAAGAGTTTCAGTCAAAGCAACGATAGCAGGTTAATACCATTCTTAATCGTATGCCTTAAATAGAAGACTTAACTCAAGGGTTCGTCTAGTCCTTTTTGAAACATGGTCCTGGCTTATCTCAAGATAGTATCTTCTGAGATAGATAGCCCGCTCATGGCGATTACACGAATTAAACCTTTACCAACTACTATTACGGTTGGGTATTGCACAGTCATCAGAAGGAATGTCAATCTTCCAAACCATAATACAACCTTCATAGCTTTAACCATCATCACTGTATTCCTTTGGCACAAGCGCCTATAATTATCCTTTTACCTTTAAAGTGTCGACCACCTCTTTGGCCTTTCCTGATAGTAAAATTTCCTTACAGTCAATGTCATTTTAACCACCTCCAAATAAATTTTCTACCTCATTTCAATCACAGCTTATGTGAAGATGTTCTCCTTAAAATCTGATGAGTAAAAAAAAATATCACCATTTTTCCATAAGTTATTGCCTCCGTCTTTAGAGGTTAATCACTATCACGACTGAATCTCAATCATACTTAGAACATCTTTTATCTTAAGTCCTAATTTCCCTGAACAATTTCGACCATTACTGGTTCGATCCATACTTTCTCGTGGTTTAACACGTGCCCCACTTGGCATCATTATAATTACGTCATATTTCCTTTATCAACACTTCTATTTTTGAGAATTTTGAATATTACCTTTCTCCTTGTAAAACCTCTAAGGTTATCCTTAAATCGTTCCTCATGTATTCCCTAGATACAGGGCATATCAAGATACCATTTATTAATACCAGAATCATTGTCTATATACTTCTGGAAAAAATTTCTCCACTGATTCTTAAAGGTTGTTATTATCTTAATCCTTTCCAATTCATACTGTCAAAACTCATACTATCCCTATTAAGGGTGAAATGCCAACCTTTATGCATTCCCCTAGGATTCGTTTTAAGTTACCGATGTTCTATCCTTAATTCCACCTTTAAAAAGGTACATGCATCCTTCCATGGATAAATCAAGTCATATATCCCTGATAAGGGTGTCTTATTCAATCATTCCCACCTCGATAGTATATGCCTAATTTCACAATAACATCTGTATTCAAAATGAGGTCAATCAATATGGCCTCCAAAAGATAACAACGGTTATCCGCTTTTCTTGCCTAATTTGGTAACGATAACAAGGATGTTCTGGAAGATATTGGTCGTGTTCAACGTGAACCTCTTCTTAATAATTCCTTATTTACTTTTGTTGTTTATCTCAACAGTCACCTCAATGTTGGGATATCTTTCATACCCGGCGTCTCCCTTTCTGGGTATCGAGCCACCGGTCTTACACTTCACATTCTTGAAGGTCACTTCCTTCATCCAATTTTCCTAATTTCTTACTTCCTTGTCTCCTCAGTCTATCCGCGTCTCATTATTTATCCTTCGAATTATCTCAAGGTTTCCTCGAATCCTCCCAACTTACAGGGGATAAAATATATGTATCTCTTATGCCTTCAACCATCGATTTTAACTCATGGTGAATCACCCTCATCCTGACGAATACATACTTTTCTATTTCTATTGCTATGAGTCTTTAGGGTTTCCTCATACCCAACTCCCTTATCATACCTCAAACTCCATTGCCTTTATATTCCTTTCCACTTCAGTTTCTTTTTATTTTCCTTTCTCTTATCATTATTTCATGAACCAACACAACATAAGCATTGATTTCAAACATCCCGTCATTCTGGATTCGTGTCCTCAGAACGAATCTTGATAACTTTTACAGCTTAGATTCATAATTCATCATACTCGTCTGCCTTTGTTCTGGCTCTAAAGCTTTTACACTATCTCCATAACCTTGGGAAGTACTTTCCTGAAAATAATTGATTGAACTTAAATCAGTTTATTATAATCTCTTGCTCCGTGCCTTCCTTTGCCTTTCTCCAGCGGGTGGCCTCTCTCTTAGGAGGGTAAGTGACAAAACAGTCTTTCGTGATTCGTCAATCATTTAGAATCTCAAATGATTCCTATATTTCCTTTAGCCAGGCTCTTGCCCCGACTGGGTCAACCTGTTCCTTGGAACTCTGAGAGCTTAGCGATTTAAAGGTCATGAAAGAATTTCCTACCGCATTATTTCCTCAAGGTGGTGGTTGGGGATAATAGTCTAAGTCCTTTTTAGACAGGTCCATGAATTGCCGTATAGGAGTACCGTCTCGGGTCTCCTTTCCTTACTCGACTTTCTGTTTCCTTAGTATGAAATATTTCATCCTTCTCCCATACTTGGGGTTATCTTATACGTTAAAATCCTCATTTTCCACTTCATTATGTTATGGGTTCCTTCTATCTTGATGGTGTCCTCCCTGACTATCACATTCAGGGTTTGCCCTTAATCTTATTCCTTGAACTATGACTTTCATCTAAGATCTCATCTTTAAGCTCTTGAACATTTGGAACCCAAATTCTATAGGAATACCTCATTATTCCCTTATCATCTTTCTCGGTACTAATCTCATATCTATTTGTTGGCTCTCTGCCTTCATTCATCATTTTTTCTGGCACAATATGTTCTTTTCCAATAATTCGGCCTGTATTGCAATCTCAAACAGCTTTTCGGTACCGGCTCCGGTTACCTTCACTTCTATTTCTATTTTCTCAAAATCTCTTATAAACTCTCCCAAAGACATTATTATCTTGAGTCTCTCCTTTTTACTAAGGGCATCAGCCACCACATTGGCTTTTCCTGAATGATAAAGAATCTCCCAATCATAATTCTTGATTAGCTCTAACCACCTCATTTGGCGCATGTTGAGCTCTTTCTGCGTGAAAATGTACTAGAGCATTTATGGCTTAGGTAAATCTCGCACTTCTCTCCATACAAGTAGTGCCTCCAATCTTTAGGGCAAAACTATTGCCACGAGCCCAAGCTCATGGGTGGGGATATCGAATTTTATATTCCCTTAATTTTCTTGACGCGTACACGAGTACCTTGTTGTGCTGTATAAGAGCACCCTAATTCCTTATGCGAAGCGTCAATACAAATCACAAAATGTCCTTTTTCCATCCGACAATGCCAACATAAGGGCTGTCACCAACCTTTGCTTCAGTTGTTAAAAGCTTTTCTCGTATTTCTCTGTCCATTCAAACTTCTCAGTCTTACGAGTAAGCCGCGTTAAAGGGGCTACTATCTTTACAAACTTGAACGAACCTCCGGTAATGACCGGCCAATCCTACCTCTGGTAGTTTCCCTAACCATGGTCATTAATTCCTCAATGGTCCTTCATTCATTCTTGTTAGGATCCTCCACGAGATCCTCCTCAGCAACAATCCCATCTAGGACAACATCCTCAACCACTACATCCTCAATATGAACATCATCCGGTCCTGCGTTAGGACGCTCTATCGGATCCACAATCCGATCTCCAATTAGTAATAAAACATCATTGCACTGTTGCTCCTCAACCTCAGGGTTCGGAGTCCCGCTACCATCTACGATAACGAACTACGCTTCTATCACGATATTTATAAGGGTTCCCATAAGGGTTTTAACTGTCAGTACTACGTTAGGTAGCCCAACTATGAACTTAGCAAGAGTTCTTATTATCTTAGTGAACTTATTATTTTAACGTCATATTATCTCTGAGGTTTATAACGCTTAGCTCTGATACCATTCCTGTAACACCCCCAAATCCGGGGTCGGGGATCCGGGTTGTCACGAGTTCCATTTCCCTTAATAACACCCAATCTTAATAAATAATCAACTACTCTGTACTATGACCCCACAATAAACACACACACCACAAGTTATAGTCTCAGAGATGAATATCCAAAAATAATCACAAGTCATTTTATTCCACAATTATCTGCCAATACACCTTAAAAGGGTTTCTGAATAATTTACATTTCTTTGCCATTATTACAATTCATAAATATACATAAATCTGGTACATCAAAAGTTAAAGCCTAGCCTATTGGTAGTTCCTACCTCAGCTACAGCGACATCAATGCCTATAGGAAACTGCGAAACGTTTCCTATCCGCTCGCGAATTGGGAGCTTGGTCCTGTTCATCTTTTCTATCTGTTATTGTGTGATGAAAGAAGAAAGCAAGGGTGAGCAGCAAGCCCACCAAAATAATATGCATAATGATTTACAATATATGAGCATTCTCATATTACTCATGAAAGTCTTGGTCAAGAAGAAATGAACCAAGTTTGATATCTTATCGCGACCAAGTCGCAAAATATTCAGTATATATGTACATATATACTTTTCAAAATCTTTGCAATCCTCTGACATGTATAATATACACAAAGTTCCCGTTTATAACTGTATAAAATATCGTTGCAAGGTGATCTCATATATCTAACCTTGTCTCAACGTTTTTCTGAAAATCTTTGACATGCATAAGATAATCATTTGCTGGATATAAGTTTAAAAGATGAAGTTACAAGATACTCCAATATACTTATATCTTTTCCAAATACTACTTGAACTACCACCATTCAAGTTATAATTAGTTTCAAAAGTTCATCACATAGATGAGACTACAAGACAAGATTTGAATAGATTCAATCTTTCAACATCATTATAAATAATGAAGTTACGAGATACTTCATTAAGTCCCGATATATATACACCTATATATATATATACATTTCATACACTCCTTGAAAACCTCTGTTATGAAAATTATAAACAGAGTTGCAATATCCAATGAATTTGGAAAGGAGAAAACCTTGGCATAAACCTGATATCTTGATGATCATGCAAAGATACCAATAAGTAACCTTTTCTACTAGTAGATGGATGAATCCCCCACCGGTCATCACCCTGGCCACATAAGGACCTTGTGCTGGACCTCCACCCGGCCTCTTACGCGTTGATGGACTACCACCCAGTCACTTACACTTTGATAGACTGTACCCCGGCCTGACGTTTATGCCGACTCAATTAGATGGACTTACTTCTCGAACATTGGGCAAGTAATCAAATTGTTTTCTCAAAACAGCAACCACGTTGCGAATGTAAAATACACCACAGAGCCGGATCCCCCAGGTTTTGAGCGAGTATTTAAATCCCCTTCGAAAGGAGGATCTTAAATATAAAAGAATGAGTTTTGGGATCCGCCCTAACTTTTAGAAATCATTTTGAAGACTCGAAAACATTTTTAAGAATGTTTGGAGTACTGCTGATTTATTAAAATAAATCAGTCCCGATATATTAGAAATATCTGAATATTATTATTTAAATAATATTCTCATAAAGATAATCCTTATAAAAATAATCGAAGTAGAAGTTTTAAAACTCATACTTGAAATGGATATTAAATAACCAAAAATATACTTATATGAAAGTACTATCTTTATTTGAATAATCGAAAATAAGTTTGATTATCGAAACATTATTCTTTAATAAAATAAAGAATATTATTAAATAATAAGCGGAGTCATAATACCTCGAATGAATATTATAAATAATATTCATTAAATAAAATAAACGGAGTCATACCTCCTCAAATGAATGTCCAATTAATAATCATTAAATAGAATAAACAGAGTCATAAGTCCTCGGATGAATATTCAAATAATATTCATTAAATAATATAAAGTTATCGAATAAACCTTATTCGATTAATAGTTTTGAAAACTATTCATATATATATAAATATATATATATATATATAATATACTCGGGAACATCGACTCCCGGTTTAGAAAATGTTCGCCTTTGGGTCCCCTATACTAAGGGTATACGCAACTACTGCTTATCTCTAGCATAGGTATTATGCAACTATAAGCATTGGAATCAACAGATATATAAATCAAGAATATGAACCAGGCATGCATATATACCATATCACATGCTACAATATATCGCAAGAATTTGCTAATAACAAATATGCATTTATCGCAAGATCATGCATATACACATATACATCACAACAACAGTTATACGGGTAGAAAACTTGCCTGAGTGCTCCCGGATAGGCTTAAGCTTAGAGTGGGTCCGATAACCTATGAACAACAACATAAGTCGGAATTAAACCCCGGTCACTTAAGAAACTAGACTTTAACCATTTAGAGTCCTAACGTTCGCTTTCGCGCTTAACGATTTACTTAAGTCGCTCGAGTATCCTCGGCTCCAACATTTTTAATAAATTAACCATTAAGGTTTTTAAGGAGATTCTTTCGAGAGTGTCTTACCAACTGCCTAATACACTTTACATAAATGAATCATACTCCAATTTAGTCCTTTAAGGTTTTTAACCTATGTTTCAAAGTAAGGCGAGTGGTAACGGTTCGGTCGCGAAATACCGTTACTTAAAATGGTCGTTTCTCCTAAACCGTACATCGGAATCAAACGAACTACATATCAAAACGAAGCTCGTAACATGAACTATCTAATCATGGCAATGGTCAAAACCTAGCAGTGTGTTAACGGGTCCTAATGTTAAGAACAAAAACAGCCTAAAGTAAATCAGACATTACGACAGCTATGTTTACTCGATTTCCCAAAATTTTACCAACCAATTCAACACCAAATCATCACCAATCAATCCCAATACAACCATATGACCATATCACTCATCAACCACTTTAAACCATTTAAACCAAGCTCAAATCATACCATGAATCATCAAGAACAACTAGTGCTACTTTTTAACTCCAAAATCAACAAAAGCACTTAACCACTAAGATCTCAACATGACAAAACAACTACTACACTTATTCTCTCATTCCATCATCATAATCATTTATACCAAACAACTAAATGCTAAGATAATGAAGAGTTATACCTTCCTTGAAGCTTTTAATCCATGAAAGATCCTTGGAATGCCCATGGAAGCCTTAATCTAACCTCCTACAAGCTTGTTCTTTCAAAGAAATCAAGAACACAAAAATTAATTTCAAGAAAGTACTATTCACCATCTTCTTGAATGATTTATAGGAAATGCTAGGAAAGGATTTTGAAGCTAAGATTTCTAGGAAGTATGTAACTTAACTAGGAGAAGCTAGGATAATTACCTTGTAAATTAGCAAGTGGAGGAGCTTGGACTTCCCTTTTGCTAAGAAAGAAGCCGAGAGCTTCATGAAGAAAATGGAGTGTTTTGTATTTTTTGTGATTTGTTTTGATTTGCCTTGGTTGTTTTTGTTTTGATTTTGGTTAATTACCTTATTAACCTTGAACTTTGTGTGGTTATCATTCATCCACACCTCCTTCCCCCCTATGTCATGCTTATTTCACCTTGTGATGTCATCATCCCTTACTTGCCCTCTTCTTATTGGTTGGATGACCTCATCATCCCTAACCTCCTTTATTAACTCCTAATTGTTTGCCTAATGACCGCTGATCTGTTATACGGTTCGCTTAACTTTCGTTCTCGTTTCTCGTTTGAGGGATCATACCCGGAATCTTATTACTTAGGTTCCCTTAACCTTTCTCAATACATTATATCCCTTTTATGATCCTCTCTTATAATCCTTGAATTTAGATCTTTTTTATCCTGTTACCTTATACTCAATTCTTTCGGTATCTGGTGGATTTTTAGGAAAAATCAAAGTGTTCGGATTTGGATTCTGACGATCTTTACATACACTTATATCCCATATAAAGTACTAATAAGATCTCAGAATAACAATAGAAGAACCCCTACATAGTGTGGCATGAAAAGTTTTCTCATTCAACATAATCTGCAAAATCACTATTCATAATGGTTTCAAAAATTCCAAAATTTGGGGTTATTACATTTCTCATATAAATACTTATGTGCAACCTGCTGACATTTTTACCAAGGCTTTACCTTCCTATCAACTTGCTGCTTTACAGTCCAAGTTAGGAGTTACCAATCTATTTGCTCCTCCTAACTTGAGGGGGATGTTATGATATGTGATACCACTGCTGCTATATCATCAGATGCTGCTAATGTAACTGATGACCTCACAAGTCAACTCACAAGCAAAGTCAATGATAGTTAGTTAGAGAATTACAGTTGTAATTAGCTATCATTTCTGTTTTGTTAATATATAACCTGAGTGTAGTCTTATTAGTTAATCAGAACATATAGATATATATCTCTCTTATCTTCATATAAGAATGTAACTTCAACCTTTATTTCAATGATGAAATTTGTTGCTTGATTGATTCATCTCTGTTACACAGAGCTCTTATTCATTGTTGTGACATGGTATCAGAGCGGCGATGGATTCGTATACAGGTTCTCCACTACGTCTTCATTGTTACTTCATCTTCTTCATATTTTCCATACGACGCCATTGTTACTATGTGTTTCACCTAGTTTTTTTCTTTAAATTGCATCTGTTTGATAATTACAATGATATGCTGCTATATGATAACTTTTGATACTTAGATCCAATTTCTATATGTGTAAACAAACTTATTCTGCTGTTGTTTCATCACCATCTACTCCTACAATGCCTAATCAGACTGCATCTACTAGTAATACTATTGTTATCGATGTGTTTCATCCTTATTATCTTCAACCTTCGGATAATCCTGGAATTTCTCTTGTTACTCAACCTTTAACGACTCAAAACTATCATCAGTGGAGTCGTTCCGTAAAAATAGCTTTATCTGCTAAGAATAAAGTAGGAATGATTGATGGATCTCTTGCTCAACCTCTGACTAGTACACCTCTACATCCTTTCTGGAATCGGTGCAATGATATGGTATTATCCTGGTTATTGAACTCAATTTCAACTGAAATTCGAGATAGTGTGGTTTATTTTAGTACAATAAAGGAGATTTGGGATGATTTATCAATCAGATTCTCTCAGAGCAATGTTCCACGCATTTTTCAGTTGAAGAAAGACTTAATTGCTCTTAACCGGGGATCTATGTCCATTACTGCATATTTTACTAAAATAAGAACTCTAACAGATGAACTCAATGCACTAGCTCCAATTCCTAAATGCATTTGTGTGCAAAATGCTTGTGCCTGTGGTGTGAGTTCAAAACTTGAATCTTATGAGCAGATTAACAGCCTGAGTCAGTTTCTGATGGGCTTAAATGATGTATTCATTGCTATAAGAGGCTAGATGCTTATGATGAAACCTCTTCCTACACTCAGTCAAGCTTATTCGTTGTTGCTGCAAGAGGAAGGACAACGTTCTACTCCTATGAGTCCTGTTCCAGAAAACATTACAATGAATGTAAAGTTTGCAGGAAATAAATCTAATCAAATTGCTTCAGCTAGCTCTAATCAATTGATGTCTGAAGTTTATCCTTTCGGTCTTTACTAACAGCTTCTTGGTCCTCTTCCAGGTGTGAGGTCCGTATCGTGCTTTCCCAGCTTCTTCAACCCAATTAATCCTTGCGACAAACACCAGTAATAAGATCAAGCAGCCACCCATCCCAACAAAGAATCCTGCTAACAATCCACCAAGTCCTAGATGAACCTTGAAAGCTAAAGTCCAACACAAAGGCAAAGCCAACAAGTAAAAGCCGCCAAGGTTTGCATACATACCCAACCATGGTCTAGCCGTTCCTCGCGTTATTCCTCCAGAAACTGCTAATGGGAAATTCACCACTTCTATTAATGCTATCAGAAGGACCATCTTCTTTACACTACTAATAATTCCTTTGTTATTAATAAACAAAGGTCCCCATATGCCTCTAGATGCTACCATTACTGCACCACCAATACAGCCCGTGATGAAGCTAACAGATAGAGACACACATGCTGACTGATATGCTAGGCCAGGTTGATTAGCACCGAGTTCATTCGACACACGAATGGATGCAGAAGTAGCCAGGGAGAGCATAATAGAGTAGACCAAGTAGTCAAAATTCAGGACAATGGCTAGCACCCCGACTGCTTGCCTTGCATTTGGAAGCCAACCAGCCAACAAGACTAAGATCTCATAGCACCACCATTCAAGATAAGTGGTTAAACAACATGGTCCACAAAGCTTGAGCAAACTAATCCAGTCTTTAGTTCCTTGCTCAAACCATCCTCCTCCTTCCCACTTTCCTATTTTTTTAATCTCCAGCCTCAATATATAAACTGTGAGCAAAACCACAACTATAAGATCAAAAATCCAAACAGTCATGGAGACTCCCTCTAATCCTTTCACTTTCACAAGTAAGATGTTAATAGGAACATGAAGGACAACAGCTATTGTGGAACTCAACATAACTGGAATAGTCAGGCTTTGTGAGCTTAAATAAGCTTTCAAAGGGCATAATAAAGAAGTGATTACCAAATCAGGCAGTAGATAGACGAGATATTTCCTCGCGGTCAGGGCGATGTCTTTTTCTTGTCCGAAAAAAGTTAAGATTTTATCAACATTAATCCACAAAACAGACACGGGCAGAGTGGTTAGTAGTAGTAAAAAATTTGTCATGACAAGTGACTTGTGAAGGAGATTAAAGTTCTTAGCACCATATGCTTGGCCACATATAGGTTCCATAGCATTCGAAAGTCCACTCAATACTGAAAATCCAGTAACGTTAGCAAAGGTGAAGCCAAACGCCCCGTCAGCCAATTGTAGCTCACCGAGGCGGCCTAGAAATGCAGTAGTGATGTCCAACTTCATGAATCATACTAAATTCGTAGCCGCCAATAGAATTTCTAGACCTCTCTGCTTTTTTATTTCTAAAACACGATTTGTTCAATAATAGCATGAATCCTTGCATAACTCTTGTAGAAATGAGGTGTTGTGAGTTATTATGTGTTTATCGTCTATTCTGTTTATAAACTCGTGATTGTTTTGATGATAGATAAGTTATGGTTATTTGATCTAGTATCGAGAGTATATCTGTTAAACGTTGCACACACGCACGTTTCTAGTTTGTGAGTTGATTTGTGAGATTTATTCAAACTTTATTTAAATTCATTGCATTCTTAGAGGCATTGGCTTATTCATTTAGTTATGGTTATTCTGAGGGGATCGATTGTATTATCATTTAGCTGCATTCACATAGTTACATTCATGCATTAGTTTTGTTTTGTAGTTTTTGAGTCTGTTTATGCTTGAGAACAAGCATAGATTCAAGTTTGGGGGTGTGATAGATGGATTTATATCTACTTGAAACGCTTCATTACAGGCTAAAGTTGGTGTTTTGGACTCAAGTTATTGATATTTTTGATGTGTTTTTGTGTTATTGCATTACAGGCATGAGTTGGATGAATAAATGAGCTTTTTAAGGAAATGTGCTGAAAAGAGACAGATTCTTAAGTCAAGACCATTCTCAAGTTGTAGAGAACCTCGATAGCTTCACGTGGACTATTGAATCATCGAATTCTGACGAACGAAACTCAAACTGCAGCCAAAATAAAAATTGAAGTCAAAGTGCAGGAAGGCGGCGCACCCGCGCAGGAAGTGGGGCGGCCGTGCCAGAGATGCAGAAAGTGCACGCGCCCGCGCGGAGAGCGGGGCGGCTGTGCGGGGTCCCTGTGCCAGAATCCTGTTTTGAGTTGAAATTGGAGATTTTGAGAGCCCAAGTCCACCAGAATCCTATATATACCCATAATAATTCGTTTTTAATAACAAGGAGACAAGAGAGAGCAATACGAAGACCTAGAGAGCACAAGACGACTACGGAGAAGAAGACTTTTGTATTCTTCAATATAGTTGATACTTTGATGCTTGTTTTCGATTTGTCTTTGAACCCTAGTACTCTTATATTGTTTATTATCATGTTTTCATTGGAACCCATGGTGACGATGAGTTCGATTATGAACTAATCATTGTCATGGGCTTCTAACGGATTTATCTATAAATTTCAATAGTTAATTGTTTTATAATATTTAGTGTGTGGTGATTTATTATTTCCTAGTTTGGCTTATTCGTCTTTGATGCATATCTAACATCTAAGATTGTTTGTTAATCTCTATTGAAGCGACAGTGAATATAGAGGTTTATAACTTGCCATGCTAGCATAGGATTATGTATGAATTGACATGCATAATTCGTGGGTAATTTTAACCATCTTATTCACCCTATGTAATTAAGATAGATAACTTGCTCTTCAACCGTTATGTTTTCAAATCTTATAGACATATAGGGTCTAAGCATAATTGGTGTATGTTATCTTTTATCTTAATTATGGATGCTTAGTAGTAGGGTATACGTATAACGAAAGTTGGCGTATACTAATTGCATGTTATCTGATTAGTTGTCATCACCATCACATGCTAAGGTTAAAGACATAGACTTTGAATAAAGTATTTAATGAAGTTAGAATCCTATGTTTTATTCTCATATAAGTAATTCAGTTTTAATCTCTTAGTTAATATATGCTAGTTAAATCTCTTAAGTAGTTAATCAAATCAAATTACTTGTTACTTGTCTTAGCTGTAAACAGTAATCATACATTGTTGCATAAGTGCATAACCTGAACTTAACCTAAACCAATCCCTGTGGGAATAAACTTGACTTATATCTTATACTACTTGTGATCACGTGAGCTTGCGTGTATTTTTTCGTGTGCTTTAGTGCGAACACTAATTCATCAAGATAAAAGTACTGGAGAACTTGCAGGAAGCACATCGTTAATTAAAAACCTGTAATGGGTGATCGTTGTCTAGGAAAGTTTGGAGGACTGGTTTATTTAAGGAAGCAGGAAAGTACTTTGTTCTTCTTGTTGATTTCATTTTTGAATAAATTAGTAGATAGTAGAGTATGTGGTGTTGGTGATGCTTGTTGGTTTACTTTATAATTCCCCTGAAATTATCCTTTGCTTCCTTTATTTTAAATGAATATATTTAATCGAGACCCTTTTGAGGTTAATTATCATTTCTTCTATATGGTTCAAGTTCTGAATATAAATCTCTACTTTGTTGTTATATTGAGTAATTCTTTGATTTTTAATAAGAAATCGTCTTTCTGAACTCTTAATTAGTTGAGTGACTGAATTATGTTAAGTTCTAGCACTTTTCCCCCTTTTTTTGGCATTTTAATTACTTAAATCGTTCAAGATTGTTAAACATTTTTCTGAAATCATTAATCACGTCCGATGAAATTGCTTGTTTTCATTTTTATTCCATTTTTGTTACTGAACTCACTGAACAAAGCCAGTTTTCTGAATTTTTATTTCTAGTGCATTCAATACTTACTTTTACTAGTATCTAGTAGTACAAAGCCTGGACAATCTCTAAAAAATTCCTCCATTTTCTTTGCTTGAATAGATATTTGAGCTCTGTTGTTTCTATCGACTCTTGTTGGACTTTCGATTTACTCTTCCAATTGTCGTCCCTGCTTATGTATGATTTAACCAATAAAAGCTTGAATTTTCATATTGAATGATCTATTTGAGATTATTTTTACTTATTTCTTTGGATTGTATATTAAAACAAGGTTAATTATATCAAGTTGTATACTTGTGATATTATTTTTGGAATGTCAGGTTAGTTAGAAAAATTGGTTGCTATGGTTTAAATTGGTGTTGGCCGAACTAAAATGGCCATAAGGTCAATGTTGATGACCATGGAGTTGCGCAACATGAGTTGATCACATGTGGAGAATATAGTAAGAAAGTATCAGCTTCTTCTTACCCATACAAGCTAGTTACAATTCTGTATACCCAACAACTTGGTCACCGTAGAGTGTTAATGTTAAATTCTTTGGAAATGTTCGTTCTGGAGTTAGGATCCAAATTTTATGTGTGAGTATATGTTTGAAGTTTTCGTGTTTGTTTTACGTCATCGAGTACTTGTTGAGCTCCTCGCTCATCATCGTGTTCTTCCTTATTTTTATTGCAGACTACCCGTTTAAGCACGAAAATGTAAACACTGATGGCTTAAGCACTGATGGCTTAAGAGCGTACTTAAAGGTTGTAAAGTTATGCCTTGTGACTGATTTATAAAATGGAAGATATGTATTGTCTGGTAGGCTAAAAATGTATAAAGAACTTAAATTATATCATAACTTTTAATTTTAGTTAAAGGTTTATCAGGACTGTAATAGTTAGTTTTTGGTGTATGTCAAAAAGGGTAGCTCAATGTTTAATGTATTGAATGTTTTGTGTTTACTAGCTTTTTCCAGAGTTTATGTTGTTATATTTTTAAAGATTCCAGTACCTCTCAGCTCCTTAAAAAAATTGTATATTTCTTATATAGATGTCTAAGTTAAACTAAATGATGGTTGATAGTATATATTTATATTTTTTAGATAATTTTATCATGATATTAAATATATTTTGCATTGATTTGGATATTTATTTAATATATTTCAATATTTTATTATAGGAAATAAAAAATCATTGACTTGGAAGGATTTGGAGCAAAAATATCTATTTTGGAGTTAAAATAGAAGAAAAATTGGATTATTGGGTTGCACGGGCTACAAATATTGTTTGGACCGTATCTTGAGATCCAGATATCCATTTTTAATGATCTTATAGTTCATGCGAAGCTTGCGAGATTTTCCTTAATTCAGATATGGGTCGAGAAGCAAAATTTAACCGGAAGAGACCAGAAACTGTGGAGCAAAAATAGCTGCGAGTTTTACATTAAAATCCTACTCCAATATGGAATTCTTTTTTTGTTTTTATTAGAACATTAAAAATACTTTTATTTTTAGAAATAGGATTAGATATTATTATTAGAGGGAGTTTAAATTTTATTTTTTAGTTTTGATCATTAATTAGAGATATAGATATAAGTGCGTTCTTTCGCCACAGACTAGGGTTTTATGTTCTTCATCTCTTCCATTGGATATTTTGTTCTAACTTGGATCTGTTAGGCTTGCTAAGCAAGTCTAACTCCACATTACTATAATATTATCCGCTTTGGGCCGAGTCCGCACCTGTTTGTTTTTGGGTCACTCTCAAAATGTCTCATACTAATGAAGTTTACTAGCTGCTTATATTATAACAATATGCCCTTTCCAAAAATGATGCAGGACAAATTCTAACAATCTCCCCCTTCACATATCGGGCTAGACACCTGCCAAATCTGCCACCTGATTGTGTGATCTTCTCCCTTTGGACTCATACTGGAATTCTTCAGGCTTTCTAACTCCCTATAGGTCGTTACTGGAAGGCCCGCATGCCTTTTCCTTGAGCCCATACTGGTAGGGCTGAGCAAAAAACCGAATAAAAACCGAAACCGAACCGAAACCGATCAAAACTGGTAAAAACCGATCCGAGTTAAACCGATCCAAAATCGAAACCGAAAAACTAAAAATCGAACCGATTTAAATGGCTCGGTTTCGGTTATAGCTTCCAGCCGAACCGAAAAAATCGAACCGAACCAATTACTAATATATATAGATATATAATATATAATTCAATTATTTTATATACTTTCTAGAATTTGTAAAATATAATTTCAAACCTTCAAAGGAAAAATCAGTCTATATTTGCGTAGTTTGGCTGAAAGTAGGTCTTTATCCAAACATCATAGGAGTATTTTATGCAATATTTAAGTTCCTGTACTATGTTTATTTACATCATAATAGTTCATAGGAACATTATATGATGGAAGTGTGGTTGTTATCAAGAAGATTATAGAATCGGATTTTTAGGGTAATACCGAGTTCTGTTATGAAGTTGAAATTATCAGTAACTTAAAGCATATAAATCTTGTGTCTCTAAGAGGGTGTTGTATTACCGGTGATGATAAAGATAAAAATGAAGATATTGAAATGGGGGATGAGGATAAGTATCTTGTTTACGAACCAACATCATTTTTTTTATTAAGTTTTATTTACTTAACTTGCAACCTTTTATCATTTTTATTTTTTACGGTTTTGAAACCAAAACCGATCCGATTAAAAACCGAACCGATATTTTTGAAACCGAAACCGAACCGATAAATTAGTTGCGGTTGCGGTTTTCGATTCCTAAAACCGAAGATACATGGGTTCGATTTCGGGTTTATCCAAAAATCGAGTTGAACCGGCCCACGCTCTCCCCTACATATGGGGTAACCCATCTACCTCCTCCTAGGTCCATTATGGTAGCTCGTTTGAGATTGTTCTGGACCATTCTAACCTGAATCTCTAATACCACTTTTTGTGCTTGCTAAGCAGGCCTAATTCCACATTAGTATGACATCGTCCGCTTTAGGCCCAAACTCGCACGAATTTATTTTTGGGTCACTCCCAAAAGGCCTCATACTAATGTAGTTATATGGCTGCTTATATTCCATAAATCTACCCCTCCCAAAAACGATGTGGGTCAAAATCCTAACAATCTCCCCTTTCAAATATCGGGTTCGACACATGTCGAATCTGCCTCCTGATTATTTGGTCCGACTCCCCCTTGGCCCATACTGAAAATCCATTCGGCTATCTGCCTCCCTCTAGGCCCATACTGCAAGGCACATCTGCCTTTTCCTTGAGCTTATTCTGGCTTAGCCCATCTGCCTTTTTCTAGGTCCATTCTGGAAGCCCATCTGAGATTGTTCTGGACCGCTATAACCATTGCTTTGTTACCACTTGTTGGGCTTGCTAAGTAGGTTTAACTCCATATTAGTATGATATTGTCCGCTTTGGGCCGAGCCCGTACGGGTTTATTTTTGGTTCACTCCCAAAAGGTATCATACTAATGGAGTTTACTGGTTGCTTATATTATAGAAATATGCCCCTTCCACAAATGATGCGGGACAACTCCTAACAGGATCTTGATTTCTTCACTAATATAAAGTTTAAGGTATTTTCTGATCTCTTCATTATTCTTATTGCTTTTATAGCTAATATGATTGAGTAGTTGCATTCTAGGGTTCAAAAGGGAAGCCATGTTTGCACCATGAATATGTTTTGATTTTTTAGTAGTTTAATGTGTAATGAGATATTCTAATTGATATATTTTATTACTTAATTTATATAATTGGCCAATATCATGGATTAAATTATATGCAAATATGTGTAATAGATCGAGAGATTTAACTCACTAGAGGCACATATACAATCAATAGAATGAATGTGAGTGCGAGAGCATTAGTAGAATAAATGTGAGCGTGAGTGCTTTTATAGCTAATATGAGTAAGTAGTTGCATTCCACGGTTCAAAAGGGAAGCCATATTTGCACCATGACTACATATTAATTTGTTATTAGTTTAATATGTAAGGAGTGATTATAATTTATATGTTTTATTGCTTAATTTATGTAATTGGCCAATATCATTGATTAAATTGTAGGCAAATATGGGTAGTAGATCGAGAGATTTTACTTACTATAGTCACACTTACGATAAGTAGAATAAATGTGAGTGAATAAATGTGAGTGTGAGAGCATTATTGGAATTATGTGAGTATTAATGCTTGAAAAGATTAACAATACTCTAATTACTTGACCCATTGAATTGCTATATTTTTATAAGTGGTTTGGTATAAACATGGTGGAACTTAACTGTCGTAGACTTGTAGTTATTTGATTTTAAACATAGTTAATTTGCATTAATAGTTAGTTAAAACTTCTCAACACTCGTTCTTCCTCTAGAAATAATTCATAATAGCTAAACTGAAATTCTTGAAACAGTCTCCTTGTGGATTCGACCCATACTTTTTAGTTTTCGCTAACAACAAAAACCGTCCACTTGCGGTATTATAATTTTACATATCGATGGTTGTTATATGTAGCAGTGTTTATTTTTCGAGAAATAATAAATAAGAACCCTAGTGTCTTTCCAAGAGCATAATAGAGAATATTTCTTGAGAAGAAACATTGTACTTGCAGCTATGTAATTATTTTGTAATTTACGAATTATTTCTTCAATATAAATTTCAGGTGGAATGTCAAAAAATCACCTGAAAATTTTAAATATAGTTGTTATTTCTTTTCAGTTGTTTTAATCAGATTTTAAATAGCGAATTCAGAAAAGAATTTATGATTTCTATTAACCCTCACTCTTTCTACAAATACCTTATAATTATTTAACAAATTATAGTTTTCTCTTATAAGAATTTAAAACACAATTATCTATCTAGGAATCTCGGAGTACAAGATAATTTAATTACAAATTTTGATGACATGATGAATTTCCTATAACAATCAGAGTACACTAGTTTTATTCGTACTTATTTTATATAGAATGTAATTTTTCTAGAGGGCACTCTTTCTCCATGTTGAGGTTTTTTCTCATATGATTTTACTCTTGCAGGGTTTTAATGAAACTTTTTTTATTGGTTATCCTTTTAGAGATTAAAGGAGATATTATCTAATTTTTGGGAGTATTTGCTTACTCTTCAATTAGATGATATAATTTTATAACGGAAGGAAACTATGTCGCTCCGTGTTGTATTCATGATTTTTATCAATGAAATATAATTTGTTAAAAAAGGAATAATAAATTGAATCGTCCCTCAACTATTACTCTTTTATTTTTTGGATCCCTGAACTAGTTCAGATTATGTATTTTAGGTCATTTAACTTTTAGATTTTTTCCCATTAAATCCATCCGTTAAAGAGATTTTAACGACTGTCAGAATCTTGCTCAGAAAAATCCGGTCACCGGAAAACTTGAACTTAAAAAAATCCGGGCAATCCTAATACATCTCAAAAAAATCAACTAAAAATATCATTACGTCCATAATTAACAGATCTGTACATATGCATCAAAGAAATAAAAAAAATGGGCTCGATTTAAAATTTTCTAGTCAAAATTCAAAAATTCGGGCGAACATTATAATTTGGCCACCGGGAATTTGAAATTACACCAATTATAAAATACGAAATTACGAGGAAGTTGAGTATACAAGTATGGATTCTAATTGCAATATAATTAATAGAGTTTATAGTTATGTTGAATACATGTTTTAATTTATTATTATAAACAAATAAATATTTTTTAGAAGTTGCTAAAGAAATTTTATGAATGAAATAATGTTCGGCTTAGAGCATCTCCAATATTACAAAATTCTTAATTAAAAGCCCACGCGGAAAGCCATTTTAAAATCATTCCATACACATGTTCATATGATCTGTCAAAAAGCCGTACACATGATAGATATTTATGGTTCCTACGAGTTGTTAGAGAAAAAGATTTGCACCGGGTATGCATACATGCATCTACTGGAAGGGTGCAGTGTAGTTTATTTAACGATCAGTCCTCTAAAGCAGCGTGATGGATTATTTACGTAAAAGTAATGCTGAAGAAGGGTTTAAGCAGGCAGACACTAAAGATAGAGAAAAATGGCGATAATCTGAGCCATGTGACATTAGTGCCTAACTATGGTTCAGATGAAAAGCAGACTTTTTACGATGGCACTGAAAGAAAGAGAGTATGATGTTGTTGGTCATCCCTATGGATGGTTCTAGTGGCCATCTGTATCAAGTGTGTAAGTCCGTCGCATCAGCCTCCCTTGCCTAAAAGGCTTTTCCCCGGCTGCTTGGATAGTTTGATCTATCAAAAATTTATATCAGATTAGGGCACAAGTTCAATCCAAGACTATATTTAGGAAAATATTTAGTATTTTTGTTTTTCGAATGTTCTAGTTGTAATTTATAAATGTTTTCTTTATTCAATAAGATCTTTACTGTTACTGTTAAACGAGAACCTTGTCTTATATGAAAATCAATGAGTCCTTGCTTTCATGAGGTTTACTATCCTGTTTTATTTTTGTGTTAAACGTTCTTATACAAAAATTGGAATATGCAGCAGAAAGTGGAAATAGGTAGGCAAAAAATTTGAGATTAGCGGGGTTTAGGTGAAAATTATTTTTTTTGTTATGTACAAATAAGTAAGAATACGTCAAGTGATCCATGTTTTCCATAAATCAACATGTTAAATAAAACAATGTGAGAAGAAGCTTAAAAATTTGCTGGGATTGGCGATTCGAGGTTGCTTAGGATGAACAGGTCTCTGTTCTGAACAGACTGTTCATTCTTGACAAAAAGAAATTTTAATGATGCAACATGAAATTTATACCTGCAAGCAACTGGTTATATCCTCTCTGTCCGGCATTTAGGTGCCTCAATTTGTTGGTAGTTGTCTATTTCATCAGCAAAGATGTCACAGGCATCAGGTCCCTCCAACAGTGGCCCAAGCAAGAAGATTTAGAACAACAACAACAACAAAAATAAATTACGGTGTTTCGTTTCTTTATCTTACAACTTTTTAGGGTCAATCTTTTTCTTAAATGTTAAAAAAATATAGAAGGCAATTTTTATTAAGAGACTAAACGGGTAATGCAGTGAAAGGAAAATACTGACTGAGAGTGAGAGTTGCAAGCTTTGTTAGTAATTTCGCAAGTCTCGACTTTGTCTCAATCTCAAACCTGCAGGTTCTGTTGGTTCTAATGATACTTTCTTTAGGTTATTGTTGTTACTATCTGGGCTGGGTTGTTAAAAGCCTAAAGGTTATTGTTTCTAAGCTCTGCTGTCAATGACCAAAAGTTATGTTATTCTTAAATGTCAAATGCACTTAAATGCAAGTCAAGCGAGAGCTTCCACACAGGGCTATAATAATATTTGAATCATTCGTTGAGAAGGTAATACTTCTACTTGAATTTAGCAGCAGAAAAGCAAAAAAAAACCTTCTACTTGGTTAACTTTCAAGTGTCAGCATTGATTTAATTCACACATTTTAGAGAACTGCAATCATACTTGTGTATTGTTAGGCTATTCAAAACTCAATTTTCGTTAATTGTTTTTCCATAAATTTTGTATGCAGAACACAGTTTGTACATGGATCAAGCTGGACTTGAGACTAAGTACATTGTTTTCTAAGTTCTGTCTTATGTTGCACGGATGGCAGCCACGATATTTGGTATAATTCAGCTTTTTCTATGAAGTAATACATTCTATCTTGCAGCTCTCATTCTTTGCCAAAAGTTGATTTTCAGATGACTTGCAATGTACACTTAATGTTGTGTGTGTATGCATATAAATACTAGAATCTCAATTTACAGCATCAATTGGTGTCTGAAGATTGTGCTTTCGGTCCTTGCTAACAGCTTCTTGGTCCTCTTCCAGGTGTGAGGTCCGTAGCTGTGCTTTCCCAGCTTCTTCGACCCAATTAATCCTTGCGACAAACACCAGCAATAAGATCAAGCAACCAACCATCCCAACAAAGAATCCTGCCAGCAATCCACCAAGTCCTAGATGAACCTTGAAAGCTAAAGTCCAACACAAAGGCAAAGCCAGCAAGTAAAAGCCGCCAAGGTTTGCATACATACCCAACCATGGTCTAGCTGTTCCTCGCGCTATTCCTCCAGAAACTGCTAATGGGAAATTCACCACTTCTATTAATGCCATCAGCAGGACCATCTTCTTTACACTACTTATAATTCCCTTGTTATTACTAAACAAAGGTCCCCATATGCCTCTAGATGCTACCATTACTGCACCACCAATGCAGCCCGTGATGAAGCTCACAGCTAATGACACACATGCTGACTGATATGCTAGGCCAGGTTGATTAGCACCGAGCTCATTCGACACACGAATAGATGCAGAAGTGGCCAGGGAGAGCATAACAGAGTAGACCAAGTAGTCGAAATTCAGGACAATGGCCAGCACCCCGACTGCTTGCCTTGCATTTGGAAGCCAACCAGCCAACAAGACTAAGATTTCGTAGCACCACCATTCAAGACAAGTGGTTAAACAACATGGTCCGCAAAGCTTGAGCAAACTAATCCAGTCCTTAGTTCCTTGCTCAAACCATCCTCCTCCCTCCCACTTTCCTGATTTTTTAATCTCCAGCCTCAATATATAAACTGTGAGCAAAACCACAACTATAAGATCAGAAATCCAAACAGCCATGGAGACTCCCTGTAATCCTTTCACTTTCATAAGTAACATGTTAATAGGAACATGAAGCACAACAGCTACTGTGGAGCTCAACATAACTGGAATAGTCAGGCTTTGTGAGCTCAAATAAGCTTTCAGAGGGCACAAGAAAGAAGTGATTACCAAATCAGGCAGTAGATAGACGAGATATTTCCTCGCGGTCAGGGCGATGTCTTTTTCTTGTCCGAAAAAAGTTAAGATTTTATCAACATTAATCCACAAAACAGACACGGGCAGAGTGGTTAGTAGTAGTAAAAAAGTTGTCATGACAAGTGACTTGTGAAGGAGTTTAAAGTTCTTAGCACCATATGCTTGGCCACATATAGGTTCCATAGCATTCGAAAGTCCACTCAATACTGAAAATCCAGTAACGTTCGCAAAGGTGAAGCCAAGCGCCCCGCCAGCCAATTGCAGTTCTCCAAGGCGGCCTAGAAATGCAGTAGTGATGGCCAACTTCATGAACCATACTAAATTCATAGCCACCAATGGAATTGCTAGACCTCTCTGTTCTTTTATTTCTAAAAACGCGATTTGCATGAAATATCTGGGCCATTTTTGAGGCTTACCTGGTGCTAAATCTGGGATTTTCTCTTCTGGTTTGTCTTGAATTGTTGTTGTTGTTGTTACCGACATTTTGGTGATTGGTTAGTTTTGCTGGTGCTTGTTTTGTTTGGTTTTGTTGTTGAAAAATGAAAACTTTATACACAAACAAACAGGATAGGTAATGCACTGTGAGTGCATGAATAGTTTTCGTAAAGCATGAAAAGAAAAGAAGTTGCTATTTGTAACGGCCAGGCCAATTAAAAGCATGAGGGCCTGGAACGAGATAAGATGTGTGCCTTATTATTAATAATGCTCTAGTGCGGGATGAGTATGAACTTTTGACATGATCTACACGCAAGATTATCAAGATTTTACTAGTATCTTATTAGTTATTGCATTTCATCTGCAACTTAGTTGTAACCTAAATTTTATTATTTACTTTTATCACAATACCAGAAGTAAACTACAGGTCATCTGCAACATAAACTACATATGTGCTTATCCAAAGAAAACAAAAACACAAAAAGGCTATTTACCTAGCTAGATGAATAGTTTGAATAGTTTTTGTTGGTTTTACAAATCAGCCTACATCTCCTTTATAGGGTATCTTGTACCATGTTTGTAGGATTTGATAGACCGAAGTCCTATAGATTCTTACACATTGTGTCCACTTTACACTTTTGTTCCGTGAGATCAGTGTTTCAAAATATGTTTAAAACATTTTATAGAAACTCTTGTGAAAACATGCATAATCTTTTTACACTTCAATCTAACCACTTTCTTTTTTACTTATAAGGATTTGAATGAAGATTTCATATCTTACTACTCCTCCTGCCCATTTTAGTTATAACATTTGACTTTTTTAGTTGTGAAATTGATCAGCTTTTGATCAAAGTTTAAAACCTATTTGTTTATTATTTGAAAAATTAAAAATAATATAATGAAATAGATTGGTTGTAGATTTAATGATATAATTTCTGAAAATAATTTCAATTATATAATACACTTAAATCTCAGTCAAAATTCGATCAATTTAACCATAAAAAATCAAAACATGATAGAAGGAGTATTACATTTTATGTGTAACTTAGTTTAAATATAGCTATATAGTAAATGTAAAGGAAAATGTTAAAATCCCCAAAAATTATTACAAATTTTCTTTGTAATAATATGAAACCCACGTGAGTCCACCAATTATATTTTAACACATGTCACCTCATTTTGTAACTATTTTGTTACAACTATGAGTTACCTAGCATTCCTCAAATATAAATTCTTCATTTCAATATTTACTCATTTGTATGGCATGGGGCATGCAAAATGATTCATACTCCTCACTTTTCTGTATGTAATTATCGAATTTGAATCCAATCTGCGTTCCACTTGTTCCCCATTTGCAAAGCCTCTGCCAGTGTGTTCTCTAGTCTTTACGTAATTTACTAATTTTATTAATAAATTCAAAAAAATATGTGGCTGCTAATAATTTAGGGAGTTGATGTTGAATTTATAATGGAAGAATGATAAATTTAGCCGGAAGGTTCATTTCAGAAAAAGAAAGAACGAGTGACAATCAATGATTGAAACTTTATGTACAGTACATTATGAAATTATGTGGGATTGGGATTTGAAAGAGGATATCTACCTGGCAGCTGCAGTGTTTGTATAAACACGTACAAAATTAAAGAACACCATTAAATTAAAATCAAAACGAAGAAGTAAAACTCTCCTACAAACTTGACAAGATCGTAAACCCCCGGGGTCACAATAGCAGAAGTGATTAATGTTAGAAAATGAAAAGTTTGAGTCATATTTTATATATATTTTTGATATAAATTCCGAAAACTAACACTTGGAGTTTTTCCTTGACATGAGAACTTCAATTTTCATATTTCGATCTAAGACATTTTCTTAATGGAATTCATGAATATATTGCGACAAATTGCTTGTTTGAAATGGGTTATGGGGATTTTGTCCCACATTCATATTGTAAAAAAAAGATATTGAGTTTATATAACTCTGTTAGTGTTGTTTACAACTACTAGCATAAGTGGAATGCTTGTGTGGCCTAGTGCTAGTGGGGACTCTTATATTTTTCTTTTCTATTACAAGTTTAATTATTTATATTGATTATCTAATTGTTAATATAAAATATATTGAGTAAGGATTATTTTAATCATATTCTGAATATATTTTGTAATATTAATATTAATTAATCAGGATATAATATAAATAATAAGAAAAACCCATTTTGTTTATTTTTTCTGTTTTGTTACTTGGTGTACCACATCGAGTAAAATAGAAGAAGAGTAACTTGAGATACATATATATTGAGAGGTACACTTGAGATAAATATAACACAAGTCTCGGTGCCTACCTCGCAAACATATATGAGTTGCATAGGTTTTTTTTGGGCAAACTGAGGTGCGAGTCGCCGTTGATCATTGTTGGTTCTATGGTCAGATTGATCTGTTGTTGTTTTATCCTGTAAGCGATATTGCTGCATTCCATCACAGCTTAAGTGGGGGACAATAATCTCTTCAAGAACAGTTAAGTCCTCTTGAAGGGTTTGGCGACTCAGCTGTTGTGTTCATCTTCTTATCAGAATTTGGAAAGCGATAAGAGATAAGTTTTCTTTACTTTTTTTGTCAATTACAGTCTTTATAGTTTGTTATTGCCTTCATATTTTGTTTGGTTATTTGCCTTGTTCTTGTTATTATATATATAACTGCCCATTGTTGCTGTGTAGTTAGAATTATACCCAACAATCTTGAAGAGATTATAGTTATATATAGTTAATTAGCAAGATGGTTAACGAAACTAGTGATGTTCCTAAAACTGTTGAGACTGGTTTTGGTTCTGGTGGTACTACTACCATTGAATGGACCACGTATCATTTTCCCCAGCCAATTGATTTATCGAGTATGCGTAATAAATTCAGTGGTGGAGCTTATTTTTCTCGTTGGCACAAAAAGACGAAGCTCTAGTTAACGGTTAAGGGTCTATGGTTAGTGGTACAGTATGATCCTCCTGGGTTGGATCAAGAGAAAGTTGAATCTGTTAAGGTTTATGCTTTATGGGCTGAGAAGGATGGGGTGGCTAGGGCAGCCATTTTGGCATCCTTGGAGAACATCTTGTTCGATGTTTATTCATCAGATGCCTATACTGCTAAAGTCTTATGGGATAAACTGGACCAAACCCATAATACCGATTCTTAAGGTCTTGAGAAGTATTTTGTGGCTAGGTTTCTTGATTTCAAGTTGGTGGATGGGAAATTCATGACTGAACAGGTTCATGAGTTTGAGATGTTGATTCATGCTTTGGGTGAGTCCGATATGGTCTTGCCTGAGAAGTTTCGAGTGATGTCTGTGATTGAAAAGCTTCCTAAGTCTTGGGAAGAGTTTGCTCTCTCCCTAAAAAGACAGAAAGGAGAGATCACAAGGACTAATTTGATGTTGGATATTTCTGTACATGAGCAGTACAAGTCCAAACAGGGACATGTGTTGCCTGTGAAACATGGGAGCTCGAAGGTGAATATAGTGACTATAGGACAGAAAAGAAAGGTAGTCACTAAGAAGGCTAACACTAAACCTGAAAAGAACAAGGCTAAGAAACCAAAGACGAACAAACCATGTTGGTCTCGTGGACAGGTTGGTCATTGGAGCAAGGATTGTCCAAGTAAGAAAGCTAAGAAAGCTGGAGTGGTAGCTCAACCAAATACTATGCTTGGACTTGGAACCACGAGTGGGTCAGTAGCTAACATGGTCATTGGTGAGGTTGTTGCCTCTGGAACCGATGACGGGTATGTTACTTACCACCTTGTACTACTTTCCACTTATTTGTCACATGAGTGGTTGATTGATACTGGAGCTAATGTACATATGTGCTGATATTAGCTTGTTTGTATCTTATCAACAGAGTCATGGAGTGACAGTGACGATGGGGAATGCTAGTGTTGCACAAGTACTTGGAATAGGAAACGTGGACCTGAAGTTTGCTTCTGGGCGGATTCTACCTCTCACTAGAGTGCATCATGTTCCCTCTATTCGTAGAAATATTATAAGTGGAAGTTGTTTAGTTAAAAACGGCTTTGAACTTTCTTTGAAGTGTAATAAAGTAGTTATTACTCATACTGGTACATTCTTTGGCAAAGGTTACTTGTCTGATGGTTTGTTTTTAATAAATGTTGAACCCATTTTGGGTGGTTTTATTAATGATAGTGTTGCACCTTCTGTTAATTGTGTAGAATCATCTGATTTGTGGCACTTATGACTTGGTCATTTAAATTTTGGTGCTCTAAAAAATATGATGAATTTAGAGTTGATTCCAAAGTACGCCATTGATAAGAAATCTAAGTGTCAAGTGTGTGTAACTGCTAAACAAACAAGGAAAACTTTTCATAATATTGTTAGGGATTCAGAATTGTTAGATTTAGTGCACTCAGACATATATGAATTTGGTGGTGTGTTGACTAAGGATCACTGCAGATATTTCATTACCTTTATAGATGATTGTAGTAGATATTGTTATGTTTATTTACATAAACATAAGGATGAAGCACTAGATAAATTCATTATGTATAAAAATGAAGCTGAAACACAAACTGGCAAAGTACTTAAACGTTTGAGGTCTGATAGAGGTGGTGAGTATACGAGTACCTTGTTTAATGAATTTTGCGCAAGCAATGGTATAGTTCATGAGGTTACTCCACCATACACACCTGAGTCTAATGGGGTGGCCGAACGAAGGAACAGAACTTTTAAAGATATGATTAACAGTATGCTAATTAATTTTGGGTGACCTAAGTACATGTGGGGAGAGGCTCTGAATACGGCTTGCCATATTCTGAATAGAGTCCCTCTGAAATATATGGACAAGACACCATATGAATTATGGAGAAAGCGTAGGACAAGTTTGAGTTATCTTCGTGTGTGGGGGTGTCTTGCTAATGTGCTTGTCCTTGAACACAAGAGAAAGAAACTGGGTCCGAAAACTATTGATTGTATCTTTCTGGGCTATCTTGAAACCTCAACTGCTATGAGATTTTTAGTATTGAAATCTGAAATAGATGGTATTGTGGCAAATACGATAGTTGAGCTTCGTGATGTAACTTTATTTGAGGAAGTATTCCCTATGAAGATTGGTATACCTTTGGGTAGTTCTGAGGATGATCCCACTCACACATCGAGTTCTATTCCTGATCATGTGGAAAAGATGACAAATGTGGGGGTGGATCCTGGTAGTAGCTCTACTCCTAACGGAGTAGAGGAACCTAGAAGGAGTAAGCGTGCAAAGGTAGTCAAGGACTTTGGAAGTGACTTTATCACTTACAATGTCGAGGATGAGCCTTTAACTTTCCGTCAAGCCATGGATTCTTTGGAGTCAAGGCATTGGAAAGGCGCTGTAAAGAGTGAAATTGACTCAATTGTTTCAAACGAAACATGGGAGTTAGTTGATCTCCCTCCTGGGTGTTCTACTATTGGATGTAAATGGATCTTCAAGAGGAAGCTAAACCCTGATGGCTCAATAGATAAGTACAAGGCTAGACTAGTTGCTAAGGGCTTTAGTGAAAGGGAAGGCATTGATTATTTTGATACATATTCTCTAGTTGCCCGAATGACAACAATCATAATGCTTATTGTATTGGCTTCTGTACATGGTCTTACCATCCATCAAATGGATGTAAAGACAGCTTTTCTTCATGGTGACCTTGAAGAAGAGATTTATATGGATCAGTCTGAGGGATTTGTTGCTTCTGGTAATGAGAGGAAAGTATGTAGACTAGTCAAGTCCATCTATGCCCTTAAACAAGCACCTATAGACTAGCATAAAAAGTTTGATGAAACTGTTTTTGACTTCGAGTTTTAGTTAATGAAAGTGACAAGTGTGTCTACTATAAGGTTAGAGGTAATGATTTTGTGATTGTGTGCTTGTATGTAGATGATATTTTGTTGTTTGGAACCAATATTGAGATTATTAACGAGACAAAGAGTTTCTTGAAGAGGCACTTTGAAATGAAGGATATAGGTGAGGCTAATGTAATTCTTGGGATCAAGTTGACTCAGTCAATTGATGAAATAACTTTGTCACAGTCTCATTATATAGAAAAATCTATACTTGAGAAATACGGTTATTCAAATTATAGAATCGCTAGTACACCATATGATTCAAGAGCTGCCTTAGTCAAGAATAGTTCAGGAGTTCCTGTGTCTCAATTAAGGTATTCTCAGATTATTAGGAGTTTGCAATATCTTGCTAATGTGACTAGACCAGATATTTCTTATTTTGTGTCTTTGTTGGCCAGATATACAAGCTGTCCAAACAAGACTCATTGGGAGGCACTGGATAGAGTTCTTAGATATCTGAAGGGAACTATTTCCTTTGGCTTGCATTACCGGAGATTTCCGGGGGTACTCGAGGGGTACAGTGATGCAAGTTGGATAGCTCAGAAATCTGGTTCCAATGGAGTGACTGGATATGTGTTTACTCTTGCGGGTGGAGCAGTGTCCTGGAAGTCTTCTAGACAGACTTTGATTACTCGGTCTACTTTTGAGGCTGAGTTGTGTGCACTTGATGCCACGGGGACGGAGGCTGAATGGTTACATGGACTCATGAGTATGTTAATTGTAGTAAGCAAGCCGTTTCCTGCCATTTCTGTTCATTGTGATAGCCGTATAACTATTGACAAAGTCAGAAGTGTAAATTATAATGCTAAAACAAAGAGACACATATTGCGGTATAAAATCCGGTATAAAATCATGTTCAAACCCGGAAGGGTACCAACTCTGATAAACATGTCATGTATAAAATCCGGTATGTAACTTAATTATGGATTTGTGGGGGATTGTTAGAAAATGGAAAGTTCGAGGCATATTTTATATATGTTTTTGATATGATTTCCGGAAACTAACATTTGGAGGTTGTTCCTTGACATGAGGACTTCAACTTTCATATTTGGATCTAAGACATTTTTTTAGTGGAATCCATGAATATATTGCGATAAATTGCTTGTTTGAAATGGGTTATGGGGATTTTGTCCCACATTCATATTGTAAAAGAAAGATATTGAGTTTATATAGCATCTTGTGTTAGTGTTGTTTACAACTGCTAGCATAAGTGGAATGCTTGTGTGGCCTAGAGCTAGTGGGAACTCTTATATTTTTCTTTTCTATTACAAGTTTAATTATTTATATTGATTATTTAATTATTAATAGAAAATATATTGAGTAAGGATTATTTTAATCATACTCTGAATATATTTTGTAATATTAATATTAATTAATCAGGATATAATATAAATAATAAGAAAAACCCATTTTGTTTACTTTTTCTGTTTTGTTACTTGGTGTACCACATCGAGTAAAATAGAAGAAGAGTAACTTGAGATGCATATATATTGAGAGGTACACTTGAGATAAATATAACACAAGTCTCGGTGCCTACCTCGCAAACATATATGAGTTGCATAGGTTTTTTTTGGGCAAACTGAGGTGTGAGTCGCCGTTGATCATTGCCGGTTCTGTGGCCAGATTGATCTGTTGCTGTTTTATCCTGGAAGCGATATTGCTGCATTCCATCACAGATTAAGTGGGGGGCAATAATCTCTTCAAGAAAAATTAAGTCATCTTGAAGGGTTTGGCGACTCGGCTGTTGTGTTCTTCTTCGTATCAGAATTTGGAAAGCGATAAGAGATAAGTTTTCTTTACTTTCTTTGTCAATTACAGTCTTTATAGTTTGTTATTGCCTTCATATTTTGTTTGGTTATTTGGTTATTTGCCTTGTTCTTGTTATTTTATATATATAACTGTCCATTGTTGCTGTGTAGTTAGAATTATACCCAACAATTAAGTACGGTTTTGGGGGTTTAAATTTTAAGTGGAATCATATCTCATAGTAACAATTTTCGCGAAAAATTAAATCAACCCTTAAAGCTTGGTTCAACACGTGGTATCAGGTTGTAATATGAATCGGATTAGGGTAGTATGGGATTGAGGTATCATATTTGATATCATGTGTTTGGTTATATCATGTGTTTGGTTGAGTACTGGAAGGAATATTTTTAATTTAAAATATTTTGAGTCTATATTTTTAATTTATTTAAATATATTATTTTATTGTTATTATAATATATTTTTGGTTAATATATTTATTTTGGTATTAAATAATTATATTTAAATGATTAAATAGAAATTAAAATAGGATTTGTAAAGTTGATTCTCATACCGCTCTCTAATACCCACCTCTCCCCTTGGGTATGAAAAATTCATAAATCAATTTTTTTTTCTAAACCAAACACCAGGTATGAGCTCAGAATGATTAAAACTCATACTTGATTCCAGAATTGGGTGAACCAAACAACCCCGACACATAACCCAAATCAATCAACCCAAAACATTATGTTCGATTTGAGTTGGATCAACGAATTTTGATGGTTAGCAAAATCAAGAAATAAAATAGTACTTTTCCTATTTAATTTCCATCTTTTAGTATCCATTACTAATAAAAAATTATTCCTTCGTAGTAAAATAAATCATTTTAATAATAACGACTACTGTTTGATATTATCAATTATTTTCAACAAAGAAATGTTGGATGCAAAATAATACAAAAATCATTAACATTTTTTTAAGAAACGGGTTACAAAATCGATTGATATATAAATATGATAAGTAAATGACTAAATATTTGATAAAATCAATAGGAATTTAATATGTGATGTATAAGATAAAATTATTCAAATTATATAATCATAAAATATTTAATTCTCCAACTACATTTGAAAACATTCAAGCATTTTTCAACATATAAACACCAGCAATAGAAAGGTAGACAAATAATATGTAATCCCCACCCAAATTTTTGGATTGCAGTCCAGCATACTGCATACCATTGGTCATCAGAGTCGGCTGCCCCCGTAAAATTCGTATCCGGGCCCATTATTTTTTTACCTAAATTTCGATCATTAATTGATGCGGCATTAAACTGTGACTTAATTGCACGAAGATGTCCTCAGTTATAATTTTTTTGCACCAAATTGGCTGAGTTTTAATAATAGGCACCCGCATGACTCTTTTTTAATTTTTTTAACACACGATTGCATTCCGTCAACTGCATTTAACGGACGTTATATATTCTAATTTTTTAAATTAAGTAGAGGGCTAAATTGGTAAAATCATATTATTTACACACAACCCCTGTATATATATGCAGACCAGAGGGCATTTAAGAAAATTAAGCATGGTTAGTGAATCCAAATCTATGGCTGCGATTGGCAAATGCTGATGACCTTGAATTCATAACTGTTGTTGCCACTGCAGCCGAAGAATCAAACCCGTATGCAGGTACTTTTCTAGACGGAGAGGATGCGTTGTTGGATGTGTAACTCGCCTTGAGTTGTTGATTCATGTTTTGGCTACGCAACTGATGACTAGTTAGAGATTGCATTTGCGGTGACAAAAACCTCAAGATTAGTCCCTTTCATTTCCCCAAACCGATTGTTATTCCACATTGGTTTAGCAGACAAACTAGATAAGCTGCCAATCATCTGTTGTCTATGTTGTTGGTTGCGAACACTCTCAAGTCCAAACAAGTCCCTTTCTAAGTCCATTTCTCTAGCAATTGAACCCACTTTCAACCTGTTATCCTGAAGCTGCATCTTAGGTGGTGAAATTGTCCCACTCTTTTGCAATTAAGTATTTTTTTTAAATCTCGTAGGAATGTCACTATCTACACAAACTTGTGAATTCAAATGGGATACATCAAGGTAGCTTAACAAACAAGAAGTTCACAGCCTGGAGGAGCTTCAAGTTATGCTAATTAACATGTAGATACATCAGACTGTAATTAAAGACAAGGTAACCAAAGTACAAACTATCATTCATTTCAAGAGTCTAAAAGAAAATAAACTGCAAAAAAGACTTCTGATACAAGAAGGGACAAAGAGAACAAGAACAGTACTGACTCGAGAGCTAATCAAATACTATAATCTACCCTTCTGATTTAACGTCTGTTAGATGAAATTGACGGAATGCAATCGCGTGTTAAAAAAATTAAAGAAGAGTCATGCGGGTGCCTATTATTAAAACTCAGCCAGTTTTGTGCAAAAAAATTATAACTGAGGCCATATTCGTGCAATTAAGTCTTGAACTGTAGGCTGTCCATAAGATCATTAGATAGGTTTTAATGAAATTGAGAAGAACGGACAAAATACGGAGATTTGAAGAGGAGGAAAATGACAAGTGCTGCAAGCATTTGTTACATAAATCAGTCGATTTTTCAAAAATTGTCGATAAATTGCTTAAAAATTGATCATAATTATTAATCTAATTTGATTGATTCTCAATAAATTGTCGATGAATTATTTAATTTTTAAAAAAATTATTTGATAAATCACAAATCGATAACTCAATCGAATAATTTCGATTTCCGATATCTGTAATCATGGTTGCAAGTATTTAATAAGTTAAATAAATCATTAATAATTTGTTACGATAATGATCACGTTTGAGTAATCTTGTTGGGTTTAGTTTTAAAGTATATATACATTGAAATGTTAATTGATCAATTGGATAATAAATGTTAGCATAATTTTTTTATTTTTTATGCATTTAACACTACAAGAAAAAAGGTTAAATCGACCGTAATAATGCTCAGTTATTAGTAAAAAATAGTCAATTTTAACTAAAGACGACCGTAATCGGTGTTCGTATTGAACCTCTTTGATTTTAGAAAAAAACTGGTCATAATTGACCGAAAACGAGTTTGACCTAACTTGACGGTTAAAGTGACGTGTCCTGACACGTGTAAGGAGTCCAACTAATGTGGAGGAACCAGAACCCTGATTTGGCATATCCACGTCAGGTGCACGTGTACGGGTCTTACGAAACACGTTTGTACCTCGGTGCTTTGTTTTTTGAACAAAATCGACTATACCTAACTGACTGTTATTTAACCAAACAACGAAACTTACCATTTTTACAGTCGAATTTTGTTGTTCGGTTTTTAGCACATGCATAAAAACTAAAAGAATGCAGGAGCTACAAAATTTGATCAAAATAACCTGAACATTCGATTTACAGCCATTGCTAAGGTATAAATTAGTTAGTCATCAATTGATTATCAAACAAATATTAGAAAGAGAATGCAATTAAAACTTGTTAGGTGTACTTGGGAGTTGAGGGGATAAACTAGGTATCTAGTTAGTTGTGATTAAACAAATTGGGTATCATTAAATAAGTGTTTATTCAGTATTGTCCGGTGTGTGTTCATGTGTATAGTCCAATCTAATGCTTTAAATTCGTGCACCATAATTTAGCTCGTTATGGCCAGTGAAGATTTTTAAGCAGATTTTTGTGCTTAAGAGTCCATCATTAATTATTATTGAGAAAGAAATAATTAAATTTTATCATCTAATTTATTAATCTAATTTATTAATGTATACTCTTTGACACACTAAAAATCATATCAAACAAATATATAATTATAAGTAAGAGAATGTAATAAAATTTATTGTTTATGGTGCGATAAATGAGATATCTAATATGTTAGGTATGAAATTCAACATAAAGGGGGATGTGTTTTCTTTGTTTTCTTGATAATTTGAAAGTGTTTTTGACTTTTGGAACTTAACAACTAGTATTAAATCTGTAGCGATAAAATGATGGATGTAAAGACACAAGTAAATTATCAAAAATTCACTTGACTTGTATTAAATCAAATTTGTTTGTGTTACAAATCTATGTTGATGAAAATAAGAACTCAACTATTTCTCTTGAGAGAATACAATATTTACTAGATTTGTTTTGTTATCACTAAATAAAGGACTCGTGACATGTTTTATTGAACAACATTCACATGTTACAAAGAGTTCACTAAAATGGACTAACACAAATCCTAAAGTCTAATTGTCTATTTCCACTTTAAGTGCAGCAAATCTTTATACAATTTAACAGGTCTGTGACCCTCCTTTGTCCAGTTTATCTTGGCCATTGATCTTGTATTCTTCAAACTGTATTGGTAGACTTTCCAATTCAGTGATAGAATTGTTTGTTGACTGATAATCTTTGATCTTCAAGTTATTTGTATTTTAAAATTTGAGACTGTTGTCGAGATCTATTTTACTGTATAGAGTCACATATCGATATGTGAAATGACTTGTCGATATCTCTACTTTTCTATAAGTATTATGACTTGTCGAGATCTTTAATTCTCTAAAAGTTGATTGACTTGTCGATATCTCCGGTTCTATACACAGCTTTTTGACTTGTCGATATCTTCAGTTCTCTTCAAGTAGATTTTGACTTGTCGATATCTTCGGTTCTCTACATGGACTTTTTGACTTGTCATATCTTGACTTCTTTACAAGCAGATTGACTTGTCGATATCTCTTTGAACTTCTTTACAAATAATTTTTGACTTCTCAACATACATCTCTATACTCCTTGATATGTGACTTGTCGATATATGACTTAGAACATTTTTTTTCAAAAAAACATTATTCAAATCTTCATGTCTAATCTACTTACAATTTTTACAGATTCAAGAAATACAATTACAAAATATAATAAAATTATCATATAAGTGATTATTAGGATTGTCAGAGTGATTTAGTCTTGTTATTTATATGAAAGACACAACATAATAGTCATGGTCAAATTAAAAATACATATGTAATTGTATTTTCTTTGTTATTAGTTGATGTGATGAATGAGATATTTAATAGTCGTCCAATGGCATTTACGATTAAATACAGGATGATTGAGAAAATTCAAACTAAATCAAATCAAGCTTTCAAATTTTAAAAATTTAAAATCTTTTTTGATCTTAAAATAGAATGTCACAAAAAATTAATCCAATAATTTGGTTTGATTTTAATTTTCGTTAAATAAAAAAATAATAACATTATAAATATATAAAAAAATTATTAACAAACTGCATATATAAAAGGCTAAGAGTAAAGTTATGTACCCAAAATAAGAATTTAGAAATGATATGCAAGTATTACTTTTCAAATATAAGGATATAAATATAAATATATATACATGTTCTAATAAACTAGAATATATCTATTGTGTTAATTTATACATGTTCACAAGATTCGAAACTTAGACCATTATACAGAACAATTTTAATGTTACTTATTAAAAAAATACATTGTGAAATTTCAACTCGAGATAATTGTTTAGAATAATTTAGTATTAAATCTAACCTTCAAATCAGTTGAAAGTGATAACTAAAACTAAGCAAAAGTCAAGTGTTAGCCAAGTTAAAATTTACATTAAGTAATATATAAGTTTGATTTTTTTTTCTAAAAAGGTTACTTGTAACTTCCTTCGTCGCCCATCCATTTTAAAAGTGACGGAGTTGTTATTTAAATTTTATTTTTTTATAAATAATCCTGATAATACCATGAAATTTGAGAATTCAATTAAGTTTAAAAGAGTCAGAACTTTAAAATTTTAGACATTTTTTTTATTTTGAAGGATAAAGTTTATTTTGACAATGAACCACTACAACATTTTTGCAATCATATAACTGTTTTTTTTCGTTGTCTGAAAGGTAGTTTTTCCGTTGTCTATCCAACACTCGTGTGATCGAAAGTTGGACAACGGTTGTTAATACAGTTGTAATAAGGGAGATTCAACAACAATGTTTAACACTGGTTACAATCTGGATGACACAACGGTTGTTTTAGAAAAACTATTATTGGAACATTTTTAACATGACAGTTTTCTTAGTAATAACAACGGTTTATTTACGTCAAGAGAAAGTTCTAAATTTTCTTTCCAATTTTAAATATCTTTTCCAAACAACAGTTATTTTATCCATCTATTATTTATATAACTGAACAACAACAGTTATTTTCAGAAGTAGTAATATAAGTATCTTTTAGACAACAGTTTTAGGGTAGTGTTATAATGCAAAAGAGATAACGGATTACTTTTCGGGAACCATTGAAGAAACATTTGTAACATAACAGTTTACTAAGTAATAGACAACAGGGAGTCAATGGCAAGAAAAAGTTCAAAACCAATTCCTTATTATTCAAGCAATGGTTTGTTTAAAGCAACAGTTGTGTAAAACCTTTTAAACCAATTCTTTTTATATTGTGTTCTAAGTCATGTCTTCATAGTTCAAACAACAGTTAATAACTAACTGGTGTTATTGAATTGTTGTTTAGACAATGACTTATATTTTGACAAAATTATGTACTTGAGGTAACCGTTGTCCGAAAATGATACAATGCTTACTTTTGTTTTAAAAAACCATTATCTTATTAGGTATATGCATTTTGCATATCAATTTCATATTTAATTAAAACCAGCTGCATAAAAAACCATAAAAAATAGGCCCCTTCCAAAATAAAAATACCATAATCCATACCATAATCCAAAACAAAATCATACCATAATCTAGGCCCCCGCCAAAACAAAACCAATTCACTACCATACCATAATCCATACCATACCATAATCCATCCGTTCAACAATCCAAAACAACCAGATCTACCTACCAAACTACCAGCAATCCACCGAACACAAAATACATTATCGCAAGTCTACTTATCACCAACTACATACATAAAACATCCACTTTACGATAAGTTCAAACGAGTCTACTTGTCAACATACGATAAGTTCAAACGAGTCTACTTGTCAATATATGATAAGTTCAAACGAGTCTACTTGTCACCAACTACATACGTAAAATATCCAGTTTACGATAAGTTCAAAAGAAAAGAAAGGCGAGGACCTAGCTTGCACAATGTTTCATAAAATATTTTGCAAACTCAACCCTGATCTCGTTGATGTCATCCTCAGTGTAAACCAGGTTTGATCTACGCAGCCACTGAAAAATCATCCAAAATTTTGTATAAGTAACATGTTCTGCCCTTATAAGAGTAAATACAAAGTGGATGAAAAGGCCCACAGATAGTCAATTATCACCTTATTAGCAAAGTCCAGCTCCTTATCATGAATGATTTCCATCATGTATCGCATCACAAACAGGCCACAATCCTTGTTCCCGGTCTGCACTGGAACTCCCTAAAATATCAAACAAAAATTCATTTAAAATATCCAGTCTCCTTTAATAACATAATTAATATATGATCACAAAAATAAATAAATACCGCCATGTTCTCCCACAATACTTTCTTCATCGGAAACTTTTTCAAATCCTCCTTGTACATTTTAATGGCACTGCAACCAAAATGAGATATATCAAAACATAAAATAACCACTACAAAATATGGTCGGACAAGATTTATAAGTCAAGACTTAATAATCAAATTTTATAACGTGAACTCTTACCTGTCGACAACATCCACCCATTCTCCATTTGCAATTCGGCGTTTAAGAGGGTCCATATAGTAGACTACCTTTGCGTCTGGATTGACAACTGTTAAGGTCCAGTGGTTGCTACGAAAAATAAACAGAGGTGCTTGTTAAATAGTAAAGCCTAAATTTGATGCTTTTTTGTCACCCAAACAACTTAAATATCATAAAAAAAAATTACATTTCTATTGAATTAAAATCAACCTAAAAATTATTTAAACTCACTAATTGTGAAAAATAATCCAAAATGTGATACTAGTAGAGTGTAATTTACTGTAATAAACATGATCAGGTATAACATCAAAAATTGAAGGCTCATACTGATAAAATTTAAATTCCGGTAAATAAATCAACTTTAAAACCGAACCTATACAATTATCATCAAATTTGAACTTCAAATATTATGAGGTTGAACTATACAATTTCCCCCGTCTTAGAAACAAACCTAACATCTAGTAACAAAATCAATTAAATACTGTAAGGCATTTGATTACTTTTATATTAACTTCAAAACTGTCAAGGCATTTGATTACATTTATACTGAACCAATGCAATTAATATAAATTTCAACAACAAATATTATTGAGTTTAACTATACAATTGAACCCATTCCTTAAAAATAAAAGCTAAATTCTTGAAAAAAATTAATAAAAAACTGGCAAGGCTTAACAGCTTAATAGCTTGGGATAGTAAAAATACTTACACATCATTGTACGGCAGGAGAAAATGTTGCCCTTTCCTAGAATCTTTAAATCTTGTACACAATTCACGCGACCTCTGCACTGCACTGCCACATCCAATGGCACCGATTATGCCCGGATCTACAAAGCTAATCATGTTGACCATCTTATGCTTCTTCACATATTCATTCAAGAAGCTATAAATTAAATTAAGCAGTCCTTAGTAAAGATTGTCATATTTATTCCAAGGCTATATACTCCGGAAAAAAAACTTTGTATGAAAAGCTTACTGAATAAAAAGGCAAATGACAGAGCCGGCCATTTCACCTCCAAAGCACACTGCATGTATATCAGATAAGAACATGATTTGCTTCTTTGTAAAGCCAAATGCTTCTTTTCTTAGCTCAAAAGAAATTGTTCGGCCACCACTCAAGGCTTCCTTTGCCCATGTCCACAAACGTTTCATTGCAGAAGGATAATTTGGACCAATCTGAACAACAAGCTCTGGTTCAACATCTTCAATTACTTTATACGTTTTCTTCATTTTCTTAGCATGGGCTTTCTTGGTTTTCTAAAACAATTGCAAATAAAAATAATTAAAAAAACAGACTAAACAAGCACATAGTACATATATTAACCATACTAAAAAAGCATTCTGACCTTGGCGGCCAAAACATGAGAAGTACTGCTATTGTTTCCTGCAATTATCATGTTTCTCGGTCATGCAATAAAAGTTCCCATGGCTTCTTGAACAGTCAAAATTTCATCCCCGATAGGGAAGGGAATCTTAGCATCTCCTTGAATGACTTTAGTGATAGACACCCTTGCATTCTTTTCTCCAAGACTTACTCCATGGATAGTCTTCTCATGTCCTTCGGGAACGCGTACTTCATCAATTGTTGCACAAGCAACAATGTTGCTCAACGATCCAACAGCCAATCGGCATACAGAACCACCCGAAGAATCCACTTTCATTTCCTCAACAGCCCTTCCATTATCATCCTCACCCGCCACCTTTTTATTATCCTCAAGCTCCACCGCTAAATCCACAAACAAATTATCTATCAATGTCATATTTTTATGAACACCTACATCCACATCCACATCCACATCAACCCCACCCTTAGAGTGACAGCTTGCCTGCTGGGAATTTGGTTTCGGACTACCATCATGTTGTACACCATTTTTCGATGAATGTGCATTGTATTTTTCAAATTCAGCAGCCCAAAATGCATCTCTCTCTTTAATAATTTTTGGAGTCTCCTCTGCCATGTACTTTTGAATTGCCTCACGTACCCTTTCTTCCACTGTCCTCGCTTTTTTTCCCTCGGAAGATCAAAATAAACCGACTGCTTCACATGAATTCCCTGACCACGTACTCTGCCTCCGTGCTCAGGCTTACCGAGCGCCATTGTTAACACATCATTAGTACCTTCAACTTTAAGTTTTCTTCCTTATTCTCCTCCTTCATCTTTTTCTACAAAAAATTTAGTAACATTTTTTACCATAAGCACATACATCCTTTAAGCACATTCATCCTTTAATTAAAATATTACACAACTAACACCAATTTGTTTTTACTAGTTATAAGCACATTCATCCTTTAATATATTTAATTTAATAGATTCAATTGCATGCACAAGAGACAACTTAGTTTACTTGGTGGTACAGGGGACCTAATACGTACATTCATTGACAAACTAATCCAAGGATAAAAAATATTAAAATAAAATATTAACCAACACAGAATACAAAATCTAGACATTTAATATTATGAACCAATTTTTAATGTAAACATGTGTATTTAACTCTCTTAGTGAACAGGGGATTATTAAAATATATAATTAATTACTAATATTAAATATGATACAATCAACATGCTACTAAGTACGTCATTACTAACATTCAACTTATCAGCTTATAAGTCATAAATTCAACTTATAAGTAGGGTCGACTGATAAGGTGACTTATAAGGGGTTACGGTTACGATTTAAGGATCACTAGGGGCTAACAAATTAGTTTAACAAAGTAGTTGAAAGAGTAATTTTCTAAATTGTTCGGGGTTGCCCGCAAGGGTTGACTCAGCTGGTTAAAGAGGGGATAACTATCCTCTTGGTCACATGTTCGAATCCCACGGGAGGAGAATTTATGATTATGCTTCCTGAGTTAGAGTATGTCGCTAAATGCGGTTTACCTTGGTTCACGTAGTTTGCAGGCTATTGCGTGAGCCCGTAGGGTTTACCCAGTGTGCACCTGAAGGGTAGCGGCTGCGGGTTACCTACAATAAAAAAAATATTTGGGGTTAAGATAGGGTTTAAAGTATAATGTTTAGAATAATTGATGAATATGCTTAATAAGAAAGATTCGATTAATATAAAAACACATCGGAACATCTTTTTCTAGAAAAGGTATCAATATTGTATATGATAATCATATTCATATTCGAAGCACATCCATATGTTTGGATCATTGAAAGGGTGATTTAAACATCCGTACAATTGGATCGTCGAAAATATTTTACAAATTTAGAAAATATCGATAAACAGGGGATATCAACTCCAAAAAGTCGAACTTATCGCTAGTGAGTTATATGTAACAGTTTACAAAACAACTGTTTAATCTAGTGTTGGGCAATAGTTTTTCAAAAACACCATTGTGTAAAACAATATATAGTTCGGAACTCCCAATTGTCGATACGATCAAGTTGTAAAAACAAATAACAAACTAAAGATAATTAGATGATTTATTTACCGATCGTTTAACACTAATAATATAAAAAATATTGAAATTGAAAATGATAATAAAGACATTCTAAACGATTCAAACTACACTAATATCTATTAAAGAACAACTTCACAATTTTTCGTGTAATATAAATTCGATATTCTTATTACCGACATACTATTTCGTTAAAATAATTTGTGATTATTTATTTTTTAATAAATTATATAATTTATTCCTCTATATTAATTTATTCAAATACATAAAATCCAAATTATTGTGGTCCTAGAAAATAAATAAATTAATATTATTCAAAATATTTTAATTTATGAGCCATGTAATTCTTATATAACAATTTAGTTGATACTTAAACATATTATTAATTACTTTTTATTTCAGACATATATTTGTTCAGACATATGTATCTGTCGGAACAAGAACACATTTATTTACTTGGTAGTTAGGCCGTTCATCCATGTCCATGTGCTCTCAAATCCATAATACTCTCAAATCTATGTTCAAATTTGTGCTAATACTCTCAAATCTATGCTCAAAATCGTGCTCATACCCTCAAGTCCTCAAATCTAGATATCAAATCCATGTCACATCAAGATTCCAAGACATCAAGAACTCGGGTTTTAAATTTCTTTTCACACTTGAACAGGTAAGTACAGTCTTTTATGAAGTCGGGTTTATATGTACTCTCTTTTGAATTCATTTTGATGAATTCATTTTTTTGTGATTCTGAACTAGGGTTCGTATTGATTTGGGGGAAATATAAAGACTTCACAATTCATTTTTAAGAAGCTATAAGGACAGGTAAGTACTTTAATTTATGAATTTGGGTTATATAAGTCCTCTATTTTGAATTCATTTTGATGCTTTTTTTACTTCAATTAGGGTTCAGTTATAAAGATTTTGGGGAAATATAAAGATTTCATAATTTAGTCTGAATTTGTGGTTCTATTCAGACTTTTAAAAGATGGATAGGTCATGGTTAAAAGCGGATAGAAGAACAAAAGAGTTCAAAAAAGGAGTGGAAGATTTGTTAATATTTGCATTTGAGAATGGTTATAATGCAGAAAAAATCAGTTGTCCATGTGTAAACTGCGCACATAGTAAATCATGGAGAGCGCAGATAGTTAAAAACCATCTTTTTCAAAATGGTATTGATAAAACTTATACACGTTGGATATGGCACGGGGAGAATAATTCTGTAGAAAGTTCTAATGAAACCGACACTTCGGAATCTATCAATCAAGGCACCTCAAGAATGGGTGAACATGACGAGGACGACGACGATGATATGTCTTCTGATGAAAGTTCTGACAAAACCGACACTTCTGATTTCATCAACCATGTTAAAGGTGAACATCAACCTCTTTATCCTAGATGTGAGAGGTACACTAAGATGAAAGCTCTTGTCCAGTTATACAACTTGAAAGTGAAGCATGGTATGTCTGATTCATGCTTCAGTGATATTCTGTTATTACTTGGCTCTTTACTTCCGGAAGGCAACAACATCCCTTCTTCCTTCAATGAAGCAAAAAAAACCTTATGTGCATTAGGAATGGGGTATGAAAAGATACACGCATGTCCGAATAATTGTCTCTTATACCGTGGCGATTTAGATGAAGAACAGACTACTTGTCGCGTATGTAAGGCCTCTAGATGGAAATTGAACAAAAAAGGAGATGAACTTGAAGGGGTCCCTGCTAAAGTTCTATGGTATTTCCCACTGATACCAAGATTACGAAATTTATTCAATACACCTCACATTGCAAAGGACATGACGTGGCATGACACCGAGCGACAAAAGGATGGTAAAATGAGGCATCCAACTGATTCAATAACATGGAAGGATGTCAACCAAAAATGGCCTGATTTTGCATCAAAGACTAGGATTCGATTAGCTTTATCTTCCGATGGTTTCAATCCTTTTCATGGAAACCGTACTGATTACTCAAGTTGGCCTGCTTTGCTATCAATTTATAACCTTCCTCCATGGCTTTGTATGAAGAGAAGGTATATTATGCTCTGCTTGTTAATATCTGGACCGAATGAGCCTGGAAATGATATCGACGTGTTCCTTCAACCACTAATAGAAGATCTGCAAGAGTTGTGGCATGGGAAACAAATGTACGACGCTTATAAGAAAGAGTCTTTCATGCTTAGGGGCATTTTATTATGGACAATAAGTTATTATCCTGCCTTAGGGAACTTGTCAGGAAATGTTATTAAAGGGTATAATGCGTGTACTATTTGTATTGATGAAACAAAAGCTACTAGGTTGGTTAATTACAAAGATTATGAGGCATCGAAGATGGTTGCCCCGTAATCTTCCTTATAGAATGCAGAAATCAGCTTTTGATAACACTGTGGAGAAGGGGGTCGCCCCTGTTCCATTAACCGGAGAAGAGGTTTTTCAAAGAGTACAACATTTAAGGGCCCATGTATTTGGAAAGAAACAACGGCAACCACGATAATAGAAAGGTGAACCTCGACCTGTTTGGAAAAAGGTTTCAATATTCTTCCAACTTGAGTATTGGGAATTTTTGCCAGTTAGGCATGTTCTCGATGTGATGCACATCGAGAAAAATATATGCGAAGCCCTGCTTGGAACTTTACTAAATATTCTGGGGAAGACAAAAGATAGGGAATCTGTCCGTCTTGATATGGCTGAAATGGGAATAAGAACGGAGCTGAGACAAAGACTCCTGGAAAGAAAGAAAAGGTACCGTTGGCATCATAGAACTTAACGCATGCAGAAAAAAAACAGTTTGCTCATCATTTCTTAAAATGAAGTTGGCAGATGGATTTTGTTCAAATATTAAGAATCTTGTAAACATGGAAAATCTTCGGCTTGTTGGAATGAAATCTCATGATTGTCACACGATATTGCATCATTTGCTTCCAATCTCAATTCGATCAGTATTACAAAAACAAGTCAGGTGCACAATTATTAGGTTTTGCCTTTTCTTCAAGGCAATTTGCAGTAAAGTGATCGATGTAGACAAGTTGGAAAAAATGCAGAGTGAGTTAGTGGAAACATTGTGCCAGCTTGAAAAGCACTTTCCCCCTTCGTTCTTTGATGTGATGATCCATCTCTCAGTTCATCTCGTGAGAGAGGTTAAACTTTGTGAGCCAATATTCCTTCGTTGGATGTATCCCTTCGAGAGATATCTAAAAGCATTTAAAGGATATGTACGGAACCCGGCTCATCCCGAAGGGTGTATTGCTGAGGCATACGTTGTAGAAGAGGCGGTGGAGTGTTTGGTGAATTTTGAAAAATCTACCGAAGGAGTGTCTCAAAATGCAAATTATGAGCAGAATGCAAGACCTCTATCTGGTGCGACATTGATAAAGCCGAGCGATGAGGACTTGCATCTAGCACATTTGTGTTTTCTCCAAAATACAACTAACATTAGACCATATTTTGAGTAAGTTAGTGATATTTAAGTGTGTGTTATTTCATTATTTTCTGCACTTTGATTAATATACTAAAGAAAGTGATTTTTCTCGCAGCGAGCATATGGCATCTTTGATGACAAGATACCAACAACATGAAAATGATGAAGTCTGGCTTAAAAACAAGCAAAATGCAGAATTTCACAAATGGTTCAGGAAAAAGGTATAATTGTTATTTGAATAAAAACATCATAAATAGGCCTAGTTTATATTTTTCTGGTAAATGTATTTGTTATTTGTTTATTCAAGCAAACATCATAATTAATATTTATCAATTTGTTTTAAATAGATTGAATCAGAATTGTTGGATGACCATAACAACATACCTGAGGAGATAAGGTGGATTGCTGAAGGGCCCAACAAGAATGTCCCTACATTTAGCGGATATAGAATCAACGGTGTTACGTTTAGCACCAAGGAGCGTGATGACACTCGACAAGTTCAGTGTAGTGGTGTCTGTGTCGTTGCAGATACAATGCTTGTACAGGGTAAGGAGAAGAATATTGAACATACTACACAGACCTACTATGGAGTTATAACAAGTATATGGGAGTTGGACTATAACAAATTTAGAGTCCCAATATTTCGTTGTAATTGGGTAGATATGAACCAGGGGGTTAAGGTAGATGACTTGGGATATACAATTGTTAATTTGAACAAATTAGGTTTCGTAAATGATCTGTTCGTGCTAGGGAAACATGTTAAGCAGGTTTGTTACATTGATGATCCTCTTGAAAAACATTGGTATGTCGTGTTGAAATTACCGGAAAAGAACTGTTATGAACAATGTGACGATGAAAATGATGGATCAGTAGAAATAGAACTTGAGAATGAGCTGCACTTGCCAATATTTCCCAATGTTGACGAACTTGATGAGGAAAAAGCTAGTTATATGTGGGACGAAGATGAATGGATTCAACTCCCATGATGGTAAAAATTACCTTCTTTTTAAGTTAAATTGTCTAGAAAATTACCCCAGCATGAGTTACCTCTCTTCCTTCTATAATTTATTTATTCATAAATCTTTTTTATTTCTCGAATTATTATTTGCCAAAATTTGATAATTTTAATTAATCAGTGTCAATTACGATTACTGTTTTAATATATATGAAGTTAGCAGTTTATTTTAATTTTTATAAATGATTTATCATACTGGAATTTGTCATTTTCTAATTTATCGCTCCCTTTTTCTTGATTGTTTGGACTGTCTGGCATTTATATGTTGGATTCAGTGTCATCTAATTATTGGACAGTAGTGTTGATGGGCCATAAACCCTGTTAATCTTAAATTTGTAACCATGTTCAGTTTTTTTATTTTTATTTCAGTGACCAATGTGATTATTGAGCCGGATTTCATTGCCCGGTTTTGCCCATTTTCGTGGAAAAGCCTGTTTGATTGCATTATTGGTTTTATGGACATGCCTAATTAAAACAGTTGGTCGCTTTTCAAGGTTTTGGTTGGAATTCTGATCGAATAAGGTGTTCAATATATGATACCCTGCTTCTTCTCTGCCAACAACTTGTTACTGGGGGTGGAGGGTTACCAGCACCTTCTTCCACTGTCTTCAGCTGGAGGAATTTGGTCCAAGTCAGCTGGTGACGATTAAAAAACGGGAACTTACTGCCAATGAAAAGACCCTGGTCTAGCTGCAGAAAAAGTCAAGAACACGGGTATTAGAAAGACACAGTGAGGAAGAAAATACTCAGTAATCATCTAACATCAACTCATCAAGTTTCTTCAAGAAATACTCTTGATATTTTACTTATTTATGAACTTTTATCAATTTGCTTACCTGGAATACATTTCTTTCACCCACAATTGCTCCATTGACAAATTTTGTGTTGTCTCTTGTTATATTAGCCTGTAAGAATGCCATTCGGTCAATGCCAGTGCCACTGAGGGTTGTCGGAGGTCCATCAGCACTTACGCCTCCACTTGGCAACACCCTTTGCCCAGCTGGACATATATTACTGCTTTCATCTCGTGTTGTTATCTCTTCCATCACAATTCCATAAGTGAACTTGCTTTGACGAGTGAAATTCTGCAATAAGTAATTATTTGTTGGGTGTGATAAGTAAGCTTACATAACATCTTAATAAGTAATTTGGTTTGTGAATTATCCAATTGAAATTAGTTGTTGACTTGAGGAAATATTCTGATTTGCCAACTTGATTGAGGGTTTTTTGCTAGTGTATATTGGTTGGATGATATTTTGTTAGGTAGTCATTGGTTGGCTACTTTTGTATTTTTTTTCTGGGGATTTAACATATATACAACTCATTTTTTTCATTTTAACATTACTCAGAGACAACAGTTTATAGATAATCTATTAAACCATGAAGAACCAAATCATTGTGTGTTTGAGTTTCTAACAAGTTTTTTACATCTCAAACCGTTGTCTATTAGTTGAGAGATGAAAAAAGTAAACTGCTGAGTTGTTAAAATTTTGCGGGAGATTAAATTAAAATAGGAGGGAGAATGAAAAATAAATAATTCAAAACAACCTCTAAAAGTATCTTTTAAAGTGTGGTGTTTAGACAACGCGTTATAAATCCGTCGTGTAAATCTTATAAATATAATGCTTTAAAACACCATTATATGTGGCCTTTCCTTTTAACAATGTTATAAACGCACAGTTGTTTGATTTTTAATGAGACAAGGGTAAGAATAAGCACTTGTCCAAATTACACAACATAAGCAGCAAAACCATCGCCTTAATCTGATAAATGGTTGTTATTTAACAACAGTTCTAGCGTGTTGTCTTAGTATTCTAAGACAACAGTTTAGTTTGCACACTGTTGTCTGATTCCATGGGAGGGCATAACAAAGACAACAGTTTTTGAACTTATAGATAACTATTGTCTGTCCTTAAGCTCACACAACTGTTTTTTTTTTGCAAAATCATTTCACCGTTGTTGTATTTTTTAGGACAGCGGTATTTTTTTTTAACCGTTGTCTGATTGCATTTTTCTTGTAGTGAACATAGGAGGAAAGGAATACTTAATCCCTTAAACTTAATCTATTTAAAATGTAACGTAATATTCCAACCAAAAAAATGTAACCGTAATATTAAGTTCAAAAAATAACTAATGTCTATGCCTATTTCATAAAATATTCATTATTTCCCTAAATACATATTTATTTTAACTTTTAACTAGTCAAAATGACTTTAATTTGATTTAAATTTATAAGCATTATATTGTTAAAAAGTATATAAAAATTTATATGATTAAAAAGTACATCTAATTTATTTTTAGAAAATCATGTACTGAGTTTGATCTCAGGTACTACCTGAGTTTATAACATTTTCTCAAATATTTATAAAAATGACATTAAATTTGTATTGAAGAAATTTATAATCTCATGGAGTTATATAAAAGTATACTAGGACCCATTTTTCTCTTATTTTTATATGTACCCTATTAGGTTTAAAATAATAAATATAAAGTTTTTAATATTTAATTGAAAATTAATCAATTTGATTCCAAAAGAGGCCTGAATACAACTTACCAACCATTTCGCATCTATAACAAAAACAACAAGAATATCAAATCATACATTACACCGTGCCGGGCATGTAAAATGATTCATAATCTTCATTTTCCTTATGTTTCAGTTAGTAAAAAAAGAATTCTAATTCAACCTGCGTTCCACTTGTTCCCCATTTGCAAACCCTCCGCTAGTATGCTCTGTAGTCTTTACATAATTTATTAATTTAATTATGCTCCAAATCAATTCAAAAAAAAAATATGTGGCTGCTTGGCCGATAAGATCAGGAAGCTGGATGTTGGATTCACAGTGGAAAAATAATAAATTTAAGAGGAAAAAGGAGGTTCAGGAAAAGGAATAAGTAACAAAACAAGTGACATTCAATGATTGAAACTTTGTGTACAGTGTATTACAAAATTACGTTGGATCGGGGAGAGGAAATCTGTCTGCAGAGTTTGTACCAACGGTTACAAAATTAGAGAGGAGCATTAAGAAGTCAAAAAGGAAAGAAAGTATCCTAAAGCATGACAAGATGGTCCAAAACTAGTCCTCCATGCATCTCCCTCCCATGATATTTTACTTGCTTAAAGAGTAAGTGTGTACAACACACATGTGGAGAAGGCTGAACCAATTTTTGGTTGAACTATCCTGTATTAGACGATATGAAATTTAAGCCAAGTTAAAAGAATCCCATCCGAAATCAGAATATGATAGTTGCTTTAAAATATAATTTTTTAAGAGCTTTTAGCACTTTGCACCCCTTACGTTTGGGTGTTTTTTCGTTTTGATCTTATACTTTAATTATTTAAACTTTGCACCCAATAAATTTAAAAGTTAGTTGCAGTTTGCACCCTTTTAACGGAGTTCTGTTAAAAGGGTTCGAAAACCATTAAAAATCAAGTTTTTTCACTTTGCATCCCTCGAGGGGTGCAAAGTGTAAAAAGTCTGGAAAAACGTTATTATTTATATAAAATAGTTTCAATAAAAAAAAGGTAAAATATTTCGGGTAAAATGATAATTAATTAATTATACTATTAAATATAATGCTATTGCTTATTATTTTTTAAATAGAATGACCAAAAATCATGTACGATGCACGGTTCACTTTCAATATTTGTTATTTTATAATTTGTATTTTTTACGGTTTAATAATTTTATTGGTTAAAATAGTAAATAAGTAATACCTAGGGTATATATTTAAATTTTAAATAATTATATATAATTATATATATATATATACTAGTAAACATGTTGAGCAAAGTTGAAGTTAACATATGCAATAAATACCTATAAACACATTTAATGTAATATTTAAAACACGGTCCATTAAATAAAACTTGATAAATAAAGTGTGAGCGTACTGGCCCCAATGCAGCCAACTTGCGTAGTTCACAGACCCAAATAAACTCCTAAATCTGAATAGACATCTAAAATTTATTCGATGTGGGACTGAGTTGTTACAAACTCCCCGTATAAACTTATAACGTCTTTTTCAGGCTGAATAGACAGCCCATATGTCTGAATTGTATCGCTTTAATAGCAACTAACTTTGTGTCCCCACCTCTGAATATATGCCTATGGAAACATTGAGAATCAAGTTTTTAAGAGTCGACTTTAATACCACATGTAACAACTCAATCAAATCCCGAATATAAATGACATGACCCTTCGTTCTCATAATTATATTTTTGAATTGACTCTCCAAACACTAGAGATACGTATGCATCTTATGAAGGCAGAGTTAAAACTCGAAATTCTCAAAATCTATGCATAATTAAATCGAAAAACCGAACTGAATCATGATAATTCAGTTCGGTTCGGTCCTGATTTTTCAGAAATTCGGTCTATTCGGTCTGTACCGAATAGACCGAAATAAAATTCGGTTCGGTCCAATTCTTGTAAAAAATATTTCGATTCGGACCGATCAGACCGAATTGACCAAATCATGATTACTATAATTTTACATTATATATTTTACATATATTTTAAAAATTACAATCATAAATTTTAAATATACAATCATAAATTTTAATTTATGTAATCATAGAACTATACATATCACCTTACTTTAATTATATTTTAGATTTCATAATTTTTGGTTTAAAATTTTATTACAATTTTATTTTTTTAAAAAAATTCGGTCCGTTCGGTCCAAAACCGGACCGAACCGAATTATTTCGGTTTGGTCCGGTCCATAATACAATTTCTTCGGTCCGGTCTATAATACAATTTCGGTCCGGTTCAGTCCAAGAATATATGAAAATTCGATTTTTCGGTCTATTTGGTTCTGCCCGGTTTTGGACCGAACCGAATGAATACTCAGCCCTCGAAATTTCCGTTATCGTAATAATGTGAGGATGATAACTCAACAATAGAAAGAGAGTTGCGACTATTACTATAATCCGTGAAAATATGTTTAGGAAAAAATATTTTTCAATTATCTTTTTTAACATGAGATAATCAGTGGCGGAAAATAAAAATATTTTTTTAATATTTATTTATTTTACCCGAAGTTTCTTATCTTTTATATTTTTTAAATTAAAGCTATTTTGTATAAATATTTTTTTTCGAATTTTTTGGTCTGGGGTGCAAAGTGAAAAAACTTGATTTTAACGGTTTTCCAACCCTTTTAACAGAATCTTGTTAAACGGGTGCAAACTGCAACGACTTTTAAACTTATTGGGTGTAAAGTATAAATAATTAAAGTATGAGACCAAAACGAAAAAACACCCAAACGTAAGGGGGTACAAAGTGCTAAAAACTCTTTTTTTAATTAATTAATTACATACTCACATGCAGTAGAATTTTTGACCTTCCAAGTAGCAAGATGGACAAGAGTTGAACCTCAGCCTGACCAATCCATTCTGTGAACTGTGAACATTAACCCCAGCCCCCAGGTAGTGTATCTTAAAATTTTAACACTACTGCATGAACTAGTAATGTCCTATATGTAGTGCCGTGCCGTGGGCGATTTAACCCATTATTAAATGCATGAGCATGACTGAAAAGAAGGAACTTGAGTGTACAATTTCTATGTATGACATGTATAATGATGTATACATGTGCATGTGTTTGTGGGATCATGGCATTTATCTTCCACATTAGAGTGGTAGTCTGGTAGATGGAGAAGTAACAACTGATTTTGTGTGTCATGCACAATTTACCCGTGAAATTTGTTTCACAACAATCTCGAGAAAAACACCACAATTTCAGGAATTTGATTGGACTGCAAATTTTAAAATTAACTCAGATTAATTAGAGTATAGTTTTAACTGTTTCATAAATATAAATTAAAAAAAAATTATTTGTTCAAACGACATGTTAAATTGTTTCAACATACTTCTTTTCTTATATAATAAATTTTTGTGGATAAAAAAAATACTCAAAATCCTTTAAATTTTGGAGGACCACACACTCAATTCATTAATAGGTGATATCTCTCATTTTTTTTAAAAAAAGAGTCGTAAAATTAAGTCAAGGATGGTGGGCCGAGTGAATTGGGTCGTACTAGTATGTCACCACTGGGCCTAACTTCATCTAATTAACTAGTCCATTAAAATTGTTGGGTCTATTCTTAACTCTAACTTCTTAATATCAATTATCATATCCCAGGCTTTGTAGTTTATTTGGGCCAGTGATTATTAAACTTTCATTAACATATACCTCTGGTTTTTTCAAAAAAAAAACATATACCTCTGTTAGCTTCTAAAACCGTATAATTTTTAGTTTCCCCCCTTCGAAATATATAATATCTATTTGAAATTAAATAATTGGAAGTAATGATCTTTTCTCATAAGGTGTGCATTCATAATTGCTTATGTTTCAAGTTCGCCAGTCAATTAACTTTCCTACTATGATAAATAAGAATTAATAAAATTAAGGAACTTTCCTAATTTAAAAAAATATATATATTATTATATTTTAACAACATTTTTGAAATGACTTCATCTATTTTCCAACAATAATTATATATGCGTGTTAGCTATGTTGTCCTCAAACTTAGGGCAACTCCAAGAGTTTGGTCCAAATTTGGACCGAACCCCTTTCCAACTCCAACAGTTTGGTCTAAATTTCGGTCCAAATCTCAAGATGTTTATTTAATTATTTTAAGGTCTTATAATAATAAATATATTATTTTTGTATGATATAAGATATTATCTTTATATTTTTATTATTATTAATTACTTGTTTTATTTTAAAATTGTTAATAAATGAATAATAGTTACAAACAATATTTTGACTATCTTGGACGAAGCCGATTTCATTTATCGTACTAAATTAATAATTTAGTTCTCATCGTATTTTCATTTATGTTATGTTTCAAATTAAGTTTTATGTGTCGTAATCTTTATTTTAATATTTGAATGTATTCGTAATTTGAATTCAAGAAATGCAATGATATTTATTTAATTACGTTTAAATATTTTTTAATTTAAATTATTATTTAAATAAATAATAATATCATCCTAATATCGGTTAATTGCATTTATAAATACCCGAAATCAAAACTTTATGTAATAAACTAAAAAAATACATTAAAAACTATTATTTTAATCTCAGTCCAAATTTGGACCGATGAATAGTGTCGGCCTATTTAGGCCGACACTATTCATCGGTCCAAATTTGGTGAATTTGGACCGAAATCGGTTTTGGACCTTTAGGTCATTCTTGGAGTTGGCCTTACTATCTCAAAAAATGAGTATTTATGTGTATGGAATACTCCGTCTATTTCTGCTTGATAGTCATTTGACTTTTCTGCACTCATTTCTAAGTATTTTGATTGCATAGTTAAAATAATAATTTTCAAATTTTTTTTTCTAAATAAAAATATTTTGCTTAAATTTTTATTTACAAAAAAATAATTAACAGTTAATGATATGTGTGCAAAAAAGTCAAAGTATAATTAAAATGAAACAGAGAGGGAGTGTATGCTAATAAATTTTTGTGCGATGCGTGACATATCTATAATATACTATTATAAGCAAAAGATAGGATAATTTGGTTGGTTGGTTCACACTTTCCTAAAAAGTCTTTTAACACCTTCCAAAATAAAGTTTAAACAATTATAATTTAATTAAAAAAAATAAAACATGTATCTTATGAATTATTATCCAACTTAATTTTTATTCACACTCAACTTCTATCTTACCTCTTTTATAGGGAACCAAACACTTTCAAGACTAATTTTAGTAATTCAAATTATAATATAACAAAATAATTAATAAATCAAGAAAAAAATAAAAAAAAACAATATTAAGAAAAACAATACCAAATCATTCAAATACACCACTGCTATTCAAGACTACCACTTTCATATAGCCACTGTATCCGCATAGTAAAACGAAGACCTTAGTAGAAAGACTTATTAAGATTTTAACTATTTAAATTTTGAATCCTTCAATAATATAATACATATAAAATAATATGTAAATATTATAACTTCATTAATTTCAATAATCCATACTTATTATTTTTCTTAAATTATTTTGATATAAAATAATAAAATTACAAATGTTATAATCAGTCTGTGCATCGCACGGATTATAGGGTAGTATATATTAATCCTATATTCACTCATCAAGTTTGCATAACTAAGTTTTTGTTTTAATTATTTTTAAGTTTACACGGTGGCAAGCAATTTGGACACGGCAAAGGTGTCGCCGGCAGGGGATAGATTATTCTGCAACTAGTGATTGTTAAATTGCACTGAGGCTGCTAATCAACTGATTATCATTGGCATTGTTCCAATTCCATCACCATCATTCACATGCGTCCTCTTATTCATTTTGTCGTTAGCTTAGGTCTCATCAATATCAAATTGTAGTACAATTGGCGGATTAATTTAAACTAAATTGTAAGCTCATATAATTTAATGAGCACAAGAGTTTAATAAGGTTAAGAATGGATTAGTCTTCCCGGCCACGAGGATAAGAGAGTATGATTAATGAAACTGCACTGTCAAAGCGTAAAAGGTGGGAGAAAGATTAAGCAAAAGTATACATATGCTAATTTTATTCCATGCTATATGTGCCCATCACATGCTCCTCCTTTGCAATGAGGTCATGATCATTTGAATTCGAAAACATGCTAGCAGCTGTATATAGTTTGACTAAAAAATGTCTGACCTACAAGATTAGTAATTGAGAATTTGAGACTATACTCAGCTATTAACCTGGATTAGAGGATAACGTATATAGACAAAATAAGAGATGCTAACTATTAGTAATTAGGGTTTTGCTATGTATGTTAGTTAATTGTGGCCTTCTTGGGGGCACATATACAGGGGACGCGGGAGCGCGGGGTTGGCCACCGAAAATAAGGGAACCCAAAATTTTAAGCCTGTACATAAATTTAGGAACAATAATATCACAGTAAGTATGTTAAATGAACTTGTTTTGATTATAATCAAAAGTGAATATTAGGATGAATAGTAGATGGAAAATGTTTTAGATGATTTTGTTATAATATATGCGAGAAGAACATGTCTTAATAAGTTAAAAAAGTCTCTCTTTTTACGTGAATTATTGGAATATATTTATTGTTTATAATATATTTTGATATTTTATTTTATTTTCCCGAATAAATCTCCTTTAAATATATAGTAAAAGTAAAATGTATATTGAGGTAAAAATTAAGGATCCAGTTTGAGATGGCCCCGGTTATTTTGCTCATGGCAGGGAACATATATACTTGTGGCAAACGTGTGTTCCAACTTCCAACAATGTTAGCAAGCTGAGCTAAGTCTCTACTGGCATTATCACCCATTAGAAAACCTCTTGGCATCAATGGATCTTTTCAAACCTAATACTCTCTTTTTTTGCAAAATTTAAACCGAATACTTGAAAGAAGCAAGAAGTTAACTTAAATCGGGAATAACTGAATCCAGACCATCTCTAGTTAGAAATGAGTTGCATGTTTGCATATTTTAAGAATTAGTTATGCTTCGGTAAAAATAAATAGTGTCTTATCATATTTATTTAGTTTAACATGTACTCCCCCACCCCATATATTTCTTAACCATTTTCGATTCTGATTAATGTCGCTTATTCTTCTTTCATTTCTGAACATTTTTTAGATATTAACTTTTCCTTAAATTTCTTAAATTCACTCCATGCCCGCGATTGAACGCAGGGAGTAAGCTAATACATGTTTAAGTCATGAGATTTATCCACCCGATTGATGTGACTAGAATAGTATAACTTAATTTAAATGTATATACTCTTTTCGTCCCTAAAAACGTTTCCTATTTGTGTTGTACACGTTTGTCCATGCACATTTTTTATTGTTAATATCTTTAATTTTAATTTTGTATTAATATTTAATATAAAAATATTATTGTATTCATAAATATAAATTCAACAAGATCATTCATGAGTATATTTAATCTTATAAATTACACGTAAATTAGTAGTCAATCGCTTATCATAATTAGTGTAAAAAGTCAAAACGGAAAACGTAATACGGAAAGGAGGGAGTAGTATATAAAGCATGTCATAAGATGGATGGAAGATGACATGGTGGAGAGCAAACACGTGAGAGACATATAGATTTGAGTGGTCATATATCAGAGAGTGAAGAAAACAGAGGAGATGGGAGTTGAGAGATTCGGCATGCCTCTACGAACGGATCTAGTCTTGAGAAATACGTACCACACATGTTCGTACCCTAGTGGAGGTATGGAGCTAACTCCAGACACATAAATCTCTGCACTCTACAGTAGAGCTTATGTATATCCCATTAATTTATTTAAGTTTTCACGGGAGGGTTTAAAGGGAATGGAGGAGAAAGGAGACCGACAAAAAGCATCTTCTGTTACCTTGGTTTTCACCCCCCAATCCTCACGCGAGTCACAGGAGAAAAGGGTGCTAAGTTATCCAGATTCTTACTCACTACACCACTCTCAGTTTCTGTTCCTATCATAAAAGTGAGTGCATCCTAACATCCATATAATAAACATTAATTAAACGGTACCTTCACGCATTTAAACGAATGTAATATGTGGGTAACTGGGTACCTCTTACTAGAGATGCACAAAAGGCCCACCGGGCCGGGTCTTGACCAGGTATAATATCCGGGATATATCGTGTAATTATTTTTGCTATTATTATTATGTGTGTTTAGTATCTATTCTATGAGCTAATTGTTAAGTGTTATATGTACTTGAATATTCGAAAATAATATTAATTGAGTATTTTAATTTTTATATGTCCAAAATAAAATATAGATAATTGTCATATCTTCTTAATTATTTTTATGTTGGTTTATGGATTTATAAGAATCATATGAAATTTCTAAAATCTTTTTCCCGGTAATTAAAATCTATTTTATAAAAAACGGGAACCAACCGACGTCAACCGTTGTTACGTTTTTGGAACCCGAAACTCTTTCGAGAACTTCTTCCTAACCTAATTGTAATATTCCGAGCATTTTCCATGTTTCGACTTTTTCGATCCGGCGTACGGTTTGTCCTGCGCGGGTCCCGGCGCAACATTTTCGATACAATATTCGCTTCGGTAAATCAATAAAACCCGTATTTTCGATAAACGGGAGCTTTTTATTAAACTATCCCAATTATCACTTCGTAATACGTGTAACCAGGCGCTGAGACCAAGACCGCAGTACAAATTGTACTGATTTGGATAATTATCCCGAAAACCGATACCGTTTGGATCAGTTTTTACAAATAAACGTACCGTTTTATATCCGGAATGATCCAACGGGATACTAATTTTTCGTAAATATAAATAGCCTTTTTTCGTATTTTATTTCGTATCAAAATCATTTGCAGACAGATAATTATATAATTTTCAGATAAAAGCCCTAATTACATAAACTGTTCTAAGAATCAAATAGCAAAACGAAGGCGTTACCGATCTCTGTTTTCAAAGCTTGAGTAACCAAAACGAAGGATTTGAAGTGTTCCATCAAATTCTGAGCTTTATTTCACTGCACAAATCAAGGTTATTTTTTTAAAAATTTATTTATTTTCGAATTTATTTTATTAAAAATGTAATTTTTTGTTCGGATGATTGTTTGTATGATTTGATGATTGCATGTTGTAGAGCTTGTTTTCCTGATGATTTTCATATGTCATACGTCTGATTTGGAGTTCAATAACATGTTCAAATTTGAGTTTGATTTTCGAATTTTAAAATTAGGGTTTATAACCCGTATGAATGTTCTTAATTGAAATTTGGGGGTTTTTATTCTGTGATAGATTGATGTTATGTTATAGTGGGTTGTATTCTCTGTGAAATTTGCAATCTAGTTGTATAAGTTTCATGAACCAACGAGGTCTGTAGAGAAGGGAGTTGTGTTTTGAAGTTTTCCGATGTTCGTCGGAAACTACAAAACTTCACGGCCAAATTCCGGCCAACTCAGGGATTGTTGGGTTGTTTTGATTGCATGGTTGTATTCCTGGTGTTGTGTAGATGTGATCTGGAGGTGTTGGTGGAGTGAGGACGCCGGGAACGTGTTCTCCGGCCACCTCTGTGTTTCCCGGCAACGGGATGTAAAAATTACAGTTTAGTACCCCAACTTTTGAAAACGATTCAGTTTGGTCCCTGTAGTTTCCAGAGTTTGCAAAAGTTGGATTCCTGATTTAAAAATGTTTAAAAATCATATTTCCTATTTATTTTTATTATAAAAATTCGTTTTTAAATTCTGAAAATTCTAAAAATTATTATTTTAATTCTGAAAATTATTTTTAATTCACAAATAAATCTGAATTAATTAGTTAATTAATTTCAGTTAATTTCTAATTGATTAATTAGTCAATTAATTCGAAAATTAATTGATTAATTGATTTAATTAATTATTAATTGATTTTAATTAATTATTTAATTAGATTTAATTATTTAAAAATGATTTAAAAATTCTGAAAAATAGTTTCGAGCTTTAAAATATTATTCTAAATTATTTCCAAGACTCGATAATTATTCTAAAATTATTTCGAAGCCAGAATTGGCCAACCGAACCCTGTTTATTAACCCAAAATTGATCCAACGACCCATTTTAATTTTGAAAAATGTTTTAAAAATCATTTTAAATACCAGAAAGCCTATTTATGACCCGAGACTTCTTTATAAATAATATATCATTGATTACGTGATGTATTATGTGCTATATGTGACTTGTTAATTGACTATCGGTTTATATATTCGGTGTTTACTTGATTATTGCATAACTTTCAATCCGTTAATCGGATTTGGGTAAAACGAAGGGTAGATAGAAGTATGTGTTGAATAGAATTCCATGAGTAAATTATTGATAGATGTTTATGATATGTGAGCAGAAGAGGCAAGACGTAGAAAAGGGAAACAGGTAGTTGAGGAGTAAAACGGTTGTGATTGGAAGCGAGTGCAGTGTAGTAAGCTAATACCAGGCAAGTGTTCTGAACTTTCTCGAGATATTGTAGTACTTTATAATCCTGTGATATTGCAAGTGCTTTGAAGTACATAAACCTAAATCCTGATTTCAGTTATTGTTCTTGAGCCGTAAACCTTATTCTTTCTAGACCATTGATTGTTGTATACATAAACACAAATCTCAAGTATACGATACTACTCCACAAATACATGTAAACAAAATCCCAAATACTGAACTGAATTACTTGTATATTCAATCATTGTATCCTATGCTTTGAAAGCCTAAATCTTTGAAACCCTGAAATGGTTGATTCCTTTGTTATTCAATTCTTTCATTATCCAGCATCCAAGCTTTTAAATTGCCTTATTGATCCTTACAAGGAGTGAAACCCTTTTATTGTTAAACATTTATTGTTGTTAATGATTTCGGTTATTGTTTATTATTGCATATTCTGTTATTATGTTAGAATTGGATTGTTTTTATAAAATTGTGGACCAGATTCGTGGTCAGACCATATAATGGTCAAGTTAGGCCAATGTGTGCCTTGGATCCAGTAGTTAGAGCAATGTTGTGTGCCTTGCTCGGGGTTAGTGCGTGACTGATCAGCAGCCTAACCTTGGTTTTTAAATTAAAAGTATAGTATCCAATTCTAAATCATAATCCATTGTTCACTTGATATCATAATCGTATTCACCTGATGATCATTATTCTCAGTTTTGTCATTGTGACTTGCTGAGCTAGTTAGCTCATTTGTGCGATGTTGTTTATATTCTTTCCAGTTAAAAAGGAACCAGTTGGTAAAGAGGATCCCCAGTCCAGCGCGAGAGCTAGGGGTTCAGGTCGAGAAAGCTGAGGTAGTAGGCTTCTTTTGGGATAAGTTAAATTTGTAAAAATTTGTAATAATGTTTAATACTCAGTTTGAGTTTGAAATAGTTGGGATTTGAACGGTTTGTAATATATTAGTGTGTTTGGCTTGTGTGCATACTTTAACCTGTTGCGGTCCGTGGTGGTTGGTAAGTAGGGTCACTGCATATATTATTATTATCTTTATTATTGTTATAAGCAGGTTATAATTAAGGTGTGTGTGTGGACCCCAAACTTCTGACCCGGGTTTGGAGGGCGCCACAGGTTTGGTATCAGAGCTACAGGTTATAAGTCACTGACACAAGCCTAGGTTGACGGGAATGGGTAGAGGGATAGGATTAGAAGTAAGGTATAGGATGATAGGACGTCGAGAGGTTGAGTGTTATGGTATAACCGGTATTAGTATAGTTTGCGTGGTGGTACGAGATTCTTATATTGCGATATGATTTCAGATAGTAGAGATGGCCGACTCTTTTATTCCCGTATCAGCTGATCACTCAGAGCCTTCAGTTGGAGCACCAGCATCGGATCCACGTCCTGTTATTCCACCAGCATTGGTTATTCTACCTCCACCGGTGTTGCAGCCCGTACTATTGCAGGCTATTCCACCTCCAGGCATGAGGCCACCTGTCAGAGGACCCCCACCAGCTGATTCAGATTCCACTGGGCATTCAGTAGCGAGTGCCCCATTCCAGTCTACATTACCCCCAGTTCCTTATTACCGGTATGAGGCTCTTCTATTGGAGCGTGATTCCTTGTTGGCTCAGATTAGAGAGTTACAGCATATCATTAGGACTACAGATGTTGATCGTGGTGTGAGGGAGCTTCGAGAGGAGATTCATGTGACACGGAGGGTTCTTGAGGCTAGGCTACATGGAGCTACACTACCTGGCAGAGGCCCTGATGCACTGCTGAGGACTTTGAGAGGCTGGCAGGACCAGTGTTTCCTTGGAGCTGAGTTAGAGATTTTGAGATGGAGATGCTGAGCAGTGTTGTTATGGTTAGGTAGTATGGACAGTAGTGTGTAGTGTGTATCAGTAGACTTTTGAGTTATATTTATAGACTAGCAATGCTGACTAGTGAGTAGGTTGTTGTACCCTTTTTGCTTTTACTTTCGAAGCGTCTTTACGCTTGTACTACCTAAAACTTTGGATCTATATATAAGTACCTTTTCCTTTCCAACACTGTCATTTACTTTATTGCACCTGTTTTACTTTACCTTATTTATTGCACCAGTATACCCTGTGATACCATGTACCCTGTTTTCCATAACTGTTTATATTCTGTAAAGAAGCATGCAATTTTCTTAGTTACAAATGTTTTCAAAAAGAGATATTTCTATTTCACAAAACTTTTCTACAAAGATTTGATTCAAAAGCTAAATAAATTGATTGATTCATTACAGAAAATGCCTCCTAGAAGAAATACCCGCACCAACACCCAGAATGAAGAAACCAACAACAACAATAACAACCAAGATGATACAAACCAGAATGTGAACCCAGGACCCATGGACCCAGCAATAGCCCAGATTCTTCAAATCTTGGCCCAACAAACAGTTCACCTGGCACAACAACAGCAGAGACATACCAATCCCCAGGTAACTTTCAAAACTTTTCAGGCAGTAAACCCACCAGAATTCAAGGGTTCCTTAGAACCAATTGAAGCAAATGTGTGATTAAAGGAAATAGAGAAGGCATTTGCCTTAGTGAAAGTAAAGGAAGAACAGAAGGTTGAGTTTGCAAGTTACTATCTGAAGAATGAGGCCACCTATTGGTGGGAGATGGTGAAGACATTGGAAGGTACAAATATTATTACTTGGGAAAGGTTTAAGGAATTGTTTTTAGAAAAGTATTTTCCTCAGTTTGTTCAGGATCAAATGGAGCTGAAGTTTTTAGAATTAAAGCAAGGGAACATGTTGGTAACAGATTATGAGGGGAAGTTTGAGGAATTGTCAAGGTATGTGCCGTCGTATGTTGATACTGATAGAAAGAAAGCTAAGAGATTCCAGCAGGGCTTGAAGCCATGGATCAGAGGGAAGGTAGCTATTTTTGAATTGGATTCCTATGCCGGGGTTGTACAGAAAGCTATGATCGCAGAGACAGAGAGTGAGATGTTCCAGAAAGAAAAGGAAAGCAAGAAAAGGAAAGTTGAGGGAAGTGAAGGTCAGTCACAAACAGGGAAGTTTCCAAATTTTAAGAAGGGCAAGTTTCAGCCAGGGAGAAATTTTAATTTCAGGAGACAAAATGTAGGAGACGGAGGCCAGGGCAATCGTCCAATTAATGTGAATCAGCCGAATCAGTTAAGATTAACTTTTCCAGATTGTCAAGTTTGTGGAAAGAAGCATGGAGGAGTTTGTAACAAGTTGAATGTGGTATGTTTTAAATGCAACCGGAAAGGGCACTACTCGAGGGAGTGCTGAAATCAGCCAGCAAGAGAGCCAGCAAATAAGGATCAGCCTATCCGGAATCCAGCAGTGAAGGTTCCAGCCATTGGATTTACATGCTTTAAATGTGGGAAGCCAGGACATATGGCCAGGGATTGCAAGACGCCAGCCCCAGTTAGTAATGCATTAAGGATTATGGGATCTACCCCAACAGTGAATGAGACTCCGAGAGCTAGAGTTTTTGACATATCGGTGAAGGATGCGATCCAGGATACGGATGTCGTGGTAGGTACGCTTAATGTGAATTCTTTATGTGCCAAAGTGTTAATAGATTCGGGAGCAACTCGATCGTTTGTTTCACAAGATTTTGTTAGTAAGTTAAATTGCCCAGTTGGGTATTTAAATGAAATAATGACTGTAGAATTAGCAAATCAAGAACGTGTAACTGTTAACAAAGTTTGTGGGAATTGTGAGATTGAGATTTCTGGTAGTAAGTTTTGTGTAGATTTGATACCGTTTAAGTTAGGAGAATTTGACGTTATATTAGGGATGGATTGGTTATCTAAGCACGATGCCCAGATAGATTGTCGAAATAAGAAAGTAATGGTGAAAACGCCAGATGAAAGAATAGTAACATTCAAGGGACAGAAGCAGGTAAAAAAGTTCTTAACGATGATTCAAGCCAAGAAGTTACTACGGCAAGGATGTGAGCATTTCGTAGCATACGTGATTGACAGAAGTCAGGAGCCAGCAAAACTTGAAGATATTCCAGTTGTGAAGGAATTTCCAGATGTATTTCCCGAGGATTTACCAGGACTTCCTCCAGATAGAGAAATTGAATTTGCAATCGACTTAGCACCTGGAACCGAACCAGTATCCAAGGCCCCGTATAGAATGGCGCCCGTTGAGATGAAAGAGTTAGCAAAGCAATTGCAAGAGCTGTTAAAGAAAGGAGTAATTAGACCTAGTGTATCCCCGTGGGGTGCACCGGTATTATTTGTCAAGAAGAAGGATGGAAGCATGAGACTGTGCATCGACTATAGGGAGCTTAACAAGCTTACAATCAAGAATAAGTATCCGTTACCCAGAATTGATGATTTGTTTGACCAATTGAAGGGAGCCAAGTATTTCTCCAAGATCGATTTAAGATCGGGATATCATCAACTGAAGATCAAGCCAGAAGATATACCAAAGACAGCTTTCAGAACAAGGTATGGACATTACGAGTTTTTAGTGATGTCTTTTGGATTGACCAACGCCCCAGCAGCGTTTATGGACCTGATGAACAGAATTTTTAAGGAGTATTTGGATAAGTTTGTTATTGTGTTTATAGACGATATTTTGATCTATTCAAAGACGGAGGAGGATCATGCTAAATTGTCGAAGTGTGAGTTTTGGTTACAGGAAGTTCAGTTCTTAGGACATATAGTCAGTAATGAAGGGATCAAAGTGGAGCCGGCAAAGATCGAGGCAATTACGAATTGGGAAAGACCGAGAACACCCACTGAGGTAAGAAGTTTCTTGGGATTGGCAGGATATTATCGACAATTCGTTCAAAATTTCTTAAGAATTGCAACACCATTGACAAAGCTTACACGAAAGAATGAAAAGTTTATATGGAATGACAAGTGTGAAGAAAGTTTTCAGGAATTGAAGCGGAGATTAATCACGGCACCAGTTTTCTCACTTCCAGACGATCAAGGGAATTTCGTAATTTATAGCGATGCTTCTTACAAAGGATTAGGATGTGTTCTTATGCAGCACGACAAGGTGATTGCGTATGCGTCAAGGCAATTGAAACCACACGAACAAAAGTACCCTACTCATAATTTGGAGTTAGCAGCTATAGTTTTTGCTTTGAAGATTTGGAGACATTATTTGTATGGAGAAAAGTGTGAGATTTTCACGGATCACAAAAGTTTGAAATATATATTTACCCAGAAGGAACTTAATATGAGACAAAGGAGATGGTTAGAATTGATCAAGGATTCTGATTGCTCGATTAATTATCATCCCGGTAAGGCGAACGTTGTAGCAGATGCGTTAAGTCGGAAGGAAAGGTTAAATGTGTTATCCGTACCTGAAGAAATATATAAAGAATTTCAAAAATTGGAATTAGAGATTAGAAGTTGCAAGTCTGAGGAAGCAAAAGTGTACGGTATGATTTTCCAACCGGAGTTATTGGAGAAAATAAAGAAATGCCAGAAAGAGGTAATGGATCAAGATATAAATAGTTTGGCAGGTGAGGAATTATGCACGCAACAAGATGATCAAGGTATTCTTAGGTTTTCTTCAAGAATTTGGATTCCACCAGTGACGGAGCTGAAAAATGAAATTTTACAAGAGGCACATAGTTCAAGATATTCTATCCATACAGGGAGTACCAAAATGTACAGAGATTTAAAGAAGAATTATTGATGGCCAGATATGAAGAGGGAAATTGCGGAATGGGTTAGTAAATGCTATACCTGTCAGAGAGTTAAAGCAGAGCATTAGAGACCAAGCGGATTGCTACAACCATTGGAGATTCCAGAGTGGAAGTGGGAACATATTACCATGGATTTCATAGTTGGATTACCAACGACAAGAGCTAATCATGATGCCATTTGGGTTATAGTAGATAGACTTACCAAGTCAGCTCATTTTCTGCCTATAAATGAACGATTTTCGCTCGACAAGTTAGTTCATATGTACTTGAAAGAGATCGTAGTTCGTCATGGAGTTCCAGTGTCTATTGTATCTGATCGAGATCCAAGATTTAATTCAAGATTCTGGAAGAGTTTTCAAGAATGTTTAGGAACAAGATTGAATATGAGTACGGCCTATCACCCCCAAACGGATGGCCAAAGTGAAAGAACGATCCAGACAATCGAGGACATGCTACGTGTTTGTGCTATTGATTTCAAAGGAAGTTGGGACGAGCATTTACCCCTAGTAGAGTTTGCTTATAATAACAGTTATCACGCCAGTATTGGGATGCCACCTTATGAAGCCCTTTATGGACGCAAATGTAGATCTCCGGTATATTGGGACGAAGTAGGAGAACGCAAAATACTCGGACCTGAATTGGTGCAGCAGACAAAGGAAGTTGTTGAAATTATCCAGAAAAGATTAATAGCCGCACAAGATCGTCAGAGGAAATATGCAGACCAGTCAAGAAAAGATATGGAATTTGAAGAAGGAAGCTTGGTATTATTGAAAGTATCACCGTGGAAAGGACTAACGAGGTTTGGGAAGAAAGGGAAGCTAAACCCAAGATATGTCGAACCTTTTGAAATCCTAAAGCGTATTGGCAAAGTAGCTTACGAGTTGGCGTTACCTCCGCACATGGAGCACATTCACAATGTTTTTCACATATCAATGCTTAAGAAATATAATCCAGACTCCAGGCATGTAATAGAATATGAGCCAATAGAACTTCAAGCAGATTTATCATATGTAGAGAGCCCGGTAGGAGTTCTAGAAGAGAGAGAAAAAGTATTGAGAAATAAAGTGGTAAATTTAGTAAGAGTATTATGGAGAAACCCAAAGGTTGAAGAGTCAACCTGGGAGTTAGAAAGTGATATGAGAGAAAAGTACCCTCATTTGTTTTCTTAGAGATTCTGAGGACAGAATCCTTTTAAGGGGGGGAGGATGTAATATCCGGGATATATCGTGTAATTATTTTTGCTATTATTATTATGTGTGTTCAGTATCTATTCTGTGAGCTAATTGTTAAGTGTTATATGTACTTGAATATTCGAAAATAATATTAATTGAGTATTTTAATTTTTATATGTCCAAAATAAAATATAGATAATTGTCATATCTTCCTAATTATTTTTATGTTGGTTTATGGATTTATAAGAATCATATGAAATTTCTAAAATCTTTTTCTGGGTAATTAAAATCTATTTTATAAAAAACGGGAACCAACCGACGTCAACCGTTGTTACGTTTTTGGAACGCGAAACTCTTTCGAGAACTCCTTCCTAACCTAATTGTAATATTCCGAGCATTTTCCATGTTTCGACTTTTTCGATCCGGCGTACGGTTTGTCCTGCGCGGGTCCCGGCGCAACATTTTCGATACAATATTCATTTCGATAAATCAATAAAACCCGTATTTTCGATAAACGGGAGCTTTTTATTAAACTATCCCAATTATCACTTCGTAATACGTGTAACCAGGCGCTGAGACCAAGACCGCAGTACAAATTGTACTGATTTGGATAATTATCCCGAAAACCGATACCGTTTGGATCAGTTTTTACAAATAAACGTACCGTTTTATATCCGGAATGATCCAACGGGATACTAATTTTTCGTAAATATAAATATCCTTTTTCCGTAGTTTATTTCGTATCAAAATCATTTGCAGACAGATAATTATATAATTTTCAGAGAAAAGCCCTAATTACATAAACTGTTCTAAGAATCAAATAGCAAAACGAAGGCGTTACCGATCTCTGTTTTCAAAGCTTGAGTAACTAAAACGAAGGATTTGAAGTGTTCTATCAGATTCTGAGCTTTATTTCACTGCAGAAATCAAGGTTATTTTTCTAAAAATTTATTTATTTTCGAATTTATTTTATTAAAAATATGAATTTTTGTTCGGATGATTGTTTGTATGATTTGATGATTGCATGTTGTAGAGCTTGTTTTCCTGATGATTTTCATATGTCATACGTCTGATTTGGAGTTCAATAACATGTTCAAATTTGAGTTTGATTTTCGAATTTTAAAATTAGGGTTTATAACCCGTATGAATGTTCTTAATTAAAATTTGGGGGTTTCTTATTTTGTGATAGATTGATGTTGTGTTATAGTGGGTTGTATTCTCTGTGAAATTTGCAATCTAGTTGTATAAGTTTCATGAACCAACGAGGTCTGTAGAGAAGGGAGTTGTGTTTTGAAGTTTTCCGATGTTCGTCGGAAACTGCAAAACTTCACGGCCAAATTCCGGCCAACTCAGGGATTGTTGGGTTGTTTTGATTGCATGGTTGTATTCCTGGTGTTGTGTAGATGTGATCTGGAGGTGTTGGTGGAGTGAGGACGCCGGGAACGTGTTCTCCGACCACCTCTGTGTTTTCCGGCGACGGGGTGTAAAAATTACAATTTAGTACCCCAACTTTTGAAAACGATGCAGTTTGGTCCCTGTAGTTTCCAGAGTTTGCAAAAGTTGGATTCCTGTTTTAAAAATGCTTAAAAATCATATTTCCTATTTATTTTTATTATAAAAATTCATTTTTGAATTCTGAAAATTCTAAAAATTATTATTTTAATTCTGAAAATTATTTTTAATTCACAAATAAATCTAAATTAATTAGTTAATTAATTTCAGTTAATTTCTAATTGATTAATTAGTCAATTAATTCGAAAATTAATTAATTAATTGGTTTAATTAATTATTAATTGATTTTAATTAATTATTTAATTAGATTTAATTATTTAAAAATGATTTAAAAATTCTGAAAAATAGTTTCGAGCTTTAAAATATTATTCTAAATTATTTCCAAGACTCGATAATTATTCTAAAATTATTTCGGAGCCAGAATTGGCCAACCGAACCCTGTTTATTAACCCGAAATTGATCCAACGACCCATTTTAATTCCAAAAAAATATTTTAAAAATCATTTTAAATACCAGAAAGCCTATTTATGACCCGAGACTTCTTTATAAATAATATATTATTGATTACGTGATGTATTATGTGCTATATGTGACTTGTTAATTGACTATCGGTCTATATATTCGGTGTTTACTTGATTATTGCATAACTTTCAATCCGTTAATCGGATTTGGGTAAAACGAAGGGTAGATAGAAGTATGTGTTGAATAGAATTCCATGAGTAAATTATTGATAGATGTTTATGATATGTGAGCAGAAGAGGCAAGACGTAGAAAAGGGAAACAGGTAGTTGAGGAGTAAAACGGTTGTGATTGGAAGCGAGTGCAGTGTAGTAAGCTAATACCAGGCAAGTGTTCTGAACTTTCTCGAGATATTGTAGTACTTGATAATCCTGTGATATTACAAGTGCTTTGAAGTATATAAACCTAAATCCTGATTTCAGTTATTGTTCTTGAGCCGTAAACCTTATTCTTTCTAGACCATTGATTGTTGTATACCTAAACACAAATCTCAAGTATACGATACTACTCCACAAATACATGTAAACAAAATCCCAAACACTGAACTGAATTACTTGTATATTCAATCATTGTATCCTATGCTTTGAAAGCCTAAATCTTTGAAACCCTGAAATGGTTGATTCCTTTGTTATTCAATTCTTTCATTATCCAGCATCCAAGCTTTTAAATTGCCTTATTGATCCTTACAAGGAGTGAAACCCTTTTATTGTTAAACATTTATTGTTGTTAATGATTTCGGTTATTGTTTATTATTGCATATTCTGTTATTATGTTAGAATTGGATTGTTTTTATAAAATTGTGGACCAGATTCGTGGTCAGACCATATAATGGTCAAGTTAGGCCAATGTGTGCCTTGGATCCAGTAGTTAGAGCAATGTTGTGTGCCTTGCTCGGGGTTAGTGCGTGACTGATCAGTAGCCTAACCTTGGTTTTTAAATTAAAAGTATAGTATCCAATTCTAAATCATAATCCATTGTTCACTTGATATCATAATCGTATTCACCTGATGATCATTATTCTCAGTTTTGTCATTGTGACTTGCTGAGCTAGTTAGCTCATTTGTGCGATGTTGTTTATATTCTTTCCAGTTAAAAAGGAACCAGTTGGTAAAGAGGATCCCCAGTCCAGCGCGAGAGCTAGGGGTTCAGGTCGAGAAAGCTGAGCTAGTAGGCTTCTTTTGGGATAATTTAAATTTGTAAAAGTTTGTAATAATGTTTAATACTCAGTTTGAGTTTGAAATAGTTGGGATTTGAACGGTTTGTAATATATTAGTGTGTTTGGCTTGTGTGCATACTTTAACCTGTTGCGGTCCGTGGTGGTTGGTAAGTAGGGTCACTGCATATATTATTATTATCTTTATTATTGTTATAAGCAGGTTATAATTAAGGTGTGTGTGTGGACCCCAAACTTCTGACCCTGGTTTGGAGGGCGCCACACCGGGCCTTAAAAAGCCCGGGCTTTGACCGGGCCGGGCTTTTCGGGCTTTGACTTTGACCGGGCCGGGCCGGGCCGGGCTTTCCGGAAATTTCAAAGCCCGTTTGGGCCCTCGAGGCGGGCCTAACCGGGCTTTTTTTCGGACCGGATCGGATCGGGACGGGCTTTTTTCTAATTTAAATCGGATCTAGTATTATTAGAGATTCCGAAGAATACATGTGGTAGCAACTAGATCATCGTAAAAATGTATTAGTTTACATGGAATATTTTAGGAAAACATTACTTCGTTGAAAACATTTAAGTTCGACAAAAATAAACATGTTTATATGATATATTTTATCATTGTTATGATAACAATGATATCCAAATATTCATGACAATGATATCCAAATATATATAGTGTACTTATTATATCTTCTTTCATTATTTATGCAACAAAGTATATAAATAATATTATTAATCACAAATATGTAAATATATATGTGTTTAAAGTATTATTTATATGTATAGTAAATGTGAATTTATAAATATATAAGAAAATATATTAGAATAATCAGATTATAACCGGGCTTTTTCGGGCTTTTAATCGGGCCGGGCCTGGCCGAATCCCGGGCTTTTAACCGGGTCGGGCCGGGCTTTGCCTAAAAATATAGGGCCCGTCGAGGCCCGAAGCCCGGGCCGGGCTTTGACCGGGCCGGGCTTGACCGGACTTTGACCGGATCGGGCCGGGATAGATTTTCGGGCCCGGGCTTTTTGTGTATCTCTACCTCTTACTCATACATTGCCCTGCCCAGTGAAAATTGTAAAATTCTGTCTCCAATTGCTATAAAATGGAATAGTAAAACATGTAAAATTTTGATAGTATGCGCGATAATTAGATATGTTTCAACAATAACATGTTAAGGATCCGGATTCTTGCAAACTACGTCAAAAGCATGGAATTCTGACCATCCAAAATGGTCGAAAACAATGAGAAACGGTCCGGAAAGAGAGCATAACAGACCATTCAGCAACCGACATGGATGGTCGTTTAAAACCCAGTCATTTTTCGCACCTCGGTCGGATATGAAGAATAAAACCGACTACTGGCCCACCGATATATCAGTCTGACATCTTTTTCCGAAACATTTTAAAGTTGCTCCACATTTAGACGTGGTACTGATGTGTCCATTGTCACGTCAACTCAAAATCTTCCACCCATGATTTTTAATTAAAATTAACCAATCAATCATGGTCGGTAATAAAGTGGTCAGATATACAAAAATGACCATTTTTAGTCAAATATATCTTAATTGAAAATATTAAAACAGTGCATTTTTTATTTGAAGGAGTCATCCAACAGTGATTAGAAAAGATTGGTGGATTATATTAAAACGCTGCGTTTTTTACCTTTCGGACCTAGTATATCTGAGTTTGATCATATTTCTTGGCTTGTGCCATTGTTGAATATAGTTCATTTTACGTAAAACATGGTCAATTTTAAGATTTAGTATCGTCAATTTTCTGGCATTAATATGTCCATTTACAATCTCAATATTTGGAAAAACTACTACCAACACAAACAAATTCTGAAAATACGAAAGACTATTATCTCAATCTAACATATGCAAAAGCATTACATAACCAATAACTTAAATATTCATTATAATACATCCTAAAAACTTGATCAGATTAGTCGTAAAATTAATGTAAGGCCTTAACAGACCAAATTTTTAAAAATCAAAAGAAATGACCTTACATAATACCAGTTACTACCTTGCTTTCCTCACATACATTCCAAACAACATGTTCATAAAACTCGGGACAACAACATGTTCTTAGTAAAGGAGATAAACTAGTACTTAAAATTAATGACACGCGACTAGTCTATATTTTAGTATCACCGTGGTCATCCCCATTGTGTGTACCATCACCATCTTCATCAACCCGTTATTTTCCGAATTTTCTCCATTCATGTATTGTTGTACAAGACATGCCTGTATAATAACAATACTAAGTCAAATTGACAACCCTGAGTAAGTTGTATTGTAATCTAAATTTGTATTTTATATTTTACCACTTAAGTCTGTAAAAATGTTCAAGGGCAGACTGAAGTCTTTTTCTGTAAACAGTATCAAGCCTAAGAATTCTATCCAGAAGAAGATCAAGAAAATCATGCCTCAAAAAAATTATGAAGAAGTTTGGAGTTGAATAAATCTGTTTTGGGAAAAATATTCTAAGTCAAGATCTCTACAAGTCACAGATTAAGTGTTATAGAGAAGTCATTCGAGAACTCCGGAATGACTTATCGACAAGTCAAGAAAAACTACTAGAGAACTCAGAGATATCGACAAGCCAATTTGAAGACATGAAGAATGGAGATATCGACAAGTCATTTCTTCACTAGAGAACTCTGAGTTATCGATAAGCCAATTTGTCACCAGAGAACTCAGAGTTATCGATAAGCCAATTTGTCACTAGAGAACTCAGAGTTATCGATAAGGCAACTTGTCATTAGAGAAATTAGAGTTATCGATAAGCCAAAGTGAAGACATGAAGATGAGAGATCTCGACAAGTCAAATTCTCTTATAGAGAACTCGAAGACTTCGATAAGTCAAAAAAACTGTAGAGTGATTAGAGATCTCGATAAGCCAATATACTTATCGAGATGTCAAGTTCTCTATATACCAAACTGGAGATCTCGAGGTAAAATTTCAAAGTACAAAGTGCAGACCAGTTCAATATCCAATATTATCAATCAACAAATAATCTAATCAGTTGGATTGACAAGTCTACAAAAGCAGCTTGAAGAGTACAGGATCAAAGACCAATATAAACTGGCAAAGTAAAGTCATAGGTGTGCAAGATTAGAGAAGATACACTAAGCCAGAAATAGAAAGATTTGATTATCCAAAAATAGGGTTTAGTACATGCTAATGCATGCTGTGTAATAACCAGTGTTTACTGTTCTATGAAGTAAACACTGAATGCTTTGTTAGAAGTAACAATTTAGATCAGAAAAATCTTGTATTCTCTCAAGGAAGAAGCTAAGCTTTTTATCAACAAAGAGTCTAGAAATTTTGTAGCAAAACATTCTTAATTTTAATATAAAATTAAGTGAGTTTTGAAATATTTGTGTTCACTGTTTTATTTGTCTAAATTCAGTACTAACACAATTAACTACAAGATTTTGATTACTTTGTTCATCACCATAAACACTTCAAGAAAAGCAGAAAAACACAAAAACACATACACCCCCCTGTGTGTGATTCATTATTTAACATGTATTCTTTAGCAGATTCCTCAATATCTTGACTCAAACAAAACATACAAGAATCAGAACAACACTATACAGTTCTAGCAAAGTATATCTCTAGTCCATCACTATCACATTTCGGAAATTACTTAAAATATTAACTTAACATGATAAATCAAGCAACTAATTAAACCTAACCGCAAACCAAATGTACGGCTAAAAACAATACACTTAAACTATATTTGTTGATAACATTACATGGGTTCATAAGCTTAACGCTCGTGTCCCCTCCACATATTTGTTACAAATATCGCTCATATTGTGTAATGACGTATATCAAGTGACACCTAATATTCAAGTTAAAAGAAAACTGGCTTGCATGTCCAATTGTCTTTTTTTTCATAACCTAAAACTCGATATATGGTCAAACTTTCGGGTGGTGGAAATTCTAAATGATAAATGTTGATATTTCATATTCACCGCTCATCCGACCTCTAAATAATGTACGTTATGTACTTGCAAATTTAGACCCTTTCTTTCGTAAATGATCATTTTCATTCAAAAAAATTTGATTAGTACCAAACCAATATGTATTTTCATAAATTTTAAGTTGAAACCCCTTTCCACTTAAAAGACAAACCGGACAACCCATCCTACCTTTCTTTGACCATCCTTTAAGTTGAGTTAAAGCGTGAAACTCATTAATAGTTCACACAAGTGCCGCCATCATGTGATAATTAATTTTTTTGTGATAGATCAAATGTCTCAATTTCGTTATGCCATAAAATCTTTAACTCGTCGATAATTGGTCGAAGATAAACATTAAGATCTTTTTTTGTATTATATGGACCATGAATTAAGAGAGTCATGAACATGTAAGGTCTTTTTATACACATTGAAGGTGGAATATTATAGATAATAAATAACTATCGGACACAATGTGTATACTTTGTTCCCGAAACTAGCAAATGAGTTAAAATCATATGTTGAAAGTGTTATTCCCAGTGGACTAACAATGAGATTTACAGAAGGGGGGTTGAATGTAAATCTCAAAACTTTTTCAAGTTTTGAGCAGTTTGTAAGACTAAGTGTTTGAGTGATCAAATGTGTGTGAATTGCTTAGAGCTGATGCAGACAGATATATATTCAAACACAAATGTAATGAACACAAGGAACTTAAAAACTTTTCTGGTGGATTTGTTGTTCCACCAGAGATGTGTTATTTCAGAAAATCTGTGATTCAATATTAAATCACAGCTGCTTCCTAGTACAAACTAGATGATTTTCTCTCTTGATATTTCTAAACAGCTCAGGGAAAATTCACTTCTAATTACTAGCTACTACCTGGTTTATATAACACCAAGTTTACAAGTGAAGACAAAGATAAAGTACAATAAGACAATAGTTCTCCACTTGTTTCTGTTCCATTTTTATCCAGTATCATATGGAATTATCTGTTGACTTTCCATTATGAACCAGACTAAAAACGGCTGCTTTTTCTGCTGTTCCTGAAATAGGCTACCACATCTCTGTCAATCCATGTGCCTCTGTCAGCTTTGTTAACTGTCACTATCAACTGCTATGAGACTGAGCATCCGTTGAAGCTTTCATCCGTTGATGGCTTTATCCGTTGATGCTCTAGCAGTGCATCCGTTGAAGCTTTCATCCGTTGATGGCTTTATCCGTTGATGCTCTAGCAGTTGAAGCTTTATCCGTTGAAGCACTTATCCGTTGATGGATATTATCCATTGAAGTATTAGAGGCATCCGTTGAAGCTTAGTTTCTCATCCGTTGAAGGTCTTCAATATCCGTTGACACTTCTTCACTTATACAAAATTACAAGACATGAAATATTTACAATTAGCCCTCCTATTTGTACATCCATTAGTAGTCAACATGACTGATTATCTCCTAACAACATCTAAGAATTACAGCTTGAAATCAGAGAGTGAGATGTGCTACAATACCAAACTTATTGCTAAGTAAGGCTACTCCTTCAACGGATAGCCAAGATGGTCTTATCCGTTGAGGCTACAAACACTAGATTTCTACTTAAGTGTTTTGCTGAACTTATCATCAAACTAATACACATATTCCTAACAGAAAGTCCAAGTCACAAATTACGAAACTCTTTGACAAATGATAGGTGTCCAATGTCAAAAAATTTCCAATCATCTTCATCCGCAAGGTGACTAATTTCTCCCTCTTTTACCTCTTTATCCTTGTATCGTATCATATATTTAGCCGTATGTTCCGACAAAAATAATTGGTGTAGACGACTTATAAGAAGAAAATGTCCCAGCATCTTATTTGGAATGGTCGTACACTTGTTCCCGTGTGCTTTCTTATAACTATCCTTTTTACAAGATCACACATCAATTTATCTTTTGTCATCCCCATTATACAACTTACAATTATTTTCGCATGCGTCAATTTTATGGTATGATAGTTTCAATCCATTCACCATTTTCTTCACCTCATAATATTAAATGGTAATGCATGATCTGGTGGAAGAACATCACAAATAATCTCAAGTAACAAATTAAAATACTTCTCACTATTGTGATATATTTTTAAAATGCAACAATCTTGTTGAAAAGGACAATTTTGTGTACTTAGTGTTTTTCAGATAAATGGGTGTTTCACATCTATTAACCTATTTGTAAATTTTGAAAACATTCAAATTGAGAGACTCTTCTACTCTACTAGTACTAAATTATTAGTACTACTATTACCATCAAAATTATAATCACTTAAATTTTGAGCACCAACATCTCTTAACATTGCCTCCATATCAGTTGGTTGTTCAATAACTCTTTTTACACGGCGTGAAATTTATTCTTGTCATTTGGTAAAGACTCACCATGATATGTCCAAACTTTATAACCCACACAAATATTGCTAGATATCAAATGATATATGACATTCTTAATAATCTCACAACTTCCATTTCTACAATTAACGTAAGGGCATATCATCAAACCCTCCACCACTTTTTTATTTTTAAATGCAAATTTAATAAATCTCTCAACACATTCTCTGTAATCCTAATTCAGTGTTATTCGATTTTTTTCTAAGTGATGATTCATCCATGTACGATCTTCGGTTGACATCTACATACAAAAGCATATATTTTATTTTAACTATGTCTGCAAACACACATATATATATATATAAAAATACATATATTTCACAACTCATTTTAATTATCTATGCAAACACATGTGTATATATATCTATGTATGCAACTCATTATATGTATATCACCAAAATATAATTTCAAGAAAGTTACCTTCTAGATAAGCTTCTTCTTCACCTTCACCTTCACCTTCTTTTATACTTTCTTCTAAAATTACTATTTCCAAAACCATATACTTTCTTCATCTTATGTTTGTTATTCTCTTTGTATTTTCCAAAGTTTTTTAAACATACTAAAAAGTAAAAAAAAAAAAAGGTAGAAACACTTTTAAAAAAATGGCAATGACATAACCAACCGACAACAGTCGGTTTAGAGTTGATCGTGCCAGTGCATGCTCCCAACCAACCGGAGAGGGACATCTTACAATTTATAGGTGAAAAGGTTTAATGCAAAAGACACGGTCGGTTTCGGACAACTCGGTCAGTTACGTTATGGTCGAAAATGACAATGACGTGTAATTGGGTCAGTCTTATCGCTTATGTGTAAGTGTGTTGTGGGCAAGGACCTTAGGGAATGGGTCACCCAACGCGGATTACTGACTGTCAGTGGTTGGTTATGTGTTTTTACACAATCGATGTGTTTGGTCGATTTTAAATTTCTATTTTCGACTATTTTATTTCGGTTAATTTTAAGCGATCACAAATGTCCGCTTTTGGTCAAGTGGTATATGTATAAAAATCCTCAAGTTCATAATATATATAGCTCAACTGAAAAATAGTTATATCACATATTTTCCGAGTTCAAATTTTGAAATCACGTGCATTGTGTTTGTAAGGTTATATGTGTGACTTTTTTTACACTTTAAAATACGTGTTAAAATGACAGTTTTTAAGCATCCATAATAAATAGATAAAATATGTTTAAACAATTGGCTGTTAAAGGTAGAGCTGCAAACGAACAGAGTTGAGTTGAGTTTTATCTGAACATAGCCGAACTTAATTTTTTTAAAATAAGCTGAATCGAGTTTAATAACCAAATGAAAAGTGATGTGAGGATCGGCTTGTTAATAAACGAGCCAAATACGAGTTTGCTACGAAAATTCAAGTCGAGCCGATTTCGTACATAGACGGGTGTCCATTAATAGCTTGCATATAATTTTTTACTCGATTAAGCGTAAAGTATAATTTATAGTTTTAGAAGGTACATCAATATCAAATGCTAGTCTTTTATCTTATAATAATATACATACCCACACTCTACAATAATTGTTTATTAATCTATATCACTTTTTTTCAAGTCGAGTTTTAAAATCATATCCAATTTTTTTAAAATTATCGAGACATTCATAATTTTAGAAATCTTACATTATTTTTTAAATTGTTGATGTCAAAATTTTATTATATTATGATGTTTTACTTAAATTTGGATTTTGTAAATTACAAGTTATTTATTGATGTTTATGAAAATGTAAGAATTGAAGACGAATAGATCGTGATAACAAATGTTTGATTGTTTTATTACGAAAAATCTAAGTGTTGAATTTTGAATTATAAACAAGACTTGTATCTAGTGTAAACCATTTAAATCTTATACCTTAGACCACTTATATTATCCTGCAATATTGTAGTTTGCATTATCAGACTTCATATTCCAGTATAATATCATGTAATATTATCAATAAAATACATAGTTGCATTATATACTAAATTGTCTAAAATGGTAATGTTTAACCGGTGTAAATAGAACATTTTTCATATAAACAAAAAATTTAAAATAATTAAATTATTTATAAATGACAAGAAAAACGTATTAATAAAAATATTTAAATGATTAGTAATAATTCATTATTTATATATATATAAATTTTATTCGAGTCGAGTTAGCCGAGTTTGAGTCGAGTCCGAGCTAAACGAACCAAGCTCGCGCCGAAAAGAAACTCGACTCGTTTAGTCATTTGAGTTTATTTTCATGTTCAAGATCGGTTTGTTTAAGTACACAAACTGAATCGAGTTCACTTATTAAATGAGTGTATGACGAGTTCTATTCCTGAACTTCTTCGTTCATTTGCAGCCGTAGTTACGGATCTGGATCCTTGCATATATAACATATAGGCATGAAGCTCAACAAAAATATAGCTCGAGAGTTCAAATCTCAAAACACGTCGGGTTGGGAGGGTTTGGCAATTGGCAGGCCATTGGTGGTCCTAAACTTATGAATTAAATAATCAACACACACCCAAAACAATAATCTCATACATATACGTGAGAAAAGCAAGATGGACAAACAACGAGGATAGATGATGATTAAAGGAAATAAAAAAATCAAGTCTCAAGAGTGTCAGCACCTTCCGCGCTGTCTCTCTCCATTGGCATCAAACTCGAAAGGGTTTGGTCAAAGCCCGCATTGTATGCTTATCTACGTACATTGGGTTATGCTACCCAACAAACTTTTACAACCTGTACCTCTTTCCCACCACCATCTGCAAATTACTTCCGGAGTACTCCTGTCACTTTTAACCGGCTCTTTGTGTGCTAGGTCACAGCCAGCAAATCTTCCAGCCATTTTTGAATAAAACAATCTTTAAACCTGGCATGAATTATGAACGTTACTGGCTAATTCACCAAGTTTACAACAAGATCCCGCCTGTTCACCAAGTTTACGGTAAACTAATATAATTTAGGGCTGTAATTGGTGCCGCTTGCTCAAACTCGTTTTACCATACCTAGCTAGACTCAGACTTCAACACAAATTCATGTTCATTTACCTAGAACTCGAGAATGCGCTGAACGAAACTCCAGATTTTGCTAAACGAAACTAGAATTGGACTCAGGTTCAAAAGTTGAGCCATGTTCAAACTTGCATTCGAGATCGTTATTTATCATATAATGTAAATACATTATTATATAAAATTATTTAAGTGTTCTATATATAAATTACTAAAAATAGAAATCATTACATCTTTTCAGGAATCTGATGCTGGGCACTTTAATTATAGAGTTCAATATTCAGTCGTAAAAATTTATCCATCGAAATGGATACAATTTTTAACTGAAAAGTCTACTCGTAAATTCGTTTATTCTAGGTTTTGCGTAGCTTTCGCGCAAAAATGACTTCAAAAACTACGTATATTATTATTATCATCAGTGTTGAACAAATCATATGTAAATGAATTGACGTGAAGACTTGGGGCCAAGGGACGTATGTCGACCATGTGGACATTCATAGGTTAAACCTCGAGGACATGATGTGTATGTATACTCGCACACAGGGAGCTTTAGATTTAAAATTCTTAACTTCTCTTTCTCTGTTTCTCACATACATTCACTAATTTTTCATAGCTTTAAAAGCAGCCGGGCCAGTTACGTCATACATTTCACATAAAACGCCATCTCATACTCTTAGAGTCTGCACTTTGTACAAAGATCCCTCCCTCTTGGACCGGTTGTTTTTCTCTTAGTTTTCTAATTCTTTTCAAGACTTTTTTGAAAGACAACTAATCCATTAATCAAAAGTCATACGGCATCTATAATAATGATCAAAATTGAATAAACACTTATTGAAAAAACACAAATCATGATTTCCTTGGTGAAAGCTACGATCATTGAGCAGATATTCAGTTAGGGTAAAATTCCTGCTAATATTACTGCATTTAGGGTAAAACTCCCGCTAAAACTCTGGCTAATATCGCTGCATTTGAGACGATCTAACAATCTATTGAAGTGTGAGAATTATATATAACCGTTTTGTCAAAACATATTTGAACAAGTGACCATGATTGCGGTTTCCTACCATACAAATCAATGAACCAATGTACTTAAAAGTAAATAAAATTGACAAAATAAAAAATAAAAAATAAAGAATGCGACTTATCATCAACCAGAAGGTTCACCCCCTGAATGGGGAGAAAACTTTTAGGGGTTTTGGGAGAGAATGAGAACTTCTAATTCCTTTAATCTTATATTAAAAAGGGCAATGTTGATAGAATGATAATGCTAAAGAAATTTTGCTTCCGTCAGATTAGTTTCGAATACTTATATGCATAACTTGAGTTAAGTTCTATGAACACTGTTATTTCAGGAAGCTATAAATATTATGCAAAATATTAGATAAAAATATCAAAAAACTTATTAGTTTATCAATCATATTCTACAAATATCGTTATTTTATTAAAAAATCTTAAATACTCCCGATCACGAATTTTGATCCAAGATTCCTGCAAGTGACTTTTACTAAATTTGGTAACTAAATATATATATTTTTCTATGCCAAGATTAATTGTTGAGAAATATATACCAAACACATAGACATTGCACACAGCCAACGCTTGAAAACTTGCGGTCAACCTTCTTTGTGACGGCTGTTCACTACAAGACTACTATATGTACGTAGCTCCGTTTTCAAATATTTATTTAAGAATAAAAGAATAAAAGAGCTGACATGCAGCTAGGGGACTTGATGTAACCTCCAATATATATGTAAGAGATATTTCATTTTTATTGTACATATATGTACGTGTGTGACACAGACACTGAAAAAGAGAGTATTAGACAACTTATAACAAAGAATGGTATATATATACAAAATATTGGCTAGGCACATCCAGATTTTTGATCAAAGAATTCATAGTGAACAGAGTAAGTTTCAATCTAATCCAAAGATCTAACCCTAATGCAAAATGTTGATACTAACCCTAGCTAGAATAATTGTTGAAGCCTGGGTGAAACCCAAACATTCTTTTTCCTCCTTAATTAAATTGAACCTTAATTAAACATCATTTAGCTGGCTCTTACGGCCATACTATTATTACTGATGTGGTGGATGACACATAAAAGTCCACTCTTTTCTTAATCCAGTTCATCATTAACTAAATAAATCTTAATACCCTCCACCAAACCTATAATTCATTAGCTAATAATTGAACAAATCCTATGTTCTTTATAACTCATTATCTGATCCACCATAGCATCTAGCAAGAGAATAAATACACACATATACAACACCCTCTATCAAATCTAGCTACTTTTCTTCCTTCCCACTGTCCTTTCTCCTTTTACCTTATTTTCCTCAAACCAAACCCTACAATATTTAGCCCTTTTTCAATCCTTGATCTCTCTTTCTTGAATTTAGGGTTTAAGAAATATAAGCAACAGATATGGATCCCGGAAATGCGGGTCATAATTCTCTTCCTTCTTCATTCCACACGAGAGACTTCAATCTCCAACAACACCAATTCCAGCAACAACTTCATCAAAACTCTGAAGACGAACAAAGTGGCTCTAGTGGCCTTAAACGTGAACGCGATGACAATAACAATAGTGATGATAGAGATGGAGGATCCGAAAACTCAAGAAAACCCCGAGGCCGACCAGCTGGATCCAAAAACAAGCCTAAGCCTCCCATCATCATTACCCGAGACAGTGCTAACGCACTCCGAACACACGTCATGGAAATCGCTGACGGATGTGACATCATGGACAGTGTTGCTACTTTCGCACGCTGTCGTCAGAGAGGCGTTTGCATTATGAGTGGCACTGGAAGTATCAACAACGTCACTCTCCGTCAGCCCACGTCACCAGGGGCTGTTTTGACACTTCATGGAAGATTCGAGATTTTATCGCTTTCGGGATCATTTCTGCCGCCTCCAGCACCGCCAGCAGCTACTGGTCTGACAATATACTTAGCCGGAGGACAAGGACAGGTGGTAGGCGGAGCTGTGGTGGGGATACTTTTAGCATCTGGACCGGTAGTTATAATGGCGGCATCATTTAGTAACGCAGCTTACGAGAGGTTACCATTAGAGGAAGAAGAGGCCGTGCCGCTTCCAATGCAAGGTGGAGGATTAAATGAATCACCGGTGGGACAGCAGAACACGCAGCAGCAACAACAGTTACTAGGAGACCCTTCTATGTTTCACGGGATGGCTCCTAATCTATTGAACTCCATTCAATTGCCTCCGGAGGCCTTCTGGGCCACCGGAGGAAGGCCGCCTTACTAAATGAGGTAGGAAACTCATTTAGGGTTTCAAATTTAGAAAAGAAGAGTTTGGGGCTTTTGAGGATTTATCAGGTTTTAATTCTTGATTTTATTGATTAATCTCATGTTTCTTGCAATATTTATGGTTTGTGTGTTAATTAATTATTAGTAATTAAGTAGTAACTTTCTGCTAGGGTTATTGATTTTAAGTTTGATGATGAACGATGATGATAATCATTCGAGTGTACCTTTTAGCATTTGAAGTGACTAATTAACTCTGTAAATCTTTTTGCAACTTCAGCTTTATGACACTCATAAGTTTGTTAGATGTGATGATCAGTCGATAATCTACTTAATATATGCACACAAAATGCATGTCATAAGATATGCAAGATATAGAACTATATATATTGATAATCACATAACTAAGATAGTACACCATTTGTTGAAAATGATTGATAAATTTAAAACAAACTTATATAATTAATTAGTAATTGCACCAGCTGAATATTGTAGCAACTCTTATAAGGTCATCAATCCAGCTAACCCAAATGCTTCTGCAGTTGATTTCTGGTAAATGAGTTCAAATTGTTTGTCCAACTATCGCTTGATAACATTTTTTTACAAATAGTATGTTTAAATTAACTGTCCTGACAAAGGGGTTGGTTTTAGTAACCCGCTCCATATTGGTTGGTTTAGTTTGGTCGGAAAATTTATGTTTCCTGGCAGTGAATTCATGAATTGCTATTTCGATAATATATCTCATTTATCTGATCAATATTTGTTAATTAATTGGTTCATCTAAAAATTTAATGTGTCAGAGAAAGACTTTAAACGGATCTTATACTGTTCAACACTCTCACTTCAATTCATCTAAAATTTTAAGGTGTCGGAGAAAGATTTTAACCGAATCTTATAATGTTCAATACTCCCGATACTTTTCGTACCGATTAATACAATATTTAAATTAAATAAATGGAGATTGGGAGGACTCGAACTTCAAATATTACCTAATCTTAAGATATGTTTGTTCGTCAATACTCAATCGATATGATTAATATTCACAGAACATTCATCAATATCAGTACAAATATTTAAATTAAATAAATGGGGATGGGAGCACTCCAACTTCAAATATTTCCTGATCTTAACATATGTTTGTTTATTAATACTCAATAGTATGTACTAGGCTACTTAGGGCAGCACACATTTTAGTGGTTAATAATAGGTCTTTTGCAACAGCATGTGTTTGACCACTTGACCAGCCGGTAACGTACGTAAGCATACGAGTGGTTCCGAGTTTCCGACAATAGCCCGGGGAACAGTACTTTTAATATTCAGCCCATACTGGTATAACCTGTTTTTGGAACAAAATGGAGTTATATCCATGCACTATTATCGGTGTCGTACACGACGGTCGACTGGCAATAAATTTTCACCAACGATATCAAATATCAATTTCCAATGAATCAGAGAGACCTGGACTTCCTCCTGAAATTCAGAGAGCAATACTAATGTTGGGTCCTAGTCTCGTAGTGCATTTTAGGAACGTGCTTTTTCGGAACCAACATTAGTACTCCCTCTATTTTTTATTATATGACGTTTGACCTCTGTGCACACACTTTTTGACCGCATAGTTTAAATAATAATTTTTAATTTTTTCTTTTTGTGAATAAAAATATATAACTAAAATTTTAATTTACAAAAAGAAAATTTAAAAAATATTATTTTATTCATGTGATAAAGGACTTAGAATTATATGTAAGAAAGTCAAACGACAATAAAAGAAAACAGAGAAATTAACATATGCTGAATAACGTATAGAAATATCAGACCATCGAGGTTATCAACTGTATTTTTCTCTTCTTCTATTCGTACATATATAGTAACGTTGATCAAATTGCATGTCCCAAGCTCAGTTCGTGTGATATATGCAAACTATGTTAAAAAAGTGACAGAAGTTTGGCAAATGTAACTGTTAATCAAAAATTCCAACGAATTACTATATATTAAACAGTGATTGTATACATAAGCAAGAAATTAAAAGTGCTACAAGAAACAAATGCCACCCCCACTATATACAAAACTTGAAGCTGGAGTGAAATGACCTTCCTAAACTACTCACCTTGCCGAGAAGTTCAGTGATATTAACGAATTCAATGCAACAAACTTAACTACATATATTCAAACTTCTAGTCTACTTGTAAAACATTCTCAATTGTAACCTATTTTTAATCGCTTCAATTCTCCCTGAAAAGTTGGGCTAGAAGTTAGTGTTCGGTGTGCCAGAATTCTTATGTCTTCTCGTGTGCATTCTCGTGAAACACGAACAAGCTCCCACAAGGCACCTCCATTAACCATGTCCTTTGCATTTACCTCTGCAATGTGGATCCATGAGAAATTTTAAGCGGCAGAAATTTTGATCGTTACGTTTCAAGTTCACAAAGAATTTTCAACATACCATGTTGTGCTAAATGACACAATGCAAGTTCAATATGTCGCCTGATTGGTGAAGCATCATTATTAGCATTCTGCACAATCCAGGAGAGAGCGCCATCCTCGATAAGGAGAGATCTCCCATTTTTAGACCCTAAAGTATCAGGACACATCAACAATATCCAATATTCATAAATTATCTGCAGTTACAAGTTTATGATTCTTTGGTAATTTTTTACTTCACATATAGATGTACTCTGGTTTAATTTTTATTGTGTGATAGTTTTTAATTATAATTATAAATAGCTGAATTTAGTTTCTGCAGTTACTCACTACTATGCGACAAGCTTAAGCAACTTATACCTTGAGTAGATGCTCTAGACTCGCATTTTGCAAAGTTTGCAATTCCACGAGCAACTTGAGCAAGGACGTCAGGATGTCTGCATCTTACCATTCCAAGCAATGCTCTTATGCCACCTTCATCTCTTAACTTCGTCTGCAGTTTATCTGTAAATTTCATTCCATTCCAACCATTGTCACTGATAATGAAATGCTACAAGCAAGACAACAAAGGTAAAACTGCTAGTATTTGTGCAATCACTTGCCAATTATAATTTAATGCTAAAAAGGTAAAAACGGTTGGACCTCCCACTGAAAGAGCATGCTTAAGTGACCATAGGACATTCAAATTTAGTTTTGAGATATTAGTGTAGCACAAGTCCTACTGATTTCTGCAGCAGTACCTAACCAAGTATATATTTGGCCTGTGGCACGTAAATGAAGTTTTTCCATTAACACTCAAAATTAGAGGTGATCTTCCTATACCAAGGTAAGGGTTTCAAGTCTGTACACTTTTAGGATATATAATGCATTATAAGAATCACAGAACAAATAACAGTAAGTGAAAAAAAAATGAGATTGTTTTTGCAAGACCGACAAAGGTTGGAATAATAAATAAAAATAAACTAGGCTTACCATTGCCACAAAGATTTGCGACGGCTCCGGCAATCATGCGAAGGGTTTGAGGATCTTCAGCATTCTCTGCTGCTATAGATAGCAAGCCTATGCCACCTTGAGCCATGATAAGCTCCTGATTGGTTTCTGCTTGGATGTTCACAGGGTTATACATTTAGATAGCACAACACTAAAGAGCAAAAGAAATTCATTTCAAACTGGCACGAATTATATTCCAAAAGGAATGCACCCTGTAAATAAAAGGCAAGAAAAATTACCATTCATTGCAAGATTCGCAATTGCACCAGCAGAAACCCTATGAATGGTCTCATCATCAGAGTTACTAAGAAGCATTAGCAAGGAAGCAAGACCGCCCGCTTCTACAATCTTTTCCTGGTTTGTTTCTGCATATGAAGTGCAATGCAAATATTAGTTACAGAAGAACCAGTAAACTAAAAGCACAGAGTGAGGCACATAATGAATTAAAATCATCCACTAACATATATATCACTTAAATGTAAATTCGATTCTGCATTAAAGGCTACTCGGGAAGCCAAATTGTACATACATATGTAATAAACAAAATATGATCCTATTAAGCACTCCTAAAGTTGATGAGTTGGTAACTTAAATAGGTATTAGAAATACTCGACATCGTAATAAGGTACCCTCAACGTTCTCATAAATTTAGTTTAAACACAAAGTTGAATATTGCCCCAAAAGGATAGTTTCTAATTAATAATACTCTTCAATTGTAATATCCCGTAAGTTTTAGAATTCGATTAATAATAGAATAATAGAAAAAAGTATTAAAATTAGATAAGGAGTAGGATTTAAAATTGAATTAGATCAATGAGCCTAAAATTTGGATCTGATTCTAATATGGATAACTTGTAGGTTAAGACATAGGGTTTTTATCACTATAGATACATCCTATTCGTTTTTCTCGTTTTTAATATCAAAATTCGTAGGGTTTTTCTCAGAATAAATCAGCAGTCTTGTAAAATTCGTAGAAAATTCATCCTAAGTCGGAATTTATTGATTCTGGAAAGCACTTTTCGTTCTCTACAACTTTCGTGATTCGTGTTTTTCAATAAAACATCGTTTAGAGGGTCAAAAAGGCTAATTTCAGATCTGACCAGTATTTGAGGTAAGTTTTCGATCGGTCTTGCTAGATTTTCAAAATTGTGTGATATGTGTATATTTGATTATCAAAACTTGGGCCGAGTGATTATATATTTGATAGTATTATGTGATATAGAATATGTATCGATGTATATATGTGATTTCTAGACGATAATTTGAGATCTCTGATTTATGCCATTATTTGTGAAAATATCGAATAAGAACTTAGGACCGCAGTCACCGGATTGTAGTGACATTTTTCTCAAAATTTAGGACCGTTATCACCAGGTTGTAGTGGTCGTGGTATGGATTATGGATTTAAAATTATTGTTGTTTATGTGTTATGTGTATTGTGTGTATCGAATAAAATAAGAATATGGAATTTTATTTAAAGTGTGTGTTTTGTATATCGTATAACTTATCCTATTTTGTTATATGTGTGTGAGTGTGTTGCTTGGCCTACTAGTTGGATCGATTGGTTTCTTGCTGGGCTTCGCCGCTCATTCTTTTACAATTTCAGGTTTCGTCTAAGATTCGTGTTGGATAGCATTGGAGTTCGAGGACTTAGAATTGAAGTATATTGACTTTTGGACAGCTTCCGTTAGCTGCGCTTTTGTATTATTAATATTTGTAATAGAATTTTGGATTAGTAAATTGTATTTTATATTAGTTTTTGATTTAGAATTAATAGTCCGGAAGTGCGGGCTGTTACAGTTGGTATCAGAGCAGGCTGTCCTTTCGGAATGTGTTAGGTATGGGACTAGTACATTCCCTAGGATTCGATCTTGTGGACCATAGTTTGACCTTTGGTAGATCAAGAGGTAGATGTGTCACGAACTTTAGGATTGTTGCGAATTTGGGGACCAAATTCTTTTTAAGGAGGGTAGTATGTAATATCCCGTAATTTTTAGAATTTGATTAATAATAGAATAATATAAAAAAAAGTATTAAATTTAGATAAGGACTGGGATTTAAAATTTAATTAGATCAATGGGCCTAAAACTTGGATTTGATTCTAATATGGATAACTTGTAGGTTAAGACGTAGGGTTTTGTATCGCTATAAATACATCCTATTCGTCTTTCTCGTTTTTAATATCAAAATTCGTAGGGCTCTTCTCAGCATAAATCAGCAGTTTTGTAAAATTCGTAGAAAATTCATCGTAAGTCGGAATTTATTGATTCTGGACTTTTCAGAAAGGACTTTTCGTTCTCTACAACTTTCTTGATTCGTGTTTTTCCATAAAACATCGTTTAGAGGGTCAAAAATGCTAATTTCAGATCTGACCAGTATTTGAGGTAAGTTTTCGATCGGTCTTGCTAGATTTTCAAAATTGTGTGATACGTGTATATTTGATTATCAAAACTTGGACCGAGTGATTATATATTTGATAGTATTATGTGATATAAAATATGTATCGATATATATATGTGATGTCTAGACGATAATTTGAGATCTCTGATTTATGTCATGATATGTGAAAATATCGAATAAGAACTTAGGACCGCAGTCACCGGATTGTAGTGACAGTTTTTTGAAAATTTAGGACCGTTATCACCGGGTTGTATTGGTCGTGGCATGGATTATGGATTTAAAATTATTGTTGTTTATGTGTTATGTGTATTGTGTGTATCTAAAAATAAGAATATGAAATTTTATTGAAAGTGTGTGTTTTGTATATCGTATAGCTTATCGTATTTTGTTATATGTGTGTGAGTGTGTTGCTTGGCCTACTAGTTGGATCGATTGGTTTCTTGCTGGGCTTCACCGCTCATTCTTTTACAATTTCAGGTTTCGTCTAAGATTCGTGTTGGATAGCATTGGAGTTCGAGGACTTAGAATTGAAGTATATTGACTTTTGGACAGCTTCCGTTAGCTGCGCTTTTGTATTATTAATATTTGTAATAGAATTTTGGATTAGTAAATTGTATTTTATATTAGTTTTTGATTTAGAATTAATAGTCCGGAAGTGCGGGCTGTTACAGTTGGTATCAGAGCAGGCTGTCCTTTCGGAATGTGTTAGGTATGGGACTAGTACATTCCCTAGGATTCGATCTTGTGGACCATAGTTTGACCTTTGGTAGATCAAGAGGTAGATGTGTCACGAACTTTAGGATTGTTGCGAATTTGGGGACCAAATTCTTTTTAAGGAGGGTAGTATGTAATATCCCGTAATTTTTAGAATTTGATTAATAATAGAATAATATAAAAAAAAGTATTAAATTTAGATAAGGACTGGGATTTAAAATTTAATTAGATCAATGGGCCTAAAACTTGGATTTGATTCTAATATGGATAACTTGTAGGTTAAGACGTAGGGTTTTGTATCGCTATAAATACATCCTATTCGTCTTTCTCGTTTTTAATATCAAAATTCGTAGGGCTCTTCTCAGCATAAATCAGCAGTTTTGTAAAATTCGTAGAAAATTCATCGTAAGTCGGAATTTATTGATTCTGGACTTTTCAGAAAGGACTTTTCGTTCTCTACAACTTTCTTGATTCGTGTTTTTCCATAAAACATCGTTTAGAGGGTCAAAAATGCTAATTTCAGATCTGACCAGTATTTGAGATAAGTTTTCGATCGGTCTTGCTAGATTTTCAAAATTGTGTGATACGTGTATATTTGATTATCAAAACTTGGACTGAGTGATTATATATTTGATAGTATTATGTGATATAAAATATGTATCGATATATATATATGTGATGTCTAGACGATAATTTGAGATCTCTGATTTATGTCATGATATGTGAAAATATCGAATAAGAACTTAGGACCGCAGTCACCGGATTGTAGTGACAGTTTTCTGAAAATTTAGGACCGTTATCACCGGGTTGTATTGGTCGTGGCATGGATTATGGATTTAAAATTATTGTTGTTTATGTGTTATGTGTATTGTGTGTATCTAAGAATAAGAATATGAAATTTTATTGAAAGTGTGTGTTTTGTATATCGTATAGCTTATCGTATTTTGTTATATGTGTGTGAGTGTGTTGCTTGGCCTACTAGTTGGATCGATTGGTTTCTTGCTGGGCTTCGCCGCTCATTCTTTTACAATTTCAGGTTTCGTCTAAGATTCGTGTTGGATAGCATTGGAGTTCGAGGACTTAGAATTGAAGTATATTGACTTTTGGACCGCTTCCGTTAGCTGCGCTTTTGTATTAATAATATTTGTAATAGAATTTTTGATTAGTAAATTGTATTTTGTATTAGTTTTCGATTTAGAATAAATAGTCCGGAAGTGCGGGCTGTTACATTAATACCAAAAAAGGGCTTCCGAATCTGGAAGTCATAACTGTATATGATCCAATTAAGCACTACCAACACCTTAGGATAGAAATATATATACATATATGGATAGAAAATATGTTATATTAGTTACAGATTTTTCATAATTTACACTGGAACAATAATTAAAGAAGAAAGAACGACATGTAACTAAAACAGAAGAGCAAACTAGCACATCTACTTTTAAGTCCCATAAAAAAAGCCTGAAGCAGCATATGATGGTCAGTTTTAGTACTTTTAAAGAATATGTTAAGACGGTCATATGCATCGGGGTTAATACTAGATTGTCTTTTTATAATCAATTGTTTAGTTTCTCCATCAAAGCTTTGTGTGCGCATGGGTGTCACTGTGGAAAGTTTGATCATAAATGCCAGTCTGTCCTTAAGAAAATCAAATTACATTCGAGCACTGTGATTTATTTGAACACCTAGATTATGCAGGAGTTGGTGACTATGAAACGATAGTGAACAGAATAATTACAGGTATCTATAACAAGCAAGAAAATCATAACTTTGATTGAGCTGTATACATAACAGTATATCAAGGTGCATTTAATCCAACATAAGTTGACTAGACGATTTTTTAGCATCTTGACTTCAACATTCTCCTAATTCACATAATATTTTGATATGTGAAAGCTATAAATTATAGCTTTTAAAACATTGCTTGTACACACTGATAGCATATATGTTATTCGTCCAATATCATTTGGGTAGAGTATTTTGAAATGAACGGAGTATTAAGCAATAGATTTTACATGTGTAAGACCGTTTGTCTCCGCTAAAGGCATAGGCACGGAGATTAGAATTAAGAATAAAAACAACTCGAGAGATAAACAAAAATGTACCTTCAGCTGCCAGATTGGCGACGACTTTTACAGCATGAATACGCACATCAGGGTCTTCAGCCTCAAGTAAAGACAATATCTTTTGTAGTCCAACTGTTGAAATAGTGCATCATTAAAATGGCGAAAGCTTGTGATTCAGAATTCCGTGAAATCAAAGCAACTGCTAAAGATCATATATGAACTGGTCATTACCTTGTTCAAAGAGTTTTGCTACCGAAGCTTTCTCCCCATGTCCTGAATCATGCAGCTGCTGATTCCTAACTTGAGATACAGGGGAATCGGTACCATTTGGAACTTTTACATCCCCGTTTTGGTCTAGTTCTTTTCTAGTCTACAAGGATCACAAGGGCTCAGCTCATCAGCTTGATTTACAGAACACATACATATTTCACAAGAAATTAGTAGCAGGAAAGTTGTACACATGCATTTCACAAGCTAAATAGTAGCCACTGTAATGATATTCGTTAATATATCTTGTTATTTTCCTAATATATTTTCTCCTAGGAGACTATAGCAGTATAGCTTAAATGCCTTAATGACACAAAAATCTCTTATATGCCGAGCTAGGTTAATTAGAGATCCCCTTCCCATTTAAGCCCTTTTGAAGTAAAAATTACTTCTGCATTAAGTTATGTATAGTTTATCTATGCAAAAGAAGTTATATATATGTGTGCTTTCAGTGAGCTTAGAACTTGCAATGGTGAATTTACTCAAATTCCTTTAGTCAGTAATTCTTACACAAGTGTTCAGCTTTCCGGAAATAAACAGAGAAAGGAGGAGATGGGGGGTGAACGGGCAGAGGAGATTCACTTCCTAGAATACATAATACTATGACGTCACCAGACACATATTTGTCAATTGCTAACGGTAAACATGTATAGTTGTAACTTGGTCGGATAGATTGCAAGGTCTACATACCTTATCTGCTTCAAAACTTAACTGCAATAGTTGACTCTGCAGTATTGCTATTTCTTCTTCAAGTTTCTCTTTCTTCCGCGTCTCAGCTTCCAACGTCTTTCGAAGCTTTAGTATCTCCAAACTTCCAGCTTCCTAGCACACCAGTACAAATGCCATCAGTAGTGCAGTGACAGTACAAAGTAGACATAGAAAATTACAAAATGAAACATATATATGATGTATATTCCTACCTCCGATCGTTCCCGTTGCATTAGTTGATATCTAAGATTACTAAGTTCCTCTTCTGCATGCTTGCGTAGAGAAGCCTCTTTCTCAAGCAACAATTTAACCTCGGTAACTTGTTCAGAAGCAGAAATAACAGAAGCCTGTGTGCCAGTGAGCTGGTTAAAATCTACAAGCAGGGATGCTAAAAGCCAGCTAACTAATGCTATTAACATCAATAATATAATGACGAGGTAAGTTATGGCAGAATAAAGACCTCATTTGGCACAGGCCAAAAGTTGACAGATTGCAGAAAGCATGTCATGACACACACGTAAATTGCGTGAAGAGGTGAGCTAAAATATTGTTATGCAAGTGACTATTTGATGCATAATTCTAGTGATAAAAAATTTGGCGGTTCATTCGCAGATACTTATGGTCGCACTTAGTGCATAAGCCTCCAGAATTAGTCGATTTTACAAAAGGTCCTGAATCCTGATGTATGCAGCAATACCTTGTTTTCATAATTGGCTGGTGTTGAACTCAAAATCTAGAAGATAGCAGAGTAGGCACTTGTTTTAAGTGGCTAAAGCAAGTAAATATATCATATCTATACAAGGACCGTATAGCAGTCGAGCATTATTAAAAAGTTCGATCTTGGATCTATAGAACGGTAGTTGGAACAACATAATGCACTTTGGAAATTTATAATAACAACAGAAGATAGAAGACAATCTTAGCAGTACCAATAATTATCGAGATTACTACCTTCCCTCTTTCATTGCCGTTATTTTCTTGATGCATAACCCATTGATCTTTAAGCTTTTGAATCGACTCCACATAGTCATTTTGATATTTCAGTCTCTCCTTCTAAACAAAGAACAGTATATATATTACTCAGAAGCTAGTCCACAAGTAATTGTACTTAAATAAAGATAACAGGCAGAAAAATGAAATTACTATATTCTGCATATAACTACGATAAGTTCACTGTGACCCAATCACAAAACCCAAACTTGAAGAACCCGTGAAAAGATGTTTATTCTGATCTTCAGATTGTGATATCAAGTGGGGATCAACTTCGAGATTAAATAAATGATAAAATTACTTTGCAAACTATGAGTATCATTCAATTGACGACAATGGCATTACTAAGATTATGGCATTATGCTATTGAATATTATGGATCCCTGTAGAACCTACAATGCATCAACAAAATACGGCATTTTTAAGATTATTCAACTGATGATTATGGATGCCTATAATACCTCCAGCGCATCAGCAAAGTTTGTTTCAGCCTCATCAATACGTTTCTGTGCTTCAACAGATATTCTAGCAACTTCATCCTGAAATGCTTTTTGTCTTCTCTCATGCTCTGCAACAAGCGTTTCCAGTTGTATATCAAGCCTTCTGGACAAACTCTTGTAATCAAACTCTTCTTTAATTTTCAACATATTCTCCACCTTCATAGCCTATAAAACACAAAAGTTAGCTAGCTCATAGTGACCCAAGATGTAGGACAAAAATATTACTCATAACCGTGTTAAAGTATTCTTAAGTTAAGCTACACGAAAATTTTCACTTTTTAAAACAAATCGAGAGCACTGCAAGAGAAAAAAAGCGCAGTGGGTCGCATGAGCAAAAGTAGCGAACATCGGTATAAAGGAATCTTGAAAATTACCCTCTGTCCGAAAGAAATTGTACTTGAGGTCTCTGCTCGATGACGTGGAGATGGACCAATGGTAACAACTAGTGAAGTTCTTGCTGTGCCTGTAAAAATTAATGAAGGTTCATAAATTGCATTCCTTGTTCCTCAAATAGATTGGAGGTTAATGAACATGTAAATTGTAATACACACCATCAATGATGCAAAACGGAAAGCAGAGTGCTAAAAAAAATTATTCCTAGTTCCTACTAGGAAGATCTGGAAGATAGAACTAGTAATACAAGATCTTGGGAGATTTAGTTGAGTAGAAATCGTGGTCCCTTGTCAGCCAGTACGTTATTGAGAGATTCACCACTACTAGTAATATGCTCTTATTTAGAGCAAGTCTAATGCAAGATGCAAAATAGCTATAGTTATTGTTATAATTTGGCATCAAAAAGTGTCTTTTGGCGCTAAAACAAAACTTCAACTCCAATGCTAGATGCATTTTGAAACCAAATATTTTCTTATTTGCTTAAATTTTGTCACTTTGCCCTAAGTTTCATTTAAACTACAACAACATGCATCTCATTTGTAGTGGTATGATGATGTGGCTAGATGCATAAATGCATCATTGGTTTCAAATTTAGAACCAAGGATGCATATATGCATATTTGCATCCAAGTATAAAACTTCTTTGGAATTGAAATTTTTGACATTTGATTTCAAATTATAGAAATAGCATTACTTATAGCATTGCATTGGGACTTGCTCTTAGAGATGATACTAAACTAAATGGGAAAAACAAGACGCGCGACTATGATTAGATTATGCACTTTATAAGCAATACTAATTAACATAGTGCCAAAACTTTAAGAGTTTGTGCTTATAGGTATGTATATGATATCCATCTTCGTAGGAACGTAAGAGTAGCATATATTGAAATATTTTGTACCGCCAAATGAATCTCGAAGCAGTCTTGTAAGTTTTGAATCACGGACTGGAACATGAGAGCTATTCTCCGCCAATGCATTGATGCACTTTCCTAGTGCACTAAGAGAGAGATTAATAGACTTAGCCTCCTCCAATGTGTGCCCCTCACTGCCTACAAAATCGCATACAGATATTTCTTACATATGTTCCAGGACTAAAAAAACCCTTTTCGCGGTGTGTTGCAACCAAAAAAAAAAACATTACATTAATTGTTTTTAAGGAAAAAAACAAACACCTTTGCTTTGTAATCTATCAACTGTAAAAACAGCTATCAATTGCAACAGACTTCACATATATCATATATGCTAGGAAGCACGGACTTGGACACGGGACACGGGACACGGGGATTCACCAATCATCGAAGAGTCCTGGATACAGGACTCGGCAAATAAAATAGTAAAATAAATATTTATATATATCTATATCCATGATAAGATTGGTTAAGGTGAAATACTTCACATTTTCATTCATAAATCACAAGTTAATAACAAGTAATGAACTTCAATTCTTCAAAATAAGTGGAAAACTAATAAAAACTCGGTCAACAATATGTTGAGCTTGTTTAAAATGAACAGACTCCATCTCTGGTTTGCCGAGATACAAGTTTGCAACTGCTAGAACCCTTTCCTCCACCTCCACCTGTGATAAAGTTTATATAGTGGAGGGCTGGGTTTTTTCTAGTTGGGATGGTTTTTTTCTAGTTGGGTCTAGTCTGAGGCGTGTCGCCCCCGAGTCGGTGGCAAGTCCAGCACTGTTTTCGTGAAGACTCGCCACGTGGAGAGTCCGATACGCATTCAGGCGAGTCGAGGCCGAGTCGGAGAATCCAGAGAGTCGGACTCGCATACGACAGCCAAAATGAAGAGTGTCCGTGCTTCCTAGCATATATGTCATGTATCCCAGAACTAATTTACTAATTTAGGTAATTGTTCTGTAGCCAGTAACTAGACCCTTTTAAATCAAGAAAGCTTTTTTCATGCAACATAAACTTTGGACATCTATTGCTAAAAGAAAATTGAAAGCACTAGCATTTTTCAAGGATGCATATATAAACATATATATTCATTCCTGGTGTTAGATGTGTGTTTATAGTTTAATCAACAGCTCCATTTATTCGTTCTTGGTTTTGCTGCACACAGGACATAGTTTTTGTAAATTATAAAATATGGTTAATTTCTGTGGTTAGTACACAATTTTTTTTCCCGAGTTGCATAATATTTGTCAGAGAATAAATTGTTTTCCCATAACATAATTTGTTTTTCACTCTTATAAAATGTTTAAAAAATGAAAATAATGAATACAATATTATTTGTTTTATAAAAAATTTATGTTCCACAAAGTAATTCTAAGTTTCTAACATTAAGGTGCTCCTAAGTATCTTATGTGAAACTGCCAACAAAAAGAAAACAAGGCATATCAATTATCATTTATCTACTAACTTCCAACAGATACCTGACTTGTCAATTCGCTCCGAACCAGCTAGATCAACAACAACAAGTTTGCCTTTCCGAACAATGCCAGGTTTTAATGTTCGATGCATGTGGGATTTGTCACCATTTTCATTTGAAATAATAGCATCTCTTCCCTTTATTGACCTCTTAACTTGTACCTACATGGAAAAAATTATTGAGGTCTACCTAATAACTTTGAACAGAAACTAATTATTCCTGTATGGTTTTTACTTCATTGAGATCACCAAAAGGCAGAAAGTATTACCATCAGAATAGCATGACTGCGAGAAGATTCTGTATTCAACTTTGTGTTAGCTGCAAAGCGATGAGCTTCACCTAATCGTAGTAATTCGAGAAAACTCTCTTGATCTCTAATTTCTACATGAGTAGCCCCAGGTAATGATATGTCTCCTGTTTTTGGATCTTCCATAATGGAGATGTTGTCATTAGACGGATCAAGGAGGTCCTGTATAGTCTCCATATATAGCTGGACAGTATACAAATATATCTTCAGGAAGTTGAGAATGGCTTTAAAATCCATCTCAAGTTGGCTCAAAATTAGTTCAATTAAGGTAAACACGGCCATGATGCGTACCTGCAAATAGGAGACGCAGACAGAATCTGTCTCTGGGAATATTTCCGATAAAATATCCTCTAATGCACGCACCATTATTCCACGAGCAGCAGTATCTTCATCTCCCAGTCGTCCAAGCGTGTAAGTTTTTCCAGTACCAGTTTGTCCATAGGCCATTACTGTTCCATTGTAACCGTCCATAACACTCTGCAAACGAATATGAAACACCAAGTAAACAGTCAACTACTAAATGAGTAAACAAACGAGGAACAAAACCCTGCATCAAATATCAAGAGCAAAAAGTTTACAATGAGATACCAAAGTTTACTAAATGAAAAACGAGCTTCATCATAAATTATACCAAAATTACTGACAAGTATAACACTTGAACTTTGTAGGGAGACATTGATACGTGAAAAAGAAATCAATTATGATGAATAAATTCTTTTGAAGTTTGTCCACTTTGATGACTGCTTAAGAAGCCAGAAACGGAAGCCAAGTACTTATCGTGTAAGCGGGTCAGTGGGTGTTTAAGGGGATATAGAATGAGCACAAACAGTTCGTTTTATTGATAATACTAAAATAAGTGATTCTGGAAAAAATCAATTACTAATGCACAAACTCCAGAAACGGAAGCCAAGTATTTATCATGTAAGCGGGTCAGTGGGTGTTTAAGGGGATATAGAATGAGCACAAACAGTTCGTTTTATTCATAATACTAAAATAAGTGATTCTGGAAAAAATCAATTACTAATGCACAAACTCCAGAGAATTCGATGGCAGGCATGGAAGACTTTGCTTCAGAAGTACCTCCACTACAGGCTTTGCAACAACTTCATAAACACGCTTTTGTGATGAAAATTCCGTAAGCACTTCATCAAACTCATAGGTATCTGAATCCCAGTTGTTTTTTCTGAGTTTTAATCTCTTGAGCTGAATCAACCAAAAACACCCATACACTTTATTAGATCTGACCATCTAGAAGTATTTCAATCAATCAAATAAGCATACAGAAGGCAGATGTATTTAGTATCATGAGTACCTCTGGCTGCAACTCCACACAATCAGCAAAATCAGCATCAGACGCTAACTCCTCTGCATTTCGAGGTCGTAATCTTACAGCCACCCGAACTCTCCCAGGAACTACGTCAATAGAAAGTATAAATTAATTTTTAATGATTTTGCCTTGAAAAGGATAATATGCATTCTTCAGGTATCAAAGAAAAGAAGTATAATTTGTCAAGTAATAAAATTAAAAAATGGCTGCTATTTACTGCAGAAGAAAAGCTAGGAAATTATATATTAACAATATATAACAACAAATGTAGCATTTTTTACAAGGTGTGCATTAATTTCTGCGGAGAGGACCTGCATTAATGCAGCCTCTCCCTAAATAGTTTAGCTAATAAAAAAAACTTACATTCTCCCTTAAAAGACCTGAATTTATTATAAATTAACAATAAAAGAAAAGATAATACAGACATAAATTAGAGCATGAGATACACATCGTTGGTCATTTAGCACAAACCTTTCAGGCCATGTGTTATCCTAACACAGAAAGATTTACATTGCCAAGTCATGTCCTGACTTGCAGTCAGTGCCAGGATATATATATTAATTGGCACCACATGACAAAGCTGACATTTTTATTTTTCTATTATAAAGTGTAAAGATAATCACATAGTTTGCTGATATTATTTAAAAATCCACTTTGAATATGATAGTCTTTGCGATGATGAGCAAGGGTGCTTGTATTCCATACAAATATAATCAAACCCCAACAATGCTGCAAGTTCAGTACGGGGAAGCCATGCTAAAGACAATAAGTTGGTGGATTATGCATATGTTTTAAGCCAGAAGGCCCAGTAGATAACTACATTGCCACAACACCAATATGATCTGCAATACAAACTTATACAAAGTGTTTTCTGCAGTTAAATCTCTTTATGTCATAAACCAAATAAATCAATCAGTTTGTCCCAAGTACTCTAGACCATCAAGTATCCGATGCAGTTTTCAAGAACAATTGTCTGTTCTTACAGGTGAACAAAAAGTAATGATTTGTCCCTCACTCCCTTGCATTAACCCATTTAGCATTAATTAAAACCAAAAGAAATTGATATTTTACAATACCAATACACCATCAACAATACCACTTTTGCAAGATCAAAACCAAATTGATATATTACACCCACATTTCATACATTTAAATCTAACACTTTAAACTGATGGAGAAATTTATAATTTTTATTTACCATATCCAGATTTACAGTCCCGGAGAGAAAAGTTTGGGAGAACGTGTTAATATTGGAAAACCTTAGGAAAAAACATGATGAAAAAGATCATTGAATTATGTTTTAGAATACACAGTCTGCTTTAGAACGCCTGAATAGGCAAGAAAATGATTCATGGTGCTAAAGTGATGTTCTAGGGTAACCTAATGTCATACATTAGGCAAAGTGGTGCCAGCTGAATTGGGAAGGGGGATCAGTCATCAGACCCAACTACGCCTGCATTTGATGAAGGTGTTGATCTTGATGATGGTAATATTGTTGTTAATTGATGTATTACTTTGTTCATTTGCTACTTATTTATCCTGTGTTAACTGATTTTGCTGAAGGGGTTCTTCTTTTGTTTGTTCATTTTAGTGATCCCCTTCCATTAATTCAGTCTTTGTTTAATGGCTGACAACCCTTCTCACAAAATAGTATAAAAATCATGCTCCTCTAAAGCAAAAGAAGGCACTTATCAAAGTGACAAGTCTTGTTAGACGAACTCAGATACAGTCTAAAACCTAACACTGCAACTCAGCACCAAAAATCACATTCTTTTAAGGACAGCACGCTAATTCTTCTTCAGTTTTCTTATGACTGTATTCTATTTTAAGATCAAAAAACAAACATAAACCTAATTTACACATAACATTAAATTAAACCTGCATTCTGCATCATGTATCACCTCAAGTCCACTTATAAACAAAATTTTTTAATGCAAACAAAAATAAGTTTGATCCACAAACATTACACATATAATTCAACAACTTCCATCATCAAAGTACAAACAAGTAGCCAATACAGTACATATTTAACATTAATTAAGTAACTTTCAAAGGTCCACTTGCACACATTTACGCAACCTAGCAACCACTCAACATAACTAAAATTAACTAAAATTCAGGTTAATGTAACTTCTATCTGTATAAACTAAACACACACAGGGGGAGAGAGAGCGAGAGAGAGAGAGAGGGAGAGAGAGGGGGGAGACGGAGAGAGAGAGGGAGAGAAGGAGGGAGAGAGAGAGAGAGAGAGAGAGAGAGAGAGAGAGGGAGGGAGGGAGGGAGGGAGAGAGATGACAAGTACCTCCAGGATCATACTTGAGAGAATTAACAGAAGAGCCAGTGCTGCTACGTCTGGGAGGAGCAGAAGACGCAGAATTGGGAGTTGAGACTTTAGATTTGAGTGAAGAAGATGATGAAGACTTAGAATTGAGTGAGGTTCTAGAGCCATTACTCCTGTAATTAGTTGCGGTGTTTGCCATTTTTAACACATCACCAAGAAGAAGATAATAATAATAATTATAATAATGATGAAGAAGCTCAAAAACTGACAAACATTTGTTTTTTAGTTGAATTGAATTGGAGGGGAGGTTGTGTTTTGAGGAAAGTTTAGTTGTGTAATAATTATAGATACAATAAAAATGTATGTAATGATGAGAAGTGGGGGTGTGGTTACAGTCGTGGATGGACTAGTTTCTGAAACTTCGGTAGTTTGTTTTGTGTTCTGTCTTTCCTCTTAGAGAGAGAAAGTTGTACATACAGACCTTTTAAGGAATTTATCAAAAATATTTTATTTATAAAAAGAGGGTTATTTTTATATACAAGGATACGTATAAAGGTTATTTGAAATTTTATACAAATATCGGAGATAAGATTATTTGAAGTTTTATACATTTTTATAAATATTGTAGATCGTATTTCTGAAATTATTTTCTATAACATTGATATTTTTGGAAAAATACCAACTTTTAATGTACTATATATACGTGAATATTCATAGTATTTTATTTTTTGTCAATAATAGTGAAAATGGTAAATAGAAGTTTTCATCCTTGCATTCTAAATACAGCACGTTGTAAATTGAACTTTATTTTTCTATTATATTAAGTTTTATTTTTTATTATTTTACATGAATTTGATTATTGCTAATTTTCAAAATTTATTCCAGAGTAAATATTACGTAGTATTAAGTTATAAGTTATTCTACAAAAATTAAATTCCGGTAATATATAAAATAATTGTGGAATTATAATTTTTGTGACGAGAATAATAAATATGATAGAAAGCTAAATTATGGAACATGATAACAATGAAAAGAAAAATTCTAATTGCTTTAAATTGTCGAATTATAATTTTCGTGATGAGAATAATGAATACGATAGATAAATAAATTACGGAACATTATAAAATGAAAAGAATAATCGTATTTACATTAAAAATAAATTTTAGACTAATTAGCAATTTGCATCCCAAAATTTTGGCCAAATCTCACTTTGGTACTATTATTTTTAACCTTAACAGTTTGCATCCTAAACTTAAAAAACGGTTGCCGTTAACCTTTGACGTTAACGTTAATTATTAGAAGGGCATTTTTGGTAATATTTTTATATTTCAGTTTGTATCCTAAAATTTTCCTCAAATCTTACTTTACATCCTAAAATTTTGTAATTCAGTTATCAAAAGATAATGGTAATTACAAATTATCAAAAAATAAATCGAGTTATACTATTTTTTATGTTCACACTAGGATTTTAAAACTGGACCAATAGTTAATTTTGTCTAGTTTATATAATTTTTTAACACGGAATCTTTACTATATTTGTTGTATATTAAATTCTAAAAGTCAATTTATAAAATTTTATGACTTACACGAAACTCATAAAATAATAATTAATTCAGTGTTGTTTTCACAATTATAATATAACTGAAATCAGAAAGAAAATAGAGAGAAAGATGATTAAGAATTTTATAATACAATATTACTTTATTTATAAAATTTACAAATTATAAAATTATAAGTTATTTATGAATTTAAATATATATTTTAAGTATTATACAAGTAGATATCATATAATATTATATAATCTTGTCCGTTTAAATTAATTTTCAAGTATTAGGATCAGACTATCTTTAATTATTCTCGTTACGCTTATTTTATTTAGCTAATGATTATTTACTATTTTTTCTTAATATAATACCCCATCCGTCTCATAATTGAGGCTACTACAAATTATAGTACCATAATTGATTTTTAAAATTTTCTTTTTTATAAAAAATTTAACATTAAATTTTTATTTAGAAGAAAAGAATTTAAAAAAATGAGGCAACTATATTTCATAAGAGTTTTAAAATGCGTGCCGAGCCCTCATATTCCAATGTAAAGAATTTGGTGGGATAGAGAGAATATTATACTTCGACTTATTATATTTCATTTTAAATTATATAAACTTGAAAAAAGAAAATTGAATTATTTTAGATAAATTTATTTATTTGTTTAAAATAATTGTGGGATGCAAACTATTATGGTTTAAAGTTATAGATCTAAAATGATATTAAAGATAAAATATGGGATACAGACTGTAATTTACGTTTGCATGAAATAGCCCTCTGACAATAACGTTAACGTCTGAACGTTATAAAGGTTAAAGGGATGCTTATTGACGGCGTTTCTAAATTTTGGGGTGCAAACTGTTTTAGTTTAAAATATTAAATCTGAAGTGAGATTCAGCCAAAGTTTTGGGATACAAAGTGTAAATTAGTCTAAATTTTATATAATAATTTATTTTGAACCATAATTAATACGGTCTATTAAACACATTGTGTGTATGTAATAGTTGGTTTGAAACTGTGTTCTCACTTCTCTCTGTCTATCTGCTGTGCAGTTGTGGGGTGAATAAAGTGGGTCATGCATTTCTTGCACTTTAATTCAATTTCTTTTTCCCCGCTTTTTACTCTATTTGCTTTTAGGAAATGCAGATTATAACAACCCTGTCCCTACTTGATAATTTGCGCTTATTAGAGTAGCAAAGTAAAATAATTTAACTAAATTATGAAGTTTAGTTATTTATTTAGAGTAGCAGTAGAATTATCAAATTGGATCTAAATAGCGTGATATTGACTTCATAATTAGAAATATTTTAATTGATAAAATTTACACGAATACCGGATTCACTATTATTAATTAATTTTATTTAATCGATTTAGACAATTGGGATTAATTTTGCCTATCAATTTGTGACCTTTAATAGTTGTTCTTTTATTTAAATAAATTTGATCAATAACATGTTAAAACAAGTTATGTGTATTTTAACTAGACATGTTTAAATCATGTGATTAAAAAATACTCCATCTACTTTTTAATATATGACATTTGTCTTTCTATCACACATATTTAACACATTTGATCGTATAGTTAAAATAATTTTTTTCGGAAATTTCTTTTATGAATAAAATTTTTGATCTCATATTTTTATTCAAAAAAAGAATTTTTTAAAAATAATAATTTTAGCTATGTCGTTAATCCTCCTAAATATGTGTCAAACGTCATATATTAAAAAGTAGGAGTATTATAATATTTTTTTCAAAATTAGTACACTACGTCCAAATCGGTATTTCAATCTGGAAACCTCTAATGTCGTTCGCTCTTCTAATTTTTTTTATTAAACCACCTCTAATTTCGTTTGATCTTCTGATTTTTTTATAAAAACTCTCGTCCCTTTTCAATACTTAAAAAATTATAAAGTTTATTTATATCTAGTTTTATTTGAGTTCCAAATTTCTTTGTATAACACAATTGTTGGCTATGAGCCCAATAAGACCCACTAAACGAAGGCCCAACGGAAGATCGAGCTATCGGGCTGAAGGTCCACCGGGCTTGTAAGTCGAAGGCCCGCGAAGAGCCTCAGGCCAAGACCCGTCTTTCTTCCCGAACGTTGGACAACAAAAGGGACATAACGCCCCATTTTCACTCCCTCCTTAATGATGAGTAACGGATGAGCATTCATTACCTGGAACGGGTATAAAACCCCTTGGAAAGTAAGACAACACAGACACATTCTCTAAAAAAACACTCTGCTTTTCTTGTATTTTCTACCCACTTTACAACCAGATTTTTATTCTCACACCGGAGGTGAATCGGGGGTACAAACCCCTCGCATTCTCTTCACTTTCAGGTCTAAGTAGAAGCTACCTTCACGGAGGCCGAATCTTATTCATCCATCCGAAAGAATCTGGGCGTAACATTTGGCGACGTCTATGGGAACACGAGAGTTACAAGCCGAGATAACGAGAGCATGACAGAAATAATTCATGAGCACTCACCACCACCTGGTTTTACCGATAAGGGGCAACCATCCACCCTGGTGGACGGAGATGGAGTCATCACATTAACTCCTGAAGAAGAAGCCTTGCTCCTAAAGATCCGGGCAGAAAAGGCCGCGGAGAAGGGCAAGGCCAAAAGTGACCAAGCACAAAGGGATGTAGAAGCACGCGCTAAGCGAAGGGAGGCCGATGCGCTACGACTGAAGCCGTGCAGCTTCAAAGAGAAGAAATTTAACTGCAAGAAAAGACCTACGCGAAGTATTGCAGGCCGACGAGCAGGGAAGAACGAATAAGGATAGGAGAGATCGAAGGGCGCATGACGAAGAAGATGAGTCTGACTCTGATTCGCATCCTTGAAGGAAGAGGACAAAACAACCCTTCTCATCTGACTCAGACGAGGAGCCCGATGGATCCCGCCTCAGGCTCACTCGCCTAGAAAAGGCCTTGTTCGGCGATAATAGGGCCGACAGAGAACCGATTGTGACCCAAGAAATTGAACAGTATCGACCCCCTCCGGGCGAAGAAAGGCAATTCCTTAAGATGAGCGAGTTCAGTGGGAAGGGAGACCCTGAGGACCACTGCGAAAAGTACGAGTTGCTAATGATTGGGATGGGTCATAATGATAACATGCTATGCAAAATGTTCAAGACCTATCTAAAGGGGTCAGCTTCGATGTGGTACAAATCCCTTAAGCCTAGGTCCATTGGATCTTACGAGCAACTGAAGAGGAAGTTTTTGAAATCAAGGGCAAGCCTGGGTTCGTGCGGCCGACAAAAATGAAGGTCCCAAATCATAAGAAGAACGTCGACAAATACTGCGACTACCACAGGGATAAGGGGCATAATACCGACGAGTGCTATCACCTCAAAAGACTAATTGAGCGTATGATCAAAGACGGCGAACTTAATCAGTTCGTCCGAGATCTGAGAGACAGACTGGGGCCGAAGGAAAACCAGGAGGAAGAGATAGAAGGCGGAGAGTCGGAACGAAGGGATATTATTAGGGGCGAAGTAAAAACTATATCTGGGGGCAGCATCCTGAATAAGGATAGCAAGACAACCAAGAAAAAGTACGCCCGACAGGTATACAATCTCTATCATTTTGGTTAGGAGAAGCCCCACATGCCCGTGACCTTCAACATTGAGGACTATGAGGACGTCATTCTCCCACACGAAGACCCACTCATTATTAATCCTATCATTGGGCAGAATAAAATATGGAAGGTGATGGTGGATACCGGAAGTTCGGCCAACATACTGTTCCACAAAACCTACTGCAAGATGAATTTGGCTGGAGAACAGTTGAAGCTCTGCAATAAGGCTCCTCTTTACGCCATTGGAGGACACACCATACAGTTTGAGGGAACAATCACGCTCCCTGTCCTCCTGGGCAAGTTGCCATATACTGTTGAAAAGTCGGTGAAATTCTATGTGGTACGGATTGAGAGCCCATACAATGCCATATTCGGGAGACCCTTCTTGTCGACTTTTGAAGCGGTGAAATCTATACCCCATCTTAAACTCAAGTTTCCAACCAAGAAAGGGGTAGGAGAAATGAGAGGCGATCAAAAAACAGCCCGAATCATAATGCTGGAGGACCTGGAAAAGGATCAAGAATATGAAGGGCTGGACGAAACCGAGAAAAGAAAGAGGGCCGAAGCCGAGCCCAGTGGAAGCCGTGAAACACTGAACATTGAGTTGGAAAAGTTTGGTGCGGATTTCTCAAGCCCGATCGCCGAACCCGCAGCGAAACCGAAGAGGTAGCGCTGTATGCAGGTCATTCGGGAAAGATGGTTCGGATAGGGAAAAACATGGGGGCAGATCTGAAGGAAAAGGTAATAGCTGTCATTCGGCAATACCATGATGTGTTCGCCCGGGGGCCGGAAGACATGCCCGGTTTGGATCCCAAGACGGCTAAGCATTGCATGGATGTGCAGCTTGAGGCCAAACCAGTGAAGCAGAAGAAGAGGACATTCGCAGTCGAACGACATAAGGTCATAGAAGCCGAAGTTGAAAAACTGTTGGAAGCCAAGTTCATTGAGGAAATTGAATACTCCGACTGGCTAGCCAATATGGTGGATGTCAAGAAATCAAATGGGAACACTAAAAAAAGAAAGGGGACTTACTGATTTGAAGATACACTTGGATTGAGATGGGGTAATCTGGAAAAGTTGAGTTGTTGTTGCCCGTGATTAGAGAACTCGATGACGTTTGTTGAGAAACTGGAAGTGTTAAAAAGAAAAAGAAAAAGAAAAGCACAAATGGATCTTATATAGGCGCCCAAAATAAATTCAGAAAGGCGACGTTTGGGGGTTTTTAGAATAGACGTCCTAGATTAAAACGGCTGAGATTTAATGACTGAGACTGAGCCATGAAACGACGTGCCAACAGCTGTCACTTTAATGCACCACAAGTTCCCACGAGCTTGCCACGTGTACGAACGAAGATCAAGGCGAAACTGAAGCAGTCACCCTAGGGTTTATTCGCCCCAATATGGGCCAGGACTAGTGTCCATCGACCCGCCCGAAGGCCCACCCGAAGGACATGGACATGTTGGCTATGAGCCCAATAAGGGCATCTCCAATAGAGGTTGCTAACAAAGTTGCCAAACCATGACAAATAATTAAATATATAATTTTTTAATTTTCTCTCACATCAATTTCACTCTTGACAACATTTATTAAAATTTTGCTCCAATAGTTAAGCAACTTTAAATGTTGCCCATGTGGTCCTTCTATATTAATTTTATATTTAGTTTAATATAAAAGTGGGTTGAGTAATATATACTTTAGATGTTTTTTATGACTTTTTGCTAATTTAGGAAGTTGTCGGGGGGTTGTCAAGTTTTGGCAACCTCGGTAGGCAACCTTTTGGCAACCTCCCAACTTCAATAGGTAGGCAAACAAGGGTGTCATGCCACGTAAACTTGACAACCTCCTTGGCAACCTCTATTGGAGATGCTCTAAGGCCCACTGAACGAAGGCCCAACGGAAGATCGAGCTATTGGGCCGAAGGTCCACCGGGGGCCCGTAAGCCGAAGGGCCACGAAGAGCCTCAGGCCAAGGCCCGTCTTTCTTCCCGAATGTTGGACAACAGAAGGGATATAACGCCCTATTTTCACTCCCTCCTTAATGATGAGTAATGGATGAACATTCATTACCTGGAATGGGTATAAAACCCCTTGGAAAGTAAGACAACACATACACATTCTCTCAAAAAATACTCTGTTTTTCTTGTATTTTTTACCCACTTTACAACCAGATTCTTATTCTTACACCGGAGGTGAACCGGGGGAACAAAACCCCCGCATTCTCTTCATTTTTAGGTCTAAGCAGAAGCTACCTATCACGGAGGCCGAAACCTATTTATCCATCCGAAAGAATCTGGGCGTAACAACAATCAAGATTCATTTTTATCAGATACAAATAATGGAAGTCAGCCTAATTTTTATAGCATGATATAAACTTAAATTTACATATGACATTTATATATCGACAGATTTTTTTTACATTTATTAAGATAATGGAATAAAAAAAATTACGAAAAAAATTCTAAAATCAAAGTTTGTTCGGTTTACTAATTGAACCAAAAATTTGGTAACAACATCAAACTCGAATCTTTACGTTCGGACCTTATTTGAATATTTGCAACCCCTTGTTGATATTCCCACTGAAATGCGCAATTATACTTCAGGAAGAATCTTGAAGTAAATAAAGTAGTTTACCCGTGCACTTCGTAAACTACAATCACCGACGGGGTGGCAGAACCGGCGTGGGCTGTTTGTGTGTACATTCTATAAATAGTTAATTACCCACAGAGTTTCCACCGAATATTTTTCATTTTATCTCTAATTAGTAAGCCTAATAATTAATCATCACTTCATCAGCTAAATGCCTTAATATAATTATTAAATCCTTTCTCCGTCCTGGTTCTCTTTTCACTTTATATTTTGCAGGTATTTTAAGTTGCAAATAAAATATAATTATATATATACATTTAAAAAAAAATATTTTTCTGAATAAAAATTAAAATATCAAATTTTTATTTAAATATTAAATTTTTATTCATAAGAAAAAATTTGTAAAATTATATTTAAAATACACCTCAATATAAACAAAAATAGAATCAAGGGAATATCATCTGATTAGCTTCATTCTCCTTGTCTCCTCAAGTTCAGTTTGGAACTGTACATCGTTTTCTATTGTTTGACCAAGTGCGGAAGCCACGTTTAATGTCTCCCCGTATCATATGCTTTGTTTATATATGTTTAATTTTTAACATTGAAGTGCTCTGTTTCTGCTCATTTAAATTAATGGATGCATTCACAAAACAAATGAAAATGCTTTTTCATGGAAATAACCAAGTTGTCAAATGATTGATTTGGCCATCAAATTACTTGTTAGCTCGAAAGTGAATTATGTTTCGTCGGTAAACAGCATTGCGTGACGTTTATATGACGTGTTTTGTTATATAAAATAAAAATACAGGTTGTTTAAATTATGAGATTTTAGCACTGTTAAAATATGAATGAAATTATAATATATTTTTGCATAGAATTCTTATTCCCATTCTTATTAATCTGATTAAATTTTCATGATTAACACTGTACTTAATTCTAAATTATTTGTTAGTTAATTAAGTTGTTTTATCTAGTAGCATGATTTTAATAGTAAATGAAGCAATTTGCGATTCTCGTGGCAAATCCATCCAAAAATTTAAATTTGGGGCATATTATCCCAAATTTCATTTCAACATTGATCCAAATTTAGATCAATTTCACTGATCCAAATTTAGATCACTTGATTTAATATAAAATAATGGTTTTGTTATTTGTAGTTTATGAATTTTTAAATTGATTTTTGAATTTTAAATAATATAATTAATAACAGGATATAATTAATAGTTAACAAAATTTATTTTTAAAATAAAATTTAAAATAATGAGAAAACATAATTTTATTAAAATTAATATAGAAGTACATTGTATAAAATAAAAAAGTACGTAAAATGCATACAAGAAATTACAACAAACAAAATGACTCGAAAACGATACTATAAAACATAAAATTTTGATTTAGTCGGACAAACTATTTATGTTTCCTTCGAGATAATCAAAATATTGTCCGTAGTTGTTCATATTATTTTGAGATCCTTGACCTTCATCTTCATTTACTCGATTTTGAATTTCTGAACCGCCATAGAAAAATAAAAAATAAAGAGACACATATTGCACGTAGAGATGCATTAATTGAGCATTTATGGGAAAAATATACTAATTCGGAAAATTAGTGCATATCAATTATATTTATGAAATGTTATATAAATTATTTATAATGATTACATGATAAATTTAAGATAAAATTGCTTAATATGATATTTATATATTTTTATATGTAAAAAGTAATTTGGATCAAATATTTGGATCACACTGTTGGAGTTGGTCAGAAATTTGGATCAGTTGGTGATCCAAATTTGAAGTTTTAGGCCATCTTCAACAGTTGTGATTCAAAAATCCAAATGTGGATCACCAACTGATCCAAATACTAATCCAAATTTCTGACCAACTCCAACAGTGTGATCCAAATTTCTGATCCAAGTTACTTTTTACATATAATAATATATAAATATCATATTAAGCAATTTTATCTTAAATTTATCATTTAATCATTATTAACAATTTATATAACATTCCATAAATTAATTAAATCAAAAAAAAAATTAATACACATAAAAATATTAAAATTTTGCACTTAACTCACGAAAAACACATTTATTGCAAATAATTAATATACAAAAAATCATTGATACATACTAATTTTCCGAATTAGTATATTCTTCCCACAAATGCTCAATTAATGCATCTGTAAGTGCAATACGTGTCTCTTTATTTTTTATTTTTAAATTTTAATGAAATTATGTTTTCTCATTATTTTAAGTTTTATTTTAAAAGTAAATTTTATTAACTATTAATTTTATTATGTTATTAATTATATAATTAAATAATTAAAAATCAATTCAAAATCTCATAAACTATAAATAATAAAAATATTATTTTATATTAAATCAAGTGATCCAAACACTACTGTTAGAATGAAATTTGAGATAATCTGCACCAAATTTGAATTTTTGGATCAATGTTAGATTTATCCTTAGATCACAACGTTGGAGATGGTCTCACGTGTGCTTACGGTAAAAGATAAAATAACATGATGATCACGTAGTGTGTCAGTGATTATTACTAAAGTGAGAAGTACACATTATATTCAGTTACAAAACGTGATCTGATTCTCATAGCGAAAATGTGAACCAATTATAAACATGGGATGTATGAAAATGATACGAAAGTCGAAGGATTATTAAAAAATGATTTGTTTAATTAGAAAAATGAAAAAAAAAATGAAATTCTTATTTCACAAAACTAAATTACTAATTCAAATGTCCAATTCATGAGATTTGAGATTTTAATATTTCATAACCGAATTCATGAACCGAATCCTCTTCTTACGGCATCTCTTATATTGATACAAAAATCAAAATTTGAAATAAATTATCCTAAATACTCGTATTATCCAAATGTTGATTCAAATTCTAACAATGATCCAATTTGGATCATTACTACTTACTAATCCAAATTCAGTTTAATATAAAATAATAATTTTATACTAGCATATTTTAATTTAATTGATTTAATATTGACTTGTGATTAATTAATGATTGTTAATGATGTTTTATATCTTAATTAATGAAATAAAATGTGTTTTTCGTTAATTAAACATATAATTTTTAATTGTTTTTTCGTATATTAATTTTTTTTTGTCTTTGATTTAAATAATCTATCAAATATAATATAAATAGTTGATAATAGTTAAACATTAAATTTAAAAATAATAAATTTAATATAATATTGGTGTATTATAATATGTGAAATATAATTTAGATCAAAATTTAGATCACGTTGAAGTTTGTTAAAAATTTAGATCATAAATTTGATCAATTGATGATTCAAATTTGAATTTTTGGATTAAAACGTTAGAGATGATCTTAATATATAATTTTGGTTTGCTATGCACATGTGATTGGGGGTTGGGATTTAAAGAACTTTGAACCCATGTCAAATGAGTTAAATATTATTTTTATATTATTTAAAAAAATTCAAAAGTATATATTAAAATTTATTAAAACATATTCTTTAATAATATAACTTTTTAGTTTATTCAATAATAAAATAATTATAATTTTCTGTCAAATTTTTGATCAATTTGAGTTAACAATTTTGCAACATTCATTTCTCGTTCACTCAAACATGTGAATGCGGATGATCAGTTACCATCAGTAGTTTGAAAGTGAGGAAAAATGTTCATCTATCCCATTGAAACATTGTTTTCTTTGAATGACGAAAGTGGTCCTCCAAAAGATTGGAAATCCATTTAAACTATGTAGATTAAAATTTGTGGAGGAACATTACCTAATTATACACCGATTTTATTTTTAATGCGAAAATAAGAACCGACAAAATTTCAGTAATGACCCGTTTGGGAAATTGAATTTCATTTGAAATTCTGGATTTGATCAATCAGCTGTTTGAGAATTTGAATTTGAATTTCATTTGAAATTCAGGACATTCAAATATTAGTATAAACATGAGAATTTGAAATGACAACTCAAATACTGCCATTTAAAATCCTTCATTTGAAATGAAATGTAAGTTTTCAAACGCACTCTAATATTATACGAAACATGGTTATAGATTGTCGCCGAATTCCCAAACAAGGCGTTTGGAAACTTGGATTTCATTTCAAATAAGGGATTTCAAATGACAGGATTTTAGTTGTCATTTCAAATTCTCATGTTTCTACTAATATATGAATATCCTGGATTTCAAATGAAATCCAAATCTAAATTCCCAAATAACTTATTTGATCAAATCCAGAATTTCAAATGAAATTTAGTTTAACAAACGGGCCATTATTGAAATCCGTAATCTAGATAATTTGGTATAAGTACAAGTGTATAACCATGAAGTTTAAAGAGAGTGTATTAATAAGGTCCACAAAGAAGGTCTAAAGACACAAGATAGTGATGAGTGAACACACATATGGGGATACCCTCATTTTGTCTTACGACTACATTAAATCCCAACTATCAATTTGTCGTCAAAAATACAATACCAGCAAATTGAGGACTGCTGGTATGTAATTTAATTTTAAAATATTTCAGCATTTAAATTTTTGGATCGAAGAATAAAAAATTGTTAAAGATGGTATATAAGTTGATTAAATATATTAGCATCTTTAATTTCATAAAATAATTGATATCGAGGGATGTGTTGACGGAACAAAGAGAATTACGTGACTCGAATATTTAATATTAACAATATACAATAAAAATTAAAATGTACAAATTTCAAAAGTACGCATTTATATTCTAAAAAATTTACACTGTTTTTCTTTGATAAAATAATGTGTGAACACTTTTTTCTAGATAAATTTCATATTTTTTACGGGGTGCTGAGATTAAAAATTCACTTAAACATAAAATTTAGTAAGTGATAAAATAAATTTATATTGTGTTTTCGAAGATTAGAGAGATTCCAAACACTCTCTTGCCCCTTCTTTGGTGCCATCATCGGGTGTATCTGTTAATATATATAATATATTTATTATTGAATAATTTTGTTATTATAATAATTTTCTTTTTAGAATGTTTTCTTTTATTATTTTTGGTATTTGAGTATATAAATTTCTCTTCTGTTGTAATCGAGAATGTGTTATATTATAATAAAATTCTACATTTCTCTCCTTTCTTTACACTTTATCATATTATCAGAGTTATGTTTGATCCGTAATAAATTAATGATGAGTTATATCGGGTGGGTTTTCACATGTTGGATTTAAAACATATGTTTTCGATTTAATTCAAATTTCTTTCAAGATTTATTCGAAAATAAATATTTCTTATTAGCTTAAACATCTGAAAAGACAGAATTTTTTTAAATTCAATTTCAGCTTTCAATATTTTAAAATATTTAGAGATCGAGATTAATTATTGTTGCAAAGACATATACAATTATACTATAATGAAATTACAATTCTCAACCCGTCGTAATCCATATTGGTCTTTCTAACGTGTGTCCTTGTCACAAATTAGTTAATAACTCTAATAAAAATGAGCTCTTTTTATTAGTGAAATTGATGTGAATGCAAAGGGCCATTAACATTTATTATTCAACTATCAATAAGAATAACTCATATAATGAAAGTTAGTAACTATTGTGTGCCCTTGGCCACAACATATAAAATTCCGATCAATATCCCCGAGGAACAATATCCAATGGAAGAACTACCTGCGAGCCTTCTTCATATTTACTGTTAATGAGAAAGATAGGTGAACAGAAAAAAAAATAATGTGTTGGTTGACTAAGAAACTTTAAGTATGAATTATGCGAGATAAAGTTGATAACTTAAGAGCTTTCTTTATGCAAAGTAACAAAGGACAAATATTGGACCGCCAAAAAATGTACAAATTTTAGAGGGCACAACAAAAAAATTCTGATTATTACTCAGAATAAAGCACCTCAAATTAAAGCAAATCAAATCCCACTCCCCCGGGCCACTTAAGTTTACTTTTGGTTGAGAGGCAAAAAGCTTTATTAAAAAGATGGTAAGATCCGGTATTTAAATAGCTTTCAACATAATTTAGGTATCAAATCCCTTAGATTTCGTATGAGTGACGGTCCGAAAGTATTGTCTTAACGCATGATATAATGATAAAGTACCAAATACCAATAACAAATTGATGAAGTAATTGAGCTCGTTAAAAAATAATCACTTCAACTCCTAAATATACGCGTGTATAATTAATTAACAAAATCAAAAAATCACGAAGAAAATAGACTGCAAAGAACTAATATAAAATCCTCGAATAAAAAGTTACAATTGTTTGAAACCCGTTTTCTTTTTCTCAGTAGAGTGTATATTGTACAAAGTCCCGAGACAAGAAAAGATAAGAAAGACTGATAAAAGGCTGATAACTTATCTACGGTAGGCAGCTTTACAATTGGACCACAATACTTTTTCTGGAATTAGACCCGGCCACTATTGGTTTTGGACTTTGAAAGTGTGGTCCTGATGTATATATGGGCTAAGTTATATGAACCTTAAAATGAATTGGCACAAATTATTGCTGCTACTCTATTATTGCTCACTCATGTTACTTTTCCACCATTTATAGAAAGGGTCTTCGTAGGCCTTCCTTTTTGCTTTGCGCATATGATAGCTTGGCCCGTTCCGTACATTTGGGCCAACCCCTCGACTTTAGATGCAATGAAATTGGATTTTGTATTTTTTTAATTAATTTTTTTATTCTCAGCTAGTACTCCCCCGTTCTTAAAAAGGTTTCATGTTTGTGTTGAACACGTTTATCAATACATAATTTTGATTGTTAATATCTTTAATTTCGTTTTAGTATTAAATATAAAAACATCATTGTATTAAAGTACTCATAAATATGAATCCAACAAAATCACTCGTAACTATATATGATCTTTTAGATTAGACGTAAATTAGTAGTCAATCGCTTATCATGAACAGTACAAAAAGTCAAAATAATAACAATATTTTGGGACGGAGGAATATGTGTTGAATATAAATGAATAGATGTTTACGTATAATGGACAATGTTCTAAAAAGTAGAAATCAGGATTATTCGGTGGAGTGACCTTTCAGTGATTAATCGGATAATCGGTGATTAATCGGATTGATTAATCGAAGCATTAATCGGAAGCAATTTATTTAATAAATAATAATAAATAATTTTATTTAGATGTCACTAACCTTTCATAAGATTTATAAAAATAAAATCACATATCATTAATTCAATATTGATGTTTGAATGGTAAGATTTACAAAAAAAACCACAATCACCAGTACATAATTGATAGTTAAGTGGTTTATACTAATTAATTACTAATGATTACTCACTAGTTATTTTTATCGTAGGTAGTCCGCAGTCGCTACCCTTCGAGTGCGTACTGGGTAAACCCTACGGGCTCATGCAATAGCTTGCAAACCACGTGAACCAAGTTAAACCGCATTTAAGCGACAGACTCTGACTCAGGAGGCGTAATCATAAATTCTCCTCCCGTGGGATTCGAACCTGTGATCAAGAGGATAGTTATCCCCTTTTTAACGAACTAAGCCAACCCTTGCGGGCATTATTACTCGCTAGTTACTACTTGGTAGTCAGAAAATTACTCCATACTAGTTCAAACCTTAAGATTTAAAATAAATCGAGTGAGGGTAGGACAAAACAATACAAATATGAAAGATGTAATCATTGTTGAATAAATTTAGACTACCTTAAGATTGTTAATCGATCAAGCAAGCGAGTTGAGTGTTGAGATTTGAGAGTAATTCAATTAGGGATTTGTGTAGATGATTTAGGAATATAAGAATATATGATTATTTCTGTATGTAAAAGAGTCAATACATTAATATATTATTATTAATATTAATTAATAAATGTTAAATATTATTATTATTTTAAAAAAACTTCAATTTTTCTTTAAAAAATATTTTTATAATAATTTCAAACTTTAACCGATTCGACCGAGTTTTTTTTGAACTTCCCGATGATAGGCCATAAATAGTCAGGCCCAAATAAGGTGATACAAAAGCCCATATAGAGAACACCCCAGGCCCGAACCGGGGTGGTCCCTGGAACACGTGGCAAATGACAAAAATGTCAACTGTCTCATGTTACCAAAAATGGAACAACTACATCCCAACCGTCCATATGTAAGGATCCCAAGACAACCCAAGTGCAAGAAGGACAGTCGGGCCCCATAATCCATCAAAACTATCCAATCACTCACCAACCAAGAATGAAGGGCTAGGATGAAGAGGTACAAACCCCAAAAACCCTAAATGTGGGAGCCTATAAAAGGACCCAAGAAAAGGGTTTTAGGGGTTAGAAAATATTGACTGCTACACACATATACACGCACCACTACATATATATTTTGAATAGCTCATTCTTCCCTCTTCTTCTTCTTCGAGAAACCCCGTTCTTATTCTCACACCGGAGTGACCGTGGGGATACAGCCCCCCCTCCGGTTCTGTTTTGTAGAGTCCCCTACATCACAGCTTCACCACACATCATCCACCACGTGGACGGGACTCGAGCTTACGTGAGAAAGGAGAAGACTTGGGAAGAAATAGAGTTATCATTGGCGCTAGAAGGAGGGGACGAACCTCCGGTGAAATGGTGCCATCTCCAGTCACGAGGGGCCGAACCTCCGGTGAAATGGTGCCATCTCCAGTCACGTTATACAGTTTCAAGAGTCAAGAAAACCCCCTCCCAAGTAAGGAGAGTACCTCCACTCTCTTTTTAACCCACTCCTCGTATCTTTTGTTCCAACACATCCACACACTTTGTTGCACTTGTAACTCTTTTTCCATACTCTGTTTAAAAAATAAATGGCCACGAGAAAGAGTAAAACGTCGGTCTCGAGAACTATTCAACCCACCGTTGTCCCACCCAGGGATGGCGAGATGGAAGAGATAGAAGATGAGCCCCCCCATAACTCGTGCTTCATCTTAGCTCTAACCCGGAGACCAGAGACTAACCATTGAGGAAGCAGCCCACAAGTATGCATAGACTTCTGCGAACCCTTGGGGAAGCATGACCCCAGTGCAAATCCAAACAGCTGTGAACCTATGGAAAGAAAAGTGTTAGTCCCAAAGTATCGTAGAAGGGGGGGGGGTTGAATACGATACCTACAATCTTTTTCGATTCATTTCAAGTTCTTCGTTAAAAGTACGGAATCAAAAATAACACAAAACAATTCAAGGAATATATTGTTTTATTAATATAAACCTTGAGGTTGCTACAATCTAATCAATGTATTGATTAGTCACAATAAATTCAGCAACATAACAATATGTTTACAAGGATAATAAATGTGAAGCTTTAATGGAGCTCTCGTAAACAAAAATGTGTTGCTGGAGAAGATAACTAACTGAATGAATTATTCATTCAATTTGATTTGTAGTCTTTCAAAATTCAGTGGACAGGTGGCCAATTCTTATCCACACAATTCATTAATTTTGCTGCATGCATTTCTGTGAATAACTCATCTATGGAGACAGCTCCGTGGCGACAAGATCTCCCCTATGTCTCCTCTGTGGCGACAGCTCTGTGGCGACAAGATCTCCCACGTGTTTCCTCTGTGGCGACAACTCTGTGGTGATAGAGTTGTGTTCATCTGTGGTGACAACCTCTGTGGCCACAGCTCTGTGGCGACAGAGTTGTCTTGTGTTCATCTGTGGTGACAATCTCTGTGGCAACAAGCTCTATAGCGACCGATGCCTTGGGCATTTGTACAATCACCTCTGTGGTGACAAGAACTTCTGTGATGACTAGTATAGAGAGAGATGACATGACTTAGAGTATTTTGGCTATTTGTCAACCCATTCTTCAATGTATCAATCATTTTTCTTCTGATAATTGAATCAAAATACTTTCTTGAATGTTGATGTTTGGTGCACTGGTCTGGTTCACAAACAACTAGCATTGTGAGGATCCTAATTCAATTTGTCTTGTGTTTCTGAGTTGATACAGACTGATGTTTATCCATTGCTTCTTTCACTGAACCCTTGATCTGTAACACTTGAAATCAATTCATGCAACTGATATCTAAAGCCCCTTGATGCCTTATTCTTCATGGCTGCTTGAACATAATAATGAACTTTTTCCCATGATCTGTTGGAGGACTTAATGAATCAATCACATCATTTGGTTCTTTGTGTTTATCCTAACTTCATCTGAAGGGTTCCCGTGCTTCACAGTTTAATATTGTTTATTTGTTTCTATTTTTATGTTGAGTTATAAATCCTCGATTACATGTTACATTACATTATGCTTTACAATCTCCCCCTATTTGATTGTTAGAGTTAGACAAGCAAATCCCTAAGGATAACTCAACTGATAATAAGAAAAAGTACGAACTATAAAATAGATAAAGATATTAAATACATTCTGGATTACATATTCATTTCCAGATTTCTTAAGATACAAATTACAAAGAAGTGTTCCTCTAGCCTGAACATATACTCTATGTCTTCTTTGTCTTTGTCTTCTTCTGCTTCCTGCTTCCTTCTTCTTCTTGAGGCTGATCGGATTTTCTCTTAGAGACTTTCTTCTTAGGACCTGAAGGTTTTGGAGGAGACTCTTTCAGCTCATTCAATCTAGCTTGTACACAATCACGAGCTTCTATCTCAAGTGCATTGACTGAAGGTGGATTATTCAGTTCATGAAGCATTATTTCAAGATATTTGACTTTAGAGCATTTAGGAATAAGATCAAACAATAGTGAAGATTTTCTGGACATGACGAAGACTGTTATCCTTTTTGGATATCCACTTACTCTTCTAGTGTCATTGATTGACTCTTCTTCCATTACTTCGTCAAGTATCTTAAAGATAGGGATCAAAGCAACCTTGTCTTCTTTACATGTGGATAGTTTGACATCCGTCAAGGCTTGTTGTATTGAGCCTGATTCACTTGTCCTGAAGTCTTTGATTCTGATCCTGCATTTGTTGATTCTAAAGACTAGCTCCCCTTCACTGTCAGTGCTGATTATGGGTTCAGTATCTTTCAGAAGATTAATTTCTGCTTCTCCATTGATGAACACCATCTCATGATATTCTCTTGTGATTGCCTTCATATCCTTCTCCGTGTCTCTGATCATCTTGTCATTGAGCCTATGCGCATATAAAATTTTAGCAGCTTTGACATTTGCTTCTGATCTTTTAACACCTGGAGCTTCCAGTTTAGCTCTTTTGCTCCTTAGTTGACTTTCCAGAAAGGTAAGTTGTAGATAACGAATGGTTCTTATGTGTTGGTCAGACATGGTGATGTTTTGCATTCTACCACCTGCAAATAGTTTGATCACGAATGGATACATAAATGTTTGAGGAGATACATCCATCATCATTCTCCAAAGTCTGTCTCTGAAATATTCATTTTCATTCGATTTCAACCATGGGATTTTTTAGGCTAAGACGAACAGTTCAACAATGTTCAACTTCTTCAGTACACTGGTAGACACTTTCATCTGTAGACCATCTCTGTGATTGATAGTGATCTTCCATCCATTCTTCAGAATGTTCACAGTAGTTCCAGTAATTACTTTGCTGAACTGATCATGGAACTCATGGATGTTTACATATATCTCTTTGTAGTGCTCCACAGTTCTCAACAAATTAGAGTTTCCAGGATCTGAATAATGATATGTTTCTGGTTTGTCCATTTTTTTCTTTATTTCTTCCCATTTGCTCCCTTTTCTGTTAGCTCGAAGAAATGCTTCTATCTCTTCTCTGTTCCTTCTTCTTTGAATAGCTCTTTGAATTCTTGCTCTTGATCTTTCTATTTCTTCTTGAATCTCTAAATAAGAGCGATTGATTTTCTCTGAGATTCCAGAGGATAGACAGTCGTCTGAGAAAGCATCTTCATCTTTAAATTCTTCATCCTCAGAGATGATCCTTCTTTCTTCCGTAGCCGCTTTTTCGAATCTTGGCTCACACCCAATCGGAACATCACTTTCATCTATTTCACCTTCTTCTAGTTTTTCTTCAGAAAATAAGGGTCTTGGAGCATAAATCTGAGAAAACAGATTTCTCTGAGTTGTAATGATTTGGATCAGATGTCCTGATTGCTCCCCCTGAGATGTTGCACTTTCCTTGAAGAGCACCCTTTCATCAATTCTCTCTTCTAGCTCTTCCTTCATCTTATCTTCAAATTCATCATACATACTAGTGGTCTGAAAGGCATCTTGAAGTAGAGTAATAACAGTGTCTACTTTTTCTTATTCTACTACCCTTTTCTCCCCCTCAGTTGGGTTATCCTTCAGAGCTGGTGTTGATTGAACATGTAAGGTCGAGACATGGATCTCAAGAGAAGCAGGCAGTTGCTTGCTGACTGAGGTCATTGGCCCAGCACTGGCAAGAGCTGCTTCAGATGAGACCGGGATCGGCGCTTGCTTGATAACTGATATCTTTGGCTCAGTGTTGGCAGTTGCTTTTCCTTTTCTTATATGAGAGAAAGATCACTCAACGAATTCCTGTAAACTGGCGAATGCTGCTTGCTGATGTTCAAGTTGATCGGAAAGACTGGCGATCTGATGATCTCTGAGAGATAGTTCTGTCTGAAAGTGTTGATCTTTAAGAGCCAACTATTCCTTGAGATAGCTGTCTTTGAAAGCTAGCTGCTCTTTAAGATAATCTTTAGTGACATAGTTTGATAGATCTATAGGTGTAGTTTGGATGGTAGATGTCTCACAGGCTTCTCACAGTGTATCGCTCAACACTCTATCACTCGGTTTAAGGTCATGTGTGTCACTCGTTCTCACAAGGTCACTTCGCTCAAAGCTCCGAGTTCCAAGTGTACCTGCAGAAGACACTGGAGCCATCCTTAAGGAGGTCAGCAGTGGTGCAATGGGAGTTCACAATTCCCGATCCTTGTCTGAGACAAGTTGCCTGTCATCAGGAGATGACTCATCCAGAGTTAGAATCTCTGGGAGGAGCACTGGGGCCTTCATGTTTGGCATCTAATCCCCGGCTTCCCCTTGTATCTGTGAAGATACATTCCCCTCAGGCTCACCAGTTAAATCTGGTTCATCGCCAATGGGTTACCAATCTGTGCCTGCGTCGGATCCACTATCTACAGATGCATCCAGGTTTATTAGTCCTGGGGAGGTAAGTATTGTGCTAGGTTTGGCAGCAATTACAGCACTCTCTCCTAACACCTATGAAGGCAGGTGATCCATTAAAGGACCTTGAACAGGATATTCTAACTGTAAAATGGTTGAATTCCCTGTTTCCGTCAATACTTCCTCACCAAATAGTACTCTTCTAATCGACTCATTTAATGCTTCAAGAGCTTGGATATTGGATAAGGTGTTTGACTCGTTACAAGATGCCGTGGCTAACGAGCGAATTTTAATAGATCTACCTTGTTAAGAAGATAGATCTAGTAACTGTGTAGTTGCCTTTTTAGCCAGATAATCCTTTTGAGAAGATACCTGGAGGTTTACAGTTGTCTCAAGATGTTCACTACTTTGCTTCATAGGAGACAGAGCTGCGGGTTCTCTCAAAGTACCTTCCTTATTTGCTGCATCTAGTGCAATTTCTCCCTCTATTTGCATGGGGTCCTTATACTCCATGGTTTGAGCTAAGAGAGTTGACGGTGTTTGGTTGGGCTCTAAAGGGTGGTTATAAATTTGTGGCATGCCAAATTCAATCCCTCTCCTATCTACTTGTTCAATAATTATCCGTGTATGTTGAGAATCAAGAATTGATCTATGCTAATATAATCAGAGCATGCTTCAAAAGTATTACTCATAGAAGAAGTACCCATACCTGAGAAAACTGGTTTGTAGACAGATGTATTAGAATGAGTAGACTCAACAGCTTGATGGGTTGGACTAGCAGCTTCAGGTTGAGGTTGTGGAGAATCTTCAAGTTCAGCTTCTTGTTCTTGTTCAACTTCAGCCTCTGCTTGATCACCATGCTCAGGATCAGGTTGATCTGCTTCTGCATTCACATTTCTCTTCAGGTTCATGATCAATATTTTCCTGTGGGTCATTTTCAGCTTGAGGTTCATCTTCAGCTTCTCATTCTTCTTCATATTGAGCATTGATAGTTGTAAATACATCTATCATGTGGTATGTTAGGAAAACAACCTCTGTATTTGGATAGTTCCCTTTCTTGTGCAACTTGGTCACTAACAGTTGAGACAAGACAAGAGGATCTTCCAAGATGTCACTGTGAGTCGATGTCTTTTGGGCTTCTGACAATTTTCCATTGAGCACAATCTGAAGGAACCTTGCGTATAAGATAAAGTTCGGACGTTATGATTGGTTCTCCAAAATGTGCTTCATGAATAACCGCCCAAAGTTGATGCGAAGATTATTTACGACAGCAACCCCAACAACTTGATTGAAGATAGTCAGTCCGTGGAATCCAGAAGTCTTGGGAGCCAAACAGTGAGACAATATATTGAAGAATAGATTCCATTTTTTTGGAAGATGACTTTTGTTGAAGTGTCTTGATAAGTCATCATTCTCTGTCATTGTGCTACTTATTGCTCTGAAAAAGCTGAGTAATTCCCAGTCTTCAGGAGTGTCATCAAAATTATCAAGAGGTAGCTGAAGATGTTCATTGAAGTCGTCCCCTGTAATTCTGATTGTATCATCACCAATGTCAAAGGAAAAAGCTAACTTTTCATCTTCAGAAGAATCTGTAGCTGTTGTATGTACATGCCTGAGAAGCTCAACATTCAATTTCATATTAATAGTTAATGCGAAGCGCACAATGGAGTGTTCGTTTAGAAAACGGATCTAAGTGTCAAAGTGTACCATTTTCACTGGATCACGTTCAATAATAGAAACAAAATTGGTTTTTGGAATCTGAATATTATTCGCCATTTAATTAAAATGAGAATAAAATTTAGATTTTAAAATGAATTTAATTGTGCCCTTGGAATTATGAGATTAAAATAGATCGAAATGAACTACTAACACACACTTAATTAATTAACCAAACACAGCCTTAAGTAAGAAATTAGGTTAATAATCAAATCAATTAAAAATAGACAAACAAAGCCTAAAACACATTAGAACAAATGTAAATCGATTTCAACAAATAACCGGGGGAATTAGTTGAAACTGATCTTAAAATGATCCTTATGCAATGGGCTTTCAGAATCTATAAAAATTTAAAATTTTAGCAGAGTTCTGTTACTGATTTGATCAAGGTTAAATTTTTTCCCTCTCCCATTTTTTTGTTGTGCATATATGAATGAACAAGAATGAACTGTATGTATATATACTCGCAGCATAAAAAAAATACACCAAGTGCTGTGTGGCGACAGTTCTCTGTGGCGACCACGGAGCACAGTGGTGTCTCTGTGGCGACCACAGAGAAGTGTTTGAGCTAGGGGTTACTTCTGTGGCGACACAGGAGATATACTTAGAAAATTTCTACGTTAATCTCTCTATGGCGACACAGATGAGATTTACTTAGAAAATTTTCCAAGTTAATCTCTCTGTGGTGACACAGATGCTCAATATATATTTTAAACACCCTTTTTAAAAATAAATTCATTGAAAATGATGTTTAAAATAAATAATAATTCAAAATTATATTTCACTATTTTTATAGATATTATCATTTAATTGATAACACTATAATTTTGAAAAATAATTATGCTGCAATATATTTAATATTAATTTCAATGAACCCCTTCAAATATTAATTACTTAAAGTCCACTGAAATTAAATTAAATAGCTTTATCAATATGAATGTGCTCAACCAAATATATAAATTGCACATAAATGATTGAATTACGAGAAATAATTAATGGCATGTAAATTCAGATGTCCTTAAGATATAGAATTTAAATAACAAGTGAATTCAACCAGAATAAATTGCAGTTATTGAATTCTAAAATTAATTAGAAATATTTAACATCCCAAGTTCACTAACCAACTTAGATAAAGTGTTTTCATCAAGTGGTTTGGTGAAGATGTCAGCAATTTGATCCTCTGTGGGTACAAAGTGTAACTCCACAGTGCCATTTGTGACATGCTCTCTGATAAAGTGATACATGATATCAATGTGCTTTGTTCTCGAGTGCTGAACTGGATTGTTTGAGATTGCTATTGCACTTGTATTGTAACAGAATATTGGGATCTTTGACACCAACATACCATAATTCCCGAGTTGGTTCCTCATCCACAAGATTTGAGCACAACAGCTTCCAGCAGCTATGTATTCAGCTTCAGAAGTTGATGTGGATACTGAGTGCTGCTTTCTGCTATGCCAGGATACCAATCTTCTTCCACAAAACTGACAGCTTCCTGATGTACTTTTACGATCAATCTTACAACCTGCAAATCTGAATCTGTATAGCCAACTAGGTCAAAACCTGTACCTTTAGGGTACCAAATTCCAAGATTTGGAGTTCCCTTAAGGTACCTAAATATTCTTTTAACAGCTATTAGATGAGATTCTTTAGGTTCAGCCTGAAATCTAGCACATAAGCATGTTGCAAACATGATATCTGGTCTACTTGCTATGAGATAAATTAATGAGCCTATCATACCTCTGTAGCTTGTGATGTCAACTTTTTAACCAGTTTTGTCCTGATCAAGCTTGGAGGCTGTTGGCATGAGAGTCTTTACTGGAGTTGAATCTTCCAGATTATACTTCTTAAGAAGTTCTCTGATATACTTGGATTGACAAATGAATATTCCATCTTTCCTTTGACTCACTTGTAAACCAAAAAAGTAGTTCAACTCTCCCATCATGCTCATCTCGTACTTACTCTGCATTAGCTTAGAGAATCTTTTGCAAAGATCATCATTAGTAGAACCAAATATAATATCATCAACATATACTTGAACTAATATCATATCAGATTTATGCATTTTATAAAACAAAGTTTTATCTATGACACCTCTAGTAAAACCATTTTCAAGTAAAAACTCAGAGAGAGTGTCATACCATGTCCTTGGAGCTTGCTTAAGACCGTAGAGAGCTTTGAATAGAAAGTATACAAAATCAGCCAGATTTGGATCTACAAACCCTGGTGGTTGTTCCACATACAATTCTTCTTCTAGCTCCCCATTCAAGAATGCACTATTCACGTCCATTTGATAAACTTTGAATTCTGAATGTGCTGCAAATGATAGAAACATACTGTTTGCCTCAAGTATAGCTACTGGTGCATAGGTTTCATCATAATCTATACCTTCTTCTTGAGAGTAACCTTTAGCTACCAGTCTGGCTTTGTTTCTCGTTACAATGCCATCTTCATCTAGCTTGTTCCTGAATACCCATTTAGTGCCCATCACCGACTTGTTCTTTGGTCGGGGTACCATCTTCCATACCTTCTGCCTTTCAAACTAATTGAGTTCTTCTTGCATAGCAATAACCTAATCTGGATCTTCCAGTGCCTCATCCACTTTCTTAGGTTCCATTTCTGAAAGAAACACTGAAAAGTGACATTCATTCTGAGTGGCATGTCTAGTCCTTACTCCTGTGTCAGGATCACCAATGATCAATTCAAAGGGATGGTCTATGTTCGAAACTCTTTGAAGAGGCATATATGATCATGATGTTTCCCCTTGTTCAGTCTGACGTTGAGTGTGAATTGTAGATCCTCTTCCCGCTCCTCCTGAGTTGATGTCACCATGACTGGATGATTCTGATCTGTTTCTAGTGGTTCTTGATAGGGTTCCTGAATGATTATCATAATCATTGTTTCCACCATTATCACCACTTGATCCTGAATCAGCATTTCCATGTACTACAAGCACAGTTCTAGCAATCTCAGGTTCTATTTTATCCAAAGGATCATCTGATATATTTTCAAATTCCAGAGATTCAGAATCTTTTTCTCTCCACAGGCTTGCCAACTTGGTGTCGTCGAATGTTACATTAAGGCTTTCAATCACCTTCTGATCATCAATCATATAAACCCTGTAAGCTTTAGATTCCAGAGGATAGCCAGGAAATATGCCTTCTTCTGCTTTAGCATCAAACTTTCCTTGATGATCATTTCCTTCCGTCAACACAAAGCATTTAGCACCAAACACATGAAAGTATTTTGGTGTAGGTTTCTTGTCAGCCATTATCTCATAAGGAGTCTTTTCATGATCTTTATTAATCAGGGTACGATTTTGAGTGTAACACGCTGTGTTGACAGCTTTAGCCCAGAAGTAGGTAGGAAGTCTTGATTCACTTAACATAGTCCTTGCTACTTCAACCAAGGTATGATTCTTCCTTTCTACTACCCCGTTTTGTTGTGGAGTCCTTGGAGCTGAATACTGTCTCAAAATACCTTTCTCCGTACAAAATTCATTTAGAAATGCATTCTTGAATTCTGTCCCATTATCTGATCTGATCTTTCTAACAGGTAGTTTCGCTTCCATCTTAATCTTCTTTATATGATCCACTATCAGCTGAGGTGCTTCATCCTTGGATTGTAAAAACAACACCCATGTGTACTTGGAGAAATCATCGACCATCACTAAAGCATATCTTTTCCTTGATAGTGACAATACATTCACTAGACCAAATAAATCCATGTGAATCAGCTGAAGAGGTTCAGTTATACTTGTCATTTCCTTGCTTCTGTGTGATGCTTTCTTTGATTTCCCTTTTTCACATGCTTCAGAGAGTCCTTCTTGACAGAATTCTATCTATGGTAGTCCTCTCACTAGTTCTCTCTTGATCAGAGAGTTCATAGTCTTGAAGTTCAAGTGCGAGAGCTTCTTGTGCCATAACCAACTTAGTTCTGATGAAGCTTTGCTGTAGAAACATCTGCTTATTCTATCACAGGTAGACTTCAAGTCAGCTACGTACAGATTACCTTTCCTTACTCCCTGTAAAGCAAGCTTCTCATCTTTCCTGTGAGAGATTAAACATCTTTCTGTTCTGAAATCAACATTGTATCCCCTGTCACAAAACTGACTTATGCTCAGAAGATTACACTTTCATCCTTCCACAAGAGAGATGTTTTCAATGATGACATTGCCAATTTTCAAATTGCCATATCCCTTAGTAAATCCTTTGCTGTCATCTCCAAAGGTAACTATAGGGCCAACTTTCTCAACTACACCTGTGAGCATGGACTTTTCTCCTGTCATGTGCCTAGAACACCCACTGTCCAGAATCCATGTGATCTTTTCTTTTCTTACCTTACCCTGCAAACACAGATTGATTAAGAAGACTTTGGTACCCAAGCTTTCTTGGAACCTAAAGGTTTAGGAGTAGAAACAGAATTAATAATTGAAACCTTAACAGGATTAGCTTTCACTTTGACTGGCTCCTTTTCAGTGTTAGTCTCAATAGAGTTGTCAGACTTAAAAATAGGAGTAACAGTCTTGTCTTGTGTGTGCTTATTACTCCTGCTTGTCTTAGTGTTGATGCAAGTACTAGCAGTTGCATGAAAAGCTTTAAAATATTCAGACATGGTGACAAATGCACATGGCATACATCTAACTATACCACAAGGTTCATGAAAACTAGGCATGTTAGGTATGGAAGATATACTAGAAGTTGTAATAGATTCTACTTTACCTTTAGTGCATGCATGTGTAAGATGTGCAACAGAATTGCAATTATTACAAAGCTTCCTAGATGCAGATGATGAAGATGCAAAATCAGATTTCTTATTAACACCTACCTTGCCATTCCTATTCTTCTTAGTCTTAACCTTAACACTCTCACCAGTCTTAGGGTTGACAAATGGTTCTGGTTTCTTAAGTGTTTCAGGTTCCTTTCTATCCACCTTAGTACCTAGGTCAGCTTTGGATTTGGCTTTTATAGCTGCAGCCTTAGGAGTCTTAGGGGATTCCTCTTCCTTCTCTCTATCTTCAGCAATCAATTCCTCATTGATTAGTAAACTTACTTCATCCAAAGGTTCTGAAACAGACTCAGTGAATAACGTAGATACATCATCCTTAATAACATATGAAACCTTTTATGAGACAAACATGTTTATCTCTGATGTACCACTATGTTTCTTACTATTTAGCTTAGAATAGTCAAGTCCTATTGAAGTCTTAGATTTAAATCTTTAACTATCTATTATCTTCTTCTCAGCTAGAGCTGCATTCTTAAACGCCTGTAACTTCTTTTCTAAGTCAGCAATTTGGGTTCTAAGAATGGCTTTTATGTCTACATTGCACTTAACCTTATTCTCTAAGATACTCATTCTTTTGCTTAAGGTCTTCTAGTCTAACTACAAGCAATTCTAGTTCTTCATTCCTAGAGGTTAAACTCTCAGATTTAAGAACTAACTTATCATTTTCCATTTTATATGCAAGCATGCTTGTATGAACATTATACAATTCTAAAGTAAGTCCATGCACAGTAGATTTGTATTCAGATACAGACATATCTATAGTGGTAAGTTCAGGAACCTGAGATGATTGTGGTGATTCCTCTGCAGAGTCTGCCATAAGAGCGAGATTTACATACTCTTCCTCTTCATCCGAATCAGTATCATCCCATCTTTTTCCTTCAGCAATGTACGTTCTTCCTTTTTCCTTTACCACATAAGCATTCAGCTTCTGTTTCAGCTTCTCATTCTTCCTTTTCAGATCTTCATAAGTTTCCTTCTTTTCATAGGAATTATTTGATTTAACTTCCTTGGGCTTTCTGCAATCAGATACAAACTGCCCTAACTCATTGCTGTTGTAGCATCTGGTTTTGCTCTTGTCAATCCAACTTGACTTGTAGCCTCCTCTGGAGCTTGACCCTGACGAGTAGCTTCCTTTCTGAAATCTCCCTGATGAACCCCTTGGTTTGTAGTTGGGCTTTCTTCTGAATCTAACATGACTAAATTTTGCAGCCATGTATACCATAGATTTGTCCTCCAACTGTTCAAGTTCCTCTTGAGTATAGAACTCACTTTCATCCTCTGGCTCACCATGAGCAATTTCAGCTATGACAATTTCTTTAATTATTGAGGAGGTTGCAACCTTATTTTCTTGAGATTCTGGTTCACGAACTACAAGTGCAGTGGTTTTTGCAAGTGTCGTACTCTTACTGTCAATGGAACCAGGTCCATAGATAATGGATCTTTGCTCTTGCTTCAGCTCATGTGTTCTTAACTTACCATAGATCACATCCAGGGATGTAGTGATAAAATCTGCTCTTTCCCTGATTGATATGTTCTTTTATTCCAGGTGAACTGGGAGCGTCAGCATAAAATTTCTGTTAGACTCTCGTATGGGGTAGATTTTCCCTTGCAACTTTAATTCACTTAACAGTCTTGTATATCTCTCAAAGAGTGAAGACAGTGATTCTCCGGGTTGAAGTTTGAATGCTTCATACTGAGTCGTCAGAATATCCATCCTGTTTTCTTTGACTTCCTCTGTTCCTTCCATCAGAAGCTCAATGGTATCCCACATATCTTTTGCACTGTTACATCCTAGAAGTTGATGGCTCATATCATTATCGGTCGATTCCACAATTATGAGTTGAAGGCTTGTGTCCAGATTTATCAACTCCTTATCAGTTTTCGTATATTTAGAGGGATCCCTGGGAGTGGATGAGGAAGGAATTCTCACATCAGTTGCGGTTGTGGATTCAACAACTACTTCCATCGGAACATAAGGTCCATTCAGTAATATCCCAATGTAAAGTTGATTTGAAGCTTTCATAAATAACATCATCTTTTTCTTCCATAGGTTGTAATTCTCTCTGTCAAATGGGGGAACCTTTATACTTCCAAATCTTTGGTTATTCATCATCTTGGCAGAATTAAATTATTTAAAATTCAAAAATTTCAAGAAATGAGAATTTTTGAAAATTAAAAAAATTCAAGAATTTTTCAAGAACTTGTTTCTTTTTCCGGATCTTGATTTATATGTCAATCAACAAGCTCTGATACCAATTGTTAGTCCCAAAGTATCATAGAGGGGGGGGGGGATTGAATACGATACCTACAATCTTTTTCGATTCGTTTCAAGTTCTTCGTTAAAAGTACGGAATCAAAAACAATACAAAACAATTCGAGGAATATATTGTTTTATTAATATAAATCTTGAGGTTGCTACAATCTAATCAATGTATTGATTAGCTACAATAAATTCAGAAGCATAACAATATGTTTACAAGGATAATAAATGTGAAGCTTTACTGTAGCTCTTGTAAACAAAAATGTGTTGCTGGAGAAGATAACTAACTGAATGAATTATTCATTCAATTTGATTTGTAGTCTTTCAAAATTCAATGGACAGGTGGCCAATTCTTTTCCACACAATTCATTAATTTGTCTTGTGTTTCTGAGTTGATACAGACTGATGTTTATCCATTGCTTCTTTCACTGAACCCTTGACCTGTAACACTTGAAATCAATTCATGCAACTGATGTCTAAAGCCCCTTGATGTCTTATTCTTCATGGCTGCTTGAACATAACAATGAACTTCTTTCCATGATCGGTTGGAGGACTTAATGAATCAATCACATCATTTTGTTCTTTGTGTTTATCCTGTCTTCATCTGAAGGGTTCCTATGCTTCACAGTTTAATATTGTTTATCTGTTTCTATTTTCATGTTGAGTTATAAATCCTCTATTACATGTTACATTACATTATGCTTTACAAAAAGAATCACAAGAACCCCGAAACCCGCCCGGAAGACCAAGAGGAGCATTCCGGAGAATCTCGGGGCTCAGTCCTGGACCGAATTGGCAAAACCAAGAGGCCCTCTAAAGACGCCCGAGACGAAATTAAGAGAGCCGCGCTTCGGGACCATATCCGGAAGGAAGAGGAGGCCAAGGCCAAAGCTAACATCGAAAAAAGGATCCAAGAGGATGAAGCGAAACAAAAGAGAAAGACACGCAGAGTTCATGTCTCCTCAGACTCCAAGCCAGAAAAAGAATCCAAATAAGAACAGATGGCCCGGGCTCTCCGGGACCTCAAGAGAAAGGTAGAGGGAGATATGGAAGTTGGGGCAGCGGCCGCGCCCTTCACAAAAAGACCGGAGTCCACCTCCAGGGAACTCAACAACTCATGCCGAGGTGCATAAAATTCAAGAAGCTTTACTCAAGCAAGAAACAACTATGAAACTTGAAAAGAAAAGCTTTTTCAAACCTACCTTTGACAGAGTTGCCTACATTGAGAAAACCCAAGAGAAGCAACAATCTCAGATTGATGAAACTTTGCAAAATCAAACTTCTCAGCAATCTCAACTCAATGAGATCCAATCCTCAATAGAATTGCTTGTCTCTCTTCTTTTACCTGCTGATGCCAAAAAGGGGGAGAAAGTAATTAAGTCCAAATGCAAACCTGATAAGACACTGAAGAAAAAGGATGATGGTAATGACCCAGGAAACTCTGGAATGGGTGGAGGTCATGGTCAAGGTAGAGGTCTCTCATCAAGAAGAGCTAGAACTACAAGTCATAGAACAAGTTCTGATACTGGGAGAAGAATAATTTCTGATACTGGTAAAAGGATAAGTTCTGATGAACTTTTGGATCTTGATGAAGAAATTTCAAGACAGTTATTTCTAAAAGAAAATCCAGGAATGGACTTTGAAAGTCTAATGGAAGAAGAAGCTAGACTTAAGTCAGAAAAAGTCAACTCAAAATCTGAAGCTTCTGTTGGTAAAAAGAAACTTCCTACGGCTAAAGGCATTGTGATAAAAGAAAGGACAAATCATGTGGCAACTAAGCCTAAATCATAATTGCAGATAGATCCAAGGTCCAAGGGCAAAGAAAATGTTGGTGAACCTATAAAGGTTTATGTGCCTCCTATGGATGAAGAAATTTCTGTTGAAGATGCTGATCTTACTCTGACTTCAAGGAAGATTTCTAAGACAACCTCTGACATTGATCAAGTTGTTCAGAGTCAAGATATTGTTAGTTCTGATATAACCATGAAGCAAGCAACCTCTGACATAGCTCAAGTTGACTTAATATAAGAAGATAAGTCAAAGGAAACCTCTGACATTGCTCATGTTAAATCCTCAAAGTTACTCCTACCAGGATTCACGAAAGCCAAACAGACTCAACCTTTGAAGACTGCAGCAAGTGGTTTTGAAGTAAGAGTGGTTACTGGAAAGGAAGCAAGAGATAAATCTGGATTGGGTAGTGCTGATGAAAGAAGAGTGCAGAACACAACCAATGATCCAACTTCCTTAAGTGAACCAGGTGTTGGAGCAACTCCTGAAAGATTGAATCAACTAGAATCTGTACGGATGGTCTATCATACCTTCTTGAAATAACATATCTTGTTATATTTCATGACAGATGGTAGGGTTTACCATATAAGGGAAAATGCTATACTGAAGTATTTTGAAGAACTAGAACATGTTTTATTCTTACTTCAAGTGAATGACAGAATAACAGAAAGTGCTGCAAACTATTTGAAGACTCAAATTCAGAGACAAAAAAGGCTTTATTCTGTAAAGTCTGACAGCACATACTGTCTAAAGTACAGAGATCACATGCGTGATATTGTTGATATGAAGCCTAATACTGCACAGATCAGAACATATCTTGGTATTAAGGGACTTGAATTCAATCTAGAGTATGACAAAGCCTATGTCATAAGACTAGATCAGGAGTTGAGAAAAGCAAAAATTAATGATCTCAGATATGCTATCTTTCAAACTGGTGAAGATACTGCAGAACTCAAAGATGCTAAAAGGAGGATGATTGATGAACTCAGATATGCTGAGAGATGTTTGTTAAAGAACTATCTCAGAACAACTCCTGACCTCAAAGAGATCAGAAAGTGAAGCCAAGTCAAGATCTTCAACTGCTCAAATTCTGATATGTATACAGACTGAAGTTGTTATCAGAAGTTAAAGTTGGTAAAGCTTTAAGGACTGTAAGTTGTAGTTATCTAGTCAATTTCTCATGCATTTATACTTAATGTTTTTGACATCATCAAATATCTGTTAAACTTGTATATTATGCTAATTTACAAGTTGGGGGAGATTGTTAGATATATTTGATAATGTCATGTCTAATATGATTTGTGTTTAGTTTTCAGATCTTACTTAAATAGGACAAATCAGTACTTAACTGAAATCAGCACTTATACTGAAGTCAGAACTTAAGTGATCAGTACTTAAGGTTCAGGAGATATTTATCAGGAGATAATATCAGGACTTAAAGGAAACTTTCAGATAAAGAAGGCAGCTGATTGAAAGGAAAGAAGATCGAGGTAAACGTAAGAAGATATATGCATGAAGAAGAAATTCTATGAAGAATGGAATTCTTGGAAGAAAAGATAACTGATTGATATATTTTAGGAAGCAGAATTATATTCCATATCAATTAGCGATTATCTTGTAACTGTGTGATATATAAACATAGACATAGGGTTTACACTATAAGTGTTATCATTATCGAGAATATTATTTAATATAACCCTAGCAGCTCTCGTAATATTTGTTCATCACTGAGAGAGGACAATTTCGTATTGTAACAGAGTTTATTGCATTGAATAAAGTCTATTTTCTGTTACTTGTGTTATTTGAATTCGATTCGATTGTGCTATACACTGTATTCAACCCCCTTCTACAGTGTGTGTGACCTAACAACATCGCTGATAATGAGATAAAAAAAATTTAGTTGATAATGGCTCTTCAGCTAACATTGTTTTTGAGCACACACTCAGCAGGATGAAACTGGGACACCTTCGTATGGACCCTTTCCTTGAAGATCCCCTCTACGGATTCGGGAATAACATGATCCCGATTCGAGGGATAATATATGTTAGTCCCTTAACAATATGACAAGAATTACATAAGGGGGGTTGAATGGAATTCTTGAAAATTTTTCTTTCAAATAAAATTTTTTCTAACTCGAATATATATATAAGTGTGAATTGATTAGCACAATGCGGAATAGTTACTTAAATGAATCAAAACACAAGTAATTAAAAACAAGAGTCTTTAAAAACTTTCTGGTTGATTTGAATGATTCCACCAGAGATATATATTATATATCGAGAGAACCCTATGTGCAAATTGCTCACAGCTGCTTACAAATATTAAACAACTAAGAGTACAGAGAAATGCTAAGAATTCTGCTTACAAATGTTTCTCTGCTTGTATCTTAGATTTTTCCCTAGTTGCTACTTCTTGGTTTATATATATCACCAAGATTACAAAGTAATGAGACAGGATAATAAAACAAAAATTATCTAGTCTATTACAATGCTACTTCATTACTCTATTCCAGCATCTTTGAATTTCTTCATAATAGCATGGAAATGGCAATGCTTCTTTGTTCTCAAAAACCTAGTTGAATAGGCTACCATATTCCATTTGCATCCACTCGACGCATGTGACTGTGTTGTCACTGTCAACAGATATTTGAATTCTTTATCTGTCGGGTTCATGATCATCCGTCGAGTTATTGATCATCCGTCGGGTTGTTGATCATACGTCGAATTCATTGTTTGTTCATCCGTCGGGTAGCAATCAGGCACTTGACTTCATTTCACTTATATAGAATTACAAGACATCATCTATGTATAATTAATCAACCTATGCTGCATATCTAACTGAGGTCAACATGACTCAAATACTACTACAGATTCTAAATAATTTGTATGCAAAAATGTGCTACAGACTTATTGTTACATAAGCTACTCACTCGATGGATAATAAGTCATCATCCGTCGGGACTATATTGAGTCATCCGTCGGGACAATAAACCTTATCCGTCGAGTGCTACATAATTTCACTAAGTAAAACTACCAAGATGTTTTGTTCATGAAATCATCAAGTACACAACATATACACAACAATCTCCCCCAATTTATGTCTACTTGAATTGTAGCCATAAATTAAGAGACACTTGATGATAACAAAACACCTTAAAATTACAAATTTTAAAAGACAATAGATAATACTGAAAAGTGCTTCAATTAACAAAATGTACAAAGTTTTGCTCACAGTCATTTTCAAGATGCTCCTCTAGCCTGAGCAGATTTATCTAGTTCCTTGAAGGTCTGGATCTCTTTCCAAGCTTTCTGTTATTTTCCTCAATCTAATTTTGGAGCTTCCTGTGGAATTCCAGTTCATCAGATTCTGAGAGATTTAACTTTCCTTGCATTTCCAAAAGAGTCTCATTGCTGGAGATGCTCAATTGGTCTTCTAATCTGAAAAATCTTCTCACTCCTTTGTCATCCATGAACTCCATCAGCCAGTAGGGCCTTAGATGCACTCTTCTCCCTGTGTAAGGGATAATTAGAGTCTTTGGGAGTGCATCTTTAGCTCTAACACTCCTTAGTTCTTCTATCTTCTTCTGTACCAATCTTCTTGCAGTAATATTAACCCACAGTTCTTCTTGAAGGATGAATAAACTTTAATCAGTACAACTTGGCTTTCTTGAATGATCCTGTGAAGTGGCCACTGAATCTCCTTTCCTCCTTTGTACTTGAACACTAACGTTTGAGGTAGGTTTCTGTATGCATCAATTCCTCTCACTTCATCTAGTTCATCTAGATAGAGGTTTAGATCTGAAAATTCTTTTATGTCACACAAGTACATGTAATCTCCCTTATTGGATTTAGATTGAGCTTTGACTAGAGATTTGGATTTGAGAGGTGATAACTTCACTTTCTTGACTGCTCTTGACTTTGTTCTCTTTGGCTTGTTAAGGATTGGCAAATAGAAGTCAGGAATTGGTATGTTCTCCCATTCTACTGGTTCATCCTTATGCACTATAGGTTCACCATGGATGTTCCTGTAAGGATCCACCACTTTGATATCTTCAAATATCACAGAGGGTTTTGATGCTTGAGTTATAGTTGGAGTTAATTCCTTGGGAAACTGATTCTCCAATTCCTTATCAACCATGTCCAGTTTCCTTTTAGTTCTTTTAGCCAATTCCTTGATTCTTAGAGATATCTTCTGTTGTTCAACTTGCTTCTTTGATTCAATAACTTCAGATGGCTGAGAAGGAATTTGTTGTGATGAATTTACAGCATGTAACTTGGCCAAGATAACAATTTGCTCTTTCTTTTGTTTAGTCTTTTTAGCATCCAGAGCAGCTTACTTCTTTTCCTGCTTCAATCTAGCCTTTTCTTCTCTCTTTGCTTGAGCAAATTGAGGATGTCCAGCCACTACACAAATTTCTTTCCCATTCCTGAAAATTTTAGCAATTCTTCTTTTTGAAGCTGAGTCAGCTGGATCTTTGTAGAAAGCAATTGATCTTGACAGAAGCTTCTTTTCATCAGGCTTAAGTGTCTTATACACAGTATCCAAAGGGTTCTTCAATGATGATTTTGAGTAGTTTACCCTTGGTTTCAGAATTGTTTCAGCCTTTGGAGATTTGATGCATGATGGCTGTCCTCTTTCCAGATAGTTCATGCTCATCTCATTCACACTAATTTGCTTGACTTGAGAGTGATGGATGACTAACTTAACTGGCTCCTTGACAAGTACAAACTTCTTATGTATTTCCTCATCAATCTTCTCCCCATTGACTAAACTCAACTTCTCCTTATCAGCTGCTCTTATGTTGGCTGCTGCTGCATTGACCAGATCTATACTGCTTGTAACTGGTGGCTTTGAGATAGTAATTAAAGGCATAATTACTTTACTGATTTGAATCTGAAGCCTCTCCCCCTCACTTGGTCCTTTCTCCCCCTTTTTGTTATCATCAAGTTGAGTAGAGGAGGAGGTTTGAGCAACCACCAATTTTTGAAGTAATTCTGTATGTTGGGCTTGATGAAGATGAATGGCTGTTAAAGATGCTTCCATGGATGACATTCTTCTGTCCAAGGCATCTATCTTGTTTGCAAGATCAAAATTTTTCCTTAATTGCCTCTTGATGTCAAGCATTGTAGCTTCCGGAAGTTTAGAATCTTGCTTGTCTGAAATGGCCTTCTTCATCTCCTCAATATCACCCTTCATGGTGTTTACATCCCTAGCATGCTGGAAGCCCTGGATTTGTTGAAGTTGCAGGGAGGCTAGATGTGCCTGAAGGAGCTTCTTGATACTGATATTAGTAGTGGTTTGAAGAGCAGTATTTGTCTGATTGATTAGTTGGATCAGGGTGGTCTTGAAGTAGTGCTCATCACAGTGCTTTGAGAATGCCCATGATGGCATACCTGATCTTGAACTTGAGCCTACTTCTCCCCCTATGTCCATTGCCTCATCTTCACTATCCCCACTCCCATCACCAAAGAAATCAGCTAAACCACCAGTCTCATAGTCCACATCACCAGCTGTAGAAGGCAAAACTGTGATGGCATCCTTAGCTCTCATCATAGACTGTGTGGTATGCACCAGATTGAGCATCCTTTCTGCATTATCATTGCCCTGTTTAGCTAGAAGTTGATAAGCTGGAACAGGGTGAGTAAATGCCTCAACATCAAGGGAAGTGGAATCTATAACAGCTTTAGGATGCCGAGATAGTCCTTCACTGTCTGCATCCTGGACATTCATTGACTCACTAGCAATGACATCCATCCTTATAGCTCCAATACCTGCATTTCTCTCATTTTCTCTCTTTTGTTGCATCAGGGTCTCACCCTGGCTCCCCACCCTCACACCCTCACCTTCACCTTCTAAGGTGGGACTCCTCTCACTCTCTTTTTCCAATCCTGAAGAAATGGATTGCATAGTTTTACTCATTTCCTCTCCTTTTTCCTGGGAGCAACCCAGACTCTCACTCAAAACACTATTCTCTCTTAATCCTAAGAGTGATTGTACAACCACTAAATCTTTTACACTTGAAATAAATGAAATTTGAAGCTGTGCAGAGATACTCGACAGATGAGTGATACTCGATGGATGAGATACTCTCTCATTTAAATTTCAACAATATAAATGAACTGGTCAAGAAAGATCTTGTGAGAGGACTGCCAAAATTAGTATTTGCTCCTGATGGCCTTTGTGATTCATGTCAGAAGGCTTAACAAAGAAAATCTTCATTCAAGAGCAAGACTGAATCATCAATTCTTGAGCCTTATCACCTACTTCATGCAGATCTATTTGGTCCTGTGAATGTCATGTCTATTGTAAAGAAGAAATATGATATGGTCATAGTGGATGAGTTCACCAGATAAATATGGGTGTATTTCTTGCACCCAAAAAGTGAAACCTCATCTATCTTGATTGATCATGTCAAGCAACTGGATAAATTGGTCAAAGATTCTGTGAAGATAATAAGAAGTGATAATGGCACTGAGTTCAAGAATTTGACAATGGAAGAGTTCTGCAAAGACCATGGAATCAAGCAGGAATTTTTTGCTCCTGGAACTCCACAGCAAAATGGAGTTGTTGAAAGAAAGAATAGAACTCTTATTGAAGCTGCACGAACTATGCTTGATGAAGTAAAGCTATCAACCTATTTTTGGGCTGAAGCTGTGCAGACTGCTTGTTTTACTCAGAATGCAACACTCATTAACAAGCATGGAAAGACACCATATGAGATGATGAAGAAAAAGAAGCCAAATCAGAAGTATTTTCATGTATTTGGATGCAAGTGTTTTGTTCTTAAGACTCACCCTGAACAGCTATCCAAATTTGATTTAAAAGATGATGAAGGAATTTTTGTTGGATATCCACTTTCCACAAAAGCCTTCAGAGTCTACAATTTAAAAACACGGGTTGTCATGGAATCTATCAATGTCTCCTTTGATGATAAGAAGATTATTGGACTTGAAGATTTCAATGATCATGATCAGCTGAGATTCGAAAATGAAGACTTAAATTCTGATACTGAAAATTCTGACAGTCTAAATCCTGATGCTGCAAACTCTGATGTTATTGAAAATGTGGTGACTACGTCAAAGGAAGATGCACCTGTGCAGGGGGAGCATACAGAAGATATAACCACATCTCAAGAAGCATCAGAACATACAACTGGCTCTCCAAGTTCTGATTCATCAAGTTCTGATAAGCCAAGTTCTGATAGTTCTGAAAACTTAAATTCTGAAGGATCCAACTCAGAGAGCATAGTTTCAGGGGGAGCATCAGAAAATGTTGATGAAGATGGCATGGATCATGGGGGAGCATCCAGTTCTAGAGAAAACCTTCCATCTACAAGGAAGTGGACTAAATCACATACACCTGACTTAATTATTGGAAATCCTGATGCATGTGTCAGAACTAGAACAGCTACTTCAAGTGAATGTCTCTATAATTCTTTTCTTTCTCAGGCTGAACCAAAGAAAGTAGAAGAAGCTCTTCGAGATGCTGATTGGGTGCAAGCAATGCAGGAAGAGTTAAATAAATTTGAAAGAAACAAAGTCTAGACCCTAGTGCCAAGACCAAAGAACTGATCTGTTGTTGGTACAAAATGGGTGTTCAGAAACAAAACTGATAGTGATGGCATAATTACAAGGAATAAAGCAAGGTTGGTTGCAAAAGGATATTCTCAACAGGAGGGAATTGATTATGATGAAAAATTTGCACCAGTTGCTAGATTGGAAGCCATAAGGATATTTTTGGCTTATGCTGCTCACAAAAAGTTTACTGTCTTTCAAATGGATGTGAAAAGTGCTTTTCTCAATGGAGAATTGGAAGAGGAAATATATGTTGAACAACCTCCAGGCTTTGTAGATCCCAAATATCCAAATCATGTCTACATGCTTGATAAAGCACTTTATGGCCTTAAGCAAGCTCCAAGAGCATGGTATGAGAATTTAGCTCAGTTTCTTCTGGAAAGTGGATTTAACAGAGGAACTATAGACAAAACACTGTTCTACCTCAACCATGGAAATGATTTACTTTTGGTTCAGATATATGTTGATGATATCATCTTTGGTTCTACAAATGACAGACTTTGCAAGAAGTTTGCCAAACTAATGCAGTCAAGATATCAAATGAGTATGATGGGGGAACTTAGCTATTTTCTGGGCCTTCAAGTCAAGCAGAATGGAGAAGGCACTTTTATTTGTCAAACCAAGTACACCAGAAATTTGCTGAAGAAATTTGGAATGCAAGATTGTTCAAGTGCATCCACTCCCATGGCCACTGCAATAAAATTGGATAAGGATACTGGTAAATCAGTAGATATTACTGATTATAGAGGTATGATTGGCTCTCTACTCTATCTAACTGCTAGTAGACCTGATATCACGTATGCTACCTGTCTTTGTGCAAGATTTCAAGCAGATCCAAGAGAACCTCACTTAACAGCTGTGAAAAGAATTTTCAAGTATCTTAAGGGAACAGCTGATCTGGGATTATGGTATCCTAGAGAATCAGACTTTAAACTAATAGGTTACTCAGATACAGATTTTGCAGGTTGCAAAATTGACAGGAAAAGCACAAGTGGAAGCTGCCAATTTCTTGGAGGCAGATTGGTTTCTTGGTTTAGCAAGAAATAAAAGTCAATTTCTAAATCAACTGCAGAAGCAAAGTACATTGCTGCAGGAAGCTGTTGTACACAGATTCTTTGGATGAAGAATTAGTTACTGGATTATGGGTTAACATATTTTAAAATCCCTATTTACTGTGATAATCAAAGTGCTATTGCTATGACAGGTAATCCAGTTCAACACTCAAAGACAAAGCACATCAGCATTAGGTACCACTTCATAAGGGAACATGTGAATGAAGGTACAGTGGAATTGCACTTTATTCCAACAGATCAACAATTAGCAGATATCTTCACCAAACCACTGTGTGAAGCTACTTTTACAAGATTGGTAAATGAACTTGGAATGGTTTCGGGTTCTTTCTCTAAATCTGCTTAGCTTTAGTTCTGATGCATCAGACTTTATGATCAGTCTTTACAGATATTACTATCTTTGTGTATTCCGTGCCTAATTGAAAATTGCTTAAGTACTGATTGTTGTCTGATGTGAATTTCTAAACTATGATAGTGATATGAATGTTTCTGTGATTATTCAATCCAATGAAGATAAATATGCTAGATGCTGACCTAGTAGTCTTTAATATACTAACAAATCCCATGTTAAAAGTAATTATTTATGTGGAAATCTATTGACACAAGCAAATTCTGATATTGAGCTTAGTTAAGTTTACTTTGTCTATCTTATTACTAAGTCAAAAACTAGAATAATGCTTCTCATCTGTTAAGTTGATGTTAGTAAATCTGGTGAATGTACTAAGTGCTGATAAACCTCACTTATCAAAATAAAAGGAAAAGAAAAAGAAATAAAAATCAGGTACTCCTTTGAGATCTAGAGTAAAAACTGTGGAAGGGAAGACCCAAGTGCATTGCTGGTATTAAGTAATATGCATCAGAAAAGCAAAAATAAATATTTTTCTTGGTGACTTTTCACACTCTATGATTACTGGAAAAATACTCTGATAATAGCATAAATTCTGATAAGCAGTCGTGACTCACTTACACTGAGAAGCCACTGTAAAATGGAATTTCAAAAGATGCATAAAATGAGCACAAAACAGTTGAGGTGGACTCATGCATGAACTCATTCTAAAGTAGACTTCAGAATTATGACAGATTTTGAGCAAAGTTCTTAGTTCTGCCTTATTTCTAAGATGTACTGAAGTGAATCGGACTTTAATCCTTATATGATATTTAGCTTACTGCACACACATACACTCTATATGAATGATGAAAATTACTGTGGTGATAAATGATGTTTTAGATGAACAGTTTATCTGTCAGATTGCATAAATTTTGAGGACAAGTTATGATGGAAGTTCTGATGATTAAGTTATGAAGAAATGAAATCATAATTTGTGTGAAGAATTGCAGAAATAGGCATTTACTTTTCAAGTTAAGAAATCATGTTCTGATGACTGTTAAGTTCTGATATAAGTCTAAGTTCTGATATTACACTCTGATTCTTTACTTGACTTATTTGTGGTTAAAATCTGAAACAGTCTTATTTAAAATCAGAATATGTTTGGGTGAGATATTAACAGTCAATACAATTAGGGTTAATGGTACACGTCTATGCACAATAATTTTTACTTATTTCATGTGCGCATTAAATCCTGTTTTACACTTCCAATGGCTGTTTTTATTCTCATCAGTCTAGACGAGGTAGAATTATTTCTACCTGTAACCATTTAATTTTCCTTGCGTCTCTTGACATTCTATTGGATATATACACCAACACCTCATTTCCAGCAATTCCATCTCTCATTTTCTTTCAAACCCTCCAACTCATTTCTTTTTTTCTCATCACAACTATGGTTCATTACGACTTAGCTCTGAACTATGATACCTTCACTCTCACCATGAGGTGTACATAATGGCAGCAGGAATGGCATATCACTGCCATTCCTGATGAAATTTGGGACTCGGTTCCCCAAGAGGTCCTTACAGACCTCTTGTTATTTTACATGGACTACCATCGCCATCTTGAGCGACTAGCAAAGGAACGGTTGGAAGCTCTCCGCCAGCAGAAGCGTATTATTCGTCTTGCTCTTCTTTTTGTTGAGAGTAGGAAAAAGAAATAATTTCTCCTACCTGTTTCTCTTCACCATCAGCTTTGTCTGGCTTCTTAGCTTAGGACAAAAGCTGTTGGTGTTAGGATTTGTAGCTTAGGACAATCTTGTAATTGTGTGATGTAATTTAAATTTCATGAAATGTATTTGCTCAATATATTAATAAAATTTTATATTTATGCAAGATTTTGTCTCTGAGTTGTTTGATATTCTGATGCATATTTAAATCCTGATTTACCCATATTCTGATGATCGTTTTAGCTCTGATACAAATCAAGTTCTGATTCTGACGTTGCATTACTTGTTTACTTGGTTTCTTTATGGTCATTCTCTCATTGGTCATATTTTTACAGAATATTGGTCTCGCAGTGAAAATAATTTACTAAGTGGGAACAGTTTTAAATTTTAAAATAAAACTGAACTACCTTAATTAATGGGATTACTTGGTAAGTGGAACTGTTTTTCCTTGAAAAACTGCATGTGATAAGTAATGATTACTGAATTCCCGTGCCTATTAATTATCTTTTACTGCTGTATGTCTGACAGGTGTCCCAACGGTTACTTTTTCTGCCGTGTATAAGTAAAAGAGAGAAAAGATTGTAAAATCTTTTATTTACTTTCACATTTTATCTCTCTCTTTTTACTTCTATTCTCTCTCATCTCCTGATGCTTTTTCATACAGACATTTTATCAACAACTTACAGGCAACCTAATTTCTCAATTTTTCTCATGGCACCTAAGGATTTGATTATGGATGGAGCCAAGTTTGTACCCAACAACTATGCTGCAATCTTGAATAATGCTGAAACTCCATCTGATTTGCACTTTGTGCAAGATCTTCTAGCACATAGTGAGATTAGGTATGCGTTGACCCAACCTCAAGTCATTTCAAGCCAACAAGTTCTGACGTTCTGGCGGATTGGGCATTTTGATAATGGTGGCGATACTGGTACTCCAAGTATTATTTTTGAAGTAAATTATGTTGAGCATGTGGTAACTCCTGGAGCAGTTCGTAAAGCTCTCCACTTACTAGAAGTGTAACGACCGGGAAATTTACGTTGTATTATATCATATTTATAATAAAATATGTGGATTAATCTGTCATTTATATGTGACTAAATGTGTTAAGTCATTAAACCATAACTGCTATGTGTTACGTGTTATCTGTTTTGATCCAAACGTGTTTTGGATATTTATTGAGTGTTTTATTGCAAGTTAGATATCTTATATCAAAACCCGTACAACTCAAAACCATGTTTTAAAAGCCCGTATTTCAAACAAAATCATTGGCCCTATTTTGCCAAAAATGCCCTATACCATATCGCTATTCTGAACCCCTAGACGTTTTACAAATTGACCTTTTTCGCGAAAAATGACTTTTCCGGGCCCCTTCGGGTACCAAAAACCCCACAAAAATCACATTTTTATTTTTATATGATCATGAAATTATCATATATCATTTTTCTTTGCATTTTTGTAATATTCACAATTTTTAGGAATTTTTAGCATTAACTTTGTATTTATTGGATATTTAAAAATTCAATATTAATACCCAAAAATTGTAAAAATTGGGGCCAAATATTTTTATTAGGAGTGTAATTAGACCCTTAATTTTATTTAGGAGTATTATTTTCATAAATATAAATACCTGATTTACTGTTAATTTTTCAGTTAATTACTATTAAAAATTCAGAAAATAAACAGAAAATAAAAAGAAAGAGGAATTAGGGTTTGTGTGGGTGAAGAACAAACAGAGAATCAAAGTCGAATTTGAAGGTGATTCCGGAACCCAAATCGTTCATAAACTAAGCCAGCAAGGCAGGTCAAGTAGGGGATAGACGGAAGTGATTTAATTGCAGTAAGTCGTACAGAAGGCAAGTTTCTCCCCTACTCTATTTTCCAGAATAGTGATATTCTCTTCAGATTCTTATTACATTTGCATTACTTTAATTCCTTTATTCATATCTCAGTTCAAATCTTGAATTATTCTTTTCATTTGAATTTATTATTTATATTCCAATTGTTACTCATAATTATTGATATATTCTGGTGATTAGAATATATCAAAGTATACCGATTGTTCCGGTTGCTATTCCAGGGATTGGATAACATTACTTTTGGGGATTAAGTTTACTTAATCCTAAGGACCGGGACATAACCGGATCCTTGAGATGGGCCATAGTGCCTGGGTGCCCGACGGGATCTATATAGTGAGATATAGATCTGCACTGTATCCTGGCTGATCAGCAGGGTATAACTGCGAACTTGAGTCCAGTTGAGTTCGTTTGCATTCGCCAGCAATGGCCTTCTTTTGATTCTTATGAGGTTATATCTTTGCTGATATACCTGGGTTACGGATTCAGTTATATTGCTTTAACTATGTATATTTTGTAGACTTGTTGAGCAATTTTTGGCTCACCCCTTTTTTGTTTTTATTCACCTTATTGTTTCAGTTAAAAAGGAATATGAAACCCGTCAGGACACGAGTGGTAAAGAAGCGGGTCAAGCCTCGGGATCCTCTTATACCCAAGGTGTTGATCCCAATCCAGGAAGAAAGCTTTGATTTGCCCGAGCAGGTGGAGTGTTGATAGATAGTATGTGTGTTTGAATAAAAGCTGAACTTAGTTTAAAATGAATTAGACAATGGTTTGTAATAAAGAAAGTTTGTGAGATTTTGAATGTTGGTTTGTAATAAAAGTAGTTAGTGGTTCTTGTTTTCATACTTCAACCTAAAAAGGTCCTGGTAGTTGTTAAGGGGTTTAGTTTCATTTCTTTATTATTTATTAATAAGCTTGTACAGGTTTGGTGATTAGCTCGTAACCCCCAGACTTATACCCCGGGTCTGGAGGGCGTTACAGTTTGGCATCAGAGCTGTAGGTTTAGTCCCTGAAAATAAGAACATTAGGATTAAGATAGGATAGGGCGATCACATAAGATAGGGATAGTCAGATTAGGAAATATAGTGTTAGGATTTAGGTCAGATTAGAATAGGAAAGTATAAAATCTTAGGATTGTTTAGTAATCTTTTCTTTTCTTTGGTATATTATCAGATGGCAATTTCTGGTTATTCTGCATCTTCCGAGAGGACAGTCACTGGACCAGCAGCACCAGTACTAGCCCCAACATCAGTGCAGATTTTTCCTCCATTGCCACCACCTCCACCATTACCACCTAGACCAGCACCAGAGATACCACCTCCACTAGAGGTACCAGACTTTGTTGATTATTTCCCTTATTTTGAGCCAAAGATGCCTGACTTTCCACCTTTGCAGTTTCCGATGTTTGATGTTCCTGATATGATTGATCTTCCACAGTGGGATGATTTAGAGCCGCAGATTCCAGTACCGCAGCCCGAGATTCCAGATATTCCACAGATGGAGCCAGAGGCAGAGCCACCAGTGTATGCACCTATGGAGCGGCTAGTCTTATTTCCTGCCCCTTTAGCTATTTATGCCCCTGTTCCTGGAGTATATCAGTTTCCACAGCAGGAGTTTATGGATGAGATAGTAGTCGGTGGGCTGTTACCTTCTCGAGGTTCTAGCACGGATCTTAGTGAGCATCATACAGTTACTTATCATCGTTTTCAGGCGGAGAGAGAGGAGAGGGTTCGATGGCAGAACCAGTGTAGAGAGATCCTTGGATTGTTTGAGACGCAGGCAGATGGTCCCGTCCGAGCATTACGATCAAATTACATACTGAGGGAGAGGTTACGTCAGATTCACCGAGTTAGTTCTCAGCAGCTTATGGATCTGAGACAGCAGGATATTAGTGCAGAAACAGCATGTCGTAGAGCATTGGGACTTACCGAGACAGTGCTAGAGGCATTGCATGAGGAGTTGAGTCACGTGCCACCAGGGTTCTGAGTCAGGGACAGTTGAGACAGTGACTTCAGAGTATAGATGTATATACAGGAAGCATAGTATGACCTAGTGAGTAGTGTGTATGTGTGTATTAGTAGTTTAACCTGTAGTAGGTTTTGACCTGTAGTAGTAGTATGACTTGTAGCCCCGATGACTTCCAGCGGAGCGAGACTTTTTGTATCGCATTTACACCTGAGGCTGGTGTCATATATATAAACTGAACTTTTCAAATTTCTTTTATTTAAATTTCAGTCTTTATAGTTTATAGCATTTACTTTCATTTTATTGTTTTACAGCTTTCCATATTATAATTCCTGTTGAAAAAAAATAAATAGGGGAAAAGAAAGAAACAGAAAAGAAAAGAATAAACATTTTATTTAACTGTTTACATTTCCAGTTTTTACATTCAGTAACTGTTTTCTTTAAATAAACCATGTTATTAATACAGGATAAATTGTTTTCCTCACATATTATCAATTGTTTATTAAACTGTTAAATAAATATCACTTGTTTTATTATCAGAAGAAGATGACACCAAAAAGAAAGACTAGGGCTGAAACCTCTAACAGCAATTCCGAAGCTCAGACTAATGAGACCATGAACCAAATATTCCATCTGATGCAACAACAGATGGTTATAATGCAGCAGCAGATGCAACATCAGCAACAGCAGATACAACAACAAATGTTACAACAACCACATCGTCCTGAGCCTCAACCTGTTGTTACTTTTAAGCAGTTTCAGTCAGTTAAACCTCCAGAATTTGATGGGTCTACTATCCTATCAAAGCTACCACCTGGTTAAAAGAAATAGAGAAAGCTTTTGTACTAGTGAAGGTAGGTGAGGACCAGAAGACTGATTTTTCTAGTTACTTGTTGAAAGGAAAGGCAAATTATTGGTGGGAATCTAAGAAGGCTCTAGAGGGTGAATATGTTATTGCTTGGGATAGGTTCAAAGAATTATTTTTAGAAAAGCATTTTCCTCGTTACGTAAGGAATCAGATGCATATAAAGTTTTTAGAGCTGAAGCAGGGAAGTATGTCTGTAACAGAATATGAAGCCAAATTCAATGAATTAGCTAGGTTTGTTCCGGAACAGGTGGGCACTGAAGAGAAACGAGTGCAGAGATTTCAAGAGGGATTACGACCATGGATACGCGGACAAGTTGCATTTTTTGAATTAACAACATATACTGCTGTAGTCCAGAAAGCTTTGATCATCGAAGGGAAAAGTGAAAGATCTCAACGAGACAGAGGACATGGAAGTTTCCAGGACCGTTCCAACAGAAAGCCGGGATTTCAAGCCCAGGCAAATCTGAATTTCAAAAGGATAGGACATGGTACACAAAAAGCAGGTAATCATTTCCAAGTCTCCAACCAGCAGGGAATTGTTAAAGTTCCAGTGTCGTATTGTAAAACTTATGGACGCAAGCACACCGGCGTATGTATTAAAGCAGATGTGACATGTTTCAAATGCAAGCAGAAAGGGCACTACTCTAACGAATGTCCGACAGGAAAAATAGCAGAAATCACTTGCTATCAATGCGGAAAGAAATGGCATATCGCTAGGAATTGTAAAGGACCACCAATGGCAGCCAGTATTCCGAAAGTATTGGCATTACCTCCGCCACCACCACCGAATCAACCCAGAGCAAGGACTTTTAACATGACCATGAAAGAAGCAGTACAGAATCCAAGTGTGATTGCAGGTACGCTTTTGGTGAACTCCGTAGATTCAAAAGTATTAATTGATTCTGGAGCTACCCGTTCATTTATTTCTGAAGAATTTCTTGATAAGTTACATTGCAAAATTGAATGGTTGGGCGAGACTTTAATTATAAAATTAGCGAATGACGACCAAGTTCCGGTAGATCGAGTATGTCCTGCGTGTGATGTAGAAGTAGCCGGACATCATTTTTCTGTAGATTTAATTCCTTTTAAGCTAGGAGAATTCGATATCATTTTGGGAATGGATTGGTTAGCATGTCATAAGGCTCAGATAGATTGCGCGAATAAGAAAGTTGAATTGCGAACTGCGGAAAATGCAACGGTAATATTCAAGGGCGAAAAGCAGCAGCATAAATTTCTTACTGCAGTGCAGACCAAACGATTGCTTCGACAAGGATGTGAGGCATACATAGCTTACGTAATAGATACTGAAAAAGGAAGTCCTAGAATAGAAGACATTCCAGTTGTATGTGAATTTCCGGACATCTTTCCAGACGAGCTTCCAGGGTTACGACCAGATCGAGAAATTGAGTTCACGATTGATCTAGCACCAGGTACAGATTCAGTTTCGAAAGCTCCGTATCGAATGGCTCCAGTCGAAATGAAGGAATTGTCAACGCAACTGCAAGATCTTCTAGACCGAGGCATTATACGACCTAGTGTATCCCCATGGGGTGCACCAGTGTTATTTGTGAAGAAGAAAGACAGCAGCATGCGATTGTGCATTGACTATAGGGAATTGAATAAGCTCACTATTAAGAACAAGTATCCTTTACCAAGAATCGACGATTTGTTCGATCAGCTAAAAGGAGCTGCATGGTTTTCGAAGATAGATTTGCGATCAGGTTATCATCAATTGAAGATTAAAGCTGAAGATATTCCAAAGACTGCATTTCGTACGAGATATGGGCATTACGAGTTTTTGGTAATGGCATTCGGTTTGACAAATGTGCCAACATCATTTATGGATTTAATGAACAGGGTATTCAAGAAATATTTGGATAAATTCATGATTGTATTCATTGATGACATCTTGATTTACTCTAAGACGGAAGAAGAGCATGCAGAACACTTAAGAATAGCTTTGGAAATTCTGAGGAAAAAGCAACTGTACGCAAAATTCTCAAAATGTGAATTCTGGTTAAGGGAAGTACAATTTCTAGGGCATATCATCAGTAGAGAAGGCATCCAAGTTGATCCAGCGAAGATTGAAGCTGTGTTGAATTGGGAAAGACCAAAGACGCCGACAGAAGTTCGAAGTCTCTTGGGATTGGCAGGGTATTATCGAAGATTTGTCAAAGATTTTGCGAAAATAGCAACGCCGCTGACCAAGTTAACCCGAAAAAGTGAAAAGTTTGAATGGAATGATAAGTGTAAAGAAAGTTTTCAAGAGTTAAAGAATCGGTTGGTGACCGCACCAGTACTTGTACTGCCAGACGAGCAAGGAAATTTCGTCATTTACAGTGACGCTTCGTATCGCGGACTAGGATTTGTATTGATGCAACACAGTAACGCCATTGCATATGCTTCGAGACAACTTAAAACCCATGAGCAGAAATATCCTACGCATGATCTGGAATTGACATCGATCGTATTTGCATTGAAGCTTTGGAGACATTATCTCTACGGTGAAAAATGCAAAATCTACACGGATCATAAAAGTCTGAAGTATTTCTTTATGTAAAAGGAACTGAACATGCGACAACGTCGATGGCTGGAATTGATTAAAGATTACGATGTTACAATCAGTTATCATCCAGGAAAAGCAAATGTTGTAGCGGATGCGTTGAGCAGGAAAGAAAGATTGAATCGGTTAACTTCATACGAAGAATTGGCCAAAGAATTCGACAAATTAGAAATCGAGATTCGTATTCCCAATAAATCTGCAGAATCTATCTATACTATGACTTTCCAACCGGAGTTGTTAGAGAAGATTCGCCGCTGTTAAGATGAAGTGATGAGTCAAGATGACGACTTAACGGGAGAAGAGATCATAACTCAGAAAGATAATGAAGGAATTTTATGCTTTGCATCGAGAATCTGGATTCCTAACGTGGCAGAATTAAAAGAAGAAATAATGCGAGATGAGCATAATTCAAAGTATTCCATTCATCCAGGAAGCATAAAAATATATCGTGATCTAAAAGAAAACTTCTGGTGGCCGAATATGAAGAAGGAAATAGCAGAATGGGTGAGTAAATGCTACACATGCCAGGGAGTTAAAGCGGAACATCAATGTCCGAGCGGATTATTACAACTATTAGACATTTCAGAATGGAAATGGGAACATCTAGCGATGGATTTTGTGGTAGGACTGCCAAGGACTAAGGCAAATCATGATGCGATATGGATAATCATTGACAGACTTACGAAGTCGGCACATTTTCTACCAATTAACGAAAGATTCTCGCTTGACAAATTAGTGCACATGTATCTCAAAGAAATTGTGATGCGACATGGAGTTCCAATATCTATCGTGTCTGATCGAGATCCTCGTTTTAACTCAAGATTTTGGAGACAATTTCAAGAATGCCTTGGAACTAAATTAAAAATGAGTACCGCTTATCATCCGCAAACCGACGGACAAAGTGAAAGAACTATTCAAACAATTGAAGACATGCTACGAGTTTGTGCGATCGATTTTGAAGGCAGTTGGGATGAACATCTACCCCTAGTGGAATTTTCTTATAATAACAGCTATCACGCCAGCATTGGAATGCCACCGTATGAAGCACTATATGGGAGAAAATGCAGATCACCAGTGCATTGGGATGAAGTTTGAGAACGTAAAATTTTGGGTCCAGAATTAATTCAGCAGACGAAAGAAAAGATTGAACTTATTCGGAAACGACTCGATGTAGCGCAAAACATGCAACGCAAATATGCAGACCAAGCAAGGAAGGATATGGACTATTAGAAAGGAGAACACGTATTACTCAAAATATCGCCATGGAAAGGATTGACTAGATTTGGCACTAAGGGTAAATTGAAGCCACGATACGTCGGGCCATTTGAAATTTTGAAGAAAGTAGGAAAGCTTGCATACGAATTAGCGTTACCACCTCATATGCAACACATTCACAATGTGTTTCACATGTCAATGCTTAAACGATATAATCCTGATTCTAGGCATGTAATAGAATATGAACCGATAGATATCCAACCAGATTTGTCTTTTGTAGAGCAGCCGATAAGAATTTTAGATCGGCAAGAGAAAGTGTTGAGAAATAAGTCTGTATATTTAGTGCGAGTGTTGTGGAGAAACCTAGTGGTTGAAGAATCAACCTGGGAGCTTGAAAGTGAAATGTTAGAGAAATACCCTCATTTGTTTTCGTAGAAGATTCTGAGGACAGAATCCTATTAAGGGGGAGAATGTAACGACCGGGAAATTTACGTTGTATTATATCATATTTATAATAAAATATGTGGATTAATTTGTCATTTATATGTGACTAAATGTGTTAAGTCATTAAACCATAACTGCTATGTGTTACGTGTTATCTGTTTTGATCCAAACGTGTTTTGGATATTTATTGAGTGTTTTATTGCAAGTTAGATATCTTATATCAAAACCCGTACAGCTCAAAACCATGTTTTAAAAGCCCGTATTTCAAACAAAATCATTGGCCCTATTTTGCCAAAAATGCCCTATACCATATCGCTATTCTGAACCCCTAGACATTTTACAAATTGACCTTTTTCGCGAAAAACGACTTTTCCGGGCCCCTTCGGGTACCAAAAACTCCACAAAAATCACATTTTTATTTTTATATGATCATGAAATTATCATATATCATTTTTCTTTGCATTTTTGTAATATTCACAATTTTTGGTAATTTTTAGCATTAATTTTGTATTTATTGGATATTTAAAAATTCAATATTAATACCCAAAAATTATAAAAATTGGGGCCAAATATTTTTATTAGGAGTGTAATTAGACCCTTAATTTTATTTAGGGGTATTATTTTCATAAATATAAATACCTGATTTACTGTTAATTTTTCAGCTAATTACTATTAAAAATTCAGAAAATAAACAGAAAATAAAAAGAAAGAGGAATTAGGGTTTGTGTGGGTGAAGAACAGGCAGAGAATCAAAGTCGAATTTGAAGGTGATTCCGGAACCAAAATCGTTCATAAACTAAGCCAGCAAGGCAGGTCAAGTAGGGGATAGACGGAAGTGATTTAATTGCAGTAAGTCGTACAGAAGGCAAGTTTCTCCCCTATTCTATTTTCCAGATTAGTGATATTCTCTTCAGATTCTTATTATATTTGCATTAATTTAATTCCTTTATTCATATCTCAGTTCGATTCTTGAATTATTCTTTTCATTTGAATTTATTATTCATATTCCAATTGTTACTCACAATTATTGATATATTCTGGTGATTAGAATATATCAAAGTATACTGATTGTTCCGGTTGCTATTCTAGGGATTAGATAACATTACTTTTGGGGATTAAGTTTACTTAATCCTAAGGACCGGGACATAACCGGATCCTTGAGATGGGCCATAATGCCTGGGTGCCCGACGGGATCTATATAGTGAGATATAGATCTGCACTGTATCCTGGCTGATCAACAGGGTATAGCTGTGAACTTGAGTCCAGTTGAGTTCGTTTGTATTCGCCAGCAATGGCCTTCTTTTGATTCTTATGAGGTTATATCTTTGATGATATACCTGGGTTACGGATTCAGTTATATTGCTTTAACTGTGTATATTTTGTAGACTTGTTGAGCAATTTTTGGCTCACCCCTTTTTTGTTTTTATTCACCTTATTGTTTCAGTTAAAAAGGAATATGAAACCCGTCAGGACATGAGTGGTAAAGAAGCGGGTCAAGGCTCGGGATCCTCTTATACCCAAGGTGTTGATCCCAATCCAGGAAGAAAGCTTTGAGTTGCCCGAGCAGGTGGAGTGTTGATAGATAGTATGTGTGTTTGAATAAAAGCTGAACTTAGTTTAAAATGAAGACTAATTAGCACTTTACATCCCAAAACTTTGGCTGAATCTCACTTTGGTACTATTACTTTTAATCTTAACAGTTTGCATCCTAAACTTAAAAAATGGTGACTTTTTGCATCCCTTTGGTAGTTTTGCCGTTAAGTCAGACGTTAATGTTAATTGTTAGAAGGGCATTTTTGGTAATATTTTTATATTTTAGTTTGCATCCTAGAATTTTCCTCAAATCTTACTTTACATCCTAAAATTTTATAATTCAGTTATCAAAAAATAATGGCAATTACAAATTATCAAAAAATAAATCGAGTTATATTATTTTTTATGTTTACATTAGGATTTTAAAACTGGACCATTAGTTAATTTGGTCTAGTTTATATAATTTTTTAACGCAGAATCTTTACTATATTTGTTGTATATTAAATTCTAAAAGTCAATTTATAAAATTTTATGACTTACACGAAACTCATAAAATAATAATTAATTCAGTGTTGTTTTCACAATTATAATATAATTGAAATCAGAAAGAAAATAGAGAGAAAGATGATTAAGAATTTTATAATACGATATTACTTTATTTATAAAATTTACAAATTATAAAAGTATAAGTTATTTATGAATTTAAGTATATATTTTAAGTATTATACAAGTAGATATTATATAATATTATATAATCTTGTCCGTTTAAATTAATTTTCAAGTATTAGGATCAGACTATCTTTAATTATTCTCGTTACGCTTATTTTATTTAGCTAATGATTATTTACTATTTTTTCTTAATATAATACTCCATTCGTCTCATAATTGAGGCTACTACAAATTATAGTACTATAATTGATTTTTAAAATTTTCTTCTTTTATAAAAAAATTTAACATTAAATTTTTATTTAGAAGAAAAGAATTTAAAAAAATGAGGCAACTATATTTCATAAGAGTTTTAAAATGCGTGTCGAGCCTCATATTCCAATGTAAAGAATTTGGTGGGATAGAGAGAATATTATAATTCGACTTATTATATTTCATTTTAAATTATATAAACTTGGAAAAAGAAAATTAAATTATTTTAGGTAAATTTATTTATTTGTTTAAAATAATTGTGGGATGCAAACTGTTATAGTTTAAAGTTAAAGACCTAAAATGAGATTAAAGATAAAATATGGGATCTACGTTTGCATAAATTTTTTGAAAATATACATTACCAGAAATACCCCTCTGACAATAACGTTAACGTCTGACTTAACGTCAGAAACGTTAAAGGGATGCTTATTGATGGCGTTTCTAAACTTTGGGGTGCAAACTGTTTTAGTTTAAAATATTAAACCTGAAGTGAGATTCAGCCAAAGTTTTGGGATGCAAAGTGCAAATTAGTCTAAAATGAATTAGACAATGGTTTGTAATAAAGAAAGTTTGTGAGATTTTGAATGTTGGTTTGTAATAAAAGTAGTTAGTGGTTCTTATTTTCATACTTCAACCTAAAAAGGTCCTGGTAGTTGTTAAGGGGTTTAGTTTCATTTCTTTATTATTTATTAATAAGCTTGTACAGGTTTGGTGATTAGCTCGTAACCCCCAGACTTATACCCCGGGCCTGGAGGGCGTTACAAGAAGGCTGCACTTTTTCAACAGCAGAGGAACCTATTCTACAGCAGGTCATGGCAAATTTGGGGTATGAGAAGAGTTTGGCCAAGCTTGGACAGTTGAAAAGGGCACATATCAGGAAGGAATGAAGCTTTTTCTTCGACTGCGTCACTAAGGCATTTGTCAATAAGTGATCCAACTTTGATGCCATTCCAATTATGAGTAATCACATCGGGTATACTATTATTTACCAAACTCATTTTGATTTTGTAAGTGTTGTGCTTGGTTTTATAGGGGATAGGATGACAGAAGATAGGAATGTAGTGTACTTTGCTAGATTCTGTCAGCTTATATATAACTTCTGTTGTGCTGATGAACCCCAACCTACCACTGACTTAATTCCACCCTTTAAGCTTGCAAAACGGGGTTTTAATGACTTGGTAAATGCTGACCTTAAGAAAAAGGTGGTTAGACCCTTACAGATACCTCAGTCTGTAAAACAGATCCTGGTAAATGCTGATCCTCAAACCTACAGATCTGTTTACCCTGATGTTCAACCCACCAGCACAACCCAGACACCACACAACCATCAGAGCATACCACATATACACCTCAACCTACTCAACCCTCTATCAGAACATATCTCAAACCTTCACAGATATCTCAACCTTCATCATCAGCACATACTGTGAGGCCTTCATCTTTAAATCCTAAGAGGACAAAGACTGTACCTCAGACACAACAGAAGAGAAGGAGGATTGTTCTGAGAGATGAGTCAGACAGTGAGGAACAGGTTCCTGTGTCAGAACCTGTTGTCAAAGAAGCTAAGAAGGTCTCTTCTCAGAAGGATATTAGAATTGGGGGTTCTAAGCTTCTCAAAAGGCTTAGAAGGATGTATTCTGATGAAACTCCCAAGGAATCTCCACCTTCAAAGAGATACAAGAAACAGAGAGCACAAAGGTACAGGGCTGAGTCAGTTTCAGAGGATGAGGAAGCAGCAACTAAGGAAGGAGATCAGGAATCTCTGATCTCAAAAGAGCCAGAATTTGCTGAAGCTACTGCATCTACACCTCCATTGTCACCAACTAAGGAAACTACTCAAGATAAATTATCCACACCACCTGTGACTCTTGTAAATGAACTAGTATCTACTGCAGACCCAGACACAAGTGCTGAGATTGATATTCACAACCTAATTGTGCCTGAGGTTCTCTTCTTAGAAGCTCCACCAGCTCCAATCAATCCATCAACAACACCAATTCCTGATGCTAATGAAACTCTAGAATTATCTACAACACCTTCTCTGCATCTAGACATTGAAGATCAGACTATAGGTGAGCATCAGAATATGGCTGTTGATCAGAACTTGGAAGCAGATCAGCACTTAGAGGATGATGTTGAAGCCTCCATAGCCTCTCATACTGTTCTTTTATCAGAGGATGTTGACTCTGTAAGTTCTGATGCTGCAAATGCTGATGATGCTAGTGATGCTGCTACAAATACAGATGCTGATGAAGCTGGTCCTTCTGGACATGCACCTCTACAGGCTCCTTCAAAAGCTGAACTAGTTAAAAAGTTTGTTAGATGAGATGCACCAGTACCTTGGAGTGAAACTCCTAGAGGACAGGAGTGGACTAAGGAATGTAACTCAGTCAGTTTTATTCCTTCAAAAAAGATTCTTGCTGATTACTTGGCAAAAGCTGATGAGATGTTAGTTAATGATGATTTCAAAATACAGCTGAGAGTTACTGCTTTGAGTACTAGACATCTTCAAGGTCAACACTCAACAACTCATGCCGAGGTGCATAAAATTCAAGAAGCTTTACTCAAGAAAGAAACAACTATGAAACTTGAAAAGAAAAGCTTTTTCAAACCTACCTTTGACAGAGTTGCCTACATTGAGAAAACCCAAGAGTAGCAACAATCTCAGATTGATGAAATTTTGCAAAATCAAGCTTCTCAGCAATCTCAACTCAATGAGATCCAATCCTCAGTAGAATTGCTTGTCTCTCTTCTTTTACCTGCTGATGCCAAAAAGGGGGAGAAAGTAATTAAGTCCAAATGCAAACCTGATAAGACACTGAAGAAAAAGGATGATGGTAATGACCTGGGAAACTCTGGAATGGGTGGAGGTCATGGTCAAGGTAGAGGTCTCTCATCAAGAAGAGCTGGAACTATAAGTCATAAAACAAGTTCTGATACTGGGAGAAGAATAATTTCTGATACTGGTAAAAGGATAAGTTCTGATGAACTTTTGGATCTTGATGAAGAAATTTCAAGACAGTTATTTCTGAAAGAAAATTCAGGAATGGACTTTGAAAGTCTAATGGAAGAAGAAGCTAGACTTAAGTCGGAAAAAGTCAACTCAAAATCTGAAGCTTCTGTTGGTAAAAAGAAACTTCCTACGGCTAAAGGCATTGTGATAAAAGAAAGGACAAATCCTGTGGCAACTAAGCCCAAATCACAATTGCAGATAGATCCAAGGTCCAAGGGCAAAGAAAATGTTGGTGAACCTATAAAGGTTTATGTGCCTCTTATGGATGAAGAAATTTCTGTTGAAGATGATGATCTTACTCTGACTTCAAGGAAGATTTCTAAGACAACCTCTGACATGGCTCAAGTTGTTCAGAGTTAAGATATAGTTAGTTCTGATATAACCATGAAGCAAGCAACCTCTGACATAGCTCAAGTTGACTTGATATCAGAAGATAAGTCAAAGGAAACCTCTGACATTGCTCATGTTAAATCCTCAAAGTTACTCCTACCAGGATTCACTAAAGCCAAACAGACTCAACCTTTGAAGACTGCAGCAAGTGGTTTTGAAGTAAGAGTGGTTACTGGAAAGGAAGCAAGAGATAAATCTGGATTGGGTAGTGCTGATGAAAGAAGAGTGCAGAACACAACCAATGATCCAACTTCCTTAAGTGAACCAGGTGTTGGAGCAACTCCTGAAAGATTGAATCAACTAGAATCTGTACGGATGGTCTATCATACCTTCTTGAAAGAACACATCTTGTTATATTTCATGACAGATGGTAAGGTTTACCATATAAGGGAAAATGCTATACCACTGAAGTATTTTGAAGAACTAGAACATGTTTTATTCTTACTTCAAGTGAATGACAGAATAACAGAAAGTGTTGCAAACTATTTGAAGACTCAAATTCAGAGACAAAAAGGCTTTATTCTGTAAAGTCTGACAGCACATATTGGTCCAAAGTACAGATGTAATATCCGGGATATATCGTGCAAGTATTTTTGCTAATAGATAATTATTATATGTATTCAGTATCTATTCTGTGAATTATTTGTTAAGTGTTAAATGTGTTTGAATGTTTAAAAATCTTATTAATTAAGTATTTCAATTTTTATATGTTTTAAATAAAATATAGATAATTGTCATATCTTCCTAATTCTTTTTATGTTGATTTATGAATTTATAGGAATCATATGGATTTAATAAAATCTTTTTTCCGGATATTTAAAATCTATTTTATAAAAACGGGAACCAACCACCGTTATCCGTTTTTACGTTTTTAGAACCCGAAACTCTTCTGAGAACTCCTTCCTAACCTAATTTCAATATTCCGAGCATTTTCCATGTTTCGACTTTTTCGATCCGGCGTACGGTTTGTCCTGCGTGGGTCCCGACGCAACATTTTCGATACAATATTCATTTCGGTAAATCAATAAAACTCGTATTTTCGATAAATGGGAGCTTTTTATTAAATTATCACAATTATCACCTCGTAATACGTGTAACCAGGCGCTGAGAGCAAGACCGCAATACAAATTGTACCGATTTAGATAATTATCTCGAAAACCGGTACCGCCTAGATCAGTTTTTATAAATAAACGTACCGTTTTATATCCGGAATGATCCAACGGGATACTAATTTCCCATAATTATAAATAGCCTCTACCGTATTTAATTTTGTACCGGAAATCATTTGCAAACAGTATTTACAGAATTTTTACAGAGAAAATACTATAATTCTATTTTATTCTTCGTAATCAAACACAAATTCAGAGGCGTTATTGATATCCGATTTTGGTGTACATATACTCAAAACGAAGTTACTGAAATCTAGAATCCAAATCTTCCATCAATTTCAACCCAGAAATATCAGGTGATTTTCTATTTAATTATTTATATTCGAATTTCTTGGTATTTAAATTATGAATTTTTGTACAGATGATTGTTTGAATGATTTGATGATTGTATGTTGTAGAGCTTGTTTTCCTGATCATTTTGGTGTGTCATATGATCGATTTGGAGTTCAATAACATGTTCAAATTAGGGTTTGATTTTCAAATTGTATAATTAGGGTTCATATTCGTTTGAATGTTCTTGATTAAAATTGGGGGTTTCTTATTTAGGGATTATCAAAAGTTCTAAAGGAGTGGGTTTTGTTCCCCTTGAAATTTGCAATCTAATCATATATAGCATGTTATCAGACGATTTCTAGATTGAAAGGAGTTGTTGTTTGAGGTTCTCGCCGGATTTTTTCTAGAACTCGCCGGCGGCGAGTTTTTGTTTCAATCACATGGATCAATTTCGGATATGTTTGCAAATTTGGTTTACATGATTGAACTGTATGTTGTCTATTCTTGAATTTTGGAGAGTTTTATAGTCATTCGAGGCTTCTGCCTCGTTTCCGGTGAGCTCGGTGTCGCCGGCAATGGCGACGCCGGCGACTTGGTGAAGAAGGTGGTCAAACTACAGTTTGACCCCTGTAGTTTGATCAACCTTACAATTCAGTCCCTGTATTTTTTATAAGTTTTAAAAATACGATTTCTGTTTACAAAACTTTCAGAATTAGGATTTCTGTTTTGAAATATTTTCAAAAAAAGATTTCTTTTTATAAAATGATTTTTTTGAAATAGTTTTAATTATTTTAAAGTTTTAAAAATCATTTATTTTAATTCCAAAAATTATTATTAATTCAAAAATAAATCTGAATTAGTTATTTAATTAATTTCAGTTAATTTTTAATTGATTAATTAGTCAATTAATTCGGAAATTAATTGATTAATTGATTTAATTAAATATTAATTGATTTTAATTAATTATTTAATTGGATTTAATTATTTAAAAATGATTTAAAAATGATTTAAAAATTCTGAAAAATAGTTTCGAGCTTTAAAATATTATTTTAAATTATTTTCGAGGCTCGATAATTATTATAAAATTGTTTTGAAGCCAGAGTTGGCCAACCGAACCCTGTTTATTACTCTGAATTGATCCAACGACCCGTTTTAATTCCGAAAAATGTTTTTAAAATCATTTTGAATGCCTAAAAGCCTGTTTATGACCCGAGACTTCTTTATAAATGATATACCATTGATTATTTGACGTGTTATGTGTTATATGTGACTTGTTGGTTGACTGTCGGTCTATATGTTCGGTGATTACTTGTTTATAGCATAACTTTCAATCCGTTAACCGGATTTGGGTAAAACGAAGGGTAGATAGAAGTGTATGTCGAATAGAATCATATGAGTTAAATATTAATAGATACTTATGACGCCTAGCAGAGTAAGCAAGACGTAAGAAAGAGAAGCAGGTGATCAGAAAATAGAATTGACATGTAGAAAATACAGCAAGTAATCAGAGGATAGAAGCGAGGCATAAGAAAAGCAGACGAATGATTGTTGAATGGAGTCATTAGACAAGTACAAGTGAAGTTGAAATCGATTATGATAAGGCAAGTACTTCTAAACCTTTCTCGAGATATATTGCAAATATTTCTAAATTCTCTTGTGACATATTGTTAATATTCAAAATAGCTCTGTTTTATATTGGAAATACTTTGAATCCTTCAGCCTTGAACCTGAGCCACATCATTTGATCTTTGAGCCGTAAGCCTTATTCTTTGTGAACCATTTCTTGTTGATTTACCAGATATTAAACCACACAAATACGAAACTACTCCACAAATATATAACCATCATATACCAAACACTGGAACATAATTGTTTAAACATACAGAAACTTTTATACTCAACCATACCTTGTGATATCAAAGTATTAAAACCCTGTAAAAACATTATCCATTTAATACCCGATTATCCTACAGGCTGGAGGCCATTTCTTTTATATACTTTGACATACCCTTTCTAGTACCCATAATTTTCACCATGCTCTTATACAAATGTTTTATTGCTATTGATTATGATCTGGTTTTATTGAATTATACTGTTTATCATATTGAACTGCTTTAGAATTGGATAGTTTTCTTTGTGTGGACCAGATTCGTGGTCAGACCATATCGATGGTCAAGTTAGGCCAATGTGTGCCTTGGATCCAGTAGTTAGAGCAGTGATGTGTGCTTTGCTCGGGGTTAGTGTGTGACTGATCAGCAGCTTAACCTTGGTTTTAAAAATTTAAAATGAATATCCAATTCTATTGGTTGTTTAACAAGAAACTTGATTCCTTTGAATCATCTCATTTGATCATTGTTTAAACTCAGTTATTGCTATTATGACTTGCTGATCTAGTTAGCTCACTCTTGCGAATCTTTTTATATATTTTACAGTTAAGAAGGATACGGTTGATAGCGAGGTTTCCCAGTTCAATGTACAAGCTAGGATTCCAGATTATGTTGGATCGAGCAAGCAGGAGCCTAATGCAGTAATGAGATCATAAGGTTGTAAGAATAATTTTATATCAGTTATAAACTAAATTATTTGGGATTTGGTACGTTGTAATAAAAGTTAAGGTTGTGGCTTGTTTTCATACTTTAACCTGTTGCGATCTGTGGTTATGTAAAGTAGGGTCTTTGCAAATAATATTTTATATACAGGTTTATATATTGAGTATGTGTTGTGGACCCCAAACTTCTGACCCGGGTTTGGAGGGTGCCACAGGTTGGTATTAGAGCTACAAGTTATAAGTCACTGAAACAAGCCTAAATTGTCGGGATTGGGTAGAGGTGTAACACCCCCAAATCCGGGGTCGGGGATTCGGGTTGTCACGAGTTCCATTTCCTTTATCAATACTTAATCTTAACAGTCAACCAACTACTGAGTACTGTGACCCCACAATATACACACACACACACACACCACATGTTATAGTCTCAGAGATGAATATCAAAAATAACACAAGTCATTTTATTCCACAATTATAAGCCGTTACACCTTAAAAGGGTGTCTGAATAAATTTACATTTCTTTGCCATTATTACAATTCATAAAGATACATAAGTCTGGTACATCAAAAGTTGAAAGCCTATCCTATTGGTAGTTCCTACCTCAGCTATAGCGATATCAACGCCTATAGGAAACTGCGAAACGTTTCCTATCCGCTCGCAAATTGGGAGAATGTCCTGTTCATCTTGTATGTCTGTTGTTGTTTGATGAAAGAAGAAAGCAAGGGTGAGCAACAAGCCCACCGAAATAATATGTATAATAATTAACAAAATATGAGAATTCTCATAGTACTCATGAAAGTCTTGGTCAAGAAGAAATGAACCAAGTTGATATCTTAACGCGACCAAGTCATAAAATATTCAGTATATATATACCTATATACTTTTCACAATCTTTGAAATCCTCTGACATGTATAATATACACAGAGTTCCAGTTTATAAATGTATAAAAATATCGTTACAAGGTGATCTCATATATCTAACCCTGTCTCAACGTTTTTCTGAAAATCTTTGACATGCACAAGATAATCATTTACTAGATATAAGTTTAAAAGATGAAGTTACAAGATACTCCAATATACTTATATCTTTTCCGAATACTACTTGAACTACCACCGTAATAGTTCATCCCATAGATTAAGCTACAAGACAAAACTTGTATAGAATCAATCTTTGAAATATCATCAAAATGAAATGAAGTTACAAGATACTTCATTTGATGAAAACATCATTTTGAAAACTCGACCCTGCCAACACTCAACAATCGCCCAGCCGTAGCCTTTCTATCGAAGTGCTTTGGGTAGTGTTGCAGAAATATCCAATTGGATGATGAACTCATTACGGGAGTTTTCCGCGCCAGGAAGACCACTCACGATGATCAGTCGCAGTAGTTCAACCCCACCATTTTCTACATATAGAGGAGAACTTGTCGGATTTACTTGTCAACCGAACACTGGACTCCTAACGAATGTACCGTCTTAACGGAACTTCCAGGCCATTTGGGCCAATATAATAAGGCTGGGTCGGTGCCACTCGACCACTTACGCCACTCCTAGTTCAGATGAAATCTATGACTCTGAAACGTAAAGCTTGTCCCCTATTTCCCCAAGTAGAAACTTGTTGATACGGCTCCACCAAGAAGTCGTATCTAGTTGGAAAGGAAAACTCACCGATATTTCCAAGGCGGTGCCTGTTAATGGATTAACTTGTTCCAAGAATTTTACTTCCCGAGTGTTGGGTAAGTAATCAAAAACTCTTTTATCAAAACAACATCCTTTTTGCGAATATAAAGTACACCAAAGAGCCGGATCCTTCAGGTTTTGAGCGAGTATTTAAATCCCCTTCGAAAGGAAGATCTTAAATATAAAAAAATGAGTTTTGGGATCCGCCCTAACCTTTAAAAATCATTTTGAAGACTCGAAAACATTTTTAAGAATGTTTGTAATAATGCTGATTTAGTAAAATAAATCAGTCCCGATATATTAGAAAATATCTGAATATTATTATTTAAATAATATTCCCATAAGGGTGATCCTTATAAAAATAATCGAGGTAGGAGTCTTAAAACTCATAATTGAAATGAATATTAAATAACCAAAGATATACTTATACGAAAGTATAATCTTTATTTGAATAATCAAAAGTGAGTTTGATTATCGACACATTATTCTTTAATAAAATAAAGAATAATAATTAGTAAATAATCGGAGTCATAAGTCCTCGAATGAATATTCAAATAATAATATTCATTAAATAAAATAAACGGAGTCATATGTCCTCGAATGAATATTCAAAATAATATTCATTAATAAAATATACGGAGTCATAAGCCCTCGAATGAATATTCAAAATAATATTCATTAATAAAATAAAGTTATCGAATAAAACTTATTCGATTCATAGTTTTGAAAACTATCTATATATATATAAATATATATATAATATACTCGGGAACATCGACTACCGGTTTTAGAAAATGTTCACCTTTGGGTCCCCTATACTAAGGGTATACGCAACTACTGCTTATCTCTAGTATAGGTATTATGCAACTTATAAGCAATTGAATCAACAATATATATCAAGATTAAGAAACATACATGCATATATACCATATCACATGCTCCAATATATCGCAAGATTTGCTAATTAACCACCATGCATCTATCACAAGATAATGCATATACATATGTATAATCATAACAACAGTATAACGGGTAGAAAACTTGCCTGAGTGTTCCCGGATAGACTTAAGCTTAGAGTGGGTCCGATAACCTATGAACAACAACATAAGTCGGAATTAAACCCCGGTCGCTTAAGAAACCAGACTTTAACCAATTGAACCCTAACTTTCGCTTATGGTCACTCCTACGCTTAACGAATCACATAAGTCGTTCGAGTACCCTCGGCTCCACCATTTTTAATAAATTAACCATTATGAATTTTAAGGCGATTCTTTCGCGAGTACTCTACTAACTGCCTAATACACTTTACATAATTGTTTCATACTCCAATTAGTCATTTAAGGGCCTTAACCAAGGTCTCAAAGTAAAGTGAGGGGTAAAGGTTCGTTCGTGAAACGCCGTTACTTAATGTTAAGAAATAAAATTGTTTATTTGATGTTGAATAAGAGAAAACTACATACGTTATTTCATCTGAGACTGCCTATTGTATAGGCTTACAGAAAACAAATTTTCCTACAAAAAAAGAACTACTAGATAATCTGATTTGAACATTTCTATCAACTAAAAACAAAGAAACTAATCTTATCTGCTAAACTTAACTATGACTGATTCAAACTCCAGGGAAAACTCTCACAATATCTAACACTCCTCCTTGAGATTTGCGTTATTCATTCCAAGCTTCCTCCTAAGATACTCAAACCTTGACCTGGGAAGTGCCTTTGTCATAATGTCAGCAAGTTGTACATCAGTTGAGCTGTAATGTACCTTAATAAGACAATTCTTTTCGGCTTCTCTAATGGAGTGATATTTCACATTTATGTGCTTGGTTCTGCCATGTTGCACGGGATTCTCTGCAATTGCAATAGCTGACTTGTTGTCACAAAATAAGTCAGTTGGTGAGCTTTGTTCTTGGCATAAATCAGTAAGCAATTTCTTTAACCATATTGCTTGATTTGCAGCAGCTGCTAGAGAGATATACCCGGCTTCGGCGGTTGATTGTGCCACTACTTCTTGCTTTCTCGCATTCCAACAAATCACACCTGAACCAATTGTAAATACATAACCTGAAGTGCTCTTCATGTCATCAACACTTCCAACCCAATCGCTGTCAGCATAACCCTCTAGCTTAACTCCTGTAATGTCAACATGATAACCATCTAGCTTAACTCCCCCTATTTTTAAATACCATATGCCAAGATTACTCGTTCCTCTTATGTACCTTAGCACTCTCTTTGCAATCCCCATGTGAACATTGCTAGGTGAACTCATAAACCTTGAAAGCAAATTAGCTGAAAACATCAAATCAGGTCTAGTTGCTGTCAAATACAATAGGCTGCCAACCAAGCTTCTAAATGCAGAGGAATCCTCAAGCTTCTCACCATCATCTTTTGAAATCTTCTCATTTTGTACCAATGGAGTTGCTACTTCTTTGCAAGAATCTAACTTAAACCTTTTAACAATATCAATAGCATAATTTTTTTGAGAAATGAAGATACCTGAGCTGCATTGCTTTATTTCCATTCCAAGAAAGTAATTCATGGTGCCAAGATCATACATTTCAAAGACATCCTGCATCTCCATTTTGAAAGTATTTATCATTTTTGTGTTACTTCCAGTCACGAGCATGTCATCAACATAAAGTGACACTACCAGTTGCAAACCATCTTCATCTTGTTTTGTATACAAAGTAACTTCGTTCTCGCTCCTCCTAATTCCAAGTTTGATCAGATGGGAGTCAATTTTGCTGTACCAAGCCTTCGGTGCTTGCTTCAAGCCATATAAAGCTTTATATAGCTTGTATACTTTATGCTCTTGTCCAACAACTTCAAAACCTTCCGGTTGTTTAACATAAATTTCCTCAACAAGCATACCATTCAAGAAAGCTGATTTAACATCTAAATGGTACACTTCCCATCCTTTTTGACCAGCAAGTGCAAGTAGCAACCGGATTGTATCATGCCTGGCTACGGGTGCAAATGTGTCCCCATAGTCCACTCCAGCAACTTGAGAAAAACCTTTCACAACTAATCTGGCCTTGTGCTTAAAGATTGAGCCATCTGGATTAAATTTAGTTCTGAAAACCCACTTCACGCCAATTGCCTTCTTACTCTTAGGTAAATCTACCAATTCCCAAGTTTTATTCCTCTCGATAGCATCAATTTCAGCTTTCATTGCTTCTACCCATTCTGATTTCTCTGCAGCTTCGTTGTAATTTGTAGGTTCAGCATGTACGAGATTACATCTCTCATATACGTCAGCTAATGATCTCTCCTTTAACACCGGTGTATTTGAAGTTTTTGAAACATCACCTTGATTTTCATCATATGTAGCTTCCTTTACTGGTAAAGGGATTGATAAAGTGGTCTGATCAAAGCTTTGAACTTCTTTCAAGTCCCAATTCCAGTATGAATTCTCATCGAAGTGCACATCTCTACTTATCTCAATTTTCATTCCGCTTAAACTATATATTCTGTAGCCTTTTGCTTCTGCTGCATATCCAATAAAAATGCCTTTTTCAGCTTTTTCATCTAACTTGCCTCTCTTGACAGATGGCACATGAAAGTAGCACATGGACCCACATATCTTAAGACCCTTAGCAGATGGTTTTTCTTTGGACCATGCCTCTATTGGTGTTTTTCCTTCAACTGATTTAGTTGGTAATCTGTTGAGCAAATATACAGAGGTGTTGACTGCTTCGGCCCACAAAACCTTTGGCAACTCCTTCTCAAATAGCATGCACCTTGCCATTTCCATTACTGTTCTGTTCTTCCTTTCGGAGACACCGTTCTGTTGCGGTGAGTATGGCACCGTAAGCTGATGTACGATTCCAAATTCTTCGCAGAAAGCTTTGAAATCTTTTAAGGTATATTCACCGCCGTTATCAGTTCTGAGCATCTTAATCGTTTCCCCACTTTGAGTTTCAACCAGTTTTTTGAAGCTTTTGAACACAGAGAAAACTTCAGACTTGGATTTTAGAAAATAAACCCATGTCATTCTGCTTAAATCGTCAATAAATAGTACAAAATACAAGCTACCATTTAGTGAGGACATGCTCATTGGTCCACAAATGTCCGAGTGGATTAATTCCAGCTTTTGAGTAGCTCTCCTGGCCAAATTTTTAGGAAATGGGTGTCGATGATGTTTTCCTAGCTCGCAACTTTCACATGTTTGACTACTAATTGTGATTTCAGGCATATCTTCAACCATACCAACTTCTTGCATGAACTTTAGTGACTTTAAATTAAAGTGACCATATCGTTTGTGCCAAACAACACTATCATCAATCTTAGCACTAAAAACATGACCTTCTACTAAATCAAGTTTCAAATAAAAACTGTTTCCCATCATTTTTAGTTTTGCTATCTCTACACCACGTACATCAGTAATCAAGCAATAATTTTCCTTAAAAAATACCCCATACCCATTTTTTGTCATTTGTGCAACACTAAGCAAATTTTGATCTAGTTCTGGGATATAAAGGACATTTGAAATGATCTTCGTACCTTTTCTGGTGTTGATAGCAACTTCCCCTTTTCCTTTTGCTTGCACAATTTCCCCATTTCCAAGCTTGATTTTTGGTTGGACTGATGTATCAATAGATGTAAAAATTGACAAATATCTGGTCATGTGACTGGTACACCCACTGTCAATCAACCAAGAATTTAAATCATGAGAACCAACTTCTTGTGATGCCACAAATAAATGCTCATCATTATTTTCATCTTCTACACCCATGTTTGCTTGCTGTGTTGGCTGCTCGGATGGTTTCTTTTTGGCTCTGCAATACTTCTCGCCATGACCAAGTTTTTTGCAGAAATTACAACAAATTGATGGTTTATCTTTGTACCAACAATCTTTATCAGCGTGATTGGTTCTTCTGCAGTGAGAGCAAGGTGAAAAGTTTCCTTTCTTTGAAAGCCCTTCTAATCTTCCTTTCTGATTTGCTAGAAATGCTCCTTCAGTAGATACATCACCTCTGATTGAAACCCTTTGCTCCTGTGCGTGAAGCTTGCTGATTAGCTCTGCAATCGTAAGATCTTTCATGTCATAGGACTCTTCAATTGCAGAGATCTTAGATTCAAACTTTTGAGGCACTGAAACCATGTTTTTTTCAACTACCTTCTGATCCGTGAATGCCTCGCCAAGTAACCTCACTTGATTTACAATATCCATTAACCTGCCAAAATAATCTTTAATAGATTCAGTGTTCTTCATCTTCATCAATTCAAATTCTCTCTTCAACGTGAGAAGTTTAACAGCTTTGACCCTGCTATTTCCTTCATATTCACCTTGGAGCTTCTCCCATACTTGCTTAGGTGTTTCCAAATCCATAATTTTAGTGAAAATCTGATCTGTAAGAGCTGAATGAAGGCAAGTGATTGCTTTGTCTTTCTTGAGTCTTTCCTCTTCATTTACTTTTATTTGAGCAATTGTTGGATTACCTCTTAATGGGGGTGGATCCTCTTCAGAAAGCACTACACTCCATAAACCTTGAGACTTCAAATAAAACCTCATCTTAATAGCCCATATGTGATAGTTTTCGCCATTAAACATTGGAATTAAGGATGAAGTGCTGCTAGAACTAGACATTTTTACACCAACCTCACTGTGTTAAGCACTCACACACTTAAGAAATTTGCTTCACAACCCTTAGGATGTAAGCTCTGATACCACTGTTAAGAAATAAAATTGTTTATTTGATGTTGAATAAGAGAAAACTACATACGTTATTTCATCTGAGACTGCCTATTGTATAGGCTTACAGAAAACAAATTTTCCTACAAAAAAGGAACTACTAGATAATCTGATTTGAACATTTCTATCAACTAAAAACAAAGAAACTAATCTTATCTACTAAACTTAACTATGACTGATTCAAACTCCAGGGCAAACTCTCACAATATCTAACACTTAAAATGGTCGTTTCTCCTAAACCGTAAATCGGATCTAAGCGAACCACATACCAAAATGAAGCTTACGACATGATCTAGCTAAACAAGGAAAATTTAAAGATTGGTCAGTGAGTTATCTGGTCCGAGATTCATGTACAACAGTCTAAGGAAAACGAGCATTACGACGGCTATATTTACGAGTTTTCCAAGTTTCTCACTACACCAAAACCTCACCAAACAACCCACAATTATTAACACATCAAAACCTCAACTACATAATACTATACCAGTCCTTATTCTCCAGATTCTTCATCTCTACCAACCACAATCAAGTTCTATTAACTATAACAAGATTCATTCACCAAATCACTCCAATTTCAAATCAAACTACTAATAATAAAAGATCATGCTTCTCATTTTGAAAACCAACCATCAAACTCACTAATAGTAAAAGTAAAGGCTATGGTTTGAAGCCTTCCTTGGTAGGTGTTAAGTTGCTAGGAAGCCTTAGGGAGCCTCCTACAAGCTTGATCTTACCAAAGAAATCAAGAACACAAAGTTAGGCTTTGAAATTTCTAAAAGTACGATTGAAAGAACTATAAAAATGAGGGTCTTACCATGCTTATTTGGACGATATCTGTGAACAAGAGTTGTAGGTCATCCCAATACCTTTCCAACGACCTATAGAACACAACATTTGAGTGAGTATTGAAGGAGATATGACAATATCAAGTTGCTGGGTTTGTTTTGGCCGAGAGCTTCTCTTCATGGGAACAAAGTCAAATTTTTAATTTTTGTGTTATGATATTTTTCTTGGTTGATTTCCTTTTTGGCTTGGCAAATTTTGATCTTTTACCATGGTAACTTTTGCATGGCCAAGAATCAACCAACAACACACTTCTTTTTGTCATGCTTCTATCACCATGCTTGTGTCACCTTTTTAACACATGTCCTTTCCTTGTGGTTTGATGATGTCACAATCCTTGGCTTCTTGTACAAGCTTGTCTCTTGGTCGCTTATTTGTTTTACGGTTCGCTTAACTTTTGTTCTCGTTCATCGTTTGAGGGATCATATCTGGGATCTTATTACTTGGGTTCCCCTAAACCTTTCTCAATATTTTATATTCCTTTTATGATCCTCTCTTATAATCCTTGAATTTAAATCCTTTTAATCATGTTACCTTATACTCATTTCTTTCGGTATCTGGTAGATTTTCGGGAACAATCAAAGTGTCCGGATTCAAATTATAACGACCTTTACATACACTCATTTACTTTATGGAATACTAATACGATCTTAGAATTTCCATAAAAGTACTCCTATATAGCATGGTCTGATAATTTTACTTAATCAACATCTATAGCAAAAGTTACTATTTATCCGTGTTTCAAAAATTCCAAAAATTGGGGTTATTACAGTCTCCCCTACTTAAAAGGATTCCGTCCCGGAATCAGATAGAAAATAAATAGGGATACTTTCTTAGCATTGCACTTTCTAACTCTCAGTCATTTTCCCACATTGTGGTTCTATCATCAAACTCTGACTAGTTTGATAACCCTTCTCCTAAGCACTTGTTCCTTTTCAATCTATAACCTTTCCCGGTTACTCCATATAGGTTACGTCTGGTTGCATGTCTATGCGCTCATATGCCCCTATTTGTCTGGCATCCGGATTACACTTCCTTAACATTGATACGTGGAACACGTTATGAACTTGCTACATGTAATAACCCTAATTTTTGGAAATTTTTGAAACCCTTACGAATAGTGATTTTGCAGATTATGCTGAATGAGAAAACTTTTCATGCCACACTATGTAGGGGTTCTGTTATGGATATTCTGAGATCTTATTAGTACTCTATATGGTATATAAGTGTATGTAAAGATCGTCAGAATCCAATTCCGAACACTTTGATTTTTCCCGGAAATCCACTAGATACGGAAAGAATTGAGTATAAGGTAACAGGATAAAAAGGATTTAAATTAAAGGATTATAAGAGAGGATCATAAAAGGATTATAATGTATTGAGAAAGGTTAAGGAAACCCAAGTAATAAGATCCCGGGTATGATCCCTCAAACGATAAACGAAAACGAAAGTTAAGCGAACCGTATAACAGATCAGCGGTCATTAGGCAAACAATTAGGAGGTTAATCAAGGAGGTTAGGGATGATGAGGTCATCCAACCAATGAGAAGAGGGCAAGTAAGAGATGATGACATAATAAGGTGATGCAAGCATGACATAGGGAAGGAGGAGGTGTGGTTGGTTTATAACCACACAAATATAAGGTTATTAAGGTAATCAACCAAAAACAAAATAAAAAACAACCAAGCTAAGCCAAACAAATCAAAAAACACAAAATCATTTCATTCTCATCATCTTGCTCTCGGCTTTTCTTCTTTTTCAAAGGAAGAAAAATCAAAAATCAAGTTCCAAGCATTGTTAAATCACAAGGTAATTATCTAAGGTTCCTTGTACATAGATATGGATATCTTATAAGTTTAAACTTCTAATTCCTTCACAATCTCTTCCAATAAATTAAGGAAGAAGATGGTGAATAGTAACCTTCAAGAAATAACTTTGGTTTTCTTGATTTTTATGAAAGTCAAGGTAGCTTAAGCATAGATCAAGGCTTCCATGGGCATTCCAAGGATCTTTCATTGATTAAGAAGCTTCAAGAAGGTATAAACTCCAAACCCTAGCTTTAGTTTTGAGTATTTAGGAATGGTTATGAGTAATATAGTATATGTGAAACATGAAGCTTGTTTGTTTAGAGTTTGGATTGGAGTGGTAGTGGTATGAATGTTGAATCTTGTTGATTTGTTAAAGGAATAAGTATAGTTTAAGTTCATGATGAGAATAACATAAATTGGAAGAACTTGAGGTGTTGGGACTGTTGTAGTGTGTTTTGGATGAATGTTGATTGTATGAATGAATTGGGATTGATTGGTGGTTGAATTGGAATGGTATAAAATTGGGAAATCGCGTAAAAATAGCCGTCGTAATGTCCGATTTACTTTAGACTGCTTTTGTTCATAATATTAGGACCCGAGAACTCCCTGCTAGGTTTTGATCATTGCCATTTTTAGATAGTTCATGTTACGAGCTTCGTTTTGATATGTGGTTCGTTTGATTCCGATGTACGGTTTAGGAGAAACGGCCGTTTTAAGTAACGACGTTTCACGAACGAATCATTACCCCTCGCCTTACTTCGAAACATAGGTTAAAGACCTTAAAGGACTAATTGAAGTATGAAACAATTATGTTAAGTGTGTTAGGCAGTTGATAAGACACTCGTGAAAGAATCGCCTTAAAACCCTTAATGGTTAATTTATTAAAAATGGTGGAGCCGAGGGTACTCGAGCGACTTAAGTAAGTCGTTAAGCGCGAAAGCGAACGTTAGGACTCTAAATGGTTAAAGTCTAGTTTCTTAAGCGACCGGGGTTTAATTCCGACTTATGTTGTTGTTGATAGGTTATCGGACCCACTCTAAGCTTAAGTCTATCCGGGAGCACTCAGGCAAGTTTTCTACCCGTTATACTGTTGTTGTGATGTATATGTGTATATGCATGATCTTGTGATAAATGCATATTTGTTATTAGCAAATTCTTGCGATATATTGTAGCATGTGATATGTTATATATGCATGCCTGTTTCGTATTCTTGATTTATATATCTGTTGGTTCAAATGCTTATTAGTTGCATAATACCTATGCTAGAGATAAGCGGTATTTGCGTATACCCTTAGTATAGGGGATCAAAAAGGTGAAACATTTTCTAAAACCGGGAGGCGAGGCTCCCGAGTATAATATATATATATATATACATATACATATATATATATATGAATGGTTTTTAAAACTATTAATCGAATAAGATTTATTCGATAACTTTATATTATTTATTGAATATTATTTGAATATTCATTCGAGGGCTTATGACTCAGTTTATTTTATTAATTGAATATTATTTGAATATTAATTCAAGGGCTTATGACTCAGTTTATTTTATTAATTGAATATTATTTGAATATTCATTCCAGGGCTTATGACTCAGTTTATTTTATTAATTGAATATTATTTGAATATTCATTCGAGGGCTTATGACTCAGTTTATTTTATTAATTGAATATTATTAGAATATTCATTCGAGGGCTTATGACTCAGTTTATTTTATTAATTGAATATTATTTGAATATTCATTCAAGGACTTATGACTCAGTTTATATTATTTAATGAATATTATTTGAATATTCATTTGAGGAGCTATGACTCCGATTATTGTTGAGTTATATTCTTTATTTTATTAAAGAATAAGGTGTCGATAATCAAACTTATTTTTGATTATTCAAATAAAGATAGTACTTTCGTATAAGTATATCTTTGGTTATTTAATACTCATTTCAAGTATAAGTCTTACAACTTCTACTTCAATTATTTGTATAAAGATTATTCTTTATGGGAATATTATTTAAATAATAATATTCATATATTTTCTAAATATATTGGGACTGATTTACTTCATTAAATCAGCATTACTCCAAACACTCTTTAAAGTGTTTTCGAGTCTTCAAAATGATTTTTAAAAGTTAGAGCGGATCCCAAAACTCATTTTTATATTTAAGATCTTCCTTTTAAAGGGGATTTAAATATTCGCTCAAAACTTGAGGGATCCGGCTCTGTGGTGTATTTTATATTCGCAACAAGGTTGCAGTTTTGGTAAATGAATTGATTACTTACCCAACGTTCGGGAAATAAGTCCATCTATCGAGTCGGCATAAGCAACATGGGCTCAGTGGGCGTCCATGATAGTGTAAGTGGCTCAGTGGGAGTCCATCAAATGCATAAGTGGCTGAGTGGCAGTCCAGCATAAGGTCCTATTACGACCAGGGTGATGACCAGTGGGGAATTCGTCCATCTACTAGTAGAAAAGGTTACTTATTGGTATCTTTGCCTGATCAGCAAGATATCAGGTTTATGCCAAGATTCTTTCCTTTCCAAATTTATTGGATATTGCAATTCTGTTCATACTTTACATGACAAAGGTTTTCAGGAAACGTATGTATATATAGGTGTATATATATATCGGGACTTAATGAAGTATATCATAACTTCATTTCCTTCAAAATATTTCAAAGATTGAATCTATTCAAGTCTTATCTTGTAGTCTCGTCAGTGTGATGAACTTTTGAAACTAATTATAACTTGAACGGTGGTAGTTCAAGTAGTATTCAGAAAAGATATAAGTATATTGGAGTATCTTGTAACTTCATCTTTTAAACTTATATCTAGTAAATGATTATCTTATGCATATCAAAGACTTTCAGAAAAACGTTGAGACAAGGTTAGATATATGAGATCACCTTGCAACGATATTTTTATACAGTTATAAACTGGAACTTTGTGTATATTATACATGGAAGAGGACTTCCAAGATTTTGTAAAGTATATATGTATATATACTGAATATTTTGCGACTTCATCGTATTAAGATATTAAACTTGGTTCATTTCTTTTGACCAAGACTTTCATGAGTACTATGAGAAGGCTCGCATATTGTAAATTGTTATACATATTATTTTGGCGGGCTTGCTGCTCACCCTTGCTTTCTTCTTTCATCACACAACAACAGATAGAAAAGATGAACAAGACCAAGCTTCCAATTCGCAAGCGGTTAGGAAACGTTCCGCAGTTTTCTGGAAGCGTTGATGCCGCCATAGCTGAGGTAGGAGCTACCAATAGGCTAGGCTTTCAACTTTTGATGTACCAGATTTATGTATATTTATGAATTGTAATAATGGCAAAGAAAATGTAAATTTATTCAGAAAACCTTTTAAGGTGTATTGGCAGATAATTTTGGAATAAAATGACTTGTGATTATTTTTGGATATTCATCTCTGAGACTATAACTTGTGGTGTGTGTATTTATTGTGGGGTCACAGTACAGAGTAGTTGTTTATTTATTAAGATTGGGTGTTATTAAGGGAAATGGAACTCGTGATAACCCGGATCCCCGACCCCGGATTTGGGGGTGTTACAGAAGTGGTATCAGAGCTAAGCGTTATAAACCTCAGAGATGATGTGACGTTAAGATAATAAGTTCACTAAGAAAATAAGAACTCTTGCCAAGTTCATAGTCGGACTACCTAACGTAGTACTGACAGTTAAAACCCTTATGGGAACCCTTATAAATATCGAGATAGAAGCGTAGTTCGTTATCGTATATGGTAGTGGGACTCCGAACCCTGAGGTTGAGAAGCGACAACGCGATGATGTTTTATTACTAATTGGAGATCGGATTGTGGATCTGATAGAGCGTCCTAACGCAGGACCGGATGATGTTCATATTGAGGATGTAGCGGTTGAGGATGTTGTCTTATAAGGGATTGTTGCTGAGGAGGATCCCGTGGAGGATCCTGACAAGAATGAATAAAGGACCACTGCGGAATTGATAACCATGGTTAGAGCGACTACCAGAGGTAGGATTGGTCGGTCACTACCGGAGGTTCGTTCAAGTTTGTAAAGATAGTAGTCCCATTAACGCGGCTTACTCATAAGACTGAGAAGTTCGAATAGACAGAGAAATGCGAGAACAACTTTTAAGAACTGAAGCAAAGGTTGGTGACGGCCCCTATGTTGGTGTTGCCGGATGGAAAAAGGAGATTTTGTGATTTGTAGTGACGCTTCGCATAAGGAATTAGGGTGCTTCTTATACAGCACAGCAAGGTAATCGCGTCCGCGTCAAGACAATTAAGGGAATATAAAATTCGATATCCCCACCTATGAGCTAGGACTCGTGGCAATAGTTTTACCCTAAAGATTGGAGGCACTACTTGTATGGAGAGAAGTGCAAGATTTACACAAGCCATAAGTGCTCTAGTGCATTTTCACGCAGAAAGATCTCAACATGTGCCAGAGGAGGTGGTTAGAGCTAATTAAGGATTACGATTATGAGGTTCTTTATCATCCAGGGAAAGCTAATATGGTGGCTAATTCCTTAGTAGAAAGGAGAGACTCAAGATGATAATGTATTTGGGAGAGTTGATAAGAGATTTCGAGAAAATGGAAATAGAAGTGAAGGTAACCGGAGCCGGTACTGAAAAGCTGTTTGAGATTGCAATACAGTCCGAATTATTGGAAAAGAACATATTGTGCCAGAAAAAGTGATGAATGAAGGCAGAGAGCCAATAAATAGATAAGAGATTTATACCGAGAAAGATGATAAGGGAATAATGAGGTATTCCTATAGAATTTGGGTTCCAAATGTTCAAGAACTTAAAGATGAGATCTTAGATGAAAGCTAGTTTGAGGAATAAGATTTAGAGCAAACCCTGAACGTGATAGTCAGGGAGGTCGACATCAAGATAGAAGGAACCCATAACTTAATGAAGTGGAAAACAAGGATTTTTAACGTATAAGATAACCCCGATTATGGGAGAAGGTTGGAACATTTCATACTGAGAAAACAGAAGTTGAACAAGATAGGGAGAATCAGGATGGTACTCCTATTGGGAAATTCATGGACCTGCCTAAACAGAACTTAGACTATTATCCCCAACCACCACCCTGAGGAAATAATGCGGCAAGAAATTCTTTCAGGACCTTTAAGTCGCTAAGCTCTTAGAGTTCCAAGGAACAAGCTGACCCAGTCGAGGCAAGAGCCTGGCTAAAGGAAATATAGGAATCATTTGAGATTCTAAATGATGGACGAATCACAAAAGACTGTTTTTGTCACTTACCCTCCTAAGAAAGAGGCCACCCGCTGGTGAAAGACCAAGAAAGGCACAGAGCCAGAGGTTAGAATAAACTGATTAAAAGTTAGTCAATTATTTTCGGGAAAGTAATTCCCAAGGTTATGGAGATAGTGTAAAATCTTTAGAGCCAGAACAAAGGCGGACGAGTATGATGAAATATGAAGCTAAGTTGTAAAAGTTGTCAAGATTCATTCGGATGACAAGAATACCAGAACGAGGTGATGTTTGAAGTCAATGATTAGTGGGTTCATGAATTAATGATAAGAGAAAGGAAAATAAAAAGAAACTGAAGTGGAAAGGAATATAAAGGCAATAGAGTTTGAGGAATGATAAGGGAGTTGGGTATGAGGAAACCCTAAAGACTCGTAGCAATAGAAATAGAAAAGTATGTAATCATCAGGATGAGGGTGATTCACCATGAGTTAAAGTTGATGATTGAAGGAACAAGAGATACATATATTTTATCCCCTGTAAGTTGGGAGGATTTGAGGAAACCTTGAGATAGTTCGAAGGATAAATAATGAGACGCGGATAGACTAAGGAGACAAGGAAGTAAGAAATTAGAAAATTGGATGAAGGAAGTGACCTTCAAGAATGTGAAGTGTAAGACTGGTGGCTTGATACCCAGAAAGGGAGACGCCAGGTATGAAAGATATCCCAACATTGAGATGACTGTTGAGATAAACAACAAAAGTAAATAAGGAATTATTAAGAAGAGGTTCACGTTGAACACGACCAATATCTTCCAGAACATCCTTATTAATCGTTATCAAATTAGGCAAGACAAGCGGATAACCGTTGTTATCTTTTGGAGGCCATATTGATTGACCTCATTTGGAATACAGATGTTATTGTAAAATTAGGCATATACTATCGAGGTAGGAATGATCGAATAAGACACCCTCATCAGGGATATATGACTTGATTTATCCATGGAAGGATGCATGTACTTTTTCTAAAGGTGGAATTAAGGATAGAACATTGGTAACTTAAAATGAATCCCAGGGGAATGCATAAAGGTTGGCATTTCACCCTTAATAGGGATAGTATGAGTTTGACAGTATGAATTGGAAAGGATTAAGGTAATAACAACCTTTAAGAGTCAGTGGAGAAATTTTCAGAAGTATATAGACAATGTTTTTGGTATTAATAAATGGTATCTTGATATGCCCTGTATCTAGGGAATACAGGAGGAACGATTCAAGGATAACCTTAGAGGTTTTACAAGGAGAAAGGTAATATTCAAAATTCTCAAGAATAGAAATGTTGATAAAGGAAATATGACGTAATTATAATGATGCCAAGTGAGGCACGTGTTAAACCACGAGAAAGTATGGATCAAACCAGTAATGGTCAAAATTGTTCAGGGCAATTAGGACTTAAGATAAAAGATGTTCTAAGTGTGATTGAGAGTCAGTCGTGACAGTGATTAACCTCTAAAGACTGAGGCAATAACTTATGGAAAAATGGTGATATTTTTTTTTACTCATTAGATTTTAAGGAAAACATCTTCACATAAGTTGTGATTGAAATGAGGTAGAAAATTTATTTGGAGGTGGTTAAAATGACATTGACTGTAAGGAAATTTTACTATCAGGAAAGGCCAAAGAGGTGGCCGACACTTTAAAGGTAAGAGGATAATTATAGGCGCTTGTGCCAAAGGAATACAGTGATGATGGTTAAAGCTATGCAGATTGTATTATGGTTTGGAAGATTGACATTCCTTTTGATGACTGTGCAATACTCAACCGTAATAGTAGTTGGGTAAAGGTTTAATTCGTGTAATCTCCATGAGCGGGCTATCTATCTTAGAAGGTACTATCTTGAGAATGAGCCTGAACCATGTTTCAAAAGGACTAAACGAACCTTTGAGTTAAGTCTTCTATCGAAGGCATATGATTAGGAATGGTATTAACCTGCTATCGTTGCTTTGATTGAAACTCTTCTGCAATTTTATCTGCTTCATGTCATGTATGTATGGCATGATCAGGAGTGTTCTTCATGAATCATGAATGGTGATTATGTTACCTCCTTAAAAGGATTTGATACGACATGTATGGACTCCGTATGGTTAGATATTAAGATTTCATGGAAAGTGAATGACGACAGTAGGTCAGTGGTGGACCATAGTAATGCAGCAATGATTCTGCGAGTAATGAGCTGATTACAACCGTGAGAGTTGTATTGAAATGGATGTTGAGATTGAGTACCACTAATCGGGTCGTGGTAGGGTATAAGTTATCATTGATAGACTAATTAAGTCGATTATCTACCTATTGAATACTTATTCCTTCTTATCAATAGAGAGTCGTATTACTATACGAGGAAGGTTGTTGTGCAAGCATAGAATTCTAGTAACGATGATGTTTAGAATGAAATCCAGATTCAATTTTCGATGTCGAGGGAGTTTCAAAGGTGATTGTGTATAAGCTCATGCAAGAGCATGGGTCCATAGAATGATGGACGGAATAGCAAAAATATTTAGGCATGTGAAATACGATGCTATAATACTTGATGTTGATATAAATACATATATGTTTTGTTCTCCTATGACAAACCTCTATAGTTCAGAGGTAGGTTCCAAGCCAGATATTTTGTGGCAGTATATTTTTTTATTTACAATTCTCTTCAATTCGTTCTTTTCTCTTCTTTTCATTTCATATAAACTGAGAAGAACAACCCTTCCAGAAGGGGAGGTATTGTCGAATGACTATCTATCTGTGTGATAGAAGCCGAGTAGGATACCGGCTATTGTTTAATTGCTTGTCAAGTACTAAAGGCTGGCCACCTTCTGTACTAACTATGCAATATAACAAGTGTTCATGATCATAGTGATCTCTCAATGAATTCTTTTACTTCTATATGATGGATCAAGCTTTCAAAAATAGAAACAGCTGAAAAAGGAGTAGTAAAGTTATGGTGGTATTCGGAATGGAAACACATTCGTGATACTAAGGTTGACGTGGTTATTAAAAGGTTATAGAACGCTAACGAGCAGAAGTATAACCAGTATAATATTAGGAACGGAAGGTAGTAGCGATTACGAATTGGAAAAGAATGGGTATTGAGAAGCAAAAGCTCTAATGCTAAAAGCTATAATGAGGGTCTGTGCAATAGACTTGAAAGAAATTGGAATGATCACTTAACACGGATTGAGTTTTTTACGACAATGGATCATATGTCATTATCGAGATGTCGCCTTATGAGATCCTTGAGGGAAGATAATGTCGATCTCCCTTATGTTAGGATGAAGTTGTAGAGCGCAAGATGCTCGGACCCGCAGTAGTCCAAAGGACCAAGGATATAATAGATCTAATCAGAGGACGGCTGGTAGTAGCCCAAGATGGGAACACGAAGTATGTTGATTTGACACGAAAGGACAAGGAATAGGAAGTAGGGGACCTAGTGTTGTTATAGGTATTCCCTTGGAAAGGATGGATGAGGTTCGGAAAGAAAGGAAAGCTAAGCCCACGAATTGTTGGACCCTTTGAGGTATTAAGACATATTGGGAAGTGAGCATATGAGCTAGCCCTACCCCTGAACATGTAGCAAGTCATAACGTGTTCCACATATCAATGTTAAGGAAGTGTAATTCGGATGCCAGATAAATAGGGGCATATGAGCGCATAGACATGCAACCCGACGTAACCTATATGGAGCAACCAGGAAGGGTTATAGAGTGAAAAGGAACAAGTGCTTAGGAGAAGGGTTGTCAAACTAGGCAGAGTTTGGTGATAGGACCACAATGTGGGAAAATTTACTCAAGAATTAGAAAGTGCAATGCTAAGAGAGTATCCCTATTCATTTTCTATCTGATTCCGGGACGGAATCCTTTTAAGGAGGGGAGACTGTAATAACCCCAATTTTTGGAAATTTTTGAAACCCTTATGAATAGTGATTTTGCAGATTATGCTGAATGAGAAAACTTTTCATGCCACACTATGTAGGGGTTCTGTTATGGATATTCTGAGATTTTATTAGTACTCTATATGGTATATAAGTGTATGTAAAGATCGTCAGAATCCAATTTCGAACACTTTGATTTTTCCCGGAAATCCACTAGATACGGAAAGAATTGAGTATAAGGTAACAGGATAAAAAGAATTTAAATTAGAGGATTATAAGAGAGGATCATAAAAGGATTATAATGTATTGAGAAAGGTTAAGGAAACCCAAGTAATAAGATCCCGGGTATGATCCCTCAAACGATAAAGGAAAACGAAAGTTAAGCGAACCGTATAACAGATCAGCGGTCATTAGGAAAACAATTAGGAGGTTAATCAAGGAGGTTAGGGATGATGAGGTCATCCAACCAATGAGAAGAGGGCAAGTAAGAGATGATGACACAATAAGGTGATGCAAGCATGACATAGGGAAGGAGGAGGTGTGGTTGGTTTATAACCACACAAATATAAGGTTATTAAGGTAATCAACCAAAAACAAAACAAAAAACAACCAAGCTAAGCCAAACAAATCAAAAAACACAAAATCATTTCATTCTCATCATCTTGCTCTCGGCTTTTCTTCTTTTTCAAAGGAAGAAAAATCAAAAATCAAGTTCCAAGCATTGTTAAATCACAAGGTAATTATCTAAGGTTCCTTGTACATAGATATGGATATCCTATAAGTTTAAACTTCTAATTCCTTCATAATCTCTTCCAATAAATTAAGGAAGAAGATGGTGAATAGTAACCTTCAAGAAATAACTTTGGTTTTCTTGATTTTTATGAAAGTTCAAGGTAGCTTAAGCATAGATCAAGGCTTCCATGGGCATTCCAAGGATCTTTCATTGATTAAGAAGCTTCAAGAAGGTATAAACTCCAAACCCTAGCTTTAGTTTTGAGTATTTAGGAATGGTTATGAGTAATATAGTATATGTGAAGCATGAAGCTTGTTTGTTTAGAGTTTGGGTTGGAGTGGTAGTGGTATGAATGTTGAATCTTGTTGATTTGTTAAAGGAATTAAGTATAGTTTAAGTTCATGATGAGAATAACATAAATTGGAAGAACTTGAGGTGTTGGGACTGTTGTAGTGTGTTTTGGATGAATGTTGATTGTATCTTTAGACTGCTTTTGTTCATAACATTAGGACCCGAGAACTCCCTGCTAGGTTTTGACCATTGCCATGTTTAGATAGTTCATGTTACGAGCTTCGTTTTGATATGTGGTTCGTTTGATTCCGATGTACGGTTTAGGAGAAATGGCCGTTTTAAGTAACGATGTTTCGCGAACGAATCATTACCCCTCGCCTTACTTCGAAACATAGGTTAAAGACCTTAAAGGACTAATTGAAGTATGAAACAATTATGTTAAGTGTGTTAGGCAGTTGGTAAGACACTCGCGAAAGAATCGCCTTAAAACCCTTAATGGTTAATTTATTAAAAATGGTGGAGCCGAGAGTACTCGAGCGACTTAAGTAAGTCGTTAAGCGCGAAAGTGAACGTTAGGACTCTAAATGGTTAAAATCTAGTTTCTTAAGCGACCGGGGTTTAATTCCGACTTATGTTGTTGGTCATAGGTTATCGGACCCACTCTAAGCTTAAGTCTATCCGGGAGCACTCAGGCAAGTTTTCTACCCGTTATACTGTTGTTGTGATGTATATGTTATATGCATGATCTTGTGATAAATGCATATTTGTTATTAGCAAATTCTTGCGATATATTGTAGCATGTGATATGTTATATATGCATGCCTGTTTCGTATTCTTGATTTATATATCAGTTGGTTCAAATGCTTATTAGTTGCATAATACCTATGTTAGAGATAAGCGGTATTTGCGTATACCCTTAGTATAGAGGATCAAAAAGGTGAAACATTTTCTAAAACCGGGAGGCGAGGCTCCCGAGTATAATATATATATATATATACATATACATATATACATACATATATATATATATGAATGGTTTTTAAAACTATTAATCGAATAAGATTTATTCGATAACTTTATATTATTTATTGAATATTATTTGAATATTCATTCGAGGGCTTATGACTCAGTTTATTTTATTAATTGAATATTATTTGAATATTCATTCGAGGGCTTATGACTCAGTTTATTTTATTAATTGAATATTATTTGAATATTCATTCCAGGGCTTATGACTCAGTTTATTTTATTAATTGAATATTATTTGAATATTCATTCGAGGGCTTATGACTCAGTTTATTTTATTAATTGAATATTATTTGAATATTCATTCGAGGGCTTATGACTGAGTTTATTTTATTAATTGAATATTATTTGAATATTCATTCAAGGGCTTATGACTCAGTTTATATTATTTAATGAATATTATTTGAATATTTATTTGAGGATCTATGACTCCGATTATTGCTGAGTTATATTCTTTATTTTATTAAAGAATAAGGTGTCGATAATCAAACTTATTTTTGATTATTCAAATAAAGATAGTACTTTCGTATAAGTATATCTTTGGTTATTTAATACTCATTTCAAGTATAAGTCTTACAACTTCTACTTCAATTATTTGTATAAAGATTATTCTTTATGGGAATATTATTTAAATAATAATATTCAGATATTTTCTAAATATATTGGGACTGATTTACTTCATTAAATCAACAATACTCCAAACACTCTTTAAAGTATTTTCGAGTCTTCAAAATAATTTTTAAAAGTTAGAGCGGATCCCAAAACTCATTTTTATATTTAAGATCTTCCTTTTAAAGGGGATTTAAATATTCACTCAAAATCTGAGGGATCCGGCTCTGTTGTGTATTTTATATTCGCAACAAGGTTGCAGTTTTGGTAAATGAATTGATTACTTACCCAATGTTCGGAAAGTAAGTCCATCTATCAAGTCGGCATAAGCAACATGGGCTCAGTGGGCGTCCATGATAGTGTAAGTGGCTCAGTGGGAGTCCATCAAATGCATAAGTGGCTGAGTGGCAGTCCAGCATAAGGTCCTATTGCGACCAGGGTGATGACCAGTGGGGAATTCATCAATCTACTAGTAGAAAAGGTTACTTATTGGTATCTTTGCCTGATCAGCAAGATATCAGGTTTATGCCAAGATTCTTTCCTTTCCAAATTTATTGGATATTGCAATTCTGTTCATACTTTACATGACGGAGGTTTTCAGGAAATGTATGTATATATATAGGTGTATATATATATCAGGACTTAATGAAGTATATCATAACTTCATTTCCTTCAAAATATTTCAAAGATTGAATCTATTCAAGTCTTATCTTGTAGTCTCATCAGTGTGATGAACTTTTGAAACTAATTATAACTTGAACGGTGGTAGTTCAAGTAGTATTCAGAAAAAAAATAAGTATATTGGGGTATCTTGTAACTTCATCTTTTAAACTTATATCTAGTAAATGATTATCTTATGCATATCAAAGACTTTCAGAAAAACGTTGAGACAAGGTTAGATATATGAGATCACCTTGCAACGATATTTTTATACAGTTATAAACTAGAACTTTATGTATATTATACATGGAAGAGGACTTCCAAGATTTTGAAAAGTATATATGTATATATACTGAATATTTTGCGACTTCATCGCATTAAGATATTAAACTTGGTTCATTTCTTTTGACCAAGACTTTCATGAGTACTATGAGAAGGCTCGCATATTGTAAATCATTATACATATTATTTTGGTGGGCTTGCTGCTCACCCTTGCTTTCTTCTTTCATCACACAACAAAAGATAGAGAAGATGAACAAGACCAAGCTTCCAATTCACAAGCGGTTAGGAAACGTTCCGCAGTTTTCTGGAAGCGTTGATGTCGCCGTAGCTGAGGTAGGCTACCAATAGGCTAGGCTTTCAACTTTTGATGTACCAGATTTATGTATATTTATGAATTGTAATAATGGCAAGGAAAATGTAAATTTATTCAGAAAACCTTTTAAGGTGTATTGGCAGATAATTTTGGAATAAAATGACTTGTGATTATTTTTGGATATTCATCTCTGAGACTATAACTTGTGGTGTGTGTATTTATTGTAGGGTCACAGTACAGAGTAGTTGATTATTTATTAAGATTGGGTGTTATTAAGGGAAATGGAACTCGTGACAACCCGGATCCCCGACCCCGGATTTGGGGGTGTTACACTACATGTTCGGGGGTAGGGCTAGCTCATATGCTAACTTCCCAATACGTCTTAATATCTCCAGGGGTCCAACAATTCGTGGGCTTAGCTTTCCTTTCTTTCCGAACCTCATCCATCCTTTCCAAGGGAATACCTATAACAACACTAGGTCCCCTACGTCCTATTCTTTGTCCTTTTGTGTCAAATCAACATACTTCTTATGTCCATCTTGGGCTACTACCAACCGTCCTCTGATTAGATCTATTATATCCCTGGTCCTTTGTACCACTGCTGGTCCGAGCATCTTGCGTTCTACAACTTCATTCTAGCATAAGGGAGATCGACATTGTGTTCCCTCAAGGATCTCATAAGGCGACATCTCGATACTAACATACGATCTATTTTCGTAAGAAAACTCAATCCGTGTTAAGTGATCATTCCAAATTCTTTCAAGTCTATCACACAGACTCTCATCATAGCTTCTTGCGCTATAGGTTTTGCTTCTCAATACCCACTCTTTTCCAGTTCGTAATTGTTACTATCTTTCGTACCTAATATTATACTGGTTACACTTTTGCTCATTAGCGTTCTATAACCTTTTAATAATTGCGTCAACCTTAGTATCACGAATGCGTTAGATTCGGAATACCACTGCACTGATACTATTTCCTTTCTAGCTGCTTCCATCTTCGAAAGCTTGATCCATCGTATAGAAGTAAAAGATTTTATTGAGAGATCACTATGATCATGAACACTTGTTACATCGCATAGTTAGTACAGAAGGTGGCTTGCATTTAGTACTTGACAAGCAATTAAACAATAGATGGTATCCTACTAGGCTTTTATCACACAGATAGATAGTCATTCGGCAATACCTCCCCTTCTGGAAGGGTTGTTCTTCTTAGCTTATACAAAATGAAAAGGAGAGAAAAAAACGAATTGAAGAGAATTGTATATGAAAAAGTACTGCCACAATATCTGGCTTGGAATCTACCTCTGAACTATAGAGGTTTGTCATAGGAGAACAAGACATTTATATATATCAACATCAAGTATTATAGCATCATATTTTGCATGCCTAAATATTTTTCTATTCCGTCCATCAATCTACGGACCCATGCTCTTGCTTGAGCTCATAAACAATCACCTTTGAAACTCCCTCGACATCAAAAATCGAATCTGGGATTTCATTCTAGACATCATCATTACTAGAATTTTATGCTTGCACCGCAACCTTCCTCGTATAGTAATATGACTCTCTATTGATAAGAAGGAATAAATATTCAATAGGTAGACAATCGACTTAATTAGTCTATCAATGATGACTTATATATCACCACGACCCGATTAGCGGTACTCAATCTCAACATCCATTCCATTACAACTCTCACGCTTGTAATCGGCTCATTACTCGCAGAATCATTCCTGCATTACTATGGTCCTCCACTGACCTACTGTAGTCATTCATTTTCTATGAAATCTTAATAGCTAACCATACGGAGTCCATACATGTCGTATCGAATTCTTCTAAGGAGGTAACATAATCACCATTCCATGATTCATGAAGAACACTCCTGAACTTGGCGTACATATGACATGAAGCAGATAAAATTGCAGAAGAGTTTCAATAAAAGCAACGATAGCAGGTTAATACTATTATTAACCATATGTCTTTATTAGGAGACATGAAGCTCATAGGTTCATTTAGTCCTTTCGTAACATGGTCCTGGCTTATCTCAAGATATGATCTTATAAGATAGATAGCCCGCTCACGGTGATTTCATAAATTAAATCTTTACCAAACTACTATCACGGTTGAGTATCGCACAATCATCAGAAGGAATGTCAATCTTTCAAACCATAATACAATCTTCATGGCTTTAACCATTATCACTGTATTCCTCTAGCACGAGCGCCGATAATTGTCTTCTTACACTTAAAGTGTCGGCCACTTCTTTGGCCTTTCCTGATAGTAATATTTCCTTACAATCAATGTCATTTTAACCACCTTCACTAAATTTTTGTACCTCATTTCAAATCACTGCTTATGTGAAAATACTTTTCTTAAGTCCTCGTGATAAAAAAAAATCACCATTTTTCCATAAGTCACTGCCTTAGTCTTTAAATGTAAACATTATCATGGCTGACTCTCGATCCTACTTAGGACGTCTTTTATCTTGGTCCTTTCTTGCTTTAACAATTATGACCTTCATTGGTTCAATCTATACTTCTTATGGTTTAACACGTGCCCACCTGGCATTATTATAATTACGCCATTTTTCCTTTATCAAATTTCTATTCTTGAGAACTTCGAATATTACCTTTCTCCTTATAAAACCTCTAAGGTTATCCTTAAATCGTTCCTCCTGTATTCCCTAGATACAGGCATATCAAAATATCATTTACTAATACTAGAACCATTGTTTATACACTTCTGAAAAATTTCTCCACTGATCCTTAAAGGTTGTTGTTACCTTAATCCTTTCTAATTCATACTGTCAAAACTCATACTGTCCCTATTAAGGGTGAAATGCCAACCTTTATGCATTCCCCTAGGGTTCATCTTAAGTTATCGAAGTTATATCCTTAATTCCACCTTTAAAAAGGTACTTGCATCCTTCCATGGATAAATCAAGTCATATATCTTTGATAGATTATCGTATTCAATCATTCCCACCTCGATAGTCTATACCAATTTCACAATAGCATACTTATTCAAACTGAGGTCAACCCTTATGGCCTTCAAAAGATAACAATGGTTACCCGCTTTTCCTTCCTAATTTGGTAATGACAACAGGGATGTTCTGGAAGATATTGGTCATGTTCAACGTGAACTTCTTCTTAATAATTCCTCATTTACTTTTGTTATTTATCTCAACAGTCATCTCAATGTTGGGATATCTTTCATACCTGGTGTCTCCCTTTCTGGGTATCATGCCCCCGGTCTTACACTTCACATTCTTGAAGGTCACTTCCTTCATTTAATTTTACTAATTTCTTACTTTCTTGTCTCCTCAGTCTATCCGTGTCTCATTATTTATCCTTCAAACTATCTCAAGGTTTCCTCGACTCCTCCCAACTTACAGGGGATAAACTATATGTATCTCTTATGCCTTCAACCATCAACTTTAACTCATGGTGAATCACCCTCATCCTAACGATTACATACTTTTCTATTTCTATTGCTACGAGTCTTTAGGCTTTCCTCATACCCAACTCCCTTATCATTCCTCAAACTCTATTGTCTTTATTTTCCTTTACACTTCAGTTTTTTTTAATTTTCTTTTCTATTACAATCATTTCATGAACCCACTACTCATTGACTTCAAACATCACGTCGTTCTGGGATTCTTGTCATCAGAACGAATCTTGACAACTTTTACAACTTAGCTTCATAATTCATCATACTCGTCTGCCTTTGTTCTGGCTCTAAAGCTTTTACACTATCTCCATAACCTTGGGAATTACTTTTCCGAAAACAATTGACTGAACTTTAATCAGTTTATTCTAACCTCTGGCTCCGTGCCTTTCTTGGTCTTTCACCAGCGGGTGGCCTCTCTCTTAGAAGGGTAAGTGACAAAAATAGTCTTTTATGATTCGTCCATCATTTAGAATCTCAAATGATTCCTATATTTCCTTTAGCCAGGCTCTCGCCTCTACTGGGTTCGCTTGTTCCTTGGAACTCTGAGAGCTTAGCGACTTAAAGGTCCTGAAAGAATTTCCCGCCGCACTGTCTCCTCAGGGTGGTGGTTGGGGATAATAGTCTAAGTTCTCTTTAGACAGGTCCATGAATTACCGTATAGGAGTACCGTCTCAGGTCTCCTTTCTTTACTCAACTTTCTGTTTCCTTAGTATGAAATGTTTCATCCTTCTCCCATACTTGGGGTTATCTTATACGTTAAAATCCTTGTTTTCCACTTCATTATGTTATGGGCTCCTTCTTTCTTAATGGCAACCTCCCTGACTATCACATTCGGGGTTTGCCCTAAATCTTATTCCTCGAGCTATGGATTTCATCTAAGATCCAGTCCTTAAGCTCTTAAACATTTGAAACCCAAATTCTGTAGGAATACCTCATTATTCCCTTATCATCTTTCTTGGTATTAATCTCTTCTCCAATCATTGACTCTCTGCCTTCATTCATCACTTTTTCTTGGCACAATATGATCTTTTTCGATAATTTGGGCTGTATTGCAATCTCAAACAACGTTTCGGTACTAGCTTCGGTTACCTTCACTTCTATTTCCATTTTCTCAAAATCTCTTATCAACTCTCCCAAAGACATTTTCATCTTGAGTCTCTCCTTTATACTAAGGGCATTAGCCACCATTTTGGCTTTCCCTGGATGATAAAGAATCTCATATTCGTAATCCTTGATTAGCTCTAACCACCTCCTCTGGCGCATGTTGAGCTCTTTCTGCGTGAAAATGCACTAGAGCACTTATGGCTTGTGTAAATCTCGCACTTCTCTCCATACAAGTAGTGCCTCCAATCTTTAGGGCAAAACTATTGCCACGAGCCCAAGCTCATGGGTGGGGATATCGAATTTTATATTCCCTTAATTGTCTTGACGCGTACACGATTACCTTGTTGTGCTGTATAAGAAGCACCGCAATTCCTTATGCGAAGCGTCACTACAAATCACAAAATCTCCTTTTCCATCTGGAAACGCCAATATAGGAGCCGCCACCAACCTTTGCTTCAGTTTTTGAAAGTTGTTCTCGCATTTCTCTGTCCATTCGAACTTCTCAGTCTTATGAGTAAGCCGCGTTAAAGGGCTACTATCTTTACGAACTTGAATGAACCTCCAGTAGTGACCGACCAATCCTACCTCTGGTAGTTTCCCTAACCATGGTTATCAATTCCTCAGTGGTCCTTTATTCATTCTTGTCAGGATCCCCTACGGGATCCTCCTCAACAACAATCCCTTCGAGGACAACATTCTCAACCGCTACATCCTCAATATGAACATCATCCAGTCCCTCGTTAGGACGCTACATCGGATCCATAATCTGATCTCCAATAAGTAATAAAACATCATCGCGTTGTTGCTCCTCAACCGCAGGGTTCGGAGACCCTCTACCATATACGATAACGAACTACGCTTCTATCACGATATTTATAAGGGTTCCCATAAAGGTTTTAACTGTCAGTACTACGTTAGGTAGTCCGACTATGAACTTGGAAAGAGTTCTTATTATCTTAGTGAACTTATTATTTTAACATCATATCATCTCTGAGGTTTATAACGCTTAACTCTGATACCATTTCTGTAACACCCCCAAATACGGGGTCGGGAATTCGGGTTGTCACGAGTTCCATTTCCTTTATCCATATTTAATCTTAACAGTCAACCAACTACTGAGTAATGTGACCCCACAATATACACACACACACACACACACCACAAGTTCTAGTCTCAGAGATGAATATCAAAAATAACACAAGTCATTTTATTCCACAATTATAAACCGTTACACCTTGAAAGGGTGTCCGAATAAATTTACATTTCTTTGCCATTATTACAATTCATAAAGATACATAAGTCTGGTACATCAAAAGTTGAAATCCTAGCCTATTGGTAGTTCCTACCTCAGCTACATCGACATCAACGCCTATAGGAAACTGTGGAACGTTTCCTATCCGCTCGCAAATTGGGAGAATGTCCTGTTCATCTTATCGGTCTGTTGTTGTGTGATGAAAGAAGAAAGCAAGGGTGAGCAACAAGCCCACCGAAATAATATGTATAATAATTAACAATATATGAGCATTCTCATAGTACTCATGAAAGTCTTGGTCAAGAAGAAATGAACCAAGTTGATATCTTAACGCGATTAAGTCGCAAAATATTCAGTATATATATACCTATATACTTTTCAAAATCTTTGAAATCCTCTAACATGTATAATATACACAGAGTTCCAGTTTATAAATGTATAAAAATATTGTTGCAAGGTGATCTCATATATCTAACCTTGTCTCAACGTTTTTCTGAAAATCTTTGACATGAACAAGATAATCATTTACTAGATATAAGTTTAAAAGATGAAGTTACAAGATACTCCAATATACTTATATCTTTTCCGAATACTACTTGAACTACCACCGTTCAAAGTATAAATAGTTCATCCCATAGATTAAGCTACAAGACAAAACTTGTACAAAATCAATCTTTGAAATATCATCAAAATGAAATGAAGTTACGAGATACTTTATTTGATGAAAACATCATTTTGAAAACTCGACCCTGCCAACACTCAACAATCGCCCAGCCGTAGCCTTTCTATCGAAGTGCTCTGGGTAGTGTTGCAGAAATATCCAATTGGATGATGAACTCATTATGGGAGTTTCCCGCGCCAGGAAGACCACTCACGATGATCAGTCGCAGTAGTGCAACCCCACCATTTTCTACATGTAGAGGAGAACCTGTCGGATTTACTTGTCAACCGAACACTGGACTCCTAAGGAATGGACCGTCTTAACGGAACTTCCAGGCCATTTGGGCCAATATAATAAGGTTGGGCCGGCGCCACTAGACCACTTATGCCACTCCTAGTTCAGATGAAATCCATGACTTTGAAACGTAAAGCTTGTCACCCCTTTCCCCAAGTAGAAACTTGTTGATACGGCTCCACCAAGAAGTCGTATCTAGTTGGAAAGGAAAACTCACCAATATTTCCCAGGCGGTGCCTGTTAATGGATTAACTTGTTCCAAGAATTTTACTTCCCGAGTGTTGGGTAAGTAATCAAAAACTCTTTTATCAAAACAACAACCTTGTTGCGAATATAAAATACACCACAGAACCGGATCCCTCAGGTTTTGAGCGAGTATTTAAATCCCCTTCAAAAGGAAGATCTTAAATATAAAAAAATGAGTTTTGGGATCCGCCCTAACCTTTAAAAATCATTTTGAAGACTCGAAAACATTTTTAAGAATGTTTGGAGTAATGCTGATTTAGTAAAATAAATCAGTCCCGATATATTAGAAAATATCTGAATATTATTATTTAAATAATATTCGCATAAGGGTGATCCTTATAAAAATAATCGAGGTAGGAGTCTTAAAACTCATAATTGAAATGAATATTAAATAACCAAAGATATACTTATACGAAAGTAAGATCTTTATTTGAATAATCAAAAGTGAGTTTGATTATCGACACATTATTCTTTAATAAAATAAAGAATAATAATTAGTAAATAATCGGAGTCATAAGTCCTCGAATGAATATTCAAATAATAATATTTATTAAATAAAATAAACGGAGTCATATGTCCTCGAATGAATATTCAAAATAATATTCATTAATAAAATAGACGGAGTCATAAGCCCTCGAATGAATATTCAAAATAATATTCATTAATAAAATAAAGTTATCGAATAAACCTTATTCGATTCATAGTTTTGAAAACTATATCTATATATATATATAAATATATATATAATATACTCGGGTACATCGACTCCTGGTTTTAGAAAATGTTCACCTTTGGGTCCCCTATACTAAGGGTATACGCAACTACTGCTTATCTCTAGCATAGGTATTATGCAACTTATAAGCAATTGAATCAACAATATATATCAAGATTATGAAACAAACATGCATATATACCATATCACATGCTCCAATATATCGCAAGATTTGCTAATTAACCATCATGCATCTATCACAAGATAATGCATATACATATGTATACATCACAACAACAGTATAACGGGTAGAAAACTTGCCTGAGTGTTCCCGGATAGACTTAAGCTTAGAGTGGGTCCGATAACCTATGAACAACAACATAAGTCGGAATTAAACCCCGATCGCTTAAGAAACTAGACTTTAACCAATTGAATCCTAACGTTCGCTTATGGTCACTCCCACGCTTAACGAATCACATAAGTCGTTCGAGTACCCTCGGCTCCACCATTTTTAATAAATTAACCATTATGAATTTTAAGGCGATTCTTTTGCGAGTACTCTACCAACTTCCTAATCCAGTTTACATAATTGTTTCATACTCCAATTAGTCATTTAAAGGCCTTAACCACGGTCTCAAAGTAAAGTGAGGGGTAAAGGTTCGTTCGTGAAACGCCGTTACTTAAAACGGTCGTTTCTCCTAAAGTGTAAATCGGATCTAAGCGAACCACATACCAAAACGAAGCTTACGACATGATCTAGCTAAACATGGCAAATTTAAAATTGGTCAGTGAGTTATCTGGTCCGAGATTCATGTACAACAGTCTAAGGAAAACGGGCATTACGATGGCTATATTTACGAGTTTTTCAAGTTTCTCACTACACCAAAACCTCACCAAACAACCCACAATTATTAACACATCAAAACCTCAACTACATAATACTATACCAGTCCTTATTCTCCAGATTCTTTATCTCAACCAACCACAATCAAGTTCTATTAACTATAACAAGATTCATTCACCAAATCACTCCAATTTCAAATCAAACTACTAATAATCAAAGATCATGCTTCTCATTTTGAAAACCAACCATCAAACTCACTAATAGTAAAAGTAAAGGCTATGGTTTGAAGCCTTCCTTGGTAGGTGTTAAGTTGCTAGGAAGACTTAGGGAGCCTCCTACAAGCTTGATCTTTCCAAAGAAATCAAGAACACAAAGTTAGGCTTTGAAATTTCTAAAAGTACGATTGAAAGAACTGTAAAAATGAGGGTCTTACCATGCTTATTTGGACGATACTTGTGAACAAGAGTTGTAGGCCATCTCAATACCTTTCCAACGAGCTATAGAACACAACATTTGAGTGAGTATTGAAGGAGATATGACAATTTCAAGTTGCTGGGTTTGTTTTGGCCGAGAGCTTCTCTTCATGGGAGCAAAGTCAAATTTTTAATTTTTGTGTTATGATATTTTGCTTGGTTGATTTCCTTTTTGGCTTGGAAAATTTTGATCTTTTACCATGGTAACTTTTGCATGGCCAAGAATCAACCAACAACACACTTCTTTTTATCATGCTTATGTCACCATGCTTGTGTCACCTTTTTAACACATATCCTTTCCTTGTGGTTTGATGATGTCACAATTCTTGGCTTCTTGTACAAGCTTGTCTCTTGGTCGCTTATTTATTTTATGGTTCGCTTAACTATCGTTCTCGTTCGTCGTTTGAGGGATCATATCTGGGATCTTATTACTTGGGTTCCCCTAAACCTTTCTCAATATTTTATATTTCTTTTATGATCCTCTCTTATAATCCTTGAATTTAAATCCTTTTAATCATGTTAACTTATACTCATTTCTTTCGGTATCTGGTAGATTTTCGGGAAAAATTAAAGTGTCCGGATTCGAATTCTAACGACCTTTACATACACTCATTTACTTTATGGAATACTAATACGATCTTAGAATTTCCATAAAAGTACTCCTATATAGCGTGGTCTGATAATTTTCCTTAATCAGCAACATCAGCAAAAGTTACTATTTATCCGTGTTTCAAAAATTCCAAAAATTGGGGTTCAAGAGGGTTAGGATTAGGAAATAGAAAGATAGGTCATTGTGAGGTTGAGTGGGACTGTATAGTAGGTCTCCGGCACGGTTCGTGTTGCGATTCGGGATTCTTAACTAGCGACGTGATATCCAGGCAACGGCAATGGCAGATCCTGATTTCTCTGCATCAACTGATCATTTGGAGCTTTCTGTTTAAGGATCGTCATCTTCTCTTAGATTCGATTTGCGCCTCGTTCCTCCATCAGTATTAGCGGTATTACCTTCTGTTATGACAGTTGCGCCTCTCTAAGTTATTTAACGCTATTCTATCATCTCTCGATATGAGACTACCTATTCAAGAACCTTCATTTGCTTATTCTTGTTCTTTTGAACATTCAACTATGAATGTATCTTTTCTGTTTACTATACACCATATTCTATATCCTCAGTTTAAAAACCTTCCCAATAAAACAACAGCAATTACGAGAAAGGACACGATAGCTGTAGTAAATGGTGAGTATTGCGATACAAATTAAGGTGAGAAGGAGTTTAGAAAGAAGATTCAAGTGTTCTGGAGGATGGCTGATATCAGGTTACAAGAAGCTATTAGTAATTAGGCCACTCATGATTAGCTTGTGGAATGGAGTAGATAAGTGTTGAAGAGAGAGAGTTAGAGGAGATTAGGGATCTGAAGATTTCTTGAAATTAATGGTGTTGTAATGATGTGATATATATCTTAACAAGATGATGTGACATTAGCTGACTTGTTGATTATTGGATAGTCTGTTCCACTTAATGATTGCAAAGTGGTTAACGGAAGTACTACTAGTATGTGAGCCTTAATGTGAAGCTACGAATAAGATAACGTACAACGACAGCGGAAGTTTTCATTAATTAAGGAAAGTAATAGACCCAATGAAGGAGAGGAGATAAATGGAAGTGAATGGACCTATGAGTGATCATTTCTTTAAATTGGTATCTGGTCATAAGAAGGAAAACAACCAACTCATATAGTAAGGACAACCAGATTTGTGATTTTCAAAAGTTTTAAAACAAGTTTTCGAAAAAGATTTTCTTCACAAAATTTCTAAAAGCCTTTTTGAATAAAATAAGTTTTAAACCTTGGTTGTCAAGTTACTACTTGAGTTTCTTGTTTGTTAAAAAGACCCAGATTATCTGGAAGGATGTTGTTTCAGACTTAGTATTGTTAATTCGGAGAACGAGGTAACCTGCGATTATGAAGAAGTAGGTGCAAGTATTGTCAGATAGGATTAACAACAGAACCAGCGTACGGAGTAACTATTCATCCAATTACTGGGATTATCAGAGTTCGAAGAATTCATTAATTTAATTGAAGCCTGAGTACGACCGAAGAAGATTGGGAAGATTTCCAGACTTTTCTAAAAAAAAAAGAAAAAAAGAAGAAGAATATTATTAATAAAAAGATTGCTATGTTGAATGATTCATGGTTATTCCAAATTAAAAAGAGGAAACTCAAGGTTATCTGATAAGAACGCTATTATGATCGAATTGGTAAAGTATTATATGTGTAGATGCGACGTTACAGACGCGAGATTTAACAAGTAAGAATCTACCATAATGCTTAGTTGTGAAGGCATTTTAGCATACTTCTAAAGTTGTTATGTGATACAATTGGGATATGATCGATCGATCTCGAAAGATGAATACAAGTGAAATGTGGATGGTGACCAATGGTATCATTCTTGTCCTCAACATTACAGCGTATATTCCTTTTTAATTCCTAAAAATGTATGAACTCCTTTTCGTAATAAATTCTTTCTGGTGACATCAAAATGGAGGATTTTGCATTCCTTTCAAATTTAATTGTTCCCCTCAAGTTTTGCTTTCTGATCGGGACAAACAGTGTTATGATGAGACACTTTATCGGAATGACGAAGAGTCGGGTGGGACGCCACCTAATCATGTGTTGTATGCCATACTGTATAAAAGACTGGCCATCTTAAGTACCAATGTGGTTGTCTCATTCATATTCAAATCATTACTTCTTCTTTCTCTTCAACTCCAAGTTTATTAAAATTGTGAATCCTTCTAGTTCTTTCGTTATACTATTGTTCCTTGCGAGAGCTTTAACAAGGGTATATGGTGAGAATTGCAAATCACTGGCCCTAGCCAGGGATGCATTAACAGTCAAGAGAATCTACTTCAATAAGGGATACGTCTCCGAGAACGAAAATTTATGATATGTTATTTAAAATATGGATGTGATAACGTGGGAGATTATTACGGATATCTTATGCGTTAAAGTGTTGAAAGATGTGGAAGCAATTTGATCATATATCTCTCAAGGTAAGATGAATTATTCTGTTGAATCAATAAGTTTATGACTAAAGGACTAGCAAGTTAAGAACGTGCAGTTATTGAATAAGTAAGTACCAATAGCGGAATCGATATTTCAGGAAATAAGTTGCGAAGAATTGATATCATTTGAGATAAGAGGATTTGACATTATTTTAAGGAATGGATTAACTATTCAAGTGTGATGCCTAGGTAGAGTATTCGTAATATTATTATTAAGGTTATGAAACAATTTCACTATACTAGGTTGTCTAACAAACGCCTTATATTTATTTAAGTTCACCTAAATCTATCATCGCATGATAAACTAAGCATATATCACATATATAAACATGAATAAACATCAAGGTAGGCATGTTACATCATCTAGCACATTAGTCTAAGCATTATACATCTCTATGTATCACATGAAGCATTTAAAAGCAACTTAAACAGTCAAAACCAGCTTTAAAACAATTCATAGAAATATAAACAGTTCAAAACTTTTATATAAACTAAAATTGATTACTCCATTAGATCCGTCTCGGAAAAACGAATCCAACGGTATATTGCACGCCCAAAACGGAGTTACGAAACTCCCAGAAAATCAATTTTAATATCAGCAGACGGGCTGTAACGCATTACAGGAACGCGTTACAAGCCCTGTAACGCATTCTGGTGATGCGTTACACACCTTTTAAGCCATTAAAGGGTGTAACGCATTCCGTGAATGCGCCACAGGTGTGTAACGCATTCCCGGAATGCGTTACACCCCCCTTTTTTTTGTTTTTTCAGCCGCCGTTGCTTTCTTTCTCGAACTCCGTGCAGCAGCCGTACCTGACCGTTTCTGTACTTTACCCGTGCATTCAACACAAACATAGCAGACTATACAGATATATTTGCAGCCATATACATATACAAACTTACAATTTATATATATATATGATTATTTAATTACGAATTTTAATTGAAACAACTTCAAAAATTCATAATAAAAAATCTATACATTATAAAATTATGAAAAAAATACCCAGACGATCTACAACACTTGTAGAATCCAGATCAAAAATCAAAATTATTTTGAGAAATGATTTCTCATCAGACAAAATTAATCCATGATATAACTTGTAAAAATCATAATTAATTCATACAAGCACATAAAATTCTGAAATTTTTACCACAGATCTATATGCATACAACCTATGCTCTGATACCAATGTTGGATTTTAAATGCAGCGGGGGCATGGCAAAACACTTTTACACATATAAAATCCAAATAAAAGCATATAAATCGTGAATAAAAATTCGAGGGATCGAATCTAACCTTTTAAAATAATTCGGAGACAACGATCAGAGATCCTTAGCAGTTGCTCCTCAAGTGTGAAGCACTCCACCGGTATCCACCAAGAAAACGATGTTAAGGAGGAGGAAGGAGGTGGAGAGAATTGGGTTTTCCAAACTTTTTGGGTTTTCGGGTTTGATGTGGGGTTAGAATAAAATAGGGTCTATAATAGTGTATTTATAGGCAAAATTTTCAGCTGAAATTTTCCCATAAATAATATTATTATTATCCCATTTATAATTCTCATTAATAATTAAAACACCTTTTAATTATTAATCCTTTTTCTAAACACTTTAGAAATAATTCTCTCTCTTGATTTAATTTCCAAAAATTAAATCCTTAATTAATAATATTAAGAACTTTTCTTAATTAATTTATAATCAATTAAATCTCATTTAATCAATTATTAAATTTGCCAATTAATTATTTATTTCATAAATAAATAATTATTAGCCATTATTAATTAATTCCTCCACCATTAAATCATTCTCTTTTTATGGTGTGACCCTGTAGGTTCAATATTAAGCCGGTAGTAGAAATAAATAATAATAAAACTATTTTATCAATATTTATATAAATTCTCTAATTTATTAAATATGATTAATTAATTAATCACATTTATTCTACATCGTGAGTGATACTTCTCAACATATCGCGACTATCCGGATAATATGAATTCACTGCTTAGAATACCAAGAACCTGTCAGTGAATAGTTACCGTACAATAAACTTCTTCTACCCTATAATGTCCCGATTAAATACAAGGCATGGATCTCGTGTCAAGCCTATCTAATTCAATCACTTTGCTTACCATTTACTATGCGTAGTTCTATGCAAATTAGAAACTCCTTTCTAATTTCATTTACTCTGGCCAAAGATTCCTGAACTAGCATAAGTGGATCAGCCTTGAACATTCGCTTCCTTCACTGGAAGGGGTAGATCCTTTATTGATCATACACTATCTTCGTGTACAAATTCCTATACCCAGAAGAGTCCTAAATAATTGTCCCTGGAGACTAAGAACTAAACCAAAGCATAGTTCAGTATACACAAGATGACTATGATGACCTCAAGTCTAAGGATACTTGTACAACTATCACTAAGCGAACAACTGCTGACACATGTGTGAACTCCATCAGTTGTTCAGCTGGGCGAGTCATGTTCAGTGAACTTATTCTATAATAAGCACCTACGTACTAGCTATAGTGTCACCACACAAATGTCTATGAGAACAGACATCCTTCATAATGAAGCTAGCATAATATGTACCGATCTTTGCGGATTATTAATTACCAGTTAGTAATCCTACGACCAGGAACTATTTAAGTTTAGAGTTATCATCTTTTTAGGTCTCACTATTATGATCTCATCATAATCCATAAAAAGTTTTACTCTAAACTATGGTATATCTTATTTAAACACTTAAATAGATAAAGCCCGTAATAAAAACAAAACAAGTCTTTATTAATATCAATGAAATCAAAACAGATTACATAAAAGTTATTCCTAAATCCTAATACACGATTGGACTTAGGACATATTCCTTTCAATCTCCCACTTGTACTAAAGCCAATCACTCTGGTATCTAATACCCATCTTGTCATTATGACGATCAAAGTGACTTTCATAAAGTAGCTTTGTGAGTCGGTCTACTATGTTATTATGTGTGTCAACTCCAATTCAATACAATACAAGAAATGTTACCGCGCTCCCACTAACCCTTTTGTAGACGCATGGTTCATCGACGTTTTTGATAAAATCAAACTCTTTGATTGTCTCATCAAAACGAATGTTCCATCTTTCGAGAAGCCTGCTTTAAACCACATATGGTTCGCAGCAGCTTACACACTAGGTTTTCATTTCTCTTGGAAAGAAAACCATCTGGCTAATTGCCAGATCTCATAGTTGTAGTAAGCAGCATTCGCAAGCAAAATCCGAACTGATTTTAACAGGGCTACAGGTAAAAGTTTTCATCAAAGTCAATCCATTGCCTTTGTTTGAATTCTTTTGCCACAAGCCTGGCCTTAAAGGTCTCCACCTGGCCATCTGCTATAATCTATCTTTTGTATACCGTATACATAGATTCCTTTCCGGATTTCATGGCACTATGCCATTTCTCTGAGTCAACACTACTCATAGCCTCATTATAGGTCACAGGGTCGTCATCATCAATGATCGACAACTCATTGTCATTCTCAATGACAAGGCCATAATACCTCTCAGGTTGGCGAGACACTCTCCCTGATCTATGAATGGGCTGTTCCACAAAAGGTTGTTCAGTCAGAACAGGTGTTTCCACTTGATCCGTAGTAGTTTGTGCTTCTTGAACTTCATCAAGTTCAATTTTGCTCCCACTATTTCCTTCAAGGATAAACTCCTTTTCCAAGAAGGTAGCATGTCTGGAGACAAACACCCGATGATCGGTGCAAAAGTAATACCCTAAAGTCTCTTTAGGATATCCCACAAAACTACATTTTACGGATCGATATTCCAGCTTATCTGGGTCAACTTACTTGACATAAGCTGGACATCCCCAAATCTTAAAGTGTTTAAGACTCGGTTTTATTACTTTCCATATCTCATATGAAGTTTGAGGAACAGATTTGGAAGGCACCTTATTCAGTAAATATGCTGAGGTTTCCAATGCATAACCCCATAGGAATACTGGAAGATTTGCATAACTCATCATCGACCGAACTATGTCTAACAAAGTTCGATATCTCCTTTCAGATACTAATCTGGAGGAGTCCACTGGGAGACTATACCATTTACTTTGAGATAATCCAGAAACTCTCCATTCAAGTATTCACCACCTCGATCTAATCGAAGAATTATAATACTATGTTTGGTTATTTCTCCACTTCATACTTATACTCTTTGAACTTTTCAAAGGCTTCAGACTTGTGTTTCATCAAACACATATCCGAATCTAGATCTATCATCTATGAAAGTAATGAAGTATGAAAATCCACCCATGGCTTGCGTAGACATCGGTCCACATACATCTGTGTGTACCATTCCTAGCAAATTTGCAGCCCTCTCTTCATGTCTACTAAATGGAGACTGCAGTGCCACAACAAAGTGAGATTTTCATCATCCCTTTTCTTTTATTAGTTTGTTCAATCTGAAGTAAATTATGTCACATATATACAGACCATTATTTAAAGTACCACGTCCATAAAGAATATTATCTCTAAGAATAGAACATTCATTATTCTCAATAATAAATGAAAATCCAGCCAAGTCTAACATGGGAATAATATTCCTCACAATCGAGGGAACAAAATAACAATTATTTCAAATAATAGTCTTGCCCGTAGGCATATGTAAATGAAATGATTCTACATCTTCAGCAGCAACTCTTGCTCCATTTCCATCAGTAGAATCACCTCCTCTTCCTCAAGAGTCCTACTTCTCCTTGGTCCCTGCAACAAATTGCAGATATGAGAACCACAGGCGGTATCTAATACCCAAGTAGAAATGACATATTCACTTCTATCATGAACATACCTGAATCAGAAGCGGTAGTCTCACTACCCTTCTTCTTCAATTCTGCAAGGTAAACCTTGCAGTTCCTCTTCCAGTGCCCCACCTTGTTACAGTGAAAGCAAACAACTTTGCTCTCGGGGTCTTCAGCTTTTGGTGGAACCGGCATTTTCTCACCTACTTTCTTCTTCTTGGAAGAGTTCCTCTTCCTTTTCTTAGGATTGGAACCTTCACCAATTAGAAGAACAGAACTCTTTTAGGAGAAAATTCAGTTCCGCAGTCTTCAACATGTTGTGGAGTTCAGGCAGGCTGACATCTAACTTATTCATGTGAAAGTTCATAACAAACTGCGAGAACGAACTCGGAAGCGATTGCAAGACCAAGTCTTGGCTCAGCTCCCCATCCATGGCAAAACCAAGTTGTCCAAGACGTTCAATCAAATTGATCATCTTAAGTACATGGTCATTCACAGATGATCCCTCAGACATCCTACAACCGAACAACTCCTTCGATATCTCATATCGAGCTGTCCTCCCTGCCACATCATACAACTCTTGTAGATGCATGAGGATAGTGTGAGCATCCATATGCTCATGTTGCTTCTGTAGCTCAATGTTCATGGAAGCTAGCATGATGCATTGAGCAACATTTGCATCATCTATCCACTTACGATACACAACATGTTCATCATTATGTGCATCACTAGCAGGTTCAGTAGGCTTAGGTGAGTCAATCACGTATTCCAGCTTCTCAATCCTGAGAACAATTCTCAAGTTTCGAAGCCAGTCAGCATAATTAGGACCAGTCAATTTATGAGCATCTAGTATGCTCCTGAGTGATAGTGCAGAAGACATAATATATATTGTAAATCTGTAAATGATAAACACATAACAACACCTAGCAAATATTCGATTTCATTTTAAAACACTATATGAATCAGGTCTTTATTCATAAGTGGCTCCCACTAGTTTTCCAAATTTATTCAACCCCCTACGTGAAAAATTAAGCATTCATAATGTTAGTGGGAATAGGGATCCTACATTCCATTACACGACCCCGGCTGTAGCACGAACCACCATGTAATGTTCAATAGGCAGACAACTCTTGTCAATTACATCTCATGTTATTCCCTAATCAAACTTTAGCCTCTTGAATAATTGAGTCTCGGCTGTAGCACGACAAACTCAATATTCTAAGTCAAGTCTAACCCAACATTCCGTAAAGTTGAATCAGTCCCCAAAGGCCCACGGCTGTAGCACGTACCGACCTTTAGATTCTTATTCAATGTACACATCTCTATGTAATAGATAAGTATTTCTTATTTCGAAATCAAAGCCCTCGGCTGTAGCACGAACCGATAATGATTTAAAAATAAGAACTGCTTTTCTATCATGTTGGAAGGCTATGACCGACACAAGCCCGTTGTGTCATTGGCCAATTACTACTTGATATTATTTAATTTTAGAGGGATTAAATTACGTTACAATCATAATCATATTATAAAGAAATTCTTCCTTTTAAATAAAATATTTCAAATCAATAATCAATAATCAGATGATTCCCAGATCAGGTGGAGCATTGTCAAGAGGCGTCACTTAATAACCCTTTCTTACAGATAGAAATCTGTTGTTGACAGAATCATCCTTTCTCTCATATCGAAAATTCATATTCAATTACGTGTTTCATAAACACAAGAATCTCATGATTGTATTCATAATAATATTATTAAGGTTATGAAACAATTTCACTATACTAGGTTGTCTAACAAACGCCTTATATTTATTTAAGTTCACCTAAATCTATCATCGCATGATAAACTAAGCATATATCACATATATAAACATGAGTAAACATCAAGGTAGGCATGTTACATCATCTAGCACATTAGTCTAAGCATTATACATCTCTATGTATCACATGAAGCATTTAAAAGTAACTTAAACAGTCAAAACCAGCTTTAAAACAATTCATAGAAATATAAACAGTTCAAAACTTTTATATAAACTAAAATTGATCACTCCATTAGATCCGTCTCGGAAAAACGAATCCAACGGTATATTGCACGCCCAAAACGGAGTTACGAAACTCCCAGAAAATCAATTTTAATATCAACAGACGGGCTGTAACGCATTACAGGAACGCGTTACAAGCCCTGTAACGCATTCTGGTGATGCGTTACACCCCTTTTAAGCCATTAAAGGGTGTAACGCATTGCGTGAATGCGCCACAGGTGTGTAACGCATTCCCGGAATGCGTTACACCCCCTTTTTTTTCCAGCCGCCGTTGCTTTCTTTCTCAAACTCCGTGCAGCAGCCGTACCTGACTGTTTCTGTACTTTACCCGTGCATTCAACACAAATATAGCAGACTATACAGATATATTTGCAGCCATATACATATACAAACTTACAATTTATATATATATATGATTATTTAATTATGAATTTTAATTGAAACAGCTTCAAAAATTCATAATAAAAAATCTATACATCATAAAATTATGAAAAAAATACCCAGATGATCTACAACACTTGTAGAATCCAGATCAACAATCAAAATTATTCCGAGAAACAATTTCTCATCAGACAAAATTAATCCATGATATAACTTGTAAAAATCATATTTAATTCATACAAGCACATAAAATTCTGAAATTTTTACCACAGATCTATATGCATACAACCTATGCTTTGATGCCAATGTTGGATTTTAAACGCAGCGGGGGCATGGAAAAACACTTTTACACATATAAAATCCAAATAAAAGCATATAAATCGTGAATAAAAATTCGAGGGATCGAATCTAACCTTTTAAAATAATTCGGAGATAACAATCAGAGATCCTTAGCAGTTGCTCCTCAAGTGTGAAGCACTCCACCGGTATCCACCAAGAAAACGATGTTAAGGAGGAGGAAGGAGGTGGAGAGAATTGGGTTTTCCAAACTTTTTGGGTTTTCGGGTTTGATGTGGGGTTAGAATAAAATAGGGTCTATAATAGTGTATTTATAGGCAAAAGTTTTAGCTGAAATTTTCCCATAAATAATATTATTATTATCCCATTTATTATTCTCATTAATAATTAAAACACCTTTTAATTATTAATCCTTTTTCTAAACACTTTAGAAATAATTCTCTCTCTTGATTTAATTTCCAAAAATTAAATCCTTAATTAATAATATTAAGAACTTTTCTTAATTAATTTATAATCAATGAAATCTTATTTAATCAATTATTAAATTTGCCAATTAATTATTTATTTCACAAATAAATAATTATTAGCCATTATTAATTAATTCCTCCACCATTAAATCATTCTCTTTTTATGGTGTGACCCTGTAGGTTCAATATTAAGCCGGTAGTAGAAATAAATAATAACAAAACTATTTTATCAATATTTATATAAATTCTCTAATTTATTAAATATGATTAATTAATTAATCACATTTATTCTACATCGTGAGTGATACTTCTCAACATATCGCGACTATCCGGATAATATGAATTCACTGCTTAGAATACCAAGAACCTGTCAGTGAATAGTTACCGTACAATAAACTCCTTCTACCCTACAATGTCCCGATTAAATACAAGGCATGAATCTCGTGTCAAGCGTATCTAATTCAATCACTTTGCTTACCATTTACTATGCGTAGTTCTATGCAAATTAGAAACTCCTTTCTAATTTCATTTACTCTGGCCAGAGATTCCTGAACTAGCATAAGTGGATCAGCCTTGAACATTCGCTTCCTTCACTGGAAGGGGTAGATCCTTTATTGATCATACACTATCTTCGTGTACAAATTACTATACCCAGAAGAGCCCTAAATAATTGTCCCTGGAGACTAAGAACTAAACCAAAGCATAGTTCAGTGTACACAAGATGACTATGATGACCTCAAGTCTAAGGATACTTGTACAACTATCACTAAGCGAACAACTGCTGACACGTGAGTGAACTCCATCAGTTGTTCAGCTGGGCGAGTCATGTTCAGTGAACTTATTCTATAATAAGCACCTACGTACTAGCTATAGTGTCACCACACAAATGTCTATGAGAACAGACATCCTTCATAATGAAGCAAGCATAGTATGTACCGATCTTTGCGGATTATTAATTACCAGTTAGTAATCCTACGACCAGGAACTATTTAATTTTAGAGTTATCATCTTTTTAGGTCTCACTATTATGATCTCATCATAATCCATAAAAAGCTTTACTCTAAACTATGGTATATCTTATTTAAACACTTAAATAGATAAAGCCCGTAATAAAAACAAAACAAGTCTTTATTAATATCAATGAAATCAAAACAGATTACATAAAAGTTATTCCTAAATCCTAATACACGATTGAACTTAGGACATATTCCTTTTACAAGATACGTCGGATCTTTTGAAATTTTAAAGCACGTTGGCAAAGTAGCTTACGAGTTATCGTTACCTCCGCACATGGAACACATTCACAATGTTTTTCACGTATCGATGATTAGGAAGTATAATCTAGACTCCAAGCATATAATAGAATAGGAGCCAATAGAGCTCCAAACAGATTGCCATATGTAGAGAGTCCGATATAGATTCTAGAAGAAAGAGAGAAAGTATTGAAAAAATAAAGTGGTAAAGTTCGTAAGAATATTATGGAAAAACCCAAAGGTTGAAGAGTCAACCTGGGATTTAGAAAAAGATATGAGAGAAAAGCACCCTCAATTGTTTTCTTAAGAGATTCTGAGGACAGAATCCTTTTAAGGGGGGAAGGATGTAATATTCGGGATATATCGTGCAAGTATTTTTGCTAATAGATAATTATTATATGTATTCAGTATCTATTCTGTGAATTATTTGTTAAGTGTTAAATATGTTTGAATGTTTAAAAATATTATTAATTAAGTATTTCAATTTTTATATGTTTCAAATAAAATATAGATAATTGTCATATCTTCCTAATTATTTTTATGTTGATTTATGAATTTATAGGAATCATATGGATTTTATAAAATCTTTTTTCCGGATATTTAAAATCTATTTTATAAAAATGGGAACCAACCACCGTTATCCGTTTTTACGTTTTTAGAACCCGAAACTCTTCCGAGAACTCCTTCCTAACCCAATTGCAATATTCCGAGCATTTTCCATGTTTCGACTTTTTTGATCCGGCGTACGGTTTGTCCTGCGCGGGTCCCGGCGCAATATTTTCGATATAATATTCGTTTCAGTAAATCAATAAAACTCGTATTTTCAATAAATGGGAGCTTTTTATTAAACTATCACAATTATCACCTCGTAATACGTGTAACCAGGCGCTGAGACCAAGACCGCAGTACAAATTGTACTGATTTGGATAATTATCTCGAAAACCGGTACCGCCTGGATCAGTTATTATAAATAAACATACCGTTTTATATCCGGAATGATCCAACGGGATACTAATTTCCCATAATTATAAATAGCCTCTACCGTATTTAATTTTGTATCGGAAATCATTTGCAAACAGTATTTACAGAATTTTTACAGAGAAAATACTATAATTCTATTTTGTTCTTCGTAATCAAACACAAATTCGGAGGCATTATTGATATCCGATTTTGGTGTACATATACTCAAAACGAAGCTACTGAAATCTAGAATCCAAATCTTCCATCAATTTCAACCCAGAAACATCAGGTGATTTTCTATTTAATTATTTTTATTCGAATTTCTGGGTATTTAAATTATGAATTTTTGTACGAATGATTGTTTGAATGATTTGATGATTGTATGTTGTAGAACTTGTTTTCCTGATCATTTTGGTATGTCATATGATCGATTTGGAGTTCAATAACATGTTCAAATTAGGGTTTGATTTTCGAATTGTATAATTAGGGTTCATATTCGTTTGAATGTTCTTGATTAAAATTGGGGGTTTTTTATTTAGGGATTATCATAAGTTCTAAAGGGGTGGGTTTTGTTCCCCTTGAAATTTGCAATCTAATCATATATAGCATGTTATCAGACGATTTCTAGATTGAACGGAGTTGTTGTTTGAAGTTCTCGCCGGATTTTTTCTAAAACTCGCCTGCGGCGAGTTTTTGTTTCAATCATTCTGATCAATTTCGGATATGTTTGCAGATTTGGTTTACATAATTGAACTGTATGTTGTCTATTCTTAAATTCTGGAGAGTTTTACAGTCATTCAAGGCTTCTGCCTCGTTTCCGGTGAGCTCGGTGTCACCGGCAATGGCGACGCCGACGACTTGGTGAAGAAGGTGGTCAAACTACAGTTTGACCCCTGTAGTTTGATCAACCTTACAATTCAGTCCCTGTATTTTCTATAAGTTATAAAAATACGATTTCTGTTTACAAAACTTTCAGAATTAGGATTTCTGTTTTAAATATTTTTTAAAAAAAGATTTCTTTTTATAAAATGATTTTTTTGAAATAGTTTTCATTATTTTAAAATTTTGAAAAACATTATTTTAATTCCAAAAATTATTATTAATTTAAAAATAAATTTGAATTAGTTATTTAATTAATTTCAGTTAATTTTTAATTGATTAATTAGTCAATTAATTTGGAAATTAATTGATTAATTGATAAAATTAAATATTAATTGATTTTAATTAATTATTTAATTGGATTTAATTATTTAAAAATGATTTAAAAATTCCAAAAAATAGTTTCAAGTTTTAAAATATTATTTTAAATTATTTTCGAGGCTCGATAATTATTATAAAATTATTTTGAAGCCAGAGTTGGCCAACCGAACCCTGTTTATTACTCCGAAATTGATCCAACGACCCGTTTTAATTCCGAAAAATGTTTTAAAAATGATTTAGAATGCCCAAAAGCCTGTTTATGACCCGAGACTTCTTTATAAATGATATACCATTGATTATTTGACGTGTTATGTGTTATATGTGACTTGTTGGTTGACTGCCGGTCTATATGTTCGGTGATTACTTGTTTATAGCATAACTTTCAATCCGTTAACCGGATTTGGGTAAAATGAAGGGTAGATAGAAGTGTATGTCGAATAGAATCGTATGAGTTAAATATTAATAGATACTTATGACGCCTAGCAGAGTAAGCAAGGCGTAAGAAAGAGAAGCAGGTGATCAGAAAATAGAATTGACATGTAGAAAATACAGCAAGTAATCAGAGGATAGAAGCGAGGCATAAGAAAAGCAGACGAATGATTGTTGAATGGAGTCATTAGACAAGTACAAGTGAAGTTAAAATCGATTATGATAAGGCAAGTACTTCTAAACCTTTCTAGAGATATATTGCAAATATTTCTAAATTCTCTTGTGACATATTGTTAATATTCAAAATAGCTCTGTTTTATATTGGAAATACTTTGAATCCTTCAGCCTTGAACCTGAGCCACATCATTTGATCTTTGAGCCGTAAGCCTTATTCTTTGTGAACCATTTTTTGTTAATTTACCAGATATTAAACCACACAAATACGAAACTACTCCACAAATATATAACCATCATATACCTAACACTGGAACATAATTGTTTAAATATACAGAAACTTTTATACTCAACCATACCTTGTGATATCAAAGTATTAAAACCCTGTAAAAACATTATCCATTTAATACCCGATTATCCTACAAGCTGGAGGCCATTTCTTTTTTATACTTTGACATACCCTATCTAGTACCCATGAATTTTCACCATGCTCTTATACAAATGTTTTATTGCTATTGATTATGATCTGGTTTTATTGAATTATACTGTTTATCATATTGAACTGCTTTAAAATTGGATAGTTTTCTTTGTGTGGACCAGATTCATGGTCATACCATATCGATGGTCAAGTTAGGTCAATGTGTGCCTTGGATCCAGTAGTTAGAGCAGTGTTGTGTGCTTTGCTCGGGGTTAGTGCGTGACTGATCAGCAGCCTAACCTTGGTTTTAAAAATTTAAAATGAATATCCAATTCTATTGGTTGTTTAACAAGAAACTTGATTCCTTTGAATCATCTCGTTTGATCATTGTTTAAACTCAGTTATTGCTATTATGACTTGCTGAGCTAGTTAGCTCACTCTTGCGAATCTTTTTATATATTTTTCAGTTAAGAAGGATACGGTTGATAGCGAGGTTTCCCAGTTCAATGTACGAGCTAGGACTCCAGATTATGTTGGATCGAGCTAGCAGGAGCCTAATGCAGTAATGAGATCATAAAGTTGTAAGAATAATTTTATATCAGTTGTAAACTAAATTAGTTGGGATTTGGTACGTTGTAATAAAAGTTAAGGTTTGTTTTCATACTTTAACCTGTTACGATCCGTGGTTATGTAAAGCAGGGTCATTGCAAATAATATTTTATATACATGTTTATATATTGAGTATGTGTTGTGGACCCTAAACTTCTGACCTGGGTTTGGAGGGCGCCACAACAGAGATCACAAGGGTGATATTGTTGATATGAAGCCTAATACTGCACAGATCAGAACATATCTTGGTATTAAGGGACTTGAATTCAATCTAGAGTCTGACAAAGCCTATGTCATAAGACTAGATCAGGAGTTGAGAAAAGCAAAAATTAATGATTTCAGATATGCTATCTTTCAAACTGGTGAAGATACTGCAGAACTCAAAGATGCTAAAAGGAGGATGATTGATGAACTCAGATATGCTGAGAGATGTTTATTAAAGAACTATCTTAGAACAACTCCTAACATCAAAGAGATCAGAAAGTGAAGCCAAGTCAAGATCTACAACTGCTCAAATTCTGATATGTATACAGACTGAAGTTGTTATCAGAAGTTAAAGTTGGTAAAGCTTTAAGGACTGTAAGTTGTAGTTATCTAGTCAATTTCTCATGCATTTGTACTTAATGTTTTTGACATCATGAAATATCTGTTAAACTTGTATATTATGCTAATTTACAAGTTGGGGGAGATTGTTAGATATATTTGATAATGTCATGTCTAATATGATTTGTGTTTAGTTTTCAGATCTTACTTAAACAGGAAAAATCAATACTTAACTGAAATCAGCACTTATACTGAAGTCACAACTTAAGTGATCAGTACTTAAGGTTCGGGAGATATTTATCAGGAGATAATATCAGGACTTAAAGGAATCTTTCAGATAAGGAAGGCGGCTGATTGAAAGGAAAGAAGATCGAGATAAACGTAAGAAGAGATATGCATGAAGAAGGAATTCTATGAAGAATGGAATATTTAGAAGAAAAGATAACTGATTGATATATTTTAGGAAGCAGAATTATATTCCATATCAATTAGCGATTATCTTATAATTGTGTGATATATAAATATAGACATAGGGTTTACACTATAAGTGTTATCATTATCGAGAATATTATTTAATATAACCCTAGCAGCTCTCGTGATATTTGTTCATCACTGAGAGAGGACAGTTCCATATTATAACAGAGTTTATTGCATTAAATAAAGTCTGTTTTCTGTTACTTGTGTTATTTGAATTCGATTCGATTGTGCTATACGCTGTATTCAACCCCCTTCTATAGTGTGTGTGACCTAACAACATCGCTGATAATGAGATAAAAAAATTTAGTTGATAATGGCTCTTCAGCTAACATTGTTTTTGAGGGATAATATATGTTAGTCCTTTAACAATATGACAAGAATTACAGAAGGGGGGTTGAATGGAATTCTTGAAACTTTTTCTTTCAAATAAAAATTTTTCTAACTCGAATATATATATAAGTGTGAATTGATTAGCACAATGCGGAATAGTTACTTAAATTAATCAAAACACAAGTAATTAAAAATAAGAGTCTTTAAAAACTTTTTGGTGGATTTGAATGATTCCACCAGAGATATATATTATATATCGAGAGAACCCTATGTACAATTTGCTCACAGCTGCTTACAAATATTAAACAACTAAGAGTACAGAGAAATTCTAAGAATTCTGCTTACAAATGTTTCTCTGCTTGTATCTTAGATTTTTCCCAAGTTGCTACTTCTTGGTTTATATATATCATCAAGATTATAAAGTAATGAGACAGGATAATAAAACAAAAACTATTTAGTCTATTACAATGCTATTTCATTACTCTATTCCAGCATCTTTGAATATCTTCATAATAGCATGGAAGTGGCAATGCTTCTTTGTTATCAAAAACCTAGTTGAATAGGCTACCATATTCCATTTGCATCCACTCGACGCATGTGACTGTGTTGTCACTGTCAACAAATATTTGAATTCTTTATCTGTCGGGTTCATGATCATCCATCGAGTTATTGATCGTCCGTCGGGTTGTTGATCATACGTCGAATTCATTGTTTATTCATCCGTCGGGTAGCAATCAGGCACTTGACTTCATTTCACTTATACAGAATTACAAGACATCATCTATGTGCAATTAATCAACCTATTCTGCATATCTAACTGAGGTCAACATGACTCAAATACTACTACAGATTCTAAATAATGTGTATGCAGAAATGTGCTACAGACTTATTGTTACATAAGCTACTCACTCGATGGATAATAAGTCATCATCCGTCGGGACTATATTGAGTCATCCGTCGGGACAATAAACCTTTTCCGTCGAGTGCTACATAATTTTACTAAGTAAAACTACCAAGGTGTTTTGTTCATGAAATCATCAAGTACACAACATATACACAACAATCTCCCTCAATTTATGTCTACTTGAATTGTAGCCATAAATTAAGAGACACTTGATGATAACAAAACACCTTAAAATTACAACTTTTAAAAGACAGAAGATAATACTGAAAAGTGCTTCAATTAACAAAATGTACAAAGTTTTGCTCACAGTCATTTTCAAGATGCTCCTCTAGCCCGAGCAGATTTATCTAGTTCCTTGAAGGTCTGGATCTCTTTCCAAGCTTTCTGTTGTTTTCCTCAATCTAATTTTGGAGCTGCCTGTGGAATTTCAGTACATCAGATTCTGAGAGATTTAACTTTCCTTGCATTTCCAAAAGAGTCTCATTGCTGGAGATGCTCAATTGGTCTTCTAATCTGAAAAATCTTCTTACTCCTTTGTCATCCAAGAACTCCATCAGCCAGTAGGGCCTTAGATGCACTCTTCTCCCTGTGTAAGGGATAATTAGAGTCTTTGGGAGTGCATCTTTAGCTTTAACAGTCCTTAGTTCTTCTATCTTCTTCAGTACCAATCTTCTTGTAGTAATATTAACCCAAAGTTCTTCTTGAAGGATGAATAAACTTTAATCAGTACATCTTGGCTTTCTTGAATGATCCTGTGAAGTGGCCACTGAATCTCCTTTCCTCCTTTGTACTTGAACACTAACCTTTGAGGTAGGTTTCTGTATGCATCAATTAATCTCACTTCATCTAGTTCATCTAGATAGAGGTTTAAATCAGAAAATTCTTTGATGTCACACAAGTACATGTAATCTCCCTTATTGGATTTAGATTGATCTTTGACTAGAGATTTGGATTTGAGAGGTGACAACTTCACTTTCTTGACTGCTCTTGACTTTGTTCTCTTTGGCTTGTTAAGGATTGGCAAATAGAAGTCAGGAATTGGTATGTTCTCCCATTCTACTGGTTCATCCTTAGGCACTATAGGTTCACCATGGATGTTCCTGTAAGGATCCACCACTTTGAAATCTTCAAATATCACAGAGGGTTTTGATGCTTGAGTTGTAGTTGGAGTTAATTCCTTGGGAAACTGATTCTCCAATTCCTTATCAACCATGTCCAGTTTCCTTTTAGTTCTTTTAGCCAATTCCTTGATTCTTGGAGATTTCTTCTGTTGTTCAACTTGCTTCTTTGATTCAATAACTTCAGATGGCTGAGAAGGAATTTGTTATGATGAATTTACAACATGTAGCTTGGCCAAGATAACAATTTGCACTTTCTTTTGTTTAGTCTTTTTAGCATCCAGAGCAGCTTACTTCTTTTCCTGCTTCAATCTAGCCTTTTCTTCTCTCTTTGCTTGAGAAAATTGAGGATGTCCAGCCACTACACAAATTTCTTTCCCATTCCTGAAAATTTTAGCAATTCTTCTTTTTAAAGCTGAGTCAGCTGGATCTTTGTAGAAAGCAATTGATCTTGACAGAAGCTTCTTTTCATCAGGCTTAGGTGTCTCATACATTATCCAAAGGGTTCTTCAATGATGATTTTGAGTAGTTTACCCTTGGTTTCAGAATTGTTTCAGCCTTTGGAGATTTGATGCAGGATGGCTGTCCTCTTTTCAGATAGTTCATGCTCATCTCATTCACACTAATTTTCTTGACTTGAGAGTGATGGATGGCTAACTTAAGTGGCTCCTTGACAAGTTCAAACTTCTTATGTATTTCCTCATCAATCTTCTCCCCATTGACTAAACTCAACTTCTCCTTATAAGCTGCTCTTATGTTGGCTGCTGCTGCATTGATCAGATCTATACTGTTTGTAACTGGTGGCTTTGAGATAGTAATTGAAGGCATAATTACTTTACTGATTTGAAACTGAAGCCTCTCCCCCTCACTTGGTCCTTTCTCCCTCTTTTTGTTATCATCAAGTTGAGTAGAGGAGGAGGTTTGAGCAGCCACCAATTTTTGAAGTAGATCTGTATGTTGGGCTTGATGAAGATGAATGGCTGTTAAAGATGGTTCCATGGCTGAAATTCTTCTGTCCAAGGCATCTATCTTTTTTACAAGATCAAAATTTTTCCTTAATTGCCTCTTGATGTCAAGCATTGTAGCTTCTGGAAGTTTAGAATCTAGCTTGTCTGAAATGGCCTTCTTCATCTCCTCAATATCACCCTTCATGGTGTTTACATCCCTAGCATGCTGGAAGCCCTAGATTTGTTAAAGTTGCAGGGAGGCTAGATGTTCCTGAAGGAGCTTCTTGATACTGGCATTAGTAGTGGTTTGAAGAGCAGTATTTGTCTGATTGATTAGTTGGATCAGGGTGGTCTTGAAGTAGTGCTCATCACAGTGCTTTGAGAATGCCCATGATGGCATACCTGATCTTGAACTTGAGCCTACTTCTCCCCCTATGTCCATTGCCTCATCTTCACTGATATGGATCTCTCCACAGAGAAAGAAAAGAAAAAGAAGAAAAGGGATAAGAGAAGAAGAGGATATTTCAAAAGAACACGATCAATCCAAAAACGTGAACTTTGAATCTCAAATTGCTTAGATCAATCCAGAAACTAAGTAATTCGAATCTAACCTTCAAAACAATCCAGTAATTGAAGTTTATAGGGAAGAAAAACTACTCATAGTTTATCTCAAAACAAAAGTTTTATATCATCCATTGTCTCTCTTAAAAGATTACATTAGAAGGGTATTTATAGGCTTAGACAATAACCCAAACCCAATAGGATTCCGAGAGAAATTCAATATCAGCTTGAATTAGCCAATATCTGAATCCTTCTAGGAAACAAATTTAAAAACCAAATCCGAATAGAAAAAAGACAAAAACCAAATCCAAATAGGAAAATAAAATCCTAAGTGCTTAAAACAAGAAAAACCCTTTCAAGTGAAAGGTAAAAACTTGCAAGCAAAATTCAAATTAATTATTATATAATAATCAGCTACTTGTCCAACTTCATGCATCGCTCCTTTATTCCTTGTTGTCCAAGTAAGCTGCATAACCCATGTTTGTGTCCTCTCCAATTGAACACCACCATGAGTACGCATAACCAAATCCAAATTAACATATTCATTCCTTGATCCTCATCATTCACTATCCCCACTCCCATCACCAAAGAAATCAGTTGAACCACCAGTATCATAGTCCATATCACCAGCTGTAGAAGGCAAAGCTGTGATGGCATCCTTAGCTCTCATCATAGACTGTGTGGTATGCACCAGATTGAGCATCCTTTCTGCATTGTCATTGCCCTGTTCAGCTAGAAGTTGATAAGCTGGAACAGGGTGAGTAAATGCCTCAGCATCAAGGGAAGTGGAATCTATAACAGCTTTAAGATGCTGAGATAGTCCTTCCCTGTCTGCATCCTGGACATTCATTGACTCACTAGCAATGACATCCATCCTTATAGCTCCAATACCTGCATTTCTCTCATTTTCTCTCTTTTGTTGCATCAGGGTCTCACCCTGGCTCCCCACCCTCACACCCTCACCTTCACCTACTAAGGTGGGACTCCTCTCACTCTCTTTTTCCAATCCTAAAGAAATGGATTGCATAGTTTTACTCATTTCCTCTCCTTTTTCCTGGGAGCAACCCAGACTCTCACTCAAAACACTCTTCTCTCTCAATCCTAAGAGTGACTGTACAACCATTAAATCTTCTGCACTTGAAATAAATGAAATTTGAAGCTGTGCAGAGATACTCGACGGATGAGTGATATCCATCGAGTGAGTGGTGTTGTTATCCGACGAATAACTGCTGTTAAGCTTATCCGTCGAGATACAATCACTACTCGACGGATGAGCAATATCCATCGAGAGAGTAGAAATGAATGAGCTGGGAAAAGAAACTATTGTTGACTCTGTGCTGATTGAAGATATTTTAGGCACAGATGATACAGCAGTTCCTGAAAGAATTGGCAAGTGAGTCAATAAATCATCTAAAAGATGATGCTCACTTGCACTAGATTTTGGCTTCCCCAACAGAGTTAAAGAAGGGGAATCAGGGATTGATGTGTTTATCATATCCACATCCAGAAAATTTGTTGGTGAGTTTGGTGTTTGAGGTTCTTCTATAACTAGAGATTTTGGCTGTGACTCCACATTTATTGGAGCCACATCAAACTGAATTTGTGAAGGTGCAGTGACTGTATCTTTTGCACCAGTTTGCACAGTATGTGTACCCTGTGCATCCCCAAGGGTTTTAGACTTCTTCTTTCTGGCATAAGTCTGGGGTGAGCTTGTGTCCCTAACCCTCTTGGCCTTTGCTCTTGGTTGAGAGCTTTGTTCAATAACTACATCCTTTTGGGAGGATGCAGCTAGAAATGAGCTTTTATCCTTTTTAAGCACTGCAGTTTATTGGGAAACTGCAGTGTGGCTAGGCTGGGATCCACTCAACTCTCCATCCTTATTCTTAGGGTTTCTTTTATGTTCACCCCTTCCCTCACCTACCTTGCCCTCCTTCACACTCCCCTATTTGTTTTTAGTGGATTTTGCAACTAGCATCTTTTGAGAGATACCGGAGGGGGCTTTCTTAGATTTGGATTTTGAAATAATTGCAGGTATGGTGGCTTGGGTAGGCAATTGTTTGGTCATTGACATAGTTGCCATAGCCACACTAGAACTCAAAGAAATTGTTGAGGTTTGAATAGTGGTAGGGATAGATGAACTTACCTCACTTACCTGAGGTGCTTGCATTACTGGAAAATAGAACAATGGCACATCCTTGTGATAATTGGCCCTGTTCAAATCTGCAATGAGCCTTCTCTCTTTAACCCAACAATCTAGTTTGTTGTTAGGATTCTAAAGCACAATCTCTTCACAGAGGTGGTTAGCTAACATCATAAAGAATCTAGCATAATACACATTTTTACCTCTTTTATTTAACTCTCCTAATTTAAAGCCTAACTCAAACAAGATAAGATCACTGAAATTATAGAATTTATCTGTAACTGGCATGTAGAGCATGTTAAGCATAGATATATTGACTGAATCAAAATTACTGATTTTTCCTGAAAAGACCTTTGTCACAACATCACACATAAAACTCCATTCTTTCCTAAGACCCATTCTCCTAATGTCACTTAACTTGGAAGTAGAAAGAGCATAGTCCATGGAATTAAGCATATTGATTATATTAGTGTCAGTGTGTGGTGAGGTCATAGTGTTATCAGGAATCTTGAAACATGCTTTTATAACATCACTATTGATACAGAATTCTTTACCTTTAATGGTGAGTGTGATGGTCTTATCTGTAGAGTTGTAGGTAACAGTTGTCCACATTTCTTCAACAACTTCACAGAAGATTGTGGGTGATTTCAGCATGGCATAGCTGAGCTTGCAATTCTTCACAAAGTCCATCATCTTGTGATAGTCATTAGATTGCTGAATACCCTTGTTAACGAGTGTAGTGAAGTTGTTCTTCTCATAAATGAACCCAGTTTGAGATATAATCTTTACAACTGGTGCCATTGTTAGAGAATAAGAGCTTGAAGAGAAAGAGAGTAAGTGCTTTGAGAGAGAATGAAATTAGAGCAGTTGAATTGAGAATGATAAAAGAAAAGCGATTGAAATGAAATAAGCTTTTATACTATCTCAAAAATAACTGTTAAAAATAATAAAGTAAAATAAAGTAACCAATAGAAATTGGCTAAAATAGCCGTTTAAAAATAAACTGTAAAAAATTCCACCCATTATCCGTCGTGTTATGCTAACAAACTGTAAGTATACTCGATGGATAATGTACAGGGAATTAACGACTGAGATTAAGACAATTCGACAGATGAGGATAAACGGTTATCTGTCGAGTCATAAAATATTCCAGAAAAATAATTGATTTTTATTAGCAAATAGTATACCGACGGATGATCAAACTCGATGGATAAGGATCATCCGTCGGGATGTAAATTTTGACTTAGCCAAAATTTCATCCCAGACTGAAAGGTCAATTATATTTTTGGCTGCATTTCAACTTGCAAATTAACTCATATAGATTTAAGAATAATTAAGCATACCTAACTCACTTACCAACCTTGAAAAGGTGGATTCATCCAGTGGCTTGGTAAAGATATCTGCAAGCTGCTTCTCACTTGGAACAAAATGTAGTTCTACAGTACCATTCATTACATGTTCCCTTATGAAGTGGTACTTGATATCTATGTGCTTTGTCCTTGAGTGTTGTACTGGATTTTCAGTGATGGCAATTGCACTTGTGTTATCACAGAAAATAGGAATCCTCTCAACTTGCAAACCATAGTCTAACAATTGATTTTTCATCCATAATATCTGTGCACAGCAACTACCAGCAACAATATATTCAGCTTCAGCTGTGGAAGTAGAAACTGAATTTTGCTTTTTACTGAACCAGGACACAAGCTTGTTTCCAAGAAATTGACAGGTTCCTGTTGTACTTTTTCTATCAATTCTACAACCTGCATAATCTAGCCTACTAGCTGTTAAGTACAGAAGTGCGCCAACCATGCCTCTATAACTTGAAATATCCATAAACTTTTCAGTAATGTTTAATTCAAACTTAGTTGCAGTGGCCATGGGAGTTTTTGCAGATGTGCAATCCACTAGATCAAACTTCTTTAAAAGATCAAAAATGTATTTAGTTTGACTAATGAATATTCCATCACTAACTTTCTTAACTTGTGAACCAAGTAAGTAAGTTCTCCCATCATACTCATTTCATACTTACTTTGCATCAATTCGACAAACTTTTTGCAAAGTTTCTCATCTGTAGAGCCAAAGATAATATCATCTACATAAATTTGAACAAGTATACTAGAGCCATTAACATTTCTAAAGAATAAAGTTTTATCTACAGTACCTCTTGTGAAATGGTTTTCCAGAAGGAACTTTGATAAAGTGTCATACCATGCTCTAGGTGCTTGCTTCAGTCCATAACGTGCTTTCAAAAGATAATAGACATGTTCTGGAAAATTTGGATCTTGAAAACCAGGAGGTTGAATGACACAGACTTCCTCCTCCAAATCTCCATTAAGAAAGGAACTTTTGACATCCATTTGATAGACTTTGAAATTGGCATGGGCTGTATAGGCTAAGAAAATTCTGATGGCTTCAAGTCTTGCAACAGGAGTAAATGTTTCATCAAAATCTATTCCTTCTTGTTGACAATAGCCCTTAGCAACCAATCTAGCTTTGTTCCTGACTACTATGCCATTTTCATCCATCTTATTTCTAAATACCCATTTGGTGTTTATTGGATTCTTTCCTTTAGGCTTGAGCACCAGCTTCCATACATTATTCCTTTCAAATTGGTTTAGCTCCTCATGCATAGCTAAAATCCAATCAGGATCCAACAAAGTTTCTTCTACCTTCTTTGGCTCTTCCTTGGAAAGAAAGCTACTGTATAGACATTCTTCTTGAGTTGCTCTCCGTGTTTGAACTCTAGAAGAAACATCACAAATAATAAGCTAAAAGGGGTGATCTTTTTTCCATTTTCTTTATTGAGGTAGATTAGCTCTAGATGAAGAGGCCTCATTGTTTTCTTGATGTGTGATTGAGTTTTGATTGTTAGAAACTCCCCCTGAGTTTGTGGATCTTTGATTTGAGAAAGGGGAACTTTCTACAGGTGATCTATCTTAATTTTAGCTTCTCTTGATAACCCGACGGATGGTGAGTTTTGAGTACCGACGGATGAGGCTGGTTGTCTCCCGACGGATAACGCAGATTGCCTCCCGACGGATGAAACATTATTTAACTCGACAGATGTTGAGTTTTGTGCTTCATTGATAGTGGATTTTTCTGCATTATACTTAGATACAGTTTCTTGATCACTTTCATCATCACTATCATCACTAACCATCTCCACATTGTCGAATTTGAGGCTCTCATGGTAATCTCCATCTTGCAGTCCTTCCAATCTTTTTATCATCAAACACAACATGTATTGATTCCACAACAATGTTGGTTCTTAGATTGTAGACTCTATATGCTTTACCAACAGCATATCCAACAAAAATTCCTTCATCTGCTTTAACATCAAACTTCCCATTTTGATCAGTTTGATTTCTCAGAATATAGCACTTGCAGCCAACGACATGAAGAAAGTTTAGAGTTGGCTTCTTATTCTTAAATAATTGATATGGAGTCATGCATCTTGCTTGATTAACTAGAGAAATATTCTGAGTGTAGCATGCAGTATTAACAGCTTCTGCCCAGAAATATGTTGGCAGTTCAGATTCTTCAAGTATTGTTCTTGCAGCTTCAATAAGTGATCTGTTCTTCCTTTCCACTACTCCATTCTTTTATGGAGTTCTTGCTGCTGAAAATTCATGCAGAATCCCATTTTCCTCACAAAATGCTCTCGTGAAAAAATTCTTGAACTCAGTTCCATTGTCACTCCTGATTCTTCTAACCTTGAAATCAGGATGATTATTGACTTGCCTTATGTAATTGATGATGATTTCACTAGCCTCATCTTTAGACTTTAGGAAATATGTCCAAGAGAACTTTGAGAAATCATCTATAATTACTAGGCAAAATCTTTTTCTTGAGATAGACAACACATTGACTGGTCCAAACAAATCTATGTGTAGCAGTTGTAAAGTTTCTTCAATTGTTGAATCAAGTTTCTTCCTGAATGATGCTTTAATCTGCTTCCCTTTTTGGCAGGCATCACACAGTCCATCCTTAGAAAACTCCACTAGAGGAATGCCTCTAACCAGTTCTTTCTTTACTAGCTCATTTCATGGTCTTGAAGTTTAAATGGGATAGCTTCTTGTGCCATAGCCAACTTTCATCCCGACTTACTTTACTGAGAAGACAAGTAACAGATTCTGCATTAGATGAGTTGAAATCAGCTAGGTACACATTTCCTTTTCTCACACCAGTGAGAACCACTTTGTTGCTTCTTTTATTAGTCACAACACAGGCTTCTGAGTTGAAGGTTACTGAGTTGCCTTTATCACAAAGCTGGCTGATACTCAACAAATTGTGTTTGAGACCATCCACTAAGGCAACCTCCTCAATGATGACATTGTCCTTTGAAATCAAGCCATATCTCACAGTATAACCCTTATTGTCATCTCCAAAAGTAATACTTGGGTCCCGCCTTGTTAGCTTTCTTTTTCTGTTTCTTAGGCTTTATCTCATTTGACTTGGGGATATCAGATTCATCCTTGGTCATTTGAGTTGGGCCTTTGAAACCATTCATTACAACATAATTATCATGCATATTATTATTAACAGGGAATGGCATGCTATTAGTAAACATGTTATTCCAGTATGGCATGCTAAATGGCATTTGTGGCATACTAAATGCAGCATAATAAGGATTAGGTGCAAATGGCATGTTAGCAAACTGTGCATTCATATTCTGTGTGGACATAACATTCATAGGCATGGGAGACATGGCAGGTGGCACAAACATGGAAGTAGGCATGGCAGATTTGCAATTAATAGACAAATGATTTACACTACCACACTTGACACAGATTTTTCTAGGAGCATATTTATCAGGTGTGTAGTTATTGTGTTTGTTAATCCCTATTTTACCATTTCTATTGTTTTTCTTTTTAGCCTTTGTTTGTACCTCAATCTTTTCAAGTCTATCACTTAACTGTTTGACAGTCATGTGACCAACATTAGCCTTTTTCCCTTTCTTAACTTGACTCGATTCTCCTGAAACAAAGTTCTTGGAAACAGACCCATACTTCTCATTCAGCTTAACAAGTTTGGCTTTACTAATAGGATTGCTCACAGTCGACGGATGAGGATTTTCATCATTCGACGGATAACCCTTTTTGTTATCGGACGGATGATCCTCATCATCCGTCGAGTCTACATCTGTTAGCACTCCATCTACCAAATTTGGTTCTAGTCTCTCTTTGTTCTTTTTCCAGGCTGCATCACAGAAAGACTCAATTCCTTGAACTTTGGTGATTTGAGCATGGACATCCCTGGATATTTTCCATGCCTTAATCACCTCTTGTTCAAGCTCGAGCTGCTTCTTTTAAATTTCTTCTTTCTTCAAGGACTCAGTTAATTCCTCCTTGGCAATCTTACACTCAATTCTTAACTTTTCAAAATCAATGAACTGAGACTCAAGCACATTATTTCTCTCACTCAAAAACAAATTATTTTCTTTGATTTTAGCATTTTCTTTAGTAAGAGACTTAAGTGTAACACGCAAATGATATAACTCTATAGACATGTCATTTATGGCATCATTACACTCAGCTTTAGATAAATGTGCAAGGTTTGTAATAATTACCTGATTACTTGAAGAACTTGTTTCTGTCTCATCAGATTTGGCCATTAGGGCTAGATTAACATAGCTGACATCTTCATCTTCATCCAGACCATCTGCTGCCCAGTCATTTTCTTGTGTTATGAAAGCCCTTTCCTTTTGTTTGAGCAGTTCAAAGTATTTTTGCTTATAATCCACAGTCTCAAACTTTTTCTTACTGGAATCTGACTTTCTACACTCACTGGAAAAATGCCCTGCCAAGCCACATTTGAAACATTTGAATTTTGATTTATCCACCATATTTCTATTTGGCTTGGCTGCTCCAAAGTTCTTCTTGAACTTGAGCTTCGCAAATCTCCTGGAAAGAAATGCTAGGTGTTCATCAATGTCCTCCATGTCATCTTGGCTCAAAGAATCTTCATTCTCAGCTACCAGCCCCTTGCCCTTGCTTCCACAGACCCTTGAAGTTGACTCAACAGCTTCCATCTTCTCTTCCTTCTCTTTTTCCAACTCAGCAACTAGTGCAATGGATCCTCCTTTCTTCTTTCCTCTCTCCATCCTCTCATCTTACTCTATTTCAAGCTCATAAGTTTTCAGGATGTCATACAGTCTCTCCAAAGTAAACTCCTTATAATCTTGTGAGTTTCTTAATGAGACTGTCATTGATTTTCATTCCTTTGGAAGAGATCTAAGGAATTTCATATTGGAGTCTTTTATCTGATAGACCCTTCCATACAACTTTAGAGCATTTAGTAGTTTTTGAAACCTACTAAAAATGTCAGTGAGAGACTCACTTTCTTCATTATGAAAATGCTCATATTGCTGAATCAGGAGCTGCATCTTGTTTTCTCTAACATGCTCAGTGCCATCACAGATGATCTGTATTGTATCCCAAACATCCTTGGCAGTTTTGAAGTTGATAATGTTGTCAAACATATCTCCATCAACTCCATTAAACAGGATATTCATGGCATTTTTATCCTTCCTGACTTGTTCAATGTCAGGATCAGACCATTCATGCATGGCTTGGGTACTGATGGCTTGTTTCCTGTTGCAGCTCTCATTGGAATATGAGGACCTCTTTCTATGCAGTCAACATAGGCCTCATCTTGAGAAAGCAAATGAAGATGCATCTTTACCTTCCAATGATGGTAATTATCTTTATCCAGAAAAGGGATCTTGACTCCAACATCCTTCTTGTTCATCTTGCTGTATTGTTTTGATCTTTAAACTCTTTGTAAGTTAAGAGCTTGCTCTGATACCAATTGTTAGTCCCTTAACAATATAACAAGAATTACAGAAGGGGGTTGAATGGAATTCTTGAAACTTTTTCTTTCAAATAAAAATTGTTCTAACTCGAATATATATAAGTGTGAATTGATTAGCACAATGCGGAATAGTTACTTAAATGAATCAAAATACAAGTAATTAAAAACAAGAGTCTTTAAAAACTTTCTGGTGGATTTGAATGATTCCACCAGAGATATATATTATATATCGAGCGAACCCTGTGTGCAAATTGCTCACAGCTGCTTACAAATATTAAACAATAAAGAGTACAGAAAAATGCTAAGAATTCTGCTTATAAATGTTTCACTGCTTGTATCTTAGATTTTTCCCTAGTTGCTACTTCTTGGTTTATATATATCACCAAGATTACAAAGTAATGAAACATGATAATAAAACAAAAACTATCTAGTCTATTACAATGCTACTTCATTACTCTATTCCAGCATCTTTAAATATCTTCATAATAGCATGTAAATGGCAATGCTTCTTTTTTCTCAAAAACCCAGTTGAATAGGCTACCACATTCCATTTGCATCCACTCGATGCATGTGACTGTATTGTCACTGTCAACATATATTTGAATTCCTTATCTGTCGGGTTCATGATCATCCGTCGAGTTATTGATCATCCGTCGGGTTGTTGATCATCCGTCGAATTCATTGTTTGTTCATCCGTCGGGTAGCAATCAGACACTTGACTTCATTTCACTTATACAGAATTACAAGACATCATCTATGTACAATTAATCAACCTATTATGCATATCTAACTGTGGTCAACATGACTCAAATACTACTACAGATTCTAAACAATGTGTATGTAGAAATGTGCTACAGACTTATTGTTACATAAGCTACTCACTCGATGGATAATAAGTCATCATCCGTCGGGACTATATTGAGTCATCCGTCAGGACAATAAACCTTATCCGTCGAGTGCTACATAATTTCACTAAGTAAAATCTACCAAGGTATTTTGTTCATGAAATCATCAAGTACACAACATATACACAACAATATACCTCCCCGTGGTCTTTGGAACTGCACCCCGGCAAGTCTCGCATGTCATAAAATTCTATGTGATAAGCGCATCATCCTCTTATAACATGATTCTCGGGAAGCCTATTATCACCAAACTCCGGGCCATCCCTTCAAAGATTCACTTGAATCTGAAGTTTCCCACCCCGGGAGGCATTGGAGAACTCAAAGGGGACCGAGACATATCCAGGAGATGTTATGGGCAGGCTCTGGTGATGGCCGAAATAAACCCTGAAAACAGGAAGAGGGTAATGGCCTTACCAAAAGGCCAAAGCTGCACGAAGCATCACGAACATCTCAACAAAAGGCCAAAGTTGGACGTGAATATGATCGAAGATTCGGGGTACGACATAACCAATGCTGACGCCCGGATTCAGAAGTTTGTGGAAACCAAAGAGAAGACAAAAGTCTAACCTGCCCAGCAGATAATGGAAGTGGAGCTATAGCCCGGGAACCACACCCGGAAGATCAAAATCGGCAAAGGCCAGGAAACCACTTTTATGAAGGAGCTTATTGACCTATTAAAAGAGTATGCTGATGTGTTCGCTGGTCCCCGGAGGACATGCCAGGGATCGATGAATCCATTGCAATGCACAACCTAGACGTAGATCCAAAATAAAGACCCATCAAGCAGCGAAGAAACTTTGCCCCGGAAAGACATCAAGTAATTGATCAAGAAGTGGAGAAGTTATTAAAGGCGGATATTATTTGCGAAATTAAGTACCCGGATTGGCTAGCAAACGTTGTCCTAGTCAAGAAACTCAACGAGAAGTGGAGAATATGTGTTGACTACACAAGCCTCAATTCAGCATGCCCCAAAGACTCCTACCCACTTCCCAAAATCGACCAGCTGATAGATGCAACTTCGGGCCATGTAATGCTAAGTTTTATGGATGCTTTTTCTGGATACAACTAAGTCAAAATGAGTCCGGAAGACATCACGAAGACTGCATTTATCACACACCGGGCTGTATACGCCTTCGTCATGATGTCGTTCGGACTAATCAACGCTGAAGCAACATATCAGAAAATGATGAACACCATTTTCAAAAACCAACTGGGGAGGAATATGGAGTCCTATGTCGACGACATGATCTCAAAGTTGACCACGATCCCGGATCACGTCAAAGACCTCAAGGAATGTTTCGATAATTTGAGAAAGTACAACATGAAGCTGAACCCAGAGAAATGTTCTTTCGGAGTCCCATTTGGGAAATTTCTCGGTTTTTTGTTCAGTGAAAAGGGAATCAAATCCAACCCGGAGAAGATCAAGGCCATAATGGAAATGGCAATTCCCCGGACTCAGAAAGACATTCAGAAATTGGCAGGATGTTTGGTAGCCCTTCGTAGGTTTATCCCAAAATTAGTAGAGAAATGCCTTCCTTTCTTTGAGTTACTAAAAGGAGCCCGGAACAAAAAGCTAATCGACCGGACTCCAAAATGCCACGCGGGCTTAGTAAAAGGAGCCCTGGCGGATCCGCCTGTGAAGACGCCAACCCGGGCATAAACTCCCTGAAGCTCTATGTGGACGGGTCATCAACAGCCGAGAGGTCCGGCGCCGGCCTCATTTGGATTAGCCCGGAAGGGTTCGCCATTCAACAAGAAATAACCTTCACCTTCAAAGCAACAAACAATCAAGCTAAATATGAGGCACTCCTCTCCGAACTCAGGTTAGCAAAATCTCTCGGGGTAACCAAGATGGTCATCTATAGTGACTCTGGGATTGTTGTCAAATAAACCAGCGGAGAATACTTTGCGAAAGATTCCAAATTGGCATAATATCAAGCAATGGTACGAGGTATCCTGGAAACCATCCCGGAAACCACCATCCTCTAGATAAACAGAGAAGAAAACTCCAAGACAGATGAGCTATCCAAGCTCGTACGGAAAACTTCGGATATCAGCAATTCGGTCTATTTTGAAGAGGTCGGGGCACCTAGCACGGAAAACATGAACTTATTTTTTATCGTTAAATAATTTCTAGTACTTTCTTATAACATTTTTAGTAATGAAAAATTCATTTCTCTTTTATTTTTTATTTTTTTCTCTCTCTCGCTTCCTTCCATTTTTTGTCCATATCTTTTTAAATTTAATAATGTAATAATAATAAAAAAGGTGTATGAGGATCACTGTTATAGTTAAAATATAAAATCATATCATAAATTATTAAGAGTCAATATTTTATATTATTTATACAAAAGCTACTAACATAACGTCGGCTCTCTTATTTCTAGACCTTTTGCTGCTGCAAGTCTAATAGCTGAAGAAGATAATTCGGAATTCTAAAACAATCGTACAGATACAGTTAGTTGAATTCGGTTTCGAAGATCGAAAAATCTATACATCACCAAGTAATCAAAATTGAACTGCATGTCAAACATTATCCTCCAGAACAATCATAAGATTAACTATACGAGATTAAATTTCAGGAAGCTGCCTTTCTGAGAACATGTAATTTCAATCATGGAGAAGAAACAATGACATAATCCTCATCGCCCTTCCTAACCTTCTCCGTAACTTTATTCTTTTTATTTACAAAAGAATAAATAAATAAAATTTTAATCCACAACAAACAAAAGTAAAATATAAATCAATCACCACAATTCAAATATGTATTATCTAAAAATCATTCATATTCCACTTCGAGCGTTCATTTTCGCTCAACAAAGTACAACTATTCCAATTCAATTCGATTAAAAACCAAACCGTAACCGAAATCATAAACTAAACTCAGATCCTCTGGATCTTATCCGCCTTGACAACCGGGTTAGCCAACGCAATAGCTTCCTTCCCGACACCCTTGAAATCAAACTGACACTCGTGTTTCTCAGGATACCTATGTACCCCACAATACACATCACCACACTTACACTTAAACCCTAGCACACCAACCTTCTTCCGACAACTCGTACACCGATTCGCATTCTTTGTCTCTTCCTTCGCCGCCACCTCCACCAATCCAACCGGCTGAACCGGTACATCCCGAACCGGAACCTGAACCGGTTCCGGTTTAACCGAAAACTTGTCAACTATTTTATCAACCGCCGCTTTAGCCGAAGCCGCTTGCTCTTCATGAATAACAAGATCTCGATGACACTTTGAACATAAATTATTAGTTGAAGCCGAGCCGAAGAAGCCGCAGCCGTTGGCGCAGTATATCGGCTCCGATGTCTTGTAAGTCGTGCCATCGTTGCTGCCGTTGGAACTCATCTCCGATCTATAAATTTTATGGAACAAATAAAATTTAATTATGAAGATATTTGAATGAATAAAATAAATTTGTGCAGGTGTGTTTATATAGGGGGTGTTGAATAGAGAGAGTATAAATAGGAGTGGATTGATTTGTACGCGGAGTGGATTAGGACTCGATACGTGAGGCGGTAGTCAAAAACAACGTGTATATCCAAATTCCAAAGGAAATTAATTAAATATATGTATCGATAACCGTCTACATACATCAGGCACCGTGTAATTTAATTTACTTTTTTTTAGTAAGAAGCGCCTAGTAAGTTCTGGAACCATTTTCACATGGTAGCACCCCTTTTTATATTTGACGTTGTCCGTTTTTACTACTGCAATTTTAAACCTTTTGAAGGTAACTGGTGTGGGTGTGGGGCCGGAGAAAAATATGGAGAATAAATTTTTTGGAAATTGTTAAAAATATTATTTTTTATTAAATTATTTGTAATTTTATTAATTTTTCAAAATGTTTTTAAAAATATGATGTTGAATAATATATTGTAATTTAATATAAATTTTGTAACTGTTTTGGATTCCATTTTATATTGCATCTTAGGTTGTAAACATGGCTGTAATTTACACAACGTATATTTGTTAATTTTTTTTTATAATTTTAAATTACAAATATGATTGAAAAAATGATTGCACGTATTTTTACAAATATTTTTAAAACTTTATAGTATTTTTGTATTTTTTTTGTGAAATTTGGGTATTTATGAAAAAGTCTCAAAACTTTTTTGTATGCATTATGTTAGATTTAGAATTTTTTTTGTTAAAATTATTATTTATCAATTATGATTTTAATAATTTTCAATTGTACCTCATTGTTTGGATAGTGCCTCTGTGACGACCCGTACTTCCGGACTATTAAATCTAAATACCAAAACTTAAATAAAATAGATTCTTATTCGATAATTCAAATATATCACGAAGGTCAAAGCAGCGGTCAAACTCAATAATCAAAATCATAAAAACAGAGACGCAGCTCCACAAATCCGATAATAATTGTCTAACAGATAATTAAATTTATTCTCTAAAAACAAAATCTTTATTCTAATTCAAATAGCACAAAACGAAGCAGCACAGATCTCCACATAGTTCTCATTCCTTAATTTTAATATGCTCCAAATTCCGAACCTGAAATGTTAAAAGGGGTGAGCTACACAGCTCAGCAAGTACAAATTGACTAACTTTTAAACAGAAAAACAATGGGTGTTTTGATAAAACGATTTTTTTTAAAACAATAATAATTTTGTAAAACATTTTCTAAAATAAATCCAACCCAAAGTTTTATATTTTATAAGTCAGAATTTAAAACAGAACAGAGCAGAGTTTATAACAGTACAGATTTTATACCAGATCTGAACAGAATAAAACAGAACGAAACGATAATTCTTATAAATACCACAGTCTTGATCTACGGCCACACTTTGCCAGTAGTCGGCATCTAATTCTTATTCTTATTCTTTATACCACACTTTGCCAGTGGTCGGCATCTAAAGTTCAATAATTACGCGCCCTTAATAGGTATCTAAAGTTGCACACTCGTGCGCCTACTAAGGGTATCTAAGGCTAGTTCCGGAACTATAGCGTAAATTACGAACGGTTCGAAAACGTAGAGACTGGGTTCTAAAATTCACAAATACTTATATCTTATAATTTCGAAATCAAAGTTTCTTAAATCTTATACGAAATTAAAAACAGAACTGAAATATCTTTTTCGAAAATTAAAAGTAAGTCAAAAGTACTTACCTCGAAGTCGACTGAAAATCGAAAATTACACACGATCAGATCCTAAAATTTTAATTAGCAAAACACATAATAATTAATAACAAATTTGTACACTCAGATTACATGAAGCACTTAAGCAAACAAACTAGCAGACCACGTATTTTGATCACATGCGCATAATTACATTAATCAATTAGATTTACCATTATCTACTATTAACAATTCAATAATCTAAAATAAATTTAACAAGGCTTCTGCATGCATGTACAGTTAACTCATGAAATATATTAATCCTTTGTACAATTTCCTTTGAACTATTCGCACAATTATACAAAAAGAAACTTGAACATACGGAACTATGCATGCACTTTGGACAAAATAGACAAAAAAATACATGTAAACAAAATTAACAAACAAATTTGCAATAAAATTAAAGTACTAAATATATAACAAGCACAAAGCTTATACGTTAATACTAAATTAAATTTACTAACTCAAAATTTACAAAACCTTTAAACCAGCACGTAAACATATATCAGCTAATAAAATATTACAAAAAAAATTTATCAATAAAGAAAAAAAACAAGCCAATTAAGTAACCGAACATGTTAATAACTTTAATTATTCATACAAAAAAAAAAGAACCACACGGGCGCATGTTTCATTCTCAGACCAATTAAAACATGGTAGACAACTATTATACTCAAACAAAACTAAAATATTGAAACATACATGTCCAAAGCTACGCATGTCGTACCAGAAATAAAATAAAAAGAAAATACGTACCTTTAGCTCTAGCTCAAAGCTGTCTGCGCGGCTCAAAATTATTATAGAGGGGTTCTTATATAGGCACACAAACACACAACCCTAATTTTAATTAGGATATAATACAATTTCCTCCTATAGATTTTGTATGCTCTCCAAGCAAATTCTAAAAATAAAATATTTGACACACAAATACCTAAAATAAAAAGATTTCGATTTTCTAATTTATTCTTACACTTATTTCCACAAATAAGAAATCTTTTCCCAACTTAATTACTTACACAAAAAGTTTCCGGGATATTCTAATTTAAAATATTTATCTAAACGAATTAATATCATAATATCTAATAAATAAATTAAATATAAAATTACGGATTTTACATTCTTCCCTCCTTAAAAAAAAAATTTGGTCCCCAAATTCGCATAATTTTTTTTATAAGTCATTAAAGAAAAGAAATCATACATTAATTGCGATAGTCGTCATTTCCTGTGAGCTGGAACACACGCCCCTTGCCCATCTTGTTATCTGCTTCCTTCCTTGGTGGCGGTGGCGGGTTGTGCGGACAATTCGAAATCTTGTGTCCTACTTCTCCGCAATGGAAACAAGCACCAGTATTCCAACGGCAGACTTTGTCGGGATGATTCTTGCCGCACCTCGAACACCTTTCTCGATCACCTTGACCTCCGATGTTATCGTACACGTGTGGCTTCTTGAGTGGTCCCCCTTGAAAAGATTGCTCACTAGTTTGAGTGAACCGCCTCTTATTCCAACTGCCAGACGCCTTTTCAGATTCTGCCAAGCCCCTTTCGATCACTAACGCCTTGTTGAGGACAGCCTCGTACGTCTGAAGTTCAAACGACGCCACTGAATTCCTGATGTCACTTCGAAGTCCCTCCTCTAATCTTCGTGCTCGACTGCTCTCATCTGCTACTAGGGTCGACGCGTACTTCGCAAGCTTTGCAAATTCTGCTTCGTATTCAATGACGGTTCTTCCACCTTGTTGAAGTCGAATAAAGTCCCTCTCTTTCTGCAGACGAACTGTTCTCGGAAAGTACTTGTCCTCTAAAGCCTTCTTGAACTTTGCCCAAGTGTACGGTTCATGATTTTCTTCAAGATTTGTCGTCTCATTCTTTCTCTTTTCCATAAGCCACCAGTCGTAAGCGCTTCCTTGCAATTGGTACACAGCTAAGGTCACCTTCTGTTCCTCATTGCTCCCCAGAAGTCCGAAAGCTTTTTCCATCTCTTGGATCCACATCTCAACCGGGTCCTGTAGCTCCATCAAAAGTTGGCGGGTTCAAACGCTTGAACTGAGAAACGATGTTGGGCTTTGGTTGCTGATTCACAAGCACAGCTAAAGTTTCAGCCAGCTGGTCAAAGACGTTTCCTCCTTCATCATTATTGCCCTGATTTTCATTGTTGTTCTGATTTTCTCCATTCATCTTTACTAGAACACACAAAACAAATTCTAAACTTATAGTCACAAAAGTCAAACATATCAAATAATCACACAAATAAATGCCCTAAATCCAAAATAATTTTCTAAGACCTATACGATAGTCTAAAGGATCGCATCCTAGGGAATGTACTAGTCCCATACCTAATACACTCCGAAGGACAGCCTGCTCTGATACCAACTGTGACGACCCGTACTTCCGGACTATTAAATCTAAATACCAAAACTTAAATAAAATAGATTCTTATTCGATAATTCAAATATATCACGAAGGTCAAAGCAGCGGTCAAACTCAATAATCAAAATCATAAAAACAGAGACGCAGCTCCACAAATCCGATAATAATTGTCTAACAGATAATTAAATTTATTCTCTAAAAACAAAATCTTTATTCTAATTCAAATAGCACAAAACGAAGCAGCACAGATCTCCACATAGTTCTCATTCCTTAATTTTAATATGCTCCAAATTCCGAACCTGAAATGTTAAAAGGGGTGAGCTACACAGCTCAGCAAGTACAAATTGACTAACTTTTAAACAGAAAAACAATGGGTGTTTTGATAAAACGATTTTTTTTAAAACAATAATAATTTTGTAAAACATTTTCTAAAATAAATCCAACCCAAAGTTTTATATTTTATAAGTCAGAATTTAAAACAGAACAGAGCAGAGTTTATAACAGTACAGATTTTATACCAGATCTGAACAGAATAAAACAGAACGAAACGATAATTCTTATAAATACCACAGTCTTGATCTACGGCCACACTTTGCCAGTAGCCGGCATCTAATTCTTATTCTTATTCTTTATACCACACTTTGCCAGTGGTCGGCATCTAAAGTTCAATAATTACGCGCCCTTAATAGGTATCTAAAGTTGCACACTCGTGCGCCTACTAAGGGTATCTAAGGCTAGTTCCGGAACTATAGCGTAAATTACGAACGGTTCGAAAACGTAGAGACTGGGTTCTAAAATTCACAAATACTTATATCTTATAATTTCGAAATCAAAGTTTCTTAAATCTTATACGAAATTAAAAACAGAACTGAAATATCTTTTTCGAAAATTAAAAGTAAGTCAAAAGTACTTACCTCGAAGTCGACTGAAAATCGAAAATTACACACGATCAGATCCTAAAATTTTAATTAGCAAAACACATAATAATTAATAACAAATTTGTACACTCAGATTACATGAAGCACTTAAGCAAACAAACTAGCAGACCACGTATTTTGATCACATGCGCATAATTACATTAATCAATTAGATTTACCATTATCTACTATTAACAATTCAATAATCTAAAATAAATTTAACAAGGCTTCTGCATGCATGTACAGTTAACTCATGAAATATATTAATCCTTTGTACAATTTCCTTTGAACTATTCGCACAATTATACAAAAAGAAACTTGAACATACGGAACTATGCATGCACTTTGGACAAAATAGACAAAAAAATACATGTAAACAAAATTAACAAACAAATTTGCAATAAAATTAAAGTACTAAATATATAACAAGCACAAAGCTTATACGTTAATACTAAATTAAATTTACTAACTCAAAATTTACAAAACCTTTAAACCAGCACGTAAACATATATCAGCTAATAAAATATTACAAAAAAAATTTATCAATAAAGAAAAAAAACAAGCCAATTAAGTAACCGAACATGTTAATAACTTTAATTATTCATACAAAAAAAAAAGAACCACACGGGCGCATGTTTCATTCTCAGACCAATTAAAACATGGTAGACAACTATTATACTCAAACAAAACTAAAATATTGAAACATACATGTCCAAAGCTACGCATGTCGTACCAGAAATAAAATAAAAAGAAAATACGTACCTTTAGCTCTAGCTCAAAGCTGTCTGCGCGGCTCAAAATTATTATAGAGGGGTTCTTATATAGGCACACAAACACACAACCCTAATTTTAATTAGGATATAATACAATTTCCTCCTATAGATTTTGTATGCTCTCCAAGCAAATTCTAAAAATAAAATATTTGACACACAAATACCTAAAATAAAAAGATTTCGATTTTCTAATTTATTCTTACACTTATTTCCACAAATAAGAAATCTTTTCCCAACTTAATTACTTACACAAAAAGTTTCCGGGATATTCTAATTTAAAATATTTATCTAAACGAATTAATATCATAATATCTAATAAATAAATTAAATATAAAATTACGGATTTTACAGCCTCCCTAATTTTGATCAAATATTTGATTTTTTTTTATAATTTGAAATTTTAAGAGTATACTCATGTTCAGAGGTAGTTGATTTGGGTTTTAATATCGTATTGTTTTCTTCTTTAAATATAAACTACTTGATGACAATTAACCAGGGAAAAATGAACTAATTAAAATTTTTATTTTCTATGCACTAAGCGAATTATAATATAATATTAATCAATATACAAATTTTTAAAGATTTTTTGAATAAATATATTAATGTTGTGACGATTTAATAAATATAGATAATTTTTTACAAATTTATTTTCAAAAAAGTTTTTATTTGAAAACCTTTGAATTTATTTTTTCTTAAGTTTTTCAATATAAAATATTTTCGGGATATTTATTTTTGAAGGATATATTAAATAAGATTCGAATTATTCATTCCAAAATTAAAAATTAAGGTATATTTAATTTGACATTTAAGTTTTCTACTAAAATTTTGAGTATTTAATTCGGATCGTGAGATTATTTTCTAAAAAAATTGGTATATATGTTATTGCGTAACAATATAACAACATAATTACCAAATGGGGTTAAATGAAATTCTGGTTACTTTTTACTTTTACTGAAAAATTCTTTCTTAAATATACAACTGTGTTTGAATATGCAAGAGTGCAGATAAAAGATTATAAAGTATTTAAATCACAAAATAAATAAACAGGAGTTTAAAAACTTTATTGTGGATTTGTATTTCCACCACAGATGTATATATTGAAAAAATCTGTGTGATATAAGAATGCACGCGTCTCCGTACAAGTATTTTACAACTTAAAACTTGAGAGACTAAAGATATATCTTGCTTTCTCTTTTTGTTCTAAATCAAAATAATTTTTTTACATCTAAACACTTGCTACACTGGGTTTATATATCACCAAGTTACATTTTGTAATAAGACAAACAATACATCTATTAATTATGTCTATATCACATGTTTCGTCATTTCTCTGTCCAATGCAATCCAAGTTAGATAAAACATCTTTGAACAAGCTTGTCTTGCATGGAAATGAAAATGCTTCTTTTTCTTCTAACAGGTGCAATCAGGCCGCCACATTCCTTTTGCGCACTATCGACTCATGTGACCCTGTCAGGTTCTGTCAAGTCCCTTTCAACTGCTATTCTGTAGATTATGCGTTGAGACTTCGTAGGTGTTATCATCTAAAACTTCATCTGTTATCCGTTAAAACTTGACTAGCTCATCTGTTAAGGTTTATAGAGTCATCCGTTGAAGTTTTATAGATTAGCAGTTGAAGTTGTTCCATAGTAGTTGATACTCTTTCACTTATACAAAATTACAAGGCATTTTATATTTTACAATTAACCCACCTATTTTATATATCTTGCCAGTAGTCAACATGATTTAGAAAGCTAGTAGTCAACATGATTTAGAAACAACTAAAATTCTCAAATTCCCCAGCTATTCTAGTGTACCTAATGTGATACATACTTATTAATATTAAGCTACTCTTTCAACGGATAGATAACTGTGGTCATCCGTTGAAAGCTACAAAAGACACTTAATAAATTTACTTAAGGTGTTTTGGTGAATTATCATCAAGACTATAACATATTCTTAACAATCTTCTTTAACTTATGTCTAATGAAATTATAGATATAAATTCAGGTTGACCTGATGATAACAAAATACCCTATAAAAACTAATACATTAAAAGTAGATAAACTGAAAGTGCTGCATTAAAATTGAACTATACAGAGAAAGTTTATAGAAAATTACATGCCATTTTTAAGGTGTTCCTCTAGACGGAGAAAATAATTTCTTTTTCCTTGATTCCCTTGTCTTCTTTCCCATTTTTTCATTATTCTCCTCTATCTGAAGTTGGAGTTATTTGTAGAATTCAACTTCATCTTCTTCATTTATATCCGACATCTCTTGCATCACTTTGAGAGTTTCAATTCTTGAAATTTTTAGCTGATTTTCAAGTCTAAAGAATCTGCTGACATATTTTTCATCCCCGAACTTCATAATCGAGTAGAGCTTCATATGCACTATATTCTCAATGTTTGGAAAAGTTAAAATTCTTGGTAGTGTACTAGGATCTCTCCAGCTTTGTCTGATTGAACTGATCTTTTTGCAGTAAATACTTTGACCAAGACATTGTAACTTTCATCGAGAATCCTGTAGAAAGGTCATGCGATCTCATTACCCCCTTTGTATTTGAGCACTAATTTTCTCGAAGCCTGTAGTTGGCATCAATCCCTCTTACTTCATCCATTTCTTCCAAGAATAGTTCAATATCTTAAAATTCCTTAATGTCACAAATGTAAACTTGAAAATTTTTGTTGATAGCAGGCTTGGGTTTTGATATGGCTTTGGGTTGAGGTAGGGTTGGCTTGGTTCCTCTGCTTTTCTTCCTTGGGTTTCTCTTCTTTGTGGAAAATGATATGTTTAGACCAGGAACTAGTAAATTAGCCCAATATATAGGCTCATCCTTTGGTACCATGGGTTCACCAAGAAAGTTGACCTCAGTGTTGACCTTTATTTCAGCTGCTTCCATAGTGGTTACAGTTGGTTGGCTTGTTGGCATATATTGAGATGGTTCACTTTCCTTTTATGTAGCATTTTTTGGCCTTTTTTCCTTCTTCCTTCTTAGTTTTATCATCCATTTTCAGTTCAGTTGTAGTAGTAGCAGGCTTCTCATTCTTCTTTTGAATTTTCCTTTTCTTTGGCAATGACTTTATCTTCATGTCTTCTTCTTTCTTAGCTTCAACAAACTGAGAATTTCCACTCATCACACAAATCACTTTTCCATTTCTGTAGATTCTTATAATTCTGCTTCTTAAGACTACATCTTTAGTTGTCTTAGCTTTCAATTGTCTTACCAAGAAGCTTCTGCTCATCAGACATGGGTCGTAGATAATCAAGCAATATTGGGTGTTTGTTTGAGAACTTGAAGTTTGATGGTTTGGTCTTGAGCACCACAATGTGCTTGAATTCATTGATTATCGAGGTTTCTCCATTTTCCCATCCGCAGCTTTATATCTCCTAGAGTTAGTGGCCTTAACTGTGTGAAATGCTTCACAGATTTTGATTGATTTTCAGTTGAGCCAAAAACTTGAGTATTTCTTTCATCAATTTTTTTCTTATGTTCTTTGATCTTTAATTCAGCTGCATCTAGATTGATGAGATCTATGCTGTCTAATTCACTATTTACTAGTGGCTTTGGCATTGTAATAGATGAAACTATTACTTTGGATACTTGGACAAGCACATCCTTCTCCCCCATTTTGTTATCATCAAGTTGAAGGACATGAGTTGAAGTTTATATAGCCACTAGATGTTGGAGTAATTGAGTCTGTGTTTCTTGATTTTTAGAGGTATTTTGGCCACTGAGTCTTCAACATTTGACACTCTAGCACTCAAAGCCTCAACTTATTTTTGCTATGTCTATTTCCTTCCTGAGTTTAAGCTGAATGTCTCTCATTGTAGTTTCAAGAAATTTCTCATCAAGCCTGAAATACACATCCTTCTTTACCTCATCAATTGACAATTTGAGTGAGTAAATTTCTCAACTTCGAGGAAAATAGAATCTATAACAGCTTTGTATTCTTGCTGATATAGTCTTTTCCTTTCAACATCACTGACATTCATTGAATCACTAGAAATGGTTGTCATCCTTTCAGCTTGTTAGGTCACACAACACTATAGAAGGGCGTTGAATATAGTGTTTATACAATCAAATCGATTTATCAACACAAGTATGTAACAATAATCAAGTATATTCAATAAACTCTGTTACAATAGAACAGTTGTTCTCTCTCAGTGATGAACAATATCACTAAGAGCTGCTAGGGTTACAATGTATAATATTCTCGATAATGATAACACTTATAGTGTAAACCCTAAGTCTGTGTTTATATAGTACACATTTACAAGATATCTTCTAATTGATATGGAATATAATTCCGTCTCCTAAAATATATCAATCAGGTATTATCTTCTACAAGTTTTCTAACTCTTCATGCATATCTTCTTTTGTTTTAGTCTAGATCTTCTCCTGTAAATCAGCTGCATTCCTTACCTGAAGTACCCGCACTTAAGTCCCGATATAAATCATGACTTCAGTAAGTTCTGATTTCCAGTAAATCCTGATATTAAGTTTTGAAACTAAACACATCAGATTAATCATGACATCACAAATATATCTAACAATCTCCCTTAACTTGTAAATTATGCAAAATATACAAGTTAATAGATTTGATGATGTCAAAAATATTTAAGTACAAATACAATGAGAGTTTAATTAGACAACTAACTACAACTTACAGTCCTTGTAGCTTTTACCAATTTTACTAAGTCAATCTGAATCCAAAGTGATTCTTGATAAAGTTTGATATCAACTTTTCTTCTTTATTCCTCAGGACTTGAGATAATGTAGCCTTGACTTGTTTCATTTCTTCATCTTGACTTCCAATCTGGTAGATTGCAGTCCTAAGTGCTGAGATGTGATTTATTTCTAATCCATCACCAAGTCTGATTACTCTTGGATGAGATGAGTCTTCATTGTAGCACAAACATTTCTCTTTCAGAATAACTTCAAGTTAAGCAGAATCCTTCTTCATTAGGATTTCACTTCCATCATCTTCAACTATATTTGGAATGAATTCCGTAACCCTTGATCCAGAGATTTTGGCTTTATCCCTTATAGTCTTCATGATGAAATTTAACCATCTCCTGGTAATATTAGACTTTATCTCCAAAAGATAATGAAAGAATTAAAGTTCTTTCAGAGATTTGTTCAGCGCATCTAATTCTGATATTCTGTATGTTCTTCCATTTTCAAGAAACAGAATCAGCTTTTCTTTGACATTATTTTATCATGAGCATCCAGTACCACTTGAACAGATATAACCTTATCAAGGTGTTTCTGTGTAACTTCTTCAAGAGGTTTGTCAGTCAATAAAAATGGATCTCTTGTAAGTACTTCAACTCCTATTTTGATTTTGGCTTCCTCAGAACCTAATCCAGCTCTATCTCTTGTTTCTCCGGCTTTTAATCCAACAGTCATGAAATCAGATAACAGTTGACTTTTCTTAGGATCTGATGGATTAACATTCTTCCATATGAGTTTTCTCTTATCAGTAACTGTCAATTTGTTCAAATCCACTTGAGCTTTGTCAGAGGTTGATGTCTTGATGACTTGATCAGAATTTGTTGTTTCTTCTGTAGCTTGCTGTTCTTCACTCTGAACAACTTGAGCTATGTCAGAGGTTGTCTTAGATTCTTCAATTATCTTCCTTCTTTTCAGAGTTTCAACAGTTTCATCTTCAACAGCTGTATCATCAAAATCTTGAACCATATTGTACAGTGGTTTCATCAGGATTTGAGGAATCTTCATCTCTTGTATCTTTGTTGGTTCATCAATCTTTCTTTTCCCTTTTGCCTTGGGATCAATATCAACTTGTGATCTTGTCTTGGGCTTTGAAGCCTTAGAGCTTTCCTTGATCATAATGCCTTTTGCCTTATGCCTTGGAGGTTTCTTAGCATTAGAAGCTTTAGACTTAAGATTTGTCTTCTCAGCTGCAAATCTAGTTTCTTCCTCCTTGAGAATTTCTAAATCCATTCCAGGATTATGCTTGCGAAATAATCTTTGTAATAACCCCAAATTTTTTGAACTTTTAGTAACCCTTATGAATAGTGTTTTGCTGATTATGCTGAATAAGAAAACTTTTCATGCCACACTATGTAGGGGTTCTTCTATTGTTATTCTGAGATCTTATTAGTACTTTATATGGGATATAAGTGTATGTAAAGATCGTCAGAATCCAAATTCGAACAGTTTGATTTTTCCCGAAAATCCACCAGATACCGAAAGAATTGAGTATAAGGGAACAGGATAAAAAGGATTTAAATTCAAGGATTATAAGAAAGGATCATAAAAGGAATATAATGTATTGAGAAAGGTTAAGGGAACCCAAGTAATAAGTTCCCGGGTATGATCCCTCAAACGATAAATGAAAACGAAAGTTAAGCGAACCGTATAACAGATCAGCGGTCATTAGCCAAGTAATTAGGAGCTAATCAAAGAGGTTAGTGAGGATGATGTCATCAAATCAATAAGAAGAGGACAAGCATGGGAAGATGACTTAAGAATGATGACCTAAGCATGATCAAAAAGGAAGGAAGGTTGGTTGATTTCCAAAAGGAACTTTGATAAAGTGTCATACCAGGCTCTAGGTGCTTGCTTCAGTCCATAAAGTGCTTTCAAAAGATAATAGATATATTCTGGAAAATTTGGATCTTCAAAATCCGGAGGTTGACTAACATATACTTCTTCCTCCAAATCTCCATTCAGAAAGGCACTTTTGACATCCATTTGATAGACCTTGAAATTGGCATGGGCTGCATAGGCTAAGAAGATTCTGATGGCTTCAAGTCTTGCAACAGGAGCAAATGTTTCATCAAAATCAATTCCTTCTTGCTGACAATAGCCCTTAGCAACCAATCTAGCTTTATTCCTGACTACTATGCCATTTTCATCCATCTTGTTTCAGAATACCCACTTGGTGTCTATTAGATTCTTTCCTTTAGGCTTGGGTACCGAATTCCATACATCATTCCTTTCAAATTGGTTTAGCTCCTCCTGCATAGCTAAAATCTAATCAGGATCCAATAAAGCTTCTTCAACCTTATTTGGTTCTTCCTTTGACAGAAAGCTGCTGTATAGACATTCTTCGTAAGTTGCTCTTCTTGTTTGAACTCTAGAAGAAACATCACCAATGATAAGCTCAAAGGGGTGATCTTTTGTCCATTTCCTTTCTTGAGGTAGATTAGCTCTAGATGAAGAGACCTCATAGTTGTCTTGATGTGTGATTGAGGTTTGATTGCTAGAAACTCCCCCCGAATTTCTGGATCTTTGATTTGAGAAAGGGGAACTTTCTATAGGTAATGAGTCTTGACCTCCTGTCCTTTTTGATAACCCGACGGATGGTGAATTTTGAGTACCGATGGATGAGGCAGGTTGTCTCCCGATGGATAACGCAGATTTCCTTCCAACGGATGAAGCATTATGCACCTCGATAAATGTTGATTTTTGTGTTTCATTGGTAGTAGATTTGTCTGCATTATCCATAGACACTGTTTCTTGATCACTTTCACCATCACTGTCATCACTAACCATCTCCACATTGTCGAATTTGAGGCTCTCATGGTAATCTCCTTCTTTCAGTCCTTCAATCTTTTTATCATCATACACAACATGTATAGATTCCACAACAATATTGGTTTTAGATGTAGGCTCTATATGCTTTACCAACAGCATATCCAACAAAAATTCCTTCATCTCCTTTAGCATCAAACTTCCCATGTTGATCAGTTTGATTTCTCAGGATATAGCATTTGCAGCCAAAGAGATGAAGAAAGTTTAGAGTTGGCTTCTTGTTCTTGAACAATTGATAGGGAGTCATGCATCTTGCTTGATTAACCAGAGAAATGTTCTGAGTGTAACATGCAGTATTTACCGCTTCAGCCCAGAAATATGTTGGTAGTTTAGATTCTTCAAGCATTGTCCTAGCAGCTTCAATAAGTGATCTGTTCTTCCTTTCCACTGCTCCATTCTGTTGTGGAGTCCTTGCTGCTGAAAACTCATGCAAAATCCCTTTTTCCTCCCAAAATGCTCTCATGATAGAATTCTTGAACTCAGTTCCATTGTCACTCCTGATTCTTCTAACTTTAAAATCAGGATGATTGTTGACTTGCCTTATGTGATTGATGATGATTTCACTAGCCTCATCTTTAGACTTTAGGAAATATGTCCAAAAGAACTTTGAGAAATCATCTACAATTACTAGGAAAAATCTTTTCCTTGAGATGGACAATACATTGACTGGTCTAAACAAATCCATGTGAAGCAGTTGCAAAGGCTCTTCAATTGTTGAATCAAGTTTCTTCCTGAATGATGCTTTGATCTGCTTCCCTTTTTGGCAGGCATCACACAGTCCATCCTTTGAAAACTCCACTAGAGGAATGTCTCTTACCAGTTCTTTCTTTACCAGCTCATTCATGGTCTTGAACTTTAAATGGGATAGCTTCTTGTGCCATAGCCAACTTTCATCCTGACTTGCTTTACCGAGAAGACAAGTTACGGACTCTGCATTGGATGAGTTGAAATCAGCTAGGTACATATTTCCGTTTCTCACACCAGTCAATACCACTTTGTTGCTTCTTTTATAAGTCATAACACAGGCTTCTGAGTTGAAGGTTACTGAATTGCCTTTGTCACAAAGCTGGCTGATACTCAATAGATTATGTTTGAGACCATCCACTAATGCAACCTCCTCAATGATGACATTTTCCTTTGAAATCAAGCCATATCCCACAGTATAACCCTTGCTGTCATCTCCAAAAGTAATACTTGGGCCAGCTCTCTCCTTAAACTCTGTGAGCAGGGTAGAATCGCCAGTCATGGGTCTTGAACAACCACTATCTAAGTACCAAAGATTCTTTCTGTTTCCCTGCACACATCAAAATCAAATCAAGTTGATTTTGGTACCCAAGTTTCCTTGGGTCCTGCCTTGTTAGCTTTCTTTTTCTATTTCTTAGGTCTTGTCTCATTTGACTTAGGAATTTCAGATTCATCCTTAGTCATTTGGGTTGAACCTTTAAAACCATTCATTGCAACAGAATTATCATGCATATTATGACTAACATGAAATGGCATGCTTGGTGTAAACATGTTATTCCAGTAAGGCATGCTAAATGGCATTTATGGCATACTATATGCAACATAATAAGGATTAGGTGCAAATGGCATATTAGCAAACTGTGCATTCATGTTCTGTGTAGGCATAACATTAACAAGCATGGGAGGCATGACATTCATGTTAGGAAATTGAGACTGAACAGACATGAGAGTAGGCCTGGCAGATTTGCAATTAACAGATAAATGATTTACACTACCACACTTGACACAGATTTTTCTAGGAGCATATTTATCAGGTGTGTAGTTATTGTGTTTGTTAATCCCTACTTTACCATTCCTATTGTTTTTCCTTTTAGTCTCTATTTTTACCTCAATTTTCTCAAGTCTATCACTTAACTGTTTAACATTCATGTGACCAACATTAGCCTTTTTTTCTTTCTTAACTTGACTTGACTCTCCTGAAACAAAGTTCTTGGAAACAGACCCATACTTCTTATTCAGCTTAATTAATTTGGCTTTGCTAATGGGCTTGCTCACAGCCGACGGATGAGGATTTTCATCATTCGACGGATAACATTCTTTGTTATCCGACGGATAGTCCTTATCATCCGTCGAGTCTACATCTGTTAGCAGTCCATATACCAAATTAGGTTCTAGTTTCTCTTTGTCCTTTTTCCAGGCTTCATCACAGAACGACTCGATTCCTTGAACTTTGGTGATTTGAGCATGGACATCCCTGGATGTTTTCCAAGCTTTAATCACCTCTTGTTCACGCTCGAGCTGCTTCTTTAAAATCTCTTCCTTTTTCAAGGACTCGGTTAATTCCTCCTTGGCAATCTTACACTCAATTCTTAATTTCTCAAAATCAATAAACTGAGACTCAAGCACATTATTCCTCTCACTTAAAAACAAATTGTTTTCTTTGATTTTAGCATTTTCTTTAGTAAGAGACATAAGTGTAACACGCAACTGATATAACTCTTTAGACATGTCATTTATGGCATCATTACACTCAGCCTTAGATAAATGTGCAAGGTTTATGGTAATTACCTGATTGCTTGAGGAACTTGCCTCTGTCTCATCAGACTTGGCCATTAGGGCTAGATTGATATAGCTGACATCTTCATCTTCATCCAGACCATCTGCTGCCCAGTCATTTTCTTGTGTAATAAAAGCCCTTTCCTTTTGTTTGAGTAGATCAAAGTATTTTTGCTTATAATCCACAGACTCAAACTTTTTCTTACTAGAATCTGACTTTCTACACTCATTGGAAAAATGCCATGTCAAGCCACATTTGAAACATTTGAATTTTGACTTATCCACCATGTTTCTATTTGACTTGGCTGCTCTAAAGTTTTTCTTGAACTTGAGCTTGGCAAATCTCCTGGAAAGAAATGCTAGGTGCTCGTCAATTTCCTCCATGTCATCTTGGCTCAATGAATCTTCACTTTCTACTGCAAGCCCCTTGCCCTTGTTCTCACAGACCTTTGAAGTTGATTCAACAGCTTCCATCTTCATTTTCTTCTCCTTTTCCAACTCAACAACTAGTGCAATGGATCCTCCTTTCTTCTTTCCTCTCTCCATCCTTTCATCCTGCTCTATTTCAAGCTCATAGGTTTTCAGAATGCCATACAGTCTCTCCAAAGTAAGCTCCTTATAATCTTGTGAGTTTCTTAATGAGACTGTCATTGGTTTCCATTCCTTTGGAAGAGATCTAAGGTATTTCAGATTAGAGTCTTTAGTCTGATAGACTCTCCCATGCACCTTAAGAGCATTTAGTAGTTTTTGAAACCTACTAAAAATATCAGTGAGAGACTCACTTTCCTCATTGTGAAAATGCCCATATTGCTGAATCAAGAGCTGCATCTTATTTTCTCTAACTTGCTCAGTGCTATCACAGATTATCTGTATAGTATCCCAGACTTCCTTGGCAGTTTTGCAGTTGATAATGTTGTCAAACATGTCTGCATCAACTCCATTAAACATAATATTCATGGCCTTTTTATCCTTCCTGACTTGTTCAATGTCAGGATCAGACCATTCATGCCTTGGCTTGGGAACTGATGGCTCGTTTCCTGTTGCAGCTCTCATTGGAACATGAGGGCCTCTTTCTATGCAGTCCACATAGGCCTCATCTTGAGAAAGCATATGAAGATGCATCTTTACCTTCCAATGATGGTAATTATCTTTATCTAGAAAAGGAATCTTGACTCCAACATCCTTCTTGTTCATCTTGCTGAATTATTTTGATCTTTAAACTCTTTGTTGATTAAGAGCTTGCTCTGATACCAATTGTTAGTCCCTTAACAATATAGCAAGAATTACAGAAGGGGGGTTGAATGGAATTCTTGAACCTTTTTCTTAAAAAAAAAATGTTTAAACTGGAATACAAATATAAGTGTTTTGATTAGCACAATGCGGAATAAAACTTAAGTGAATCAAAATATAAGAAATTAAAAACAAGAGTCTTTAAAAACTTTATGGTGGATTTAAGCAATTCCACCAGAGATATATATTATATCGAGAGAACTCTGTGTGCAAGAATGCTCACAGCTGCTTACAAATTTGAACTACTGAGAATACAGAGAAATGCTAATAATTCTGCTGATAAATGTTTCTCACTTTTTGTATCTCAGATCTTAGTTTCTATTTGCTACTTCTTGGTTTATATATTACCAAGATTACAAAGTCAAAAGATAGAATCATTATAAAAACTATCAGTTTTTATGCTTTGCTACTTTGTTCTCTATTAGCCAGTTAATAGACTTCCTCATTCCATTTGCATACATCCCGACGCATGTGACCAGTTGTCACTGTCAACTGATGTTTGAATGCTTTATCCGTTGGGTACATGATCATCCGTCGACTTTATGATCATCCGTTGATGGCTTCATTGATCATCCGTCGACTGCTATAAAAACATCCGTTGATAGCCATTTGATCATCCGTCGATGGCTTTGTTAATCATCCATCGGTAGCTATTTTGACACTTGACTTCAATTCATTTATACAGAATTACAAGACATCATCTATGTACAATTAATCAATCTATTCTACATATCTAGTTAAAGTCAACATGACTTATATGCTACTACAGACTCTATACAAAGGTGTATGCAGAAATATGCTACAGACTCATTATTACATAAGCTACTCACTCGATGGATAATAAATCATTATCCGTCGGGACTAAAGATTTATCCGTCAGGACTAAAATTCTTATCCGTCGAGTGCTACATTATTTCACTAAGTAAAATCTACTTAGGTGTTTTGTTTATGAAATCATCAAGTACACAACATATGCACAACACAATCAATCATCCATCAATAATTATTTAATATAATATTCAAAATGACTATAATTATGAAAAAATAAAAACATTTGAAAAATCGAAAAAACCCCCTAAATTTTTTAAAAAAATGAAATAATTAAAAAATATTAAAATAAAAGTATAGTTAAATATGTTATATAAAATGATGTAATAATAAAATTTGAATATTTAAGAAAATTTCAATGTTTATATATGTGTACGACTATAATAACTTTGTTTGTTTATTAATATATTGATAAAATATGCATATGATCTTTTTGAAGAATAATATTTATAATAATGAATAATAACATTTTATGGATTTTTTTTAAAATTTCAATGTATAATATTGGACAGAAGGGGGGTTGAATGGAATTCTTGAACCTTTTTCTTAATATAAAAATGTTCAAACTCGAATACAAATATAAGTGTTTTGATTAGCACAATGCGGAATAAAAACTTAATTGAATCAAAACATAAGTAATTAAAAACAAAAAAGTCTTTAAAAACTTTCTGGTGGATTTAAACAATTCCACCAGAGATATATATTATATCGAGAGAACTCTATGTGCAAGAATGCTCACAGCTGCTTACAAATTTGAACCACTGAGAATACAGAGAAATGCTAATAATTCTGCTTACAAATGTTTCTCACTTTTTGTGTCTCAGATCTTGGTTTCTATTTGCTACTTCTTGGTTTATATATTACCAAGATTACAAAGTCAAAAGATAGAATCATTATAAAAACTATCAGTTTTTATGCTTTGCTACTTTGTTCTCTATTAGCCAGTTAATAGGCTTTCTCATTCCATTTGCATATATCCCGACGCACGTGACCGGTTGTCACTTTCAACTGATGTTTGAATTCTTTATCCGTTGGGTTCATGATCATCCGTCGGATTGTTGATCATCCGTCGGGTGCTTTGTAGTTTATCCGTCGGGTAGCAATCAGGCACTTGACTTCATTTCACTTATGCATAATTACAAGACATCATCTATGTACAATTAATCAACCTATTCTGCATATCTAGTCAAAGTCCACATGACTTATATGCTACTACAGATTCTATACAAAGGTGTATGCAGAAATGTGCTACAGAGTCATTATTACATAAGCTACTCACTCGATGGATAATAAATCATTATCCGTCGGGACTATAGATTTATCCGTCGGGACTAAAATTCTTATCCGTCGAGTGCTATATTATTTCACTAAGTAAAATCTACTTAGGTGTTTTGTTTGTGAAATCATCAAGTACAGAACATATTCACAACACATTTGCTTTCCTTTTTGACAAGCACCATACAGTCCATCCTTTGTGAATTTAACTTGAGAAATACCTCGAACAAGGTCCTTTCTAATTCATTCATTGTGTTGGAATTCAAATGAGACAATTTCTTGTACCACAACCAATGTTCATCTTGACTTGCTTTGCTGAAAAGACAAGTGATTGAGTCTACATTTGTAGAGTTAAAGTCAACTAAGTACACATTCCCTTTTCTTACTCCAGTAAAAATCACTTTACTGTCCTTTTTGCAAGTGACAACACATGCTTCAGAATTAAATGTACCTGAGTTGCCTTTATCACATAGTTTGCTGACACTCAAAAGTTTGTGCTTGAGTCCATTAACTAATGCAACTTCATCATTGATGACATTCCCTTTTAAAATCAAGCCATATCCCATAGTATATCCTTTGCTGTCATCTCCAAAGGTAATGCTAGGGCCAACTCTTTACTTGAACTCTGTGTGCAGGGTAGAATCTCCAGTCATATGTCATGAGCATCCACTAGCCAAATACCATAGATTATTTTTGTTTCCCTGCACACATCAAAACCAAATCATGTTAATTTTGGTACCCAACTTTCCTTCACTACAAGAAACTGGCTTATCAGCGACCACTTTCTTTAGCGACCGCAAAATTCGTAGCTAATATGGAATTTTTTGCGATGACCATCAGCGATCGCAAATATTTTGTCGCAACTAATCTATTAACGACCATCATCCGTCGCTGATTGGTAAAAAATTGCTGGGGAAATTACTCGCTCTTTTTCTAACTACTAAATTCTATCTGCGACCGAAATTAGTAGCATATTGTGCCACTTCAACCATATTTTCAGCGACCGGTAAGTAAAGCGAAGTTAGCGACTAGAAATAGTCATCGACGACACCTTTTCAACGACCACAATCCATCTTAGATTTGATTTTTTTTAAATTAAAATTTCCATGTACTATTTACTATTTTCTACAAGACTTTATCTGCTACCGAATGAATAAACAACATTTATAAGAAATTTTTAATATGTTTTTTAAATTACATTATAATTAGAAATATGCTTTGACATTTTTTATAGTAAATATTAATTTATCCTTTTTCATTGAATTTACTAAATCTCACTAATTTTCACTAACAAAATACATGTAGTCTTAAAATTATAACTTTTGATTGTAACCCGCACATTATTGTGTGAATAATTATTTAAATTTTAATTTATATTATAAATTTTTTTAGTAATGATATTATCTACTTTTTGAATTTGCACTATAAATAAATGATAAATTGATTTTCGTATTTATAGTATTATATTACTATAAAAACACTTTATAATATTTTGGATTATTTTTTTAATAAATATTATATGATATTTAATAATTTTTTTTAAAAAAATGAGAAATTTTCCAATTTTTGAATATGGTAATAATGGCTTAAATTGACATATTGATCAACATATGTATTTGGATAAATCTCTGTATGTGTGTGTGTATATATATATGATCATCAATAATATTTTATATGTGTTGTTATAACCCCTATCATTATTAAACAAAAAATTCGCACATTTTATTTGAAGTTAAATTTGTAATATTACATTAATAACTTTCAAACAATCTGTTAGTCCCTTAACAATATAGCAAGAATTACAGAAGGGGGGTTGGATGGAATTCTTGAACCTTTTTCTTAAAATAAAAATATTCAAACTCGAATACAAATATAAGTGTTTTGATTAGCACAATGCGGAATAAAACTTAAGTGAATCAAAACATAAGAAATTAAAAACAAGAGTCTTTAAAAACTTTCTGGTGGATTTAAGCAATTCCACCAGAGATATATATTATATCGAGAGAACTCTGTGTGCAAGAATGCTCACAGCTGCTTACAAATTTGAACTACTGAGAATACAAAGAAATGCTAATAATTCTGCTTACTAATGTTTCTCACTTTTTGTGTCTCAGATCTTGGTTTCTATTTGCTACTTCTTGGTTTATATATTACCAAGATTACAAAGTCAAAAGATAGAATCATTATAAAAACTATCAGTTTTTATGCTTTGCTACTTTGTTCTCTATTACCCAGTTAATAGGCTTCCTCATTCCATTGGCATACATCCCGACGCATGTGACCAGTTGTCACTGTCAACTGATGTTTGAATTCTTTATCCGTTGGGTACATGATCATCCGTCGACTTTATGATCATCCGTTGATGGCTTCATTGATCATCCGTCGACTGCTATAAAAACATCCGTTGATAGCCATTTGATCATCCGTCGATGGCTTTGTTAATCATCCATCGGTAGCTATTTTGACACTTGACTTCAATTCATTTATACAGAATTACAAGACATCATCTATGTACAATTAATCAACCTATTCTGCATATCTAGTTAAAGTCAACATGACTTATATGCTACTACAGACTCTATACAAAGGTGTATGCAGAAATGTGCTACAGACTCATTATTACATAAGCTACTCACTCGATGGATAATAAATCATTATCCATCAGGACTATAGATTTATCCGTCGGGACTAAAATTCGTATCCGTCGAGTGCTACATTATTTCACTAAGTAAAATCTACTTAGGTGTTTTGTTTATAAAATCATCAAGTACACAACATATGCACAACAATCTCCCCCAATTTATGTCTACTGGAATTGTAGCCATAAATTAAGAGATACTTGATGATAACAAAACATCCTAAACATACAGCTTTAAAGAAAAGTAGATAATACTGAAAGTGCTTCAATTAATCAAAATGTGCAAAGTTTAGCTCACAGTCATTTCAAGATGCTCCTCTAGCCTGAGCAGATTTTTCTAGTTTCTTGAAGGTTTGGATCTTCTTTCAAGCTTTCTGTTGTTTTCATCAATCTGATTTTGGAGCTGCCTGTGGAATTCTAGTTCATCAGATTCTGAGAGATTAAGCTTTTCTTCTATTTCCAAGAGAGTCTCATTGCTGGAGATGCTCAGTTGGTCTTCTAATCTGAAGAATCTTCTCACACCTTTGTTATCTATGAACTCCATCAGCCAGTAGGGCCTTAGATGCACTCTTCTCCCTGTGTATGGGATGATTAGAGTCTTTGGGAGTGCATCTTTAGCTCCAACACTCCTTATTTCTTCAATCTTCTTCAATACTAGTCTTCTTGCAGTGACATTGAACCCAAAGTACTTCTTGAAGGATGAATAAACTTTAATCAGTACAGCTTGGCTCTCTTGAAGAATCCTGTGAAGTGGCCACTGAATCTCCTTTCCTCCTTTGTACTTGAACACTAACCTTTCAGGTAGGTTTCTGTATGCATCAATTCCCCTCACTTCATCTAGTTCATCCAGATAGAGGTTTAGATCAGAAAATTCTTTGATGTCACATAAGTACAAGTAGTCTCCCTTATTGACTTTGGGCCGAGCTTTGACTACAGATTTGGATTTGAGAGGTGACAACTTTATCTTCTTGACTGCTCTTGACTTTGTCCTTTTTGGCTTGCTAAGGATTGGTAGACTGAAGTCTGGAATTGGTATATTATCCCATTTTATTGGCTCATCCTTGGGCATAATAGGTTCACCATGAATATTCCTGTAGGGATCCACCACCCTTATATCTTCAAATACCACAGAGGGCTTTGATGCTTGAGTTGTAGCTGGTGTGGGTTCCTTAGGAAATTGATCTCCCAATTCCTTGTCAACAATATCCAGTTTCCTTTTTGTTCTTTTAGCCAATTCTTTCTTTCTTGGAGATTTCTTCTGTTCTTTAACATGTTTCCTTGATTTAGTAGCTTCAGATGATTGAGAGGGAATTTGTTGTGATGAATTCACAGCCTGTAGCTTGGCCAAGATAGCAATCTGCTCTTTCTTTTGTTTAGCCTTTTTTGCATCTAGAATAGCTTGCTTCTTTTCCTGCTTCAATCTGGCTTTTTCTTCTCTCTTTGCTTGAGCAAATTGAGAATGTCAGCTACCACACAAATTTCCTTCCCATTTCTGAATATCTTTGCAATCCTCTTTTTAGAAGCTGAATCAGTTGGATCTTTATAGAAAATAATTGATCTTGACAGAAGCTTCTTCTCATCAGGCTTGGGTGTCTCATACACAGTATCCAAGGGGTTTTTCAAGGATGATTTTGAGTAGTTTGCCCTTGGTTTAAGAATCATTTCATCCTTTGGAGATTTGATACAGGAAGATTGTCCTCTTTCCAGATAGTTCATGTTCATCTCATTCACACTGATTTGCTTGACTTGAGAGTGATGGATGGCTGACTTAACTGGCTCCTTGATAAGTTCAAACTTCTTCTGTATTTCCTCATTAATCTTCTCCCAGTTGATCAAACTCAACTTTTCTTTCTCAGCAGCTTTCAAGTTGGCTGCTGCTGCTTCAATTAGATCTATACCATCTGCAACTGGTGGCTTTGAGACAGTAATTGATGGCATAATTACCTTAGTGATTTGTATCTAAAGCTTCTCCCCCTCACTTGGTCCTTTCTCCCCATTTTTGTTATCATCAAGTTGAGGAGTCAGGCCTTGTGCTTTAGCCAGTTGCATGAGAAGATTGGTCTGAGACTGTTGATTTTGAAGAATGGTGGCCACAGAATTTTCAATAACCCGAACTCTGTCTTCCAACTTGGCCAGCTTCTTTTCAGCATCTGATTCTCTTCTCAGTCTGATTAATATAGACCCTGCATGGTACCATATGGCATGACTGAATCCAGCTTCTCAGAATTGTAGGTCTTCAAGTCAGCTATATCCTTTTTGAGTTCATCTACTCTCAGATTCTGTCTTAATTGCTGTAGATTCATTAGATGTAGAGAATCTAGGTGAGCTTGAAGAATAGCCTTGGTACCAGCATTTGAGCTCCTCTGAATGGCCTTTTGGATAGACATGATTTGTTTGACCAAGGATACATTAAATTGTCCTGGTGTGGACTCCTTTGTCAAGGCCCATTCGGGTAAATCTGGAATAGAACTTAAGCCTTCATCTCCCCCTAAGTTCATGCTTCCATCAAATGAAATAGAGTCATCATTATTAGAATTTACTCCAAATTCCTCAGATGGCTCACCAGCTGTAGGAGGCATTAATTTGACAACAGCTTTATCCCTTTATAGAGATTCTGAAGTATGCACCAGATTCAAAGTCTTTTCTGCCTCCTCATTGCCCTGAGCAGCCAACAATTGATAGGCTGACACAGGATGAGTAAAAGTGTCAGCATCCAAGAAAATGTTATCAATTACAGTTTTATAATGTTGCTGAAATTGACTTTCCTTTTCAGCATCATCCACAATCATTAACTCATGAGCAATGGCTGGTTCCACCCTTATATCCTCTGTACCTGCTTTTCTCTCATATTCTCTCTTTTGTTGCATCAGGGTCTCACCCTGGCTCCCCACCCTCACACCCTCACCTTCACCTACTAAGGTGGGACTCCTCTCACTCCCTTTTGCCAATCCTGAATAAATGGATTGCTGATTTTCACTCATTTCCTCTCCTTTTGCCTGGGAGCAACCCAGCCTCTCACTCAAGACACTCTCCTCTCTCAATCCTAAGAGTGACTGTACAACCACTAAATCTTCTGCACTTGAAATAATTGAAGTTTGATGTTGTACAGAGATACTCGACGGATGAGTGATATCCATCGAGTGACTGGTAATGCTATCCGATGGATAACTGCTATTAGGCTTATCCGTCGGGATATAATCACTCCTCGACGGATGAGCAATATCCTTCGAGAGAGTAGAAATGAATGAGTTGGGAAGAGAAACTATTGTTGACTCTGTGCTGATTGAAGATATTTGGGGCACATATGTCACAATAGTTTCTGAAAGAATTGGCAAGTGAGCCAACAAATCATCTAAAAGACGATGCTCACTTGTACTAGATTTTGGCTTCCCCAACAGAGTTAAAGAAGAGGAATCAGGAATTGATATGTGTATCATATCCACATCCAGAGAGTTTGTTGGTGAGTATGGTGTATGAGGTGCTTCTATAACTAGAGATTTTGGCCGTGACTTCATATTTATTAGAGCCACATCAAACTGAATTTGAGAGAGTGCAGGGACTGTGTCTTTAGCACCAGTTTGCACTGTATGTGTGCCCTGTGCATCCCCAGAGGTTTTAGATTTCTTCCTTCTTGTATAAGTTTCTTGGCTGAGAGCTTTGTTCAATAACCAAATCCTTTTGGGTGGATGCAGCTAGAAGTGAGCTTTTGTCCTTTTTAAGCATTGCAGTTTTTTGGGAAACTACAGTGTGGCTAGGCTGGGATTCACTCAACTCTCCAACCTTATTCTTGGGGTTTCTTTGATGTTCACCCCTTCCCTCTCCTGACTTTCCCTCCTTCACACTCCCCTCTTTTGCTTTTATGGATTTTTCAACTGGCATCTTTTGAGAGATACTAGAGGGAGTTTTCTTTTATTTAGATTTGGAAATAGTAGTAGGTTTGGAGGCTTTGGTAGGCAACTGTTTGGTCATTGGCACAGTTGCCATAGCTACTCCTGAATTCAAAGAAATAGTGGGGGTTGGAATAGTTGTAGGGATGGAAGAACTTACCTCACTTACCTGAGGTGCCTGCATTACAGGAAAGTAGAACATTGGCACATCCTTGTGATGATTGGCCCTGTTTAAATCTGCAATGATCCTCCTCTCTTGAACCCAACAATTCAATTTGTTGTTAGGGTTCTCAAGAACTATTTCTTCACAGAGGTGGTTAGCCAATATCATAAAAAATCTGGCATAATAAACATTCTTCCCTCTTTTATTTAACTCTCCTAATTTATAACCTTACTTAAACAAGATAAGGTCATTGAAGTTATAAAATTTATCTGTAACTAGCATGTATAGCATGGAAATGTTCACTGAATCAAAATTACTGATTTTTCCAGAGAAAACTTTTGTAACTACATCACACATGAAACTCCATTCCTTCCTAAGACCCATTCTCCTAATATCACTCATTTTAGAAGTGGAAAGTGCATAGTGAATGGAATTAAGCATATTGATTATATCAGTGTCAGTGTGTGGTGAAGTCACATTGTTATCAGGTATTTTGAAACATGCTTTTATGACATCACTATTGATACGGAATTCTTTACCTTAAATGGTTAGAGTGATGGTCTTATCTGTAGAGTTGTAGGTAGCAGTGGTCCACATCTCTTCAACAACTTCACAGAAGATTGTGGGTCATTCTAGCATGGCGTAATTGAGCTTGCAATTCTTCACAAAGTCCATCATCTTGTGGTAGTCCTCTGATTGCTGAATATCCTTATTGACCAATGCAGTGAAATTGTTCTTCTCATAAATGAACCCAGTTTGAGACATAATCTTTACTACAAGTGCCATTGTTAGAGAATGAAAGCTTGAAGAGAAGGAGAGTATTTGTTTGAGAGAGAATGAAATTAGAGTAGTTGAATTTGAGAATGATAAAAGAAAACAATTGCAATGAAATAAGCTTTTATACTATCTCAAAAATAACTGATAAAAATAATAAAGTAAAGTAAATTAACCAATAGAAAATTGCCTAAAATAGCCGTTTAAAAATAAACTGTAAAAATTCCACCCATTATCTGTTGTGTAATGCTTACAAACTGTAAGTATACTCGATGGATAATGTACAGGGAATTAACGGCTCAGATTAAGACAATTCGACGGATGAGGATAAACTGTTATCCGTCGATACATAAGATATTCCAGAAAAGTAATTGATTTTTATTAGCAAATGGTGTGTCGACGGATGACCAAACTCGATGGATAAGGGTCATCCGTCGAGATGTAAATTTTGACAGCCAAAAATTTCATCTAGAATAGAGAAATCAATTAACTGTCTGGCTGCATTTCAACTTGCAAGATAACTCAGATAAATTTAATAGTAATTAAGCATACCTAACTCACTTACCAACCTCGAAAAGGTGGATTCATCTAGTGGCTTGGTAAAGATATCTGCAAGTTGCTTCTCACTGGGAACAAAATGTAGTTCCATAGTACCATTCATTACATGTTCCCTTATAAAATGGTACTTGATATCTATGTGCTTTGTCCTTGAATGTTGCACTGGATTTTCAGTGATGGCAATAGCACTTGTGTTATCACAGAAAATAGGGATTCTCTCAACTTGCAAACTATAGTCTAGCAATTGATTTTTTATCCATAAAATCTGTGCACAGCAACTGCTAGCAGCAATATATTCAGCTTCAGCTGTAGAAGTAGAAACTGAATTTTTATTTTTTACTGAACCAGGACACAAGCTTGTTTTCTAGAAATTAACAGGTTCCTGTTGTACTCTTTCTATCAATTCTATAACCTGCATAATCTGCATTTGAATAACCAGTTAGATCAAAACCAGAATCTCTAGGGTACCAAATGCCAAGGTTTGGTGTTCCCTTGAGATATCTGAAAATTCTCTTAATAGCTATCAAGTGAGATTCTCTAGGATCAGCCTGAAATCTGGCACATAAACATGTAGCAAACATTATATCTAGCCTACTAGCTGTTAAGTACAGAAGTGAGCCAACCATGCCTCTATAAATTGAAATATCCACAGACTTTTCAGTAGTGTTAAATTGAAGCTTAGTTGCAGTGGCCATGGGAGTTTTTGCAGATGTGCAATCCATTAGATCAAACTTCTTTAAAAGATCAAAAATATATTTAGTTTGGCTAATGAATATTCCATCACTGACTTGCTTAACTTGTAAACCAAGAAAGTAAGTTAGTTCTCCCATCATACTCATTTCATACTTACTTTGCATCAATTTGGCAAACTTTTTGCAAAGTTTCTCATCCGTAGAGCCAAAAATAATATCATCTACATAAATTTGAACAAGTATACTAGAGCCAATAACATTTCTGAAAAATAAAGTTTTATCTACAGTACCTCTTGTGAAGTGATTTTCCAAAAGGAACTTTGATAAAGTGTCATACCAGGCTCTAGGTGCTTGCTTCAGTCCATAAAGTACTTTCAAAAGATAATAGACATATTCTGGAAAATTTAGATTTTCAAAACCAGGAGGTTGACTAACATATACTTCTTCCTCCAAATCTCCATTCAGAAAGGCACTTTTGACATCCATTTGATAGACCTTGAAATTGACATGGGCTGCATAGGCTAAGAAGATTCTGATGGCTTCAAGTCTTGCAACAGGAGCAAATGTTTCATCAAAATCAATTCCTTCTTACTGACAATAGCCCTTAGCAACCTATCTAGCTTTATTCCTGACTACTATGCCATTTTCATCCATCTTGTTTCTGAATACCCACTTGGTGTCTATTAGATTCTTTCCTTTAGGCTTGAGTACCGGCTTCCATACATTATTCCTTTCAAATTGGTTTAGCTCCCCCTGCATAGCTAAAATCTAATCAGGATCCAATAAAGCTTCTTCTACCTTATTTGGTTCTTCCTTTGACAGAAAGCTGCTGTATAGACATTCTTCTTAAGTTGCTCTTCTTGTTTGAACTCTAGAAGAAACATCACCAATGATAAGCTCAAATGGGTGATCTTTTGTCCATTTCCTTTCTTGAGGTAGATTAGCTCTAGATGAAGAGACCTCATAGTTGTCTTGATGTGTGATTGAGTTTTGATTGCTAGAAACTCCCCCTGAGTTTGTGGATCTTTGATTTGAGAAAGGGGAATTTTCTATAGGTAATCTGTCTTGACCTCCTATCCTTTTTGATAACCCGATGGATGGTGAATTTTGAGTACCGACGGATGAGGCAGGTTGTCTCCCGATGGATAACGCAGATTGCCTTCCAACGGATGAAGCATTATGCACCTCGATAGATGTTGATTTTTGTGCTTCATTGGTAGTAGATTTGTCTGCATTATCCTTATACACTGTTTCTTAATCACTTTCATCATCACTGTTATCACTAACCATTTCCACATTGTCGAATTTGAGTCTCTCATGGTAATCTCCATCTTTCAGTCCTTCAATCTTTTTATCATAAAAAATAACATGTATAGATTCCACAACAATGTTGGTTCTTAGATTGTAGTCTCTATATGCTTTACCAACAGCATATCCAACAAAAATTCCTTCATCTGCTTTAGCATCAAACTTCCCATTTTGATCAGTTTAATTTCTCAGGATATAGCATTTCCAGCTAAAGACATGAAGAAAGTTTAGAGTTGGCTTCTTGTTCTTGAATAATTGATAGGGAGTCATGCATCAGGATGATTGTTGACTTGCCTTATGTGATTGATTATGATTTCACTAGCCTCATCTTTAGACTTTAGGAAATATGTCCAAGAGAACTTTGAGAAATCATCTACAATTACTAGGCAAAATCTTTTCCTTGAGATGGACAATACATTGACTGGTCCAAACAAATCCATGTGAAGCAGTTGCAAAGGCTCTTCAATTGTTGAATCAAGTTTCTTCCCGAATGATGCTTTAATCTGCTTCCCTTTTTGGTAGGCATCACACAGTCCATCCTTTGAAAACTCCACTAGAGGAATGCCTCTTACCAGTTCTTTCTTTACCAGCTCATTCATGGTCTTGAAGTTTTAATGGGATAGCTTCTTGTGCCATAGCCAAATTTCATCCTGACTTGCTTTACTGAGAAGACAAGTTACAGATTCTGCTTTAGTTGAGTTGAAATCAGCTTGGTACACATATTTTCTTCTCACACCAGTGAGAACCACTTTGTTGCTTCTTTTATTAGTCATAACACAGGCTTCTGAGTTGAAGGTTACTGAATTGCCTTTGTCACAAAGCTGGCTGATACTCAACAGATTGTGTTTGAGACCATCCACACCTCCTCAATGATGTCATTGTCCTTTGAGATCAAGCCATATCCCACAGTATAACCCTTGTTGTCATCTCCAAAAAAAAATACTTGGGCCAGCTCTCTCCTTAAACTTTGTGAGCAGGGTAGAATCATCAGTCTTGTGTCTTGAATAACCACTATCCAAGTACCAAAGATTCTTTCTGTTTCCCTGCATACATCAAAATCAAATCAAGTTGATTTCGGTACCCAAGTACCCTTAGGTCCTGCCTTGTTAGCTTTCTTTTTCTGTTTCTTAGGTCTTATCTCATTTGACTTAGGAATTTCAGAGTCATCCTTAGTCATTTGAGTTGGACCTTTGAACCATTCATTACAACAGAACTATCATGCATATTATGACTAACAGGAAATGGCATGCTTGGTGTAAACATGTTATTCCAGTAAGGCATGCTAAATGGCATTTGTGGCATACTGTATGTAGCATAATAAGGAGTAAGTGCAAATGACATATTAGCAAACTGATCATTCATGTTTTGTGTAGACATAGCATTAACAGGCATGGGAGGCATGACATTCATGTTAGGAAATTGAGACTGAACAGACATGGGAGTAGGCATGGCAGATTTGTAATTAACAGATAAATAATTTGCACTACCATACCTGACACAGATTTTTCTAGGAGCATATTTATCAGGTGTGTAGTTATTGTGTTTGTTAATTCCTACTTTACCATTCCTATTGTTTTTCCTTTTAGTCTCTGTTTTTACCTCAATTTTCTCAAGTCTATCACTTAACTGTTTGACAGTCATGTGACCAACATTAGCCTTTTTCCCTTTCTTAACTTGACTTGACTCTCCTGAATAAAAGTTCTTGGAAACAGACCCATACTTGTCATTCAGCTTTACTAGTTTGGCTTTGCTAATGGACTTGCTCACAGCCGACGGATGAGGATTTTCATCATTCGACGGATAACACTTTTTGTTATTAGACGGATAGTCCTCATCATACGTCGAGTCTACATCTGTTAGCAGTCCATCTACCAAATTAGGTTCTAGTTTCTCTTTGTTCTTTTTCCAGGCTTCATCACAGAAAGACTCAATTCCTTGAACTTTAGTGATTTGAGCATGGACATCCCTGGATGTTTTCCAGGCTTTAATCACCTTTTGTTCACGATCGAGCTTCTTCTTCAAAATCTCTTCCTTTTTCAAGGACTCAGTTAATTCCTCCTTGGCAATCTTACACTCAATTCTTAATTTCTCAAAATAAACAAACTGAGATTCAAGCACATTATTCTCCTCTCTTAAAAATAAATTGTTTTATTTGATTTTAGCATTTTCTTTAGTAAGAGACTTAAGTGTAACACGCAAATGATATAATTCTGTAGACATGTCATTTATGGCATCATTACACTCAGCTTTAGATAAATGTGCAAGATTTGTAGTAATTACCTAATTGCTTGAGGAACTTGTCTCTGTCTCATTAGACTTGGCCATTAGGGCTAAATTGACATAGCTGACATCTTCATCTTCATCCAGACCATCTGCTGCCCAGTCATTTTCTTGTGTAATAAAAGCCCTTTCCTTTTGTTTTAGTAGATCAAAGTATTTTTGCTTATAATCCACAGACTCAAACTTTTTCTTACTGGAATCTGACTTTCTACACTCATTGGTAAAATGCCCTGCCAAGCCACATTTGAAACATTTGAATTTTGACTTATCCACCATGTTTTTATTTGGTTTGGCTGCTCCAAAGTTCTTCTTGAACTTGAGCTTGGAAAATCTCCTGGAGAGAAATGCTAGGTGCTCATCAATGTCCTCCATGTCATCTTGGCTAAATGAATCTTCACTTTCTACTGCAAGCCCCTTGCCCTTGTTCTCACAGACCTTTGAAGTTGATGCAACAGCTTCCATCTTCACTTCTTTCTCCTTTTCCAACTCAGCAACTAGTGTAATGGATCCTCCTTTCTTCTTTCCTCTCTCCATCCTTTCATCCTGCTCTATTTCAAGCTCATAGGTTTTTAGGATGCCATACAGTCTCTCCAAAGTAAACTCCTTATAATCTTGTGAGTTTCTTAATAAGACTGTCATTGGTTTCCATTCCTTTGGAAGAGATCTAAGGAATTTCAGATTAGAGTCTTTAGTCTGATAGACTCTTCCATGCAGCTTAAGAGCATTTAGTAGTTTTTGAAACCTACTAAAAATGTCAGTGAGAGACTCACTTTCCTCATTGTGAAAATGCTCATATTGCTGAATCAAGAGCTGCATCTTATTTTCTCTAACTTGCTCAGTGCCATCACAGATTATCTGTATAGTATCCCAGACTTCCTTGGCAGTTTTACAGTTGATAATGTTGTCAAACATGTCTGCATCAACTCCATTAAACACAATATTCATGGCCTTTTTATCCTTCCTGACTTGTTCAATGTCAGGATTAGACCATTCATGCCTTGGCTTGGGAACTGATGGCTCGTTTCCTGTTGCAGCTCTCATTGGAACATGAGGGCCTCTTTCTATGCAGTCCACATAGGCCTCATCTTGAGAAAGCATATGAAGATGCATCTTTACCTTCCAATGATGGTAATTATCTTTATCTAGAAAAGGAATCTTGACTCCAACATCCTTCTTGTTCATCTTGCTAAATTATTTTGATCTTTAAACTCTTTGTTGATTAAGAGATTGCTCTGATACCAATTGTTAGTCCCTTAACAATATAGCAAGAACTACAGAAGGGGGGTTGAATGGAATTCTTGAACCTTTTTCTTAAAATAAAAATTTTCAAACTGGAATACAAATATAAGTGTTTTGATTTGCACAATGCGAAATAAAACTTTAGTGAATCAAAACATAAGAAATTAAAAACAAGAGTCTTTAAAAACTTTCTGGTGGATTTAAGCAATTCCACCAGAGATATATATTATATCGAGAGAACTCTGTGTGCAAGAATGCTCACAGCTGCTTATAAATTTGAACTACTGAGAATACAGAGAAATGCTAATAATTCTGCTTACAAATGTTTCTCACTTTTTGTATCTCAGATCTTAGTTTCTATTTGCTACTTCTTGGTTTATATATTACCAAGATTACAAAGTCAAAAGATAGAATCATTATAAAAACTATCAGTTTTTATGCTTTGCTACCTTGTTCTCTATTACCCAGTTAATAGACTTGCTCATTCCATTTGCATACATCCCGACGCATGTGACCAGTTGTCACTGTCAACTGATGTTTGAATTCTTTATCCGTTGGGTACATGATCATCCGTCGACTTTATGATCATCCGTTGATGACTTCATTGATCATCCGCCGACTGTTATAAAAACGTCCGTTGATAGCCATTTGATCATCCGTCGATGGCTTTGTTAATCATCCGTCGGTAGCTATTTTAACACTTGACTTCAATTCATTTATGCAGAATTACAAGACATCATCTATGTACAATTAATCAACCTATTCTGCATTTCTAGTTAAAGTCAACATGACTTATATCCTACTACAGACTCTATACAAAGGTGTATGCAGAAATGTGCTACAGACTCATTATTACATAAGCTACTCACTCGATGGATAATAAATCATTATCCGTCGGGACTATAGTTTTATCCGTCGGGACTAAAATTCTTATCCGTTGAGTGCTACATTATTTCACTAAGTAAAATCTACTTAGGTGTTTTGTTTATGAAATCATCAAGTACACAACATATGCACAACACAATCAATCATCCATCAATAATTATTTAATGTAATAATCAAAATGATTATAATTATGAAAAAATAAAAACATTTGAAAAATCGAAAAAACCCCCTAAATTTTTAAAAAAAATGAAATAATTAAAAAATATTAAAATAAAAGTATAGTTAAATATGTTATATAAAATGATGTAATAATAAAATTTGAATATTTAAGGAAATTTCAATGTTTATATATGTGTGCTACTATAATAACTTTGTTTGTTAATTAATATATTGATAAAATATGCATATGACCTTTTTGAAGAATAATATTTATATCCTTGGTTCCAAAAAATGCAAAGAAAATTATAATAATGAATAATAAGATTTTATGGATTTTTTTTAAATTTCAATGTATAATATTTGATAAATTTACTCTTTTTTTCAGATTTCTAAAATAATAATATAAAAATTAAATTTATCAGCTACCTAAGGCGGTTGCAGATGTAGATCCATTCACCGATGAGGGTAAATAATATGATTAACTCCGTCCTACTCTCAATTTATCAACTACCTAAGGTAGTCGCAAATATAGATTCGTCTTAATCTAGATGTCATGCATGTTGAGAATAATGTTTTTTATAATTTGTTTAACACCATAATGAATACTGGGAAGATGAAAGATAATGATGCCGCATATTTGGACATGGAAGATATTTGTAATTGTCTTAATTTATAAATTTATGAATCTTCTAATAGTAAGAATCTCAAACTGCAAACACGTTACACATTATCCAAAAAATTAGTTGCAGAAGTGTGAATATGGATTAAATATTTAAAATTACCAGATGGATATGCGTCAAACATAGCAAAGTGTGTTTCGGATAAGAAACCGTACGAAAAATTGAAAGGGATGAAGAGTCATGCATGTCACATGTTCTTGGAAAGACTCTTGCTTGTAGCATTTCAGGACGTGCTTTATAAACCAATATGGGATACTGTGACGGAATTAGTTGTTTTTAATGGCTTATGCTCAAAATCCTTAAATGAGAAAGACGTGTCTACAAAGAAAAATATCATTGAGATCTCGTGTAAACTGAAAATTCTTCCCACCTATTTTTTTTGACTCTATGGAGTATTTGACAATAAATCTTTCATATGTAGCTCTTGTTGAGGGTCCAGTTCAATATAGATGGATGTACCCTTTTGAAAGGCTAATGGGAATGCTTAAAAGGGCTGTGAAGAATAGAGCTTGTGTCGAGGGGTCATATTGTGAAGCCTATAGCTTTAATAAGATATCAACATTTGTCTCTAACTATTTTTCGGATGAAGTCTTGACAAAGGCCAATCGAGTCTCGAGAAATGATGATGGGGGAATGTTGAACTAAATGGTCGCCTTGCTATATTTGATCTATCTAGCCGCGCTTATAGAAAGGGACACGCATATTCCTATCGGAGAAAGAATTACATGCTTCACACATGTCACACCCCCAACTTAAATAGCAAAATAATTATAGCTATTACATCATTTTAATGAGTATTACACAACCAAAATCCAAGATCTTACAGTTTAGGGTTTGGAACAGCCCAACACTACCAACTATTACATCTGATTACAAATACCGAGTCCTCACACAACTATTATTACTTATTCTACCTGAGCTCGAACATAAGCATCAGCATCACAGGTCTTACGGGCAGTCTGCTTGAATCTAACCATGGCTGCTAGCTGTAATATCAGGGTAAAGCAAGAAGTGAGCCAAAAGCTCAACAAGTGCTAACAATACAACGCAAAGCATAAATCGAGATATACTTTTAGGAATGACAATGGAATGACATAATCAATGATAATCGAGAGATAAAACTTATGTGAGTTGGCATCATTTTGCTTGCATCAAAACAAATTTTAAAATCATTCTTAATCAAAATCATTTTATGACGCTACGGATTACAGCCGGTGATCAGCCGCGAAGTAATCCCGAACCTCGCTGGGTTCTAAAACATTATTGGGAATCCCTAGGCAACTTTTAAGCCTAATATAAGTGTGGAAAGGACTCGCGTCTCAGTCCAGATCCACCATTCAAAGAAAACATTTATCCCCCTTTGGGACTGAAAAATCCACATTTTAATCATTTTAAAAACTGATGCCGATTTATGACAAAATCTCTTTCGACTGAAATCATTTTTTTTTATCAGGGGATTATAGATCAACTTGAAACACTGGAAATATGACACTAAATCTCAGGGCCATGATCCATTAGACTTTACTATATTAGGGTAATTGAGAGGTTTCCATAAACAAGAACTTTGACAAGGAAATTGAGCAAGGCTATTGGATAATATGAAAGAGTAATGCCAAACTAGGCTTAAAGCAATGGTTGTAGACAAGGTATAGGTATTAGAACATCAAGAAGATAAGCATCACTGGTTCCAATAGGATAGAGGTGCTAAAATATAAAGGAAGTGATCATCAGCTCAAGATATAACAGGGTATCAAGCTTTAGGGTAAGGATAGGGTTATCAAACAATCATGAATGAATTTAAGAAATGATTGGCTTTTAGGTATCAAGATAAAGTTTCTATCGAGGTTATTTCAAGAGTTGAATCAAAGCATCAGGGTGCAACATCAAGATTTCTCAGGGATCAATAGCATGATAATCAAAAGGATCAATAAGGTATTATAACACATCTCTATTTTATCATGGCATTAAACTATCATGAAAGACTTTTGAACTACTTGCAATACGTACTCGAGGGTTCATGGCATCTCTATGTAACTCAAAGATAAACAAAAGATACTCTTGGTTTAAATATATCAAAATGACTCAGGATAATTGCATCGATATATATATGAACTGTTTACAGTAAATGCGAAGGTCAAGTTGAATCACTTGCCTTGAGATAGACTGGTCTGGTCTGACTGGTAGGAGCAACAACTGGAGCTTCACTCGACTTTTATGGCAAGTTTTCCCTCGTCTCGAGATCCTACATAAATAATAATAATCCTCATTATAATATATTCTTTCCATCTTAACCTATTTACAACCCGAAATTAAACATGGATGGCACTTAGGCCTATACACACTTAATTCATATCCACCATTTATATTTTCACATGTACACACGTAGCCACATAATCACATATCGTATATTAATACCAAATAACATCATATACATCATAATGCCACACTAGGCTTGGATGATCTCGACTCACCACTTAAGTTACTTGGTCGCTAACTAAACGAAGTCTTCGAATTTGGGCTTCCTAACTCAATGTGCCTTTCCTAAATTATCCAAAACCTATTGACCCTCACTTGTGCCTTTTGTTCTACTGACCTTATACTATCTTACAACTATGGTGGTCGACCTAATACTCACTTCTAAGTGTCCTAAAACTATGTGATAAGTGAAAGTGCTCACTGGTGCAAATTTCAGAATGGTAACTAAGGTTTCTTGAGTGCATTAGACACTCTTAAACTACAAGTTTTTCTTCAAAATTTTTACACAAGACTCTCCTGACCTAAGGGCATCTCACAAGCTTGATGTGGCTCAAAGGCCTGGCTTGGGCCTTCTTGGGCCTAAGCTAAAAGTCCAAGGTACCCCTGTTTTTCTGGGCAGAAAATGCCCTGACTTGAATTAACTTGTGACACATGGTTCTAGCTCATATCCTATGAACTATGGTTGGAAAAACTTCTCTGAAATACCCTCTAACTAAGGCCCAATTGGGCCTAATGAGGGCCTACCCATGACATGGCCAAATCTCCCTATTTCTAAGTTGCAACAAAACTGTCCCCTGCTGGACAGATTTTGTTATTCTACTTGTGCACCTAACCAAATGACATGCAATCCTCCAACCATCTCCTAAAACCTATTATATACTCCCCATACTAACTTCTGGTGGCTTGGGCCTCAAAGTGCACATCAATGACATGGTCAAAACTCACTCTAAACCTCAGGGTACTAAACTGATTTTTTTCTGCAGAAACTATAACTCTCATTTTCCAAGGTTTTGACTTGACAAACCCAATTATCAACAACTAAATACTTAAACCAAGACTTATACTTGGTATTCTACTGAACTAACTCCCTTTTTCTCAAAATACCCTTGGTGAGATCATCCTTACCTATGGTGCAACTATGGCAAAATAAAAGAGACTACTCTTTACAAATCACAAACCTTTATGCTTTTGAAACAACAAGATATATATTTTTATAAAAGATAACCACAAATTATTACCATGCAACAAGAAGCATAAATCAATATTATCACATTATTCCTACTGAAATTAAGGCTCACTAACAACCATGAATCTAAATGATCAAAACTTCCAAAAATATCAAAAGTGATTTGCATGCATGCATGCTTTCGGATCTTTCAAGCCAAATCAACATGATTTCCAAATAAATTTTTATCATAATTCAACATGCAAGCCTAACATGGATTACAACTAAATGATCAACTAGCATGCAAAAGGATTTTATCAAGATTTTACTACAAAATTCATGTTATCATCACAAAATACACAAAAATGTTAACAAGGCAACAAAACACCATCCATTCGGCTCCTATCAAGTCATGGCCGAATGGATTAGGGTAAAAACAGCATTCGCATAAGTGTAACACTCTTATGTCTAGCCATTCTTGACCCTATGATACTATAACTCATGGTGAAAGCCTTAGATTCACAAGAATCAAGGAGGTTCACTTTGAGTTTAACCAAAACATCACCATGCAAGGTCAAAACATAGGTTTTTCACTCTAAACTTTTGAAATATATAAGAATAACATATAGGGAGTAAAATTACTTGAATATAAGATGATTGTTTGGGTGAAAGAATGAAGAAATGAAGGGGATGGAGGGCCTCGGCTATGGGATGGCCGAGAGGGAGGGTTGAGCCGAGAGGGAGGGAGGAGAAAAGGGGAGGGTGGAGTGAAAATGGAGTGATCATCACTTTAGTTTTGTTTTTATGTCTTTGACTAGGCTAAATGTGAGTGGATTTAGGAAATGACAAGAGTAACCCTCTAGCTAAAGTTAGGCAAATTTGCATGCAAGGTCAAGGAGGTAATTTGGCTAGCAAAATGTGAGTTAGTGGGGTGGAGAATGTCTTCTTTGCCCTTTGGTTAAATAGAAGAGAGTTTGCATGCAAGGTTATTCATGTAATTTAATAATTATGACAACTAAAATTTATAATGATTTATTTTTATAAAATAAAATACAAGTTCAAAAATTATAAAATTTCTACCATAAATTAACTTGTATTTTTAGAGACTTTATAAAATCATTTTCACAATTTGTGTACAAGATGTCTTTTAAAAGAAATTTTTTCCAAAGCTTAGAATATTCCTTATAAATCAAAAATAAAGAAATTAAATAAATTCTTGCTTTGAAAAATCATATACTACCCAAGGCAAATTTATAATGCAGAAATTTTCACTCACACAAACGTACAAGCATTGAATATATTTTTATTTAACTTAATATTATTCACAAATAATATTACATAAAATGCCGGTCGTAACATCCTCTCCCCCTTAAGGGATTCTGTCCCCAGAATCTAAGAGAACAGATGAGGATACCGGGAACGCATATCAGACTCTAACTCCCAAGTCGACTCTTCGACCTTAGGGTTCCTCCAAAGTACTTTCACTAACTTTACTGATTTATTTCTAAGACTCTTTACTTGCCAGTCGAGTACTTTAACCGGTTGCTCCACAAATGACAGGTCTGCCTGAATTTCTACAGGTTCATATTCTATCACATGACTAGCGTCAGGATTGTACTTCTTAAGCAACGACACATGGAACACATTATGCACATGCTGATACTGAGGTGGTAAGGCCAACTCGTAGGCCACCTTTCCTACTTGACTCAAAATCTCAAAAGGACCTACGTATCTAGGTGCTAACTTTCCTTTCTTGCCAAATCTTATCAACCCTTTCCTAGGTGACACTTTTAGCAACACAGCTTCGCCAATTTGGAATTGAACATCCTTACGCGCTGGATCCGCATACTTCCTCTGTCTATCTTGAGCAGCAAGCAACCTTTTCTGAATTAACTTGACTGAGTCATGCAACTGTTGTACCAATTCTGAGCCGAGAATTCTTCCTTCTCCTACTTCATCCCAACTTGTTGGTGATCTACATTTTCGCCCGTACAAAGCTTCATATGGTGGCATGCCGATACTGGAATGATAGCTGTTGTTATATGAAAATTCAATTAATGGCAGGTGGTCGTCCCAACTTCCAGCAAAATCGATTGCACAACTGCGCAACATGTCTTCAATTATTTGAATTGTTCTTTCACTCTGGCCATCAGTCTGCGGGTGATACGCCGTGCTCATATTCAACTTCGTGCCAAGACATTCCTGGAATTGCTTCCAGAATCTTGAGTTAAATCGGGGATCTCTGTCTGAAACTATTGATACAGGTACTCCATGCCTTAATACGATTTCGTGCACATACAGATGAACCAACTTGTCCAGTGACGACTTCTCATTTATTGGAAGGAAATGCGCCGACTTCGTAAGACGATCAATTATAACCCATATTGCGTCATGTCCGGACTTTGTTCGTGGTAGTCCTACTATAAAGTCCATAGCGATATTTTCCCATTTCCATTCTGGAATCTTCAGGGGCTGAATTAATCCGCTTGGTCGTTGATGTTCTGCCTTTACTTTCTGACAGGTATAGCACTTCGCAACCCATTCTGCCACGTCTCTTTTCATATTTGGCCACCAAAAGTTCTTCTTTAAGTCTTGATACATCTTGGTGCTTCCCGGGTGGATTGAAAATTTCGAATGGTGGGCTTCATGGAGGATCTCATTCTTTAATTCAGATACATGGGGAATCCATATTCTGGATGAAAACCTTAGTATTCCTTGCTCATCCCTTTTAGTATTAATCTCTTCTCCAGATAACTGATTTTTCTCTTTTTCCATTACTTCCTCTTGATACTTCTTTATCTTTTCCAGTAGTGTTGGCTGAAAGGTCATTGCATGACAAACTTCTTTGACTTTCCCATAAGCACAAAGTTCCAATTCAAATTCTCCGATTTCTTCAGATAACTCTTTTGATGTTATCATCATATTCAATCTCTCCTTCCGACTCAGCGCATCGGCCACTACGTTTGCCTTTCCAGGATGGTAATTTATCGAACAGTCATAGTTCTTGATCAATTCCAGCCATCTCCTCTGCCTCATATTGAGCTCTTTCTGAGTAAAAATGTATTTTAAACTCTTGTGATCCGTGTAGATTTCACACTTTTCTCCATAGAGATAGTGTCTCCAAATCTTGAGTGCGAACACTATGGCGGCTAGTTCCAAGTCATGCGTCGGATACTTTAACTCGTGCGGCTTCAACTGTCTTGACGCATATGCTATTACCTTACTGTGTTGCATCAACACACAACCCAAACCCTTATGTGAAGCGTCGCTGAATATTACAAAATTCCCTTGATCATCGGGAAGTACCAACACCGGAGCTGTTACCAACTTCTGTTTTAACCCTTGAAAGCTATTTTCACATTCTGCACTCCATTCAAACTTTTGATTCTTTCTGGTTAACTTGGTCAATGGTGTGGCGATCTTCGAGAAATCCTTGACGAATCTTCTATAGTATCCGGCCAATCCTAGAAAACTTCGCACTTCCGTAGGAGTCTTTGGCCTCTCCCAACTCATAACTGCCTCAATCTTCGCCGGATCCACTTTAACTCCCTCATTTCCAATAACATGCCCCAAAAATTGAACTTCCTTTAACCAAAACTCACATTTGGTAAACTTGGCATACAACTTCTCTTGTCGGAGTATCTCCAATGCTATCCAGAGGTGCTGCATATGTTCTTCTTCCGACTTAGAATAAATAAGGATGTCATCAATAAATACCACGACAAATTTATCCAAATACTTCTTAAATACTCGATTCATCAGATCCATGAATGCGGCCGGAGCGTTGGTCAATCCAAACGGCATTACTAGGAATTCATAATGCCCATATCTGGTCCTAAATGCGGTCTTGGGAATATCTTCTTCCTTGATCTTTAATTGATGGTATCCCGATCTCAAGTCAATCTTCGAAAAACATTTTGCTCCCTTTAACTGATCAAAAAGGTCATCTATCCTTGGTAGCGGGTAGCGGTTCTTGATCGTTACTTTATTCAACTCCCGGTAATCTATGCATAGACGCATACTCCCATCTTTCTTCTTCACAAAGAGAACAGGTGCTCCCCATGGCGACGTACTTGGTCGTATTACTCCCTTATCCAATAATTCTTGTAGCTGGCTCGCCAACTCTTTCATTTCTGCTGGTACCATCCTATACGGAGCCTTTGAAACTGGTTCCGTGCCTGGAGCAAGGTTGATCTCGAACTCAATTTGTCGATCTGGTGGTAAGCCTGGTAGTTCGTCGGGAAACACATCGGGGAACTCATTAACTACAGGAATATCTTCCATGCTGGGGCTGCCTCTCTCTGAATCCACTACATATGCTAGGAACGACTCACAACCTTTTCTAAGTAACTTCTTAGCCTGAATAATTGTAAGAAATAGTCGCTCTTGCCTCTGTCCCTTAAATACTACCTTCTCTCCACTCTTCGTCTTTAAATGCACTCTCTTGGTCTTACAATTTATCTGAGCGCTATTCTCTCCTAACCAATCCATTCCTAAAATTATATCAAACTCTCCCAGCTTGAAGAGTATCAAGTCGGCCGAGAACTTATATCCCGAAATATCAATCTCACATTTTGGACAAAATTGATTCACAGGAATCTTCTCTTGGTTCACAATTACCACATTTACTACCTCACTCATAACCGTTTTATCACATTGGATCTTATCAACAAAAGATTCTGATATGAAAGATCTTGTGGCTCCCGAATCAATCAATACTTTGGCTTTGACATTATTGAGTAAAAGTGTACCTGCTATCACCTCAGAATTCTGAACAGCATCTTTCATCTTTAGGTCAAATGTCCTTGCTGTTGCTTGCGGGGTTGGTGCGAGTGGTGGAGGTAATGCCAATACCTCAGCTGGCACACTTGCACTGGTACTTGCCACGTTCATCAGAGCTCTGACTGGTCCTGTTGCCTTACACTCCCTAGCCATGTGTCCAGTCTTCCCACACTTGTAACACGTAACTCCTGGCTTCGGCATCTTGCACTCGTTTGCCAAATGTCCCTTCTGATTGCACCTATAACAGGTCATACTCAGCTTATTGCATACTCCGGGGTGCCTTCTTCCACAGTGCTTGCATTCTGGCCTCTGGAACCTGTTTTCTCCAACTTGCCCTTGGCTTGCCTGATTGTTCCCTTTTGATTCTTGCCTTTTGCCCAAATTTCCTTTCCTTTGAAAATTTCCGCCCTTCTGGAAACCAATTCTCTTTACATTCCGATCTTGCGAACTTCCGGCTTCAGACTTTTCTCCATAAAATGGAACCTTCCTCTTCTTGTTATCCCTCTCTTTCCTTGACTGCATCCCATTATTCTCAATCAGAGCAGCTTTCTGTACTACTCCCGCATAAGTTTCAAGTTCAAACATAGCCACCCTATCTCTGATCCAAGGCTCCAATCCTTGCTGAAATTTCTTTGCTTTTTCTTCCTCAGTGCTAGTATACTTTGTCACAAACCTTGACAACTCAGTGAACTTCTTCTCATATTCCAGTACAGTCATGTTCCCTTGTTTTAACTCAAGAAATTTTAGCTCCATCTGATTCTGCATGTACTTAGGGTAATACTTGTCCAGAAATAACTTCTTAAATCTCTCCCAAGAAATCTGCTGAGTGACTTCCATAGCTTTTACTGATTCCCACCAATAAATGACTTCTCCCTTCAAGAAGTAAGTGGCATACAGCGTCTTCTGATCGTCTCCTAACTGTACCAACTCAAAAGCCCTTTCCATCTCCTTGATCCATGTGTTTGCTATCACTGGATCAGTGGTATCATGAAATACAGGGGGATTCACACTCTGAAAAGCCTTGAAAGTGACAATTTGTCTTGGTGGCACTGGTGGTTCAGGTGGTTGATATGGCTCACGGTTATCTTGGTTTTCAATTCGTTGTTGAAGAGTTAGTTGTTGTTGAGCTATAACATTGGTTTGCTGTTGCAAGGTTTCCAGTAGTTGAAGAATGTTTGGGTCTGTGGTGAAGGTGGTTGTTGGATTCTTCTTTTTGGGAGGCATGATCCTGAAATAAGAGTTGTGTTATAACAAATATGAATGATAAAATGATTCGAGCGTATCGCATGGCATTCTTGTTTACATATGGGGTCAAGTTTCCAGATATGATGACAAAACATAAAATAACAGTTGAGAGCAGATGGAACAATAGCACATAATTATTGAAATTTTAAAGGTCACAGTACATAGGATTGGGACATAGTCTGATTCTAGAAATAACAGGCTTATTTAAAGGAAAGACGGAAACAACTGGGGATTCCATAGAGTTTGATAGTACAACAACATGAAAGGTAAATGGAAAGAACTAAGGCTCCACTCCATCTGAACGGGGCTTGGTAGTCTTTTCCTCTCGAAGCGTCTTCACAATGCTCTGGAGCTCATCCGCCACCATCTGAATGACATACTGGCTGGTACGGTCCCGGTGTGCTGGCATCTCCTCAAGCTTAGTGTTGACGTACCGAACCAAGGTCTCAAGTCTCGCAATCATCTGCTCCTTGGGCTTCCCTTCGTAGTTTCGGCTGTCCGGATACACGTTCTTCAGTCGGTCTATCAGTCGGTCGTACTTGCCCTGAAGCATGTCGAACTCGCGCCTCAACTCAGCATACACGGAGAAAGCAATAGTGTCGTCCGTCCCAGAGGATGACGAGGAATGCGCCCTTTGCTGACAACCAATAAGAGGAGTATTAATAATAATTTACTTTACCTTCTCTCTCGCGTAATATCTATAACCTACACACAAATCCTATAACCTATTTGGGATGTCCAGGGACTCTAAACCGTAGCTCTGATACCAAAACCTGTCACACCCCCAACTTAAATAGCAAAATAATTATAGCTATTACATCATTTTAATGAGTATTACACAACCAAAATCCAAGATCTTACAGTTTAGGGTTTGGAACAGCCCAACACTACCAACTATTACATCTGATTACAAATACCGAGTCCTCACACAACTATTATTACTTATTCTACCTGAGCTCGAACATAAGCATCAGCATCACAGGTCTTACGGGCAGTCTGCTTGAATCTAACCATGGCTGCTAGCTGTAATATCAGGGTAAAGCAAGAAGTGAGCCAAAAGCTCAACAAGTGCTAACAATACAACGCAAAGCATAAATCGAGATATACTTTTAGGAATGACAATGGAATGACATAATCAATGATAATCGAGAGATAAAACTTATGTGAGTTGGCATCATTTTGCTTGCATCAAAACAAATTTTAAAATCATTCTTAATCAAAATCATTTTATGACGCTACGGATTACAGCCGGTGATCAGCCGCGAAGTAATCCCGAACCTCGCTGGGTTCTAAAACATTATTGGGAATCCCTAGGCAACTTTTAAGCCTAATATAAGTGTGGAAAGGACTCGCGTCTCAGTCCAGATCCACCATTCAAAGAAAACATTTATCCCCCTTTGGGACTGAAAAATCCACATTTTAATCATTTTAAAAACTGATGCCGATTTATGACAAAATCTCTTTCGACTGAAATCATTTTTTTTTATCAGGGGATTATAGATCAACTTGAAACACTGGAAATATGACACTAAATCTCAGGGCCATGATCCATTAGGCTTTACTATATTAGGGTAATTGAGAGGTTTCCATAAACAAGAACTTTGACAAGGAAATTGAGCAAGGCTATTGGATAATATGAAAGAGTAATGCCAAACTAGGCTTAAAGCAATGGTTGTAGACAAGGTATAGGTATTAGAACATCAAGAAGATAAGCATCACTGGTTCCAATAGGATAGAGGTGCTAAAATATAAAGGAAGTGATCATCAGCTCAAGATATAACAGGGTATCAAGCTTTAGGGTAAGGATAGGGTTATCAAACAATCATGAATGAATTTAAGAAATGATTGGCTTTTAGGTATCAAGATAAAGTTTCTATCGAGGTTATTTCAAGAGTTGAATCAAAGCATCAGGGTGCAACATCAAGATTTCTCAGGGATCAATAGCATGATAATCAAAAGGATCAATAAGGTATTATAACACATCTCTATTTTATCATGGCATTAAACTATCATGAAAGACTTTTGAACTACTTGCAATACGTACTCGAGGGTTCATGGCATCTCTATGTAACTCAAAGATAAACAAAAGATACTCTTGGTTTAAATATATCAAAATGACTCAGGATAATTGCATCGATATATATATGAACTGTTTACAGTAAATGCGAAGGTCAAGTTGAATCACTTGCCTTGAGATAGACTGGTCTGGTCTGACTGGTAGGAGCAACAACTGGAGCTTCACTCGACTTTTATGGCAAGTTTTCCCTCGTCTCGAGATCCTACATAAATAATAATAATCCTCATTATAATATATTCTTTCCATCTTAACCTATTTACAACCCGAAATTAAACATGGATGGCACTTAGGCCTATACACACTTAATTCATATCCACCATTTATATTTTCACATGTACACACGTAGCCACATAATCACATATCGTATATTAATACCAAATAACATCATATACATCATAATGCCACACTAGGCTTGGATGATCTCGACTCACCACTTAAGTTACTTGGTCGCTAACTAAACGAAGTCTTCGAATTTGGGCTTCCTAACTCAATGTGCCTTTCCTAAATTATCCAAAACCTATTGACCCTCACTTGTGCCTTTTGTTCTACTGACCTTATACTATCTTACAACTATGGTGGTCGACCTAATACTCACTTCTAAGTGTCCTAAAACTATGTGATAAGTGAAAGTGCTCACTGGTGCAAATTTCAGAATGGTAACTAAGGTTTCTTGAGTGCATTAGACACTCTTAAACTACAAGTTTTTCTTCAAAATTTTTACACAAGACTCTCCTGACCTAAGGGCATCTCACAAGCTTGATGTGGCTCAAAGGCCTGGCTTGGGCCTTCTTGGGCCTAAGCTAAAAGTCCAAGGTACCCCTGTTTTTCTGGGCAGAAAATGCCCTGACTTGAATTAACTTGTGACACATGGTTCTAGCTCATATCCTATGAACTATGGTTGGAAAAACTTCTCTGAAATACCCTCTAACTAAGGCCCAATTGGGCCTAATGAGGGCCTACCCATGACATGGCCAAATCTCCCTATTTCTAAGTTGCAACAAAACTGTCCCCTGCTGGACAGATTTTGTTATTCTACTTGTGCACCTAACCAAATGACATGCAATCCTCCAACCATCTCCTAAAACCTATTATATACTCCCCATACTAACTTCTGGTGGCTTGGGCCTCAAAGTGCACATCAATGACATGGTCAAAACTCACTCTAAACCTCAGGGTACTAAACTGATTTTTTTCTGCAGAAACTATAACTCTCATTTTCCAAGGTTTTGACTTGACAAACCCAATTATCAACAACTAAATACTTAAACCAAGACTTATACTTGGTATTCTACTGAACTAACTCCCTTTTTCTCAAAATACCCTTGGTGAGATCATCCTTACCTATGGTGCAACTATGGCAAAATAAAAGAGACTACTCTTTACAAATCACAAACCTTTATGCTTTTGAAACAACAAGATATATATTTTTATAAAAGATAACCACAAATTATTACCATGCAACAAGAAGCATAAATCAATATTATCACATTATTCCTACTGAAATTAAGGCTCACTAACAACCATGAATCTAAATGATCAAAACTTCCAAAAATATCAAAAGTGATTTGCATGCATGCATGCTTTCGGATCTTTCAAGCCAAATCAACATGATTTCCAAATAAATTTTTATCATAATTCAACATGCAAGCCTAACATGGATTACAACTAAATGATCAACTAGCATGCAAAAGGATTTTATCAAGATTTTACTACAAAATTCATGTTATCATCACAAAATACACAAAAATGTTAACAAGGCAACAAAACACCATCCATTCGGCTCCTATCAAGTCATGGCCGAATGGATTAGGGTAAAAACAGCATTCGCATAAGTGTAACACTCTTATGTCTAGCCATTCTTGACCCTATGATACTATAACTCATGGTGAAAGCCTTAGATTCACAAGAATCAAGGAGGTTCACTTTGAGTTTAACCAAAACATCACCATGCAAGGTCAAAACATAGGTTTTTCACTCTAAACTTTTGAAATATATAAGAATAACATATAGGGAGTAAAATTACTTGAATATAAGATGATTGTTTGGGTGAAAGAATGAAGAAATGAAGGGGATGGAGGGCCTCGGCTATGGGATGGCCGAGAGGGAGGGTTGAGCCGAGAGGGAGGGAGGAGAAAAGGGGAGGGTGGAGTGAAAATGGAGTGATCATCACTTTAGTTTTGTTTTTATGTCTTTGACTAGGCTAAATGTGAGTGGATTTAGGAAATGACAAGAGTAACCCTCTAGCTAAAGTTAGGCAAATTTGCATGCAAGGTCAAGGAGGTAATTTGGCTAGCAAAATGTGAGTTAGTGGGGTGGAGAATGTCTTCTTTGCCCTTTGGTTAAATAGAAGAGAGTTTGCATGCAAGGTTATTCATGTAATTTAATAATTATGACAACTAAAATTTATAATGATTTATTTTTATAAAATAAAATACAAGTTCAAAAATTATAAAATTTCTACCATAAATTAACTTGTATTTTTAGAGACTTTATAAAATCATTTTCACAATTTGTGTACAAGATGTCTTTTAAAAGAAAATTTTTCCAAAGCTTAGAATATTCCTTATAAATCAAAAATAAAGAAATTAAATAAATTCTTGCTTTGAAAAATCATATACTACCCAAGGCAAATTTATAATGCAGAAATTTTCACTCACACAAACGTACAAGCATTGAATATATTTTTATTTAACTTAATATTATTCACAAATAATATTACATAAAATGTCGGTCGTAACAACACACTTATATTCTTCTCAATTGTGAGAAGATTGATAAATATGTGAGGTACACATCTAATATATTCAATTAACTGCATGGTGTCATAAATAATGTAAAATTTTGGCAATATATTTTATAGGGTATATGATGAAGAGTTAAAAGTGAAGCATCCGTGCATTACTGATAAAGATATTCAAATCAGCCGTTATAAAGAATTTGCACTTTAGATAAAGCATAAAGTAAGTTCAAATTATTAATTAAAATAGATATACACTCTATATTAACAGTACAATTATATACATGAATTAAAGATGAAATATTTGTAGGATTTGACTATCAAATTAATGATTCCAACGAATATACATGCCCTAGCTATGGGACCAGACAAGGATCAAGTCGCTCGTAATGGTTACAAGTAAATGGTTATAATTTTCATAACAAGGCATATGGGCACGGTAAAAAAATAGTAAACTCAGGAGTGTGTATCCAAGTAGATTGTTTGTTAGGAATATGTTGTGAACTTAATGATAAGAGAAACAAAACACCTTAGTAGATTTAACTTAGTGAATTTATAAATCTCGACGGATGTTTTATTATAGTCCCGACGGATGATCTTTAAAGTCCCGACTGATGATAACTGAACATCTATCGAGAGTGTAGCTTATGTAACAATAAGTATTGTAGCACATATCTGCAAACAACAATGTTTTAGTTGACTAGATTCTGTAGGATTCTTTAAGTCATGTTGACTACTAGTTTGATATACAGAATATGGTGACTAATTGTAAACATAAGATGTCTTGTAATTCTGTGTAAATGAAATAGAGTCAAGTGACAGAAAAGGCTCCCGACGGATGGTCTACAAAGGCTCCCGATGGATGATCAACAAAGGCTTCCGACATATGACCAATAAAGTCCCGATAGATGATCTAATTCAAAATAGCAGTTGATAGTGACAACACAGTCACATGCGTCGGGCGTTTGCAAATGGAATCTGACAGCCTAATTGCAGGTGTTAGAGAACAAAGAAGCATTACCATTTCCATGCAAATGTGAAGACAATCAAAGATGCTGGATAGAGTAATGAAGCAGCATGATTTTAGACTGGATACATTTTGTTTTATTGTCTTATCTTATTATCATATAACTTGGTGATATATAAACCAAGAGTAGCAAGTTGAACAACTTAACTAAAAAAGCTTATTTTTAAAGAGAAATAGATAAGGTTGTATCTGCTAAGAATTTCTCTATAAGTTTGATTGTTCACTTGTAAGCAGCTGTGTGCTATTCAAAGCATCATAGAGTTCTCAATCTAATATATATATATATATATATATATATATATATATCTGGTGGATATATTCAAATCCACCAGAAAGTTTTAAAAGCTTTGTGTTTTATTACTTAGTGTTTTGATTACTATTAATCTTCTATTCCGCATTATTGCAAATCAAACACTGTTATATATATTAAGTTGGAACAATCTTAAAATTCAAAAAGGATACAGAATTACATTCAACCCCCCTTCTGTAATTCTTATTGTATTGTTTGGGTATAACATTGTTATAATGAGCTCAACCATGCCTTTTACAGAGAGTTCGAGGAAATCATAGAGTTCTCGTATTAACTTGTTCAAGTGTCGTTGGTTCTATTCAGAAAAAGGGAGACGTGTGGAGACATGGAATTGCTGATATTGACCTTAATAGGTATGTATACTCTAATGAACCATTAATTTTACTGACTCAAACAACACAAGTATACTACACTCCTAGTCCTGGTTGAAAAAGGGATATGCCGCCTGTAGACTGGCAAGTTGTAATACATACTCCTGCACGTAGATGTGAAGAATTAGGTGACGGGGAGATATACCCAGAAGAGGTGCTTAATAGACCAACCTTAATATATGTGGATGACTATGAAGTAATCAATTTAGATGAAGGAGATGATCCCCATGAAATAGATCATGAGTTAATACTTGTGCCAAATGATAGTGAAATGGCAGAGGAAGAGTTATTGACGGATAGTTACTCCGAGTCCGACACCCAGAAAGATGATGGTTATGAATTTTTCGGAGAAGATAATTCTGACTCGGACACTAACCCTTAAAGGTTTTAAACATACTGACATATATATCATTATTAATTTGCTGGCTACCTTAGGTCTTAACAATATTTTTTTGTCTGCCTATGTACTTGAGTCTAATCTGACTTGATGCTAATATGCGAGTATAATGTTGGTTGATTGTACTCTTTTTATTTTTTAGCTTTATAAAAATTCAAAACCATCATTTGATTATCATTGTTGCTGGAGTGACGTAGCAGGTACACCACAATATATATAAGTGTCACTATTTAATTAATGTTTCGAGTCCCAGACTTTGGTTTTAAGTGCGTCAGTCTGAGAGGAGATAACTTTTTAGCCTTTGTGCCTTCAAAGCTAGTAACCATTTATTTACCAAGTTTTACTAATTCATCTTTTACTACTTGAGACTTGCTCTATAGCGTGCAGATATACAAATAAAACTAAAACACTCATATTCTGTTTATCCTTAGTATTAATAGTGACTTTTTAATACATTACATGTAACATCCCCAAATTCGGGGTCAGGATTTGGTATCACTAAGCGACTTTCAACAATGTAATCCTGTATATTAAACAAATATACAGATAACCCCTCATTATTCCGGATCGCTTACAGGTTATGGTATGAAACAAGAATCTAACCTTCTAGCATTACAATAACTATCTACAATTTATTACCTCTTTACTAACTTCCTCGTATTATTCACTATGACACGTCCAAATTCCTTCAGCTGGGATCTCTCCACTTTTGCTGTCTATTAAGCTCTATACACTATTGTCCTCATTTGACACTGAAAGAAATAAGAATTCACAAAGTAAAAGTGAGCCAAAAATGCCCAAAAAGTATCATAATTGGTTTCCAGGTATCAGATCAAAGAAAATTCTAGAAACAGTTTTTAAATGATTTCAAAACATCTTTATTTATTTAAATCAGTTGGGCGAATAAAATATCGGCCCTCATCGGCTTTTAATCATAAATCACACTTCTTTGTAAGAGAACAGTGAACGTTTCACTGATTCAGTTCTTAAATTAGATCTTTGTTTGTTTTTGTAACCATAAACTTTTCAAGAAGAAATGCCGTTAATGGCGATCAAGAATAAATTAGACTGGACACTAGAACCAACATATGCACTATAACCTGCTGATCAGTCAGGATATAGCGTGGATCTATACCCAACTACATAGACCAACCAACATATAGGGTACCCAGGAACTATGACCTAATAATCAAGGGTTTAGCCATCTCTGGCCCTTAGGGTCCAGATCATTCATGGCCCTCATCGTAAGCATCTAGTCCGTATAGTATTTTGATATCAAATCATTTTGATTTCAAAACATCCCGAGTCAGGGTTCACAAATAACCCGAAATAATGGGTATTTGCTCAAAAGATCAATCAATAATAAGGGAACAATAATGAAAGGGACTTGCATAATTAAGAGTAATTGTAGTGAAATGTAAAACATTTAACTATTTTGAACTTAGAATAGGAAAGAGTTATTTACAGTATATTATAAGAAGGTTTAGGAATACTTGCCTCAACTGATAACCCTCTGATCTTTAACTACCTGCTATATCACTCAGTCCTGATGTTTCTGTATTTCCAATGACAGGCCATTTGACCTTTCTTGTCAATCACAACTTCAGGTTTTATATGCAAGTCCATGCAATGAGAGTTTATATGTACAACTAAATACAACTTACAGTCCATGCAACTTTTACTAAATTCACTGAATCAGCCTGAATTCATACTGATTCCTTATAAAGTCTGATACCAGCTTTGTAATGCCCTCCAAACCCGGGTCAGAAGTTTGGGGGTCCACAACACACACCATGTTATTCCCAGTGGACTAACAATGAGATTTACAGAAGGGGGGTTGAATGTAAATCTTAAAACTTTTTCAAGTTTTGAGCAGTTTCTAAGGCTAAGTAATTCTGAGAACAAGTGTGTGTGAATTGCCTGAAGCCAGTACAGACAGATATATATTCAAACACAAATGTAAAGAACACAGAGAACTTAAAAACTTTTCTGGTGGATTTGTTGTTCCACCAGAGATGTGTTATTTCAGAAAATCTGTGATTCAAAGAATTAAATCACAGCTGCTTCCTAGTACAAACTAGATGATTTTCTCTCTGAATTTTTCTAAACAGCTCTGGAAAATTCATATCTAATTACTAGCTGCTACTTGGTTTATATATATCACCAAGTTTACAAGTGAAGACAAAACTGTAAAATACAATTAAAAAGGCTCTTCACATGTTTCTTCTTCATTTCTCTATCCAATGCAATCTAGGATAATCTGTGAATCTTTGAATACTTCCTTGTTTGCACCAGAATGGAAATGCTGCATTTTCTTGATTCCTCCAAGAGGCTTCCACATTTAAATTTGTCTCTGTCAAACCATGTGCCTCTGTCAGCTTATGAATTGTCACTATCAACTGCTAATGAACTAAGCATCCGTTGAATCTTTCATCCGTTGATGCTTATCCATTGAGGCTTTATCCATTGAAGCTTTATCCGTTGATGCATCATCAGTTGAAGTCTTTATCCGTTGAAGCACTTATCCGTTGATGGATATTATCCGTTGAAGCATTAGAGACATCCGTTGAAGCTTTGTTTCTTATCCGTTGAAGGTCTTCAATATCAGTTGATACTTTTTCACTTATACAAAATTACAAGGCATGAAATATTTACAATTAGCCCTCCTATTTGCATATCCACTAGTAGTCAACATGACTGATACTTTCCTACAACATCTAAGAATTACAACTTGAATCCAGAGAATGAAATGTGCTACAATACTAAACTTATTGCTAAGTAAAACTACTCCTTCAACGGATAGCCAAGATGGTCTTATCCGTTGAGGCTACAAACACTAGATTTCTACTTAAGTGTTTTGTTTAACTTATCATCAAACTAATATACAAATTCCTAACAATCTCCCCCTATTTATGTCTACTAGAACTGTAGGCAAAAATTTGGGTTTAGCTTGATGATAACAAAACATTTGACAAATATATAAACTGTAATAAAGCAGAAATTCAAAAGTGCTGCAAAAATGTGTATGCTGAGATGGAATTGAAGAATTACATTGTTTCCAAGGGTGCTCCTGTAGCCTGAGCAGATTAATTTCTTTTCCTTTGATCCCTTATTTTCTTTCCTAGCCTCCTGTCATTCTCCTCTATTTGAAGTTGAAGTTGTCTGTAGAATTCAGCTTCATCTTCTTCATTGATGTCCAACTTAGATTGCATATCCTTGAGAGTTTCATTACTGGCAATCTTGAGCTGATCTTCAATTCTGAAAAATCTTCTGACTCCTTTGTTGTCTCTGAACTCCATCAACCAATGAGGTGATTTGTGAACTGTAATTCCTCTTTCTTGAATGAGTAATGTTCTAGGCAAGGCATTGGGCTCCCTCCAAGTTTTCCTTATGTTGGCAATCTTGTTGAGAATCTCAATCTTGGCAGTCCTGGTACAGCCAGAATCCCTTTGTATGGCTGAGTAGACTCTAATCAAGGTAGAGTAGCCTTCATTCAGAATTCTGTAAAGAGGCCAAGTTCTTTCCCCATCTCCTTTGTATTTGAACACTAGTCTTTCTGGTAGCTGTCTGTAGGCAGCTATTCCCCTTACTTCCTCCAGCTCATCCAGATAGAGTTCAATGTCTAAAAATTCTTTTATGTCATAGATGTGAACATAATCATCCTTAGAGGCTTGAGGCTTAGGATTAGGCTTCTGTGTGAATTTGATTGAGGCTTTAGAGGGTGTTGATTTGATTCTTCTTTTCTGCTTCTTTGATGGTGGAGAAGAGGTTAGGAAGGTGGGAAATTTGATGGTGTCCCAATCAATTGGTTCCTCCTTGGGAATGATTGTTTCACCATGAATGTTCATGAAGGGGTCAGGCATAATGGGTTCAGGAATAGAGGGTAGTGGTTTGGATTTTGATTGGGTTTCTTCAGTCTTATCTACCATCTTTCTCTTTGCATTGGCCTTCTTTCTGTTCCCTTTCTGCCATTCTTCTCTTTCCTTACTTCTCTCTTCCATATCAATATCAACCATGTCCCCCATAGCTTCATCTTCACTTTTGTCTTCAATTTCTTTCTGTTCTTCAGCCTGACTTGACTTTAGCTATTTTTCAAGTTTTGCTTGTGCTCTTTTGTCAGCCTTAGCTGTTTGGCTTCTTCCTTCAACCTTCTGGTTTCTTCCCTCTTGGCTATTGAGAATTTGGGATGTCCTTGCATCACACATATGCTCTTTCCCTCTCTGAAGATAATAGCCATGTTCCTCCTTACAGCCACATCCATGGTCTCTTTGTGCTTTGTGATACTTCTACCCAAAATCTTGTCTTCATCAGGCTTTGGAAGAGGAAAATCCACTCCTTTCATCTGAGCAAGGCTTAGAGGATTCTTTGTAGAGTCCTTATTGGATCTGTTGTTGGGCTTGAGAACCATAGATTTCAGATTCTTGGAAGAAGTCTCTCCAACCTTATTCCTCCCTACTGGCTTGAGCTCCATAATAATTGATTACACTTTTGTGCTATGCTTCACAGATTGTGATTGAGAAGTTGTAGAACCAAAAATTTGTTGCATCTTTTCATCAGTCTTCTTCCTTTGCTCTTTGACTTGCAATTTAGCTGCTGCTATCTGGATTAGATCAATTCCATCAAGCTTTCCTTCGATTTGAATAGTTGGAGAAGTGGTGATGGAAGGAACTAGAACTTGAGATATTTGAACTGTTATTGATGGCTCTCCTTCCCCTTTCCCTTTATTCTCCCCCTTTTTGTTATCATCAAGGGTAGGGGTCAAGCCTTGTGCTTTTTCCAGCTGCATGAGTAGATTTGTTTGAGTTTGTTGATTCTGAAGAATGGTGACCATAGAGTCTTCAATGATCTGAACTCTGGTTTCCAATCTGGCCAGCCTCTTGTCAGCATCAGATTCTTTCCTCAGTCTCCCCAACAAATCTTGCATAGTACCATAAGGTATGACTGAATCCAACTTCTCAGCATTGTAGGATTTCAGATCGGCAATGTCTTTCTTGAGTTCATCCACACTTAGATTCTGTTTGAATTGCTGCAACTACAAGAGATGCAAAGAGTCCAGATGAGCTTGAAGAATTGCCTTGGTACCAGCATCTGTAGTCTCCTGAAGGGCCTTCTGAATTGTCATGACTTGTCTGACCAAAGTGACACCAAACTCTCCTGGTGTTGATGCTTTGCCCATGCCCATTCAGGAAGATCTGGAACAAAACTTGGGCCGGCTACTCCCCCTAAGTTCATGCTCTCATCCAAAGAATCAGAGTCATCATCATTAGAATTTACTCTAAATTCTTCAGATGGCTCACCAGCTTGAGAAGGCAGCCTGTTAACAGCAGCTTTGTCTCTGAGAAGAGATTGTGAAGTGTGTACAATGTTTAAAGTCTGTTCTGCCTCCACATTGCCCTGAGCAGCCAATAATTGATAGGCTGAAACAGGATGAGTAAAAGTGTCAACATCCAAGGAAATGTTATCAATTACAGCTTTGTAATGTTGCTGAAATTGTCTTTCCTTTTCTGCATCATCCCTTTC